>NC_090655.1:141027416-141627416 GCF_040937935.1 Hyperolius riggenbachi
CAGAACGGCAACCAGGCAACTGGTATTGCTTAAAAGGAGAGAAATATGGCAGCCTCAATATTATTCTCACCTCAGGTTCCCTTGAAAAGTGCAATGCAAAGACAGTGGGCCCAAGTTTTGGTGACCCTTTCCCCAGAAAATTGACATAATTGTGCACGTTTTCTCAAGAAAATACACATAATGTGAGCAGATTTGCCCAGAAAATACATTCAATCATGTCGGCAGATTTGCCAAGAAAATACATTCAATCATGTTGGCAGATATGCCCAGAAAATATGTGCAATGATGTCGGCAGATATGCCCAGAAAATACATTCAATCATGTCGGCAGATATGCCCAGAAAATACGTGCAATGATGTCGACAGATATGCCCAGAAAATACGTGCAATGATGTCGGCAGATATGCCCAGAAAATACGTGCAATGATGTCGGCAGATATGCCCAGAAAATACGTGCAATGATGTCGGCAGATATGCCCAGAAAATACGTGCAATCATGTCAGCAGATATGCCCAGAAAATACGTGCAATCATGTCAGCAGATATGCCCAGAAAATACGTGCAATCACGTCGGCAGATATGCCCAGAAAATACGTGCAATCATGTCGGCAGATTTGCCCAGAAAATATGTGCAATCATGTCGGCAGATTTGCCCAGAAAACACATGCAATCATGTAGCAAATTTGCCCAGAACATACATGCAATCATGTGGCAGACCTGCCCAGAACATACACGCAATCATGTGGCAGACCTGCCCAGAACATACACCTGCTAAAATAAATAATAAAAAAAAACATTTACTCACCTGCAGCAGCAGACCTCCTGTCCCAGCCTCCATCCGGCGCGCAGCTCCCATGGGTGGTTGGGTGGATAGGTAGCCTGGTGGGTGAGTGGGTAGGTAGCCTGGTGGGTAGGTAGGTAGGCAGCCGGGTGGGTAGGTAGGTAGCCCTTAGCCGGGTGGGTAGGTAGCCTGGTGGGTGGCTGGGTAGCCGGGTGGGTGGGTAGCCTGGTGGGTGGCTGGGTAGGCGGGTGGGTAGGTAGCCTGGTGGGTGGGTAGGTAGGTAGCTGGGTGGGTGGGTAGGTAGGTAGCCTGGTGGGTCTTTAGGTAGGTAGCCGGGTGGGTAGGTAGCCGGGTGGGTGGGTAGGTAGCCGGGTGGGTGTGTAGGTAGCCGGGTAGGTAGCCGGGTGGGTGGTTGGGTAGCCGGGTGGGTAGGTAGCCGGGTGGGTGGTTAGGTAGCCGGGTAGGTAGCCGGGTGGGTAGGTAGCCGGCAGGGTGGGTAGGTAGCCGGGTGGGTGGGTAGGTAGCCGGGTGGGTGGTTAGGTATCCAGGAGGGTGGTTAGGTAGCCGTGTGGGTGGGTAGCCGGGTGGGTGGTTAGGTAGCCGGGTGGGTAGCCGGGTGGGTGGTTAGGTAGCCGGGTGGGTGGGTAGCCGGGTGGGTGGTTAGGTAGCCGGGTAGGTAGCCATGTGGGTTGGTAGCCAGGTGGGTGGTTAGGTAGCTGGGTAGGTAGCCATGTGGGTGGGTAGCCAGGTGGGTGGTTAGGTAGCCAGGTGGGTGGTTAGGTAGCCGGGTAGGTAGCCATGTGGGTGGGTAGCCAGGTGGGTGGTTAGGTAGCCGGGTAGGTAGCCATGTGGGTGGGTAGCCAGGTGGGTGGTTAGGTAGCCGGGTGGGTGGTTAGGTAGCTGGGTAGGTAGCCATGTGGGTGGGTAGCCAGGTGGGTGGTTAGGTAGGCTGGTAGGTAGCCATGTGGGTGGGTAGCCGGGTGGGTGGTTAGGTAGCCGGGTGGGTGGTTAGGTAGCCGGGTGGGTGGGTAGCCAGGTGGGTGGTTAGGTAGCCGGGTAGGTAGCCATGTGGGTGGGTAGCCGGGTGGGTGGTTAGGTAGCCGGATAGGTAGCCATGTGGGTGGGTAGCCAGGTGGGTGGTTAGGTAGTCGGGTAGGTAGCCATGTGGGTGGGTAGCCAGGTGGGTGGTTAGGTAGCCGGGTGGGTGGTTAGGTAGCCGGGTGGGTAGCCGGGTGGGTAGGTAGCCGGGTGGGTGTGTAGGTATCCGGGTGGGTAGGTAGCCGGGTGGGTGGTTAGGTAGCCGGGTAGGTAGCCGGGTGGGTGTGTAGGTATCCGGGTGGGTAGGTAGCCGGGTGGGTGGTTAGGTAGCCGGGTAGGTAGCCGGGTGGGTAAGGTAGCCTTTAGCTATCCGGGTGGGGGGCCCGACTCCTATCCTCCCTCCCTCACCTCGGGGGGCCCCTCCCGCTATGCGCGGCGGCCGGCGGGAGAGCAGAAAATACAGGAAGTCTCCGAGGCTGCAGCAGACGCTAGAGGCAGCTGCCGCTTGGTCTCCGATATGTCTCCAACTTTGTATACTGCTCGCTACTTCCTGTTTTAGTAGCGATCAGTATACAGAGTTGAAGACAGGGGAGACCAAGCGGCAGCTGCCTCTAGCGTCTGCTGCAGCCCCGGAGACTTCCTGTATTTTCCGCTCTCCCGCCGCATGAGGGGGGGGGGGCCCGAGGTGAGGGGGGAGGACAGGAGTCGGGGCCCCCCAGGTTAAAAAAAAACAAAAAACAGTAATACTTAATGGGCCCCTGAAGCAGTGGAACTTCAGGGGCCCTCGTGCGGCGGCACAGCCTGCACGGCCGAATGTCCGCCACTGATGCTAATACATGAACCGAAAGAAACGTGTAGGTTCATTTCTATGGGAGGGGAGAATGTTGTCTAATTACTTTTAGGGACACTTTGTCTAACTAACTGTGTTATAGGAGGAAACTCTGGCCCACATCCTGTATTACTCATTGCATTCCAGCGGTTCTGGAGGTGTGTTTAGCTTCTAAGGGTACAATGGTTAATTTGCATATATTCAGCAGTGGTGCCTGGGAGACATCTCGAGCTCACTCCAACCTGAATTATCGCAAATTCTTTCTGTTTTAGGAAAGCAAACTTTTGTTTTTCTTAACATCTTAGTAAGGGGGCTTTTAGGACCATTGTAGTCCCTTACACACCCCAATGAGTTCTAGGTCACCATGAGCTTGCTGGTTAGTCTGTGCCATCCTGTATTACCACATACCACTTTTTTTTTTTGGGGGGGGGGGGGGGGGAGCCACAGGTTTTCTTGCCTGGAGTGACAAAAGGGCTAGAGGCACCCCTGGTAAGAGCCTCTGTCGCCCATCTGAAGTGTCCGGCTTGTGCGGAGGGGTATGCTATTGGCTGGATAGCAATGGATAACAATGCACACTTTGACAGGGCATCAGGGAGGCTTATGATCTATGCTCAGATCGCTCAATGCATCTTACTTATCAAAGTAAGAGAAAAAGATACAACATTGTTTTACTTTTCTTTTAAAGCGGAATATAACTCAGAATTTCTTTTTTGCTCTAGAAGATTATTTACAGCATATAATATGCTAACACAATGGTTTTTTTTAGTGAAACAGCATTCAAAGGGTTACACAGGGCTGACTCTTTCTTCTGCAGGGAGAACCTGCATCCGAACTGCTGTTAAGCTTATCTTGTGTACACATTCTTTACTTGATACATTTATGTAAACATTCTCTGGCTGTGAAGGACTTCAGTTGATGAGTCCTGGGGTGAAACACAGGTCAGAAATCACTGGTAACTGCATTCACAACAGAATTACAACAGTTATGAATAAAATGCACCAGCAGCTTTAAAAATAAATTAACTGAACTTTGGGAAGTTATAATAACTAAATAAATAATAACAGCAAATATGATAATTGTATGGGTTATAAAAAGTAGGAAAACACATTTTTGTCAAAAATGTCAGAGTTTTAAACCGTTTTAATTTTGAATCTCATGTCCTTTCTCTTACTTTCATTTTTATCTCCAGGGCATCCCAGTTGTCCATTGATTGGTCCAATAAGAATAAGAATGTTCTGAGGGGGATTCATGCTGGACATCTCAAAAGATTAATAGGGAGGCCTGGTGGCAAATTCAACAAATTCAAAGGAGCATTTCGCTGGATATCACTAGTCTTTCGGCTATTGCTGCAATACTAAGATTTTCTATTGGTGTATGTGCTGTGTCAATTTGAAAATTGTCCTTAAACTTACAGACTGCTGTAGAATATAGATATTGCTAATTTGTTACTGTGAGGCCAGCTTCACACTGCAGATTGTCAGTGTGGTGGCCGCACCGCACACAACAGGCCTTCAGGGATTACTGCATTAGTACGCAGTAATCCTTTTAAATTATGGCAACAGCTAAACAGGAAGCTATGGGGAGGGGTTCCCCGGCTCCACACTCCCTCTCTTCGCCCCTCCCTCCTCTTTCCCCCCTCCATTACAGAAATTTATGGCAGCAGAAGCGGTCTTAGTAAAAACCCACCTCCTTCTGGGCTTCATGTGAGGTTCACTCACGTGCCCCCATTATAGTTAGCCAGGTATATCTGTTCCCAGTCACAGCAAAGCCCGCAATGCATTATTGGTAGCAAAAGGGTCAAACAGTTCACCAAAATAAATGGAAATAATAATTTTAAATTATTTTTATGGGCTTTTTAACTGAAAATCGACGTTTGGCATCATTGGTAGGTAAGGCTGTAAGAAGAAGCCCAAGGTAGGTAAAAATCATTTAATTCCCAATTCTAATGGCACTTACAAGATCATAAATGAAGGCCTGAGACTCAAGGCCAGGATTTCACTATAATGCTCTAAAATATAACTGGGACATGAATGATTTGCCCTACTGCATGTGATCTGAAGTGAACTGTCAAAAGGTCAGTTCATAAATGTTCTGGAACCATACTTCAATGCATTGATACCTTTTTATGTCAAGCCTGGCCCCCTGCTTAAGCTGTATCAGAAATGGAGCCATGAGACTTCACATTAATTCATGCATGCTAGCAAAAACTCCTACATGCTCTAATTAATTTTTATTTATACTTGACTTGTTGGGTGGGATATTCCTTGCATTTCTTCAGTTTCTATGCTATGTGTAATTTTGGATACAGTACTCAGCCAGTAGCTGTCCCCACATCATCCTTATCAGTTGTGAAGAATCACCAGTTGGTCACTGCTAACGCTGAAAGGAAAAAAGGAGTAATTATGTACTTGCTGTAAATGCTAAAGGATTACAGGGGCTCTAATTGGCTGAATGGAAGATATTAAGACTATGACTTTGACTGAGAGATGAAATGGGTCCCCAGTTCAGAACCTATTAAAAAAATGAAGTGCTAAATAAAAGATAAAAATCAAGGTAGTGGGTGCTATACCTTCCTCTCTCTGGGTCACTGCTGGATTTCTGACCATGACGGTGCTTTTCAAGCATGAGCATGGCTCTACTTCACCTGCACAAGTAAGTCCATGTCTGCAAAATAAGCCGGAGTGCAGGGCTGGGCCGAGGCATAGGCTGGAGAGGCTCCAGCCTCAGGGCGCAGTGTAGGAGGGGGCGCACAATTCATTCAGCTGTCATTCCTAATTGTGTATGAAACAGAAAGAAATAAGAAAATGGGATACATAGCAGTGACTGCAAGCCAGATAACTAGATATTAAGGTGTTGGGGAGGTTGTGGGCCCTGTGGCCCTCTTAGTCTAATGGCAATCAGTGTGTGACGGCTGGGGTGGGAGGGATGGAGGGGCGCACTTTGGTGTCTCAGCCTTGGGTGCTGGAGGACCTTGTCACTGCTCTGCCGGAGCGGCTCTATGCTACTGCACAGGCCTGGCCATGCTCATGTGGGTATGGAACAGCAGTGCACATGCATGAAGAGTCACAATCATCAGGAGCATTTCAGGCAGCCGCAGAGGGTGGGAGGAAGGCTTGGGAAGCCTCTGCAGGATCCACAGGCTGCCTTTTAGGTATCTGTCCTTTGACCTGAGGTTCACTTTTAACTACGAACAAATATATGCCAGCTAACAGTAAATCAGAGCTATTTAGAGAGAGATGAGATTTGTGGCTTAATTGATATTTAAAGGGAACCAGAGGCCCCAGAAAAAAGATTTTATACATACCTGGGGCTTCCTCCAGCCCCATACGCACGAATCGCTGCCACGCCGCCGTCCTCTGCTGCCTGGATCCGCCGGTACCGAGTCCCGTCATGGCCGCCAGTCGGCCAGTCGGAAGGCTGACGCGGCCAATAGTCCGCATCAAACGGAGCTCCCTCCATGTACGTACGCGTGCGGCTGCCTACTGCGCAGCTGCATGCGTACGGGTATGGAGGGAGCCCCTGTGATGCGGACAATTGGCCGTGTCCGCCGGAAGTGACGGGACCCGGTACCGCCGATCCAGGAAGCGGAGGATGGCGGCATGGGAGCGATCCAGGCTTACTTGTTTAAGTTGAATAATGTAATTTTTTTGTATTATTTATAAATCTTGTTATTGCAATGGATAATTTTTCTTTGCGAGTTAACTTCAATAAAAATGTTTTGAACAATTCCAGTTGCTTAATGCAGTATTACACCCTGACATAATATTCATTAAAAATGCATTTTCCTACTTTTTATAACCCATACAGATATCATATTTGCTTGTATGCACAAATATTATTATTCATTTAGAAAATTACAAGTTCCCAAAATATGTTTATTTGCTCTGAAAGCTGTCATTGCATTTTATTCGTAGCTGCAGTATAATATACAGCATTGTAATGTACCCAGTGATTTTTAAGCTGTCTCCGATTTTCACAGGTTAGAAGGAGTTTCAGCACTACCAGAGAATGTTTACATTTCTCTCTTGCTACAATTAAGTAAACACAAGATAATGTTATCACCTGTTTGGATGCGGATGTTACTGCAGGGAGCTTTCTATTGAAAAACAAAGTGCTGTGTTTAACTGTTTGAATGTTCTTCTGCTAGTGCGTGTTTATGACATGTTGTGGGTGGAGTGAACTTTAATGTAACTGAGGCAGTGGGCCAGAGTTTCCTCCCAAAACACAGATAGGCAAAGTGAGCCTAAATGTAATTAGGCAATGTTCCCCAAACACATAAGAAAGCAGTGTTCCTACGATGATGTGGTGATATGGGAGATTTGTATCATGGATGTCAGTCCATGACAGGACTATGTACTCTGTAAAGAGTTGTATAAGATGTCAGTACTACATAAATGCATAATAATGATATGGCAGGACATTAGACTTTGACTATGGCCGGGATTAGATTGTGAGCTCCGCCAAGGACATGACTACATTCTCTATAAAGTGCTGCCTCAGATGTCAGTGCTATATAAATACATAATACTATCGTAGGACCTTAGACTAGGACTATGGTAGGATTAGATTGTGTGCAAAATCTGCAGAAGCTGCTGATGCTACAGTATTAGCATACCATTTAATAATCATGAGCCTTCAAAATGTCAAATGCTGCCACAATAACCCTAAAGTAGCAAATGCAGTCTCTATGACCTTAAAATAATAAGTGCAGCAACCATTACCTGACACATGAATTGCAATAACCATTACCTCCGACAAATGAAATGCAACAGCCGTTACCTCTGACACATGAAATGCAGCTGTAAACAATTACTCCGACTCTGCAAACGGTAAGTGAGGCAAACATTAACTCCCATACATGTTAAAATGCAGTACATTATGAGCTATGTAGTGTCAGGAGGAGGGCCCCTCAGATTCAGGACCCTGGTGCAGTCCCAACCTCTGCATCCCCTATTATATGCTACTGGGTTTTAGACTTCTATATGCATGGCATTCACATCTATCTCCTTGAAAGGGAAACAGGATAGTTCAGCTTATTCAGCCTGAACTTTTGAATAACAATTTCTTATTCAATACATAAGTTTATCCTGTATAGGCCGAAAAAAGCTATACTTTCAGCTTGAACCTAAATTTACAATTCCATATCAGAACATAAAACAGATTAAACTCATCCTGTAAATCATGAATAATAATGCAAGCCCTGCATTGTATTTTCCAGCAGTACCAGCTTTAAGCATACATTAGTCTAGGAACAGGCAGTACACATTCAAAAAATTCATAGCATTCTGGAGAGCCCTCTAGCACACATACAACTAGCTCTATTATCATATGGTACATAGGATAGGAGAACATACCGGCTGGTCCCGCTTGATAGTGCCTGGCAATTATACACAAGGTGCTAGGAGGAGGGGGAGGGAGAGATCCTTACTAATCACAGGCTGACTTACAAGCTCTGGGCCAGTGAGCCTTGACCAATGGCAGGTGAGTTTTCATGGGCAAGGAAGAGTCTCTGTGCTATAAGGCTACACTTGTCATTTTGTAGAGACAGTGAGAAGCAGATATTAGCCGATTGCTTAGCCTTGTCAACAAGGACCAGTCTGATGGCAACATACAGAGAAGAGATCACCGGTCAGAGGGGTGGGCAGTAGGTGGAGCATTTTTGGCCACTTAGAATCCCGTGGCTGAGGCCCCGGTGGCCAAAAGCGGGACATAGCCTGGGACACATTGCAGCCTGGGACAGGGGACCCTGAACCTGGGACTTGTGCCAGGTAAAATGAAACATCTGGTTAGGGTAGCTTAGGGTACAAGAGTATTTTTTTTTTACCTTTACATTGTGCTTTATCAATGGATTGGCTGTCTGGGCAGCAATTTGAAGTAGAAGTTTAGTTTCCCTTCAGCACTTATTAGATAGGTATACATACAACATCTTGAATTTTTTGAATAACCAGTATGGTCCAATATACACCATTATAGGTCAAGGTGATACCATTAACATCTTTATTCCTTGAGCAGAATATTTTAGCTACATACATCCAGCATTGTTGTTCTATCAGACTGAAGAACAAGAGTTATGTAGGACATATACTGTAATATGTTCATGAGGTTTACAGGTCTAGTATTTCCCAAATGATCTGAATAATTTACAATTCAAATTGAAATTGCTAGCTGAAGAGATAATAGCAGATGCTTGGTACACACAGTGACAGCACTATCAACCTGTCATCCTTAACCACCCTGGCGTTCTGATTAAATCGCCAGGGTGGCTGCGGGAGGGTTTTTTTTAAATAAAAAAAAAACTATTTCATGCAGCCAACTGAAAGTTGGCTGCATGAAAGCCCACTAGAGGGCGCTCCGGAGGCGATCTTCCGATCGCCTCCGGCGCCCAGAATAAACAAGGAAGGCCGCAATGAGCGGCCTTCCTTGTTTTGCTTATATCGTCGCCATAGCGACGAGCGGAGTGACGTCATCGACGTCAGCCGACGTCCTGACGTCAGCCGCCTCCGATCCAGCCCTTAGCGCTGGCCGGAACTTTTTATTCCGGCTGCGCAGGGCTCAGGCGGCTAGGGGGGCCCTCTTTCGCCGCTGCTCGCGGCGAATCGCCGCAGAGCGGCGGCGATCAGGCAGCACACGCGGCTGGCAAAGTGCCGGCTGCGTGTGCTGCTTTTTATTTCATCAAAATCGGCCCAGCAGGGCCTGAGCGGCAGCCGCTGGCGGTGTTGGACGAGCTGAGCTCGTCCAGACCGCTCAGCTGGTTAAGCAGATGGCTTAGAAAAGGCAATGTGAGGCCGAAAGAAGCCATCACATTATATCATTTTAAAGAAAAATATATGATAGCATCTAAAGCCGAAAAAGTTCAACATTGTGGGAATTTAATAATGAGACCAAATAGCACTTCTTTACGACACTGTTATTAAATTATATGTCTTCATTGCTTCTGACCCTTCTACATGTATGAGAGTATAATTTCCATCAACCATGATGTTCACATTGGGCGTGATGCACTAAACTCTGGTAGAGTTAAAGAAAACCTGAACTGAACATTAAAAGTCAAAATAAACATACACAAGTCATAGTTACCTGCTGTGTAGTCTACTCCTCAGTGTCTTTCTCCTGTCCCGCGTCCTGTTTGTCCACTGTGATCGATGGAATTCTCTGTCCTCCATTTTGAAAATGGCTATTACCCCATAACAGCTTCCTGGTCAGCACACTGTTAAACTGTAACATCGCCCACTTGAGCCATAGGGAAACATGGACACATCAGTTCTCCTCTCAGCTGTAACTGACAGCAACTGATATATAACTGACAGCAACTGATATATTTCAGTTCTGACAAAATGTTGTCAGAACTGGAAGGGATCGCTGTAAGAAGAAAATGGTGAGCTTCTGAGAGGAACTGATGGCAAGGTAACTATGTAATGTTCATTTGAAGTTACCTCATGTGTTTATTTTAAATAATTTTACTCAGTACAGGTTCTCTTTAACGTGTGCAGGAAGCACATGGCAATTTTACACTTACTAGCGCAGGGGAGCACAGGCCATTAAATTATCAGCGCCACCTCTGTTACTGGGTTAACACGTACATTGTTATGTCAATGTGGGGGGTAACGTGCGTTAATACGTTAAAGCATGGGGCGCTGATGTGCTAACGGCAGAAAGGGGGATTTTGGGCACCTGCTAGCACCGGAAGTTTGGGTGCCGCTATATGCATAGCAGCAATGAGGGGAAATTTGGGGGCATGCGGCGGGCGCCCAAAGTTCCCATGAATGCTGATATTTCAATGGGGGCCTATTGCGTCACACCTGAAAAATTGTGGGTTTTTTTTGTAATTGTCTGTGGGGGGTGGTTAAGGTTAGCCGGGGGTGGTCATGAGCTGCAGGGGTGGGCTGTTAAGCTGATATGGAGTCTGCCATATTTATTTCTTTTTAAACAATACCAGTTGCCTGGCAGCCTTGTTGATCTATTTGGCGGCAGTAGTGTCTGAATCACACCAGAAACAAGCATGCAGCTAATCTTGTCAAATCTAACAATAATATCAGAAACACCTGATCTTCTGTATCTACTGCTTGTTCATGGCAGTAAAAGTATTAGAGGCAGAGGATTAGCAGGCTAGCCAGGCAACTGGTATTACTGGTATTACTGGTATTACTGGTATTACTTACTTCAACAATCATGTATTAGAAAGGAGGAATCTTCACAACAGTCTTCAGGAACAAAGCAGCAAGTTTACTGTCCCATTACACACCAGTGTTGCCAACCTTTCACGTTATTTTTTACTGACAAATACCTAAAAATTTACTGACAAAAGTTTTTTTTTACTGACAAAACACCCTGCGCCGCGCTATGCACGGGGCGCCGAAAAAATGGGTGTGGCCACGCAACAGAATGTGGGCGTGGTCATGGGTGGAGCAAAATATACATGATTTTAATATTGCTGTGGAAGGTCTGCCAGGGAAGTTTGAGCTCTGCCATAGTGTCCCCCCCCCCCTTCCCCCAAAATACATGTAATCTTACAGCATTTC
The DNA here is from genome assembly GCF_040937935.1 of Hyperolius riggenbachi. NCBI lineage: Eukaryota > Metazoa > Chordata > Amphibia > Anura > Hyperoliidae > Hyperolius > Hyperolius riggenbachi. The sequence goes on from NC_090655.1 coordinate 141,038,582, forward strand.
ACCAAAAATCCACGTAATCTGGCAAAGGTTCTTCCAAAATACAGATAATATGGCAGTGGTTCCCAAAAAATAGATGTAATCTGTAATCTGGTATAGATGTCCCCAGAACAGGTAGCCAGGGGGAGAGATGTCCCCAGAACAGGTAGCCAGGGGTATATGTGCCCAGTATATGTAGGCAGGGGTACAGGGCCGGTTCTAGACTGGCACATATGAGGGGGCAGTCAAATGGGTAGGGGGCAACATGTTCGAGGAAATTTGCGGCAACTAAAGTGGGCATGGCAAGCAAATACACATAATGAGAGACAGCGTTTCACCAGTAAATGCACGTAATGACAGACAGCTTTTCACCAGTAAATGCACATAAGAGACCGCCTTTCACCAGTAAATGCACGTAATGACAGACAGCTTTTCACCAGTAAATGCACGTAATGAGAGACAGCTTTTCACCAGTAAATGAACATAAGATACAGCTTTTCACCAGTAAATGCACATAATAAGAGACAGCTTTGCACCAGTAAATAAACAGAAGAGAAAGCATTTCACCAGTAAATGCACATAATAAGAGACAGCTTTTCACCAGTAAATGCACATAATGGCAAACAGCCAGTGTCCTCAGTATATGTAGCCAGCAGATATATGTGCCCAGTATATGTAGCCAGAGGTATATGTCCCCAGTATATGTAGCCAGGGTTATATGTGCCCAGTAGATGTAGCCAGAGGTATATGTGCCCAGTAGATGTAGCCAGAGGTATATGTGCCCAGTAGATGTAGCCAGGGTTATATGTGCCCAGTAGATGTAGCCAGGGTTATATGTGCCCAGTAGATGTAGCCAGGGTTATATGTGCCCAGTAGATGTAGCCAGGGTTATATGTGCCCAGTAGATGTAGCCAGGGTTATATGTGCCCAGTAGATGTAGCCAGGGTTATATGTGCCCAGTAGATGTAGCCAGGGTTATATGTGCCCAGTAGATGTAGCCAGGGTATATGTGCCCAGTAGATGTAGCCAGGGTTATATGTGTCCAGTAGATGTAGCCAGGGGGTATATGTGCCCAGTAGATGTAGCCAGGGGGTATATGTGCCCAGTAGATGTAGCCAGATGTATATGTGCCCAGTAGATGTAGCCAGAGGTATATGTGCGCAGTAGATGTAGCCAGGGGGTATATGTGCCTAGTAGATGTAGCCAGATGTATATGTGCCCAGTAGATGTAGCCAGGGTTATATGTGCCCAGTAGATGTAGCCAGATGTATATGTGCCCAGTAGATGTAGCCAAATGTATATGTGCCCAGTAGATGTAGCTAGAGGTATATATGTGCCCAGTAGATGTAGCCAGAGGTATATGTCCCCAGTAGATGTGGCGCAGTGGCAGGCGGCAGTGAGCGGAACTTACCTGCGTCTTCTCTTGTCGCCGGCGCGGGATGATCTGCCGCTACTCTGGTCTGGTCCAGACCAGAGCAGCAGAACTTCCGGCGCAGGAGCGAGATGGAAGGTAAGTCCCGCCCGCTGCCAAGCGCCACTCCGCACTTAGGAGGGGGACAGTCAGCGAGGGAGGGAGAGCACTAAAGGTGAGAGAAGGGGGGGAGATTGCCCCCCTTCTCCACCGCTGCCAACAGCTCTTCCTCCACTGCGCCGCTGTCCTCCTGAAACAGGGCGGGGGCCAATCGGCCGCCCTTTTACGGACGCTGCTGAATTCCTTACGGAATTCACGGGCAGCTTAATTTGCATAAAAAATTACGGGCTGCCCGTAAATTTACGGGCGGTTGGCAACACTGTTACACACACATGCAATAAAGATCTGACCAAATGGCTGACGATCGTCCGCGGGGCCCTGGAGTCCCCTTTGTCAAGGCATAGGACAGAAAAAACATGTACACCTCGTCGTGCAAATACACACAATAAATAGACACTGCTGTGCAACCTCATACCACCCAACAGGGCTGGTCAAACAATCAGAAAGCCGTTAGTGATGTAATGGAAAAAAACATTAGTGATGTAATGTAAAAAAAAAACTTTACGTCACCGGGCAATGTCTTGCTGGTCTGCCATTCAAACCAAGTGAAACGAGTGTCTTGCAAAGGTGGAGGAATGGTCTGAACAGACTCACAGTCCCTCTACACCAATTGAAATGTTCTGTGCGGCGGGGAGGAGTGCCAACATAGTCTCCATCACAGACTCCTGTCAGGAGCTCATGATATGTGCAGGCAAGCATGGCATCATGCTGTGATGTTATTATGCTGCTGCACAGATGTTATGGAGCTGTCAGGAAAAGGCAGGGATCACTCCCTCGTCACGGAGGTTGGGCGATGTGGAGGAATTTTTGCATCACGCCTGCACCAAGCATATGTCCACGCTGCCAAGTCTTCGCGTTGCGGAAACACATCCGCATGACGTCCGCACAACATCATCATTGCCAACAATACATCCGGATGCATCAACAATATCATCACCTAGATGCCAATTTAGTAGTCAGAGTGACACACACTCATTCGCTGGTGAAAAACACATTGCACTAATGTCAGTGAGGTAGGGGTAAACATGATTAAAGACATCCTGCTCTCTGTCACAAAGCTGTCATTGCAATCAGAATTTAATATACACAAGTAATGCAAAAACAATGCAAAATTGATGCAAAAATATGCAAACAATGCAATGCAAAATTATGCAAAACTATGCGAAGTTATGTAAACTAACAAGAAGTCTCAAGCTCAGCAGATGCAAGATACGGTACAAATGGACAACAACAGGTTGTCATCCCTCATTGAGGTAAGGTTTTTTTCCATTATATCACTAATGTTTTTTTTTTCCATTATAACACGAACGGTTTTCTTGTGTGTACTTGCACAAAGGTGTACATATTTCTTCTGTCCTATGCCTTTACAAAGGGGACCCCAGGGGCTCTGAAACGATTGTCAGCCATTTGGTCAGATCTTTATAGCGTGTGTGTAATGGGAAAATAAACTTGCTACTTTGATCCTGAAGACTGTTGTGCAGATTCCTCCTTTCTAATACTGGATTTTCACTGCCTTGGAATCCTGAACCAGCTGATCCACACACTAAGGTGTGCAGTTTTTTTGTTTCCTTAACCACTTACCGACTGCCCACTGCACAGGGGCGGCCGGAAAGTGGATCCCGCAAGGACCGCCGCATGTACAATTGGCTGCGGTCCTTGTACGGGCATGGGCGGAGCGATCGCGTCATTCTTGACTCGATCAGCCACCGGCGACTGGCTCCGCCCCCCTCGCGCTGTAACCCACTGGCCGTTCGAAAGCGCCGGCGGGTTACTAGCACCCGGATCGCCGCATACAAAGTGTATAATACACTTTGTAATGTATACAAAGTGTATTATACAGGCTGCCTTCTGCCCTGGTGGTCCCAGTGTCCGAGGGACCACCAGGGCAGGCTGCAGCCACCCTAGTCTGCACCCAAGCACACTGATTTCCCCCCCCCCCCCTGCCCCCTGATCGCCCACAGCACCCCTCAGACCCCTCCCTGCCCGCCCCCAGAACACTGTTTGCACCCAATCACCCCCCAATCACCCATCAATCACTTCCTGTCACTATCTGTAAACGCTATTTTTTTTATGCCCTAAACTGCCCCCTGCTCCCTCCTGATCACCCCCACCCCTCAGATTCTCCCCAGACCCCCCCCCCCTGTACTGTATGCATCTAACCCCCTGATCACCTGTCAATCACCTGTCAATCACCCATCAATCACCCCCTGTCACTGCCACCCATCAATCAGCCCCTAATCTGCCCCTTGCGGGCAATCTGATAACCCACCCACACCAATAGATCGCCCGCAGATCCGACGTCAGATCACCTCCCAAGTGCATTGTTTACATCTGTTCTCTACACTAAACACCCACTAATTACCCATCAATCACCCATCAATCACCCCCTATCACCACCTGTCACTGTTACCCATCAGATCAGACCCTAATCTGCCCCTTGCGGGCACCCAATCACCCGCCTACACGCTCAGATTGCCCTCAGACCCCCCCTTATCAATTCGCCAGTGCATTATTTACATCTGTTCTTCCCTGTAATGACCCACTGATCACGTGTCAATCACCTGTCAATCACCCCATGTCGCTGCCACCCATCAATCACCCCCTGTCACTGCCACCCGTCAATCAGCCCCTAACCTGCCCCTTGCGGGCAAACTGATCACCCACCCACACCAATAGATTGCCCGCAGATCCGACGTCAGATCATCTCCCAAGTGCATTGTTTACATCTGTTTTCTACCCTAAACACCCACTAATTACCCATCAATCACGCCCTGTCACTGCTAACCATCAGATTAGACCTCTATCTGTCCCTAGGGCACTCAATCACTCGCCCACACCCTCAGAACGCCCTCAGACCCCAGCCCTGATCACCTCACCAGTGCATTGCTTGCATCTATTCCCCCCTCTAATCACACCTTGAGACACCCATCAATCACCACCTGTCACCCCCTAGCACACCTACCCATCAGATCAGGCCCTAATTTGCCTCGTGTGGGCTCCTGATCACTCGGCCAAACCCTCAGATCCCCCTCAGACCCCCTTCCGATCACCTCCCCAGTGCATTGATTGCATCTATTTTCCCCTCTAATCACCCCCTGAGACACCCATCAATCACCTCCTGTCACCCCCCTAGCACTCCTATCCATCAGATCAGGCCCAATACAACCTGTCATCTAAAAGGCCACCCTGCTTCTGACCGGTTCCACAAAATTCGCCCCCTCATAGACCACCTGTCATCAAAATTTGCAGATGCTTATTCCCCTGAACAGTCATTTTGAGACATTTGGTTTCCAGACTACTCACGGTTTTGGGCACGTAAAATGCCAGGGCGGTATAGGAACCCCACAAGTGACCCCATTTTAAAAAAAATACACCCCAAGGTGTTCTGTTAGGTGTTGTAACGATTGTGGAACTTTCTCCGTGATCAGCGCACAACGCGTGCGCTGACACAGCGGAAATCCTCCACAAGCGTGTAATTGCAGGCACCCAGCAAAAGATGCTACGCACCTGTAGAGGGAAATTCCTGTCGGCAGATGGCGCTGGGGAGTGCAGAGGAACCAATCCTCTGTACCTCCACAAATGCCAGACAGGAATTGTACGAAGCGCAGAACGCAATCGCAAGAGAGGCGATTGCGAATGAGAACGAGCAAAGGGACAGGTTGTATGTGTGTGCGCCAATCCAGTCGCCACCCCGCGACCGCGCACACACAACAGCAGATATGCAGCGAGATGTGCGATCGCCAGACGTGACACAAGGCAGATCAGAATAGAATACGAGGGTAGCAAAGGTACAGCAAATAATACAATGAGAAGATGCGGAAAATAACAAACGCTAGCTAACCGCGAACACCGCACTCATTCGCAACAGTGCACGCGGTTATGCATGGTCTCCACGTGATAAGCACAATAGAGACAAGCACGCCTAACTAACCATCGACAGACAAACATGAAACAGAGGACGCGAACGCTTGCCTCACCGAGCCTCCAGCAAGCGGTCGTAGCAGACAAGACAGACACACGAAAACAGGGACAAGCGAGAGATAGGATCCACAGCACTAGCGAAAAGTGGCTAGCGCGATCCAGGTACAGAGTAGCAGAACAGAAGGATCCACAGCACTAGCGAAAAGTGGCTAGCGCGATCCCAGGAGACAGAACAGAAAGATCCACAGCGCTTGCGAAAAGTGGCTAGCGCGATCCCAGGAGACAGAACAGAAGGATCCACAGCGCTAGCGAAAAGTGGCTAGCGCGATCCAGAGAGGCAGAACAGAAGAGATAGCTGGTAGCAACAGCTGCACCAGCTATGCTCCAAGAACAGAGATCAGAACGACTTCCTATCAACCACCGCTGGGACAGGACAATCGCAACAAACAAACAAAACAGATAAACAATCCTAACTGCACTAGGGAAATCTGCCTAGCACAGTTTCCAGGAATTACTCTAAGCTGATCTTCAAACAGAGAGTAAGGCTGACACCCCACCAGGAGTGTTACATAGGACGAAATCCTTATGACCAGCCAAGCATTGTGGGAAAGACATAGTACTTATAGCACACGCCTCCAATAAATGTGGCCAGGCAATTTGCATAACAACGTATGCAAATTCCTCTGCAAGCACAAGCTGCAAAATTGACAGAAGCTCTTCTTTCCAGAGTCCTGCAGCATGCAAACCTACACAATGGTCAAAAGGCTGCCTGCCTGCACAGGCAGCTGAGCAAATCATCACAGGTGTATGACGAGTTCATAGAATATTATATTTTTTTGTCAAAAGTTAGCGGAAAATTGATTTTTATTGTCTTTTTTTCACAAAGTGTCATTTTTCACTAACTTGTGACAAAAAATAAAATCTTCTATGAACTCGCCATACACCTAACGGAATACCTTGGGGTGTCTTCTTTCTAAAATGGGGTCACTTGTGGGGTTCCTATACTGCCCTGGCATTTTAGGGGCCCTAAACCGTCCTATTCACAGGTCATTTTGAGGCATTTGTTTTCTAGACTACTACTCACGGTTTAGGGCCTCTAAAATGCCAGGGCAGTATAGGAACCCCACAAATGACCCCATTCTAGAAAGAAGACACCCCAAGGTATTCCGTTAGGAGTATGGTGAGTTCATAGAAGATTTTATTTTTTGTCACAAATTAGCGGAAAATGACACTTTGTGAAAAAAAAACAATTAAAATCAATTTCCGCTAACTTGCGACAAAAAATAAAATCTTCTATGAACTCGCCATACTCCTAACGGAATACCTTGGGGTGTCTTCTTTCTAAAATGGGGTCATTAGTGGGGTTCCTATACTGCCCTGGCATTTTAGGGGCCCTAAACCGTGAGGAGTAGTCTTGAAACAAAAACGACCTGTGAAATCCTAAAGAAACTCATTGGACTTTGGGCCCCTTAGCGCAGTTAGGGTGCCAAAAAAGTGCCACACATGTGGTATCACCGTACTCAGGAGAAGTAGTATAATGTGTTTTGGGGTGTATTTTTACACATACCCATGCTGAGTGGGAGAAATATCTCTGTAAATGGACAATTGTGTGTAAAAAAAAAATCAAACAATTGTCATTTACAGAGATATTTCTCCCACCCAGCATGGGTATGTGTAAAAATACACCCCAAAACACATTATACTACTTCTCCTGAGTACGGCAATACTACATGTGTGGCATTTTTTTGCAGCCTAACTGCGCTAAGGGGCCCAAAGTCCAATGAGCACCTTTAGGCTTTACAGGGGTGCTTACAAATTAGCACCCCCCAAAATGCCAGGACAGTAAACACACCCCACAAATGACCCCATTTTGGAAATTAGACACTTCAAGGTATTCAGAGAGGGGCATGGTGAGTCCGTGGCAGATTTCATTTTTTTTTAACAAGTTAGCAGAAATGGAAACTTTTTTTTTTCTCGTCACAAACTGTCATTTTCCGCTAACTTGTGACAAAAAATAATATCTTCTATGAACTCACTATGCCTCTCAGTGAATACTTTGGGATGTCTTCTTTCCAAAATGGGGTCATTTGGGGGGTATTTATACTATCCTGGAATTCTAGCCCCTCACGAAACATGACAAGTGGTCAGAAAAGTCATAGATGCTACAAAATGGGAAAATTCACTTTTTGCACCATAGTTTGTAAACGCTATAACTTTTACCCAAACCAATAAATATAGGCTGAATGGGTTTTTTTTTTTTATCAAAAACATGTTTGTCCACATTTTTCGTGCTGCATGTATACAGAAATTTTACTTTATTTGAAAAATGTCAGCACAGAAAGTTAAAAAAAATTCATGTCTTTTTTGATGAATATAATAAAAAGTAAAAATCGCAGCAGCAATCAAATAGCACTAAAAGAAAGCTTTATTAGTGACAAGAAAAGGAGCCAAAATTCATTTAGGTGGTAGGTTGTATGAGCGAGCAATAAACCGTGAAAGCTGCAGTGGTCTGAATGGAAAAAAAGGCTCTGGTCCTTAAAGGGGGTAAAGCCCGCGGTCCTCGAGTGGTTAAACAATCATGACATAGTAAAACTGCCAGCCATTTTTTTTTAAAATGTCCTTGCCTGGAAGTACTTTGATAATGTGCAAAGGAAACACTTAGAAATCCCCATGGGGATATATTGTAGTACTAAGCCTGTTATGTTTCAGAATGACCTGATTAATAACATTGGCGAAAAATGTTTATCTTATACACATGTATATACATGTACTCTAAATGTTGTAGCTTTTCCTCATAGTGGTGCTTTAACCTCCCTGGCGTTCAATTTCCCCAGGATTTCTGTGCAAAAAGTGGTTCAATTCATTTTCATAACCTTTTTTCCTGTAACTTACCAAAATGTGTCAAGCAAAGGTCTAGTACACATTTTGAATAAAATAAAATCAAAACTACATTTTAAAATTAAAATCTGATCGGGACACAGTGATTCGGCTTGATGATGTCACCAAGCTGTCACTGTGTCCCAAACAGAGGAGAAGACTGGAGCTGCAGCAGCAAAGATGAGGTGCGAATGTGAGACAGATAGGCTCGAGAGGCTCTGTAAGTATTTACAGTGCAGGGCCAGGGATCGCTACACAGAGGGAAGGGGGGGACAAAGTGCCAGGGATCGCTGAACAAAAGGGAACCACGCTGGCTGCAGACATGGGGAAGAAGGGAGGGGAATGCCACACAGACGGGGTGAAAGGGCAGGGGGGAGTCAACAGAAGGGTAAAAGGGAGGGGGGGTGCATCTGCAACTTCTCTTTTCTGCTGGCTCCCGATCACACAAGGGCTTCCCCAGGACAACTGAATGCCTGTTGGCACGTGTGGGTAGCGTAGATCGATGCCCATAGTGTGCTGGTAGGCATTCAGCAATCTTAGAGAATCCCTTTTAAGTAAAAAAAAGTGGAGCAGTGGAGGAGATAAGCTAGAAATCTTCCTGGCTGCAAGGACGAGTGTAGCTCGTCCTTACCACTTTCAGCATTTTTTTACTGGATGAGTTACACTCGTCCTTACCGATAGGGAGGTTAATGAAATCAGTCTCATCCTTCTTTTAGGAGGAGCTCATTATAAGCCATGATTTCACTGCATATATTGGTGTGTTAAGAATGCTGTTTAAGAAATCTGTTAATTGTTTACATAGCGTTAGTTTGAAAGGTTTATACAATTTATTTTTTGCTACTTTTAGCCTTTTCATGCATTCATTAACATCTTCCACTTTGAATGGATTGTAGAAGTGTTGCAGTTCTTCTCCTGCAGATATTTCATTAAACATGACCTCTGAGTGGTTATCAAAGGGAATGTCTTGTCCTGGTAGAACGGAGATATTATTTTTCCTCGATTTCTAGTGCATTGCACAGAGCATTGCCATTCCCACTAATAGCACTTGAATGTGATTTGGTTTCCTATCTGTACAAGACATATTGGGCTTGATTCACAAAGCGGTGCTAACTGTTAGCACGCCTGTGAAAATCCCCTTAGCACGTCTAAACAAGCTTTTCGCACATAAAACTTTACGCTCGCAAAACTTTATGCGCGTAAAACTTTACGCGCGTACTGCACAGAGCGCAGGGCGCTCCGCGCGAAGTGCCCATTAAAGCCTATGGGACTTAGCGCGCGTAAAACTTTGCACGCGTAAAACTTTATGCGCGCAAAGTTAGCGCACGATCTGATTGAGAAATCCGGTGCTAACCTACTTAGCACCCTGGTTAGCGTGCCTAAAGACCTTAGACGTTCTAAGTAGGTTAGCACCGCTTTGTGAATCAAGCCCATTGTATTTAACAGGATTTCCACAAATGTATTACCTTTAGCCTATGACATAAACTGACTAAAGAGACCATTAAAATCCCCCACACGCTGCCACCCCAAAGCCTACTACTAAATGTGTAGCATTGATTACTCCCACCTCCTAAGTTACTGCCACCTTCTTTTACAGTGCTTGAGACTGGAGATTCATTGCATAAAGACATATACTGTAACTTTGAACTCAAAAAGAACATTTTTTTATTTGATGCGTTATGACAAAAATGCAGAATAAAGACGTTTAAAATAGTAGGGAATAAAAAAATTAATTATGCCTAGAGAGGTTTGGATTGTGTCTTTTAACCAATCAACACAAATTAGAAATTGTGAATTTAAATAGAAAACCTATTTGCATTTAAAAAAAAAGAGAAAAATGTAGTTCACGTGAATACCATTTTTATGTTTATTGCTGATTTGTTTACCCTTGTACATGTCAATGTAGAGTTAATGAGACTACCATCTTGGACCATTCAAGAATGCTCACTTACTTCCTGGATTGTATCCTCATGCCACTCACCAGGATTTAGCACATATATTATTATAATAAATATTATCTTTGTATATGTGGTTCAGTTGTGTGCTGTGGAAAGATTTAGAGACAACGTATCACCCTAAACTGCCAAGCTGCTAATATTTTTTTAGAGGCAAGGTAAGATAGCAGCCATAGCTTTCTAATGCTTATGGCCTTGATAAATGATACCACTTACCTTTATAAACATTATACAGTGATATGGCTTCCCAAGCCATACATTATTATCTGTCAAATAGAATCCATACAATGTCTGGGTAGGTATTAGGCATTAAATTAACCGTGCTTAAAACATTGGATAAAGCCTAGCTCATTAGATTTCTGTCCATTTAGAGCATTCCATAAAATTATTCATATTTTTAAATGGAATAAGAAATTCTAGAGAACTGAAATACATTTTAGTGTTTTTTGTTTTGTTTTGTTTTCTTCAACACAGAAACCAAATAATCAATTGGGGTATTAGTAAAATGGAACTTTGATATGAAGAATACAATATTTATTTTGACACAACTGAACAAGATTTTTCTATTTTCTTTCTAAATGTTCTAGTAATGTAGCTCACTTAGGACATGTACAAAAAATGGGTGGTAGATTGAAAACTGGTTGACTTGCATGGGGTGAGCAAAAGAAAAAGAAGAATATGTTGGAGGAAGTGTACAGTAATGGAGAAGGACCATTTGTGCAGTTTTGATAGACAACATGGGAGAAATACCAATTCATTAATAGGTATGAGCAACAAAATGGCCATGGTGCTGAAGGACAGCACTGCAACACAAACCCTTGCTCCTCATCACCCAGAACACAGGAGCAATATTCAGGCAAATAGCTACTCTTCACCTTAGTAATGCTCTTAATACTCGGCCATCGTGAAGTCAACAATTGGATTTGCCGGTGTGTGTGATGACCAGGTAATAAGTAGCTTGCACGCTATGAATATGACCCTATCGGTTTCTAGAATTCCCCAATGCTTTAGTAGTAATGTTTAGACAGCTTTATACTAAGTGTTTAGTTTGTTAAACATCCAATCTGAGTTATTCATGTGTAGCCTCCCTTCTTTCAGTAAATAATTTCATAAATATTTTCACTTTCTGCATGTCATAAATAAGGGGATTTTTTTGATACTATCCATCTACAAATATACTGAATTGGGTAACATGACTCGCTATTTTCAAAAACTTCACTGTCTTAAAGATTGATGCAATGTCCGGATCAGGGCAGCAGCAGCTATTCACTCTTATATACTTTAGCTATTTCAATCAAATAAAAATTATCCTTTTCACTTGGTTATTTACCCATAATGAGGTTAGCATGGCTGGGTACAAATCCCACCCTAATCACACATTCTCTGTGATTTCCAAAGAAATATTCCAGTTACCAAAATACTTTCTTTTAAGTACAAATTTAGACTAGAGTTGGAGATTATAAAGTGTGCCCCCTCCCCCCCAAATTGTACCTGCCCCAGTATAGGTAGCAAATTTTCCCTGATTAGGAAGACCCCAGCTCAGTTCATCTAGCCAGACGTGCCCCCAGTAATAGCTACATCCCCCCATTATAGGTAGCAAGATGTTCCCCCACTATTTAGTAGTCTTCCCCCAGTATAGATAGCCAGATGTTCCGGCCAGAGTTAAGTAGTCTCTGCTCCTGTATAGCCAGATGTGCCACCCAGTGTTAGGTAGCGCCCCCAGTGTAGATAGCCAGATGTGCCCCCAGAATTATGTAGCCCCCTAGTATAAACAGTCAGATGTGCCCCCATGGATTAGATAACCTTCCTTAGTAAAGATAGCCAGATGTGCCCAAAAGGATTATGTAGTACTCCAGTATAGATAGCCAGATGTGCCCATCAGATTAGATAGACACCCGCTATAGATAGCCAGATGTGCCTGACAGGATTAGGTAGCCCTCCAAGTGTAGTTAGCCAGATGTGCTCTCAAGAAGCCCTACCCCATATGTAGAGCTGTGCTAGGGTACAACTCAGCTGTCAGTGCAGCCGGGAACTTCTGCATATCTCCTCCATGTTGCACAGTTCAGCGCCTCCTCTCTGACTCCTCCAGTGGCGCATTAATGAGAGGCGTCACTAGAGGGCATCAAAGAAGAGAGGGCGGGGGGCAATAGGGGAGGCCCAAGCATGCCCTCTGGGCTCTTCACAAAGGGATTGGTGCCTTCCCAGCCACCCCTTTGGCCCAGCCCTGACTGGAAGCCCCTAATATCTATTTCATGATCTCTCCATAGCATTTGTTTTGCTCGCTTTAGAATTGATGTTCTCCCTCCCTTATCCACTGTTTTGACTATAGTATTGTTTTCTTCCAGTAATTTTCTGTTCAGTTCAATAATTAACATACAGTAATCTATGTATTTACCATGAAACTACAATATGCATCTAAAAACTTGTAAGTAATTGCACTCTTTTTCATTGTGATAAAAATGGATCTATTTCTTAGATTTACGTATTTGTATTTTAGAGGGCAAGTTTCCTCCTATCGTTATTTCACTGGTTTATGAAATATTTCTTAAGGTTAAATGATGGATCCTCTAGATCCTCTGATGGATCATGAGAAAACAAAACAAGACTGTTTCAATGCAACAGCCACACAGACAGTTGATGAAGAATGTGCAAGAGTAGTAGAGCAGGAGCCCAGAGCTGACAAAGAGGGACATCTCATAGAATTGGCAGAATGGCAGGGGTGCTAATGGGAGGCCACCTAATGTGGGATAATCTGTAAAATTCAACCTCAAAATTTGACATTTGCTGGTCTTTAGTACTTTCTTTCTATAATCTACAGCAACCTTAAAAGTCTTTTCAAGACTTTTATATTTTAATGTTCAATATTGAAACAACACTGGAGTCTGAACTACACAGTGTTGTATCCCCTGGGGGAGGTCTGTTAACTTCTCCAGAGGCACATGCTGAATTTTCTCTTGATCTTTATGGCAACACCTTGTAGTGAGTTCCCTACTAAAGGGTGGTGGGCACTGACATTTCAATTAAAAAGTGCAAGTAAATGCACTGATAGGCACTCACCTGGTTTTTAGGGACAATAAACAGTTCAGGTTCAGGATTGGTTATGTTATATCTACAAGATAGGATTTTAGTTATACTCTGTCAGTTTAGACTTTTAACAGTGACAATTTAGTGAAAGGGGTATATAGGATACCACATATCCTATATACTAACCAAAGTTTGCAAATCTGCATGGACCCAGTAGCACCTGGGGGTGGCGGCATAGTTTGGGGGCATCTTAGTTCGTTGTCGGCCTAGTGTGGGTGATGCAGTTGTGGGCGGCAGTTTAGTACGGCGGTGGTAGTGTGTGTGCAGCTGCATCTATGCATACTTAACTATGCACAGATGCACCTGTAGGTGACTGCTTAGTGTTGGTGGCTTTGTGTGAATATGGAAGCCTCTATATCGCTTTCCCTATGTGGTCACTTTAAGTACGACACAATTTGAAAATATAAACTGTGAGTTTGTGGAATAACAATAGAAAAGAAAATAGAATCAAGGTTATCAAAATGTATCCTCCAGAGATTTACAGAAATATAATGTTATTATTGCCACATGTGATGTGAACAAGATTGCCAGTTTTTGTGCTAGCGGGAACAATTTTTCCTATTATTGCATCTGTACTATCTCTAAGTAGCAAGCAGCAGACAAAATCTTCACACTGGATGCCTAGTGTATGAAAGAAATGCAAACTATTGTTTTCGTCCAACACTTCTTCTTAAGGCCACTGCCAGAGGTTTGCAGTTTTACAGAATAACTTGGGAGAAAAGAATGTCCTCATCTTTCCAATGATAGCCCTGTTTTAAAGACTGAATCCCTCATGTAGCACATTCACAGTAACGTGCTGTCTCTAGACCAATTTGCTCATGCATTACAAGCATGTACTCAATGTTTATGACAGTATATTATCTGCTGTGGCAATTTTACACATTAGAGTTGCTAGAAGCAATTTAGAATATATGCAGGGCTCTGCTGAATTCCTTCGCACTTCCATGAACTCACTTATGCTTTTGCTGGAATGCAAAACAGTATTCTGATTTTTTGTAATAAGTCTTCAGTTAAGCTTATATTCACTTGCCAATTTCATCCTTTTACCATTCAAGGTTACAATCAGAGTAATCTTATTGTCTTCGCCTATGCTACGGACTAAACGTGATCTCAGTCTAAAATGTTGTGGTTGCTCTCCCTTTAGAAATGCGATACCCAAGGACTTGCAGTAGTGGATTTGCATTTTCCAGATCACAAGAAAATGTGACCTTCCAAGAACTGTTTATATTACAACAATAAAATTTTGCTCACAATCAGGTAATGTACTATATAAAATTTCTCTTACAGTCATATAAATAGCAGTAGAAAGTTGAACTAATTGCGACATAACATAAAATTCACAGTTAAAAAATAAAATAAATGTGATCCAAAACAAATGAAAAACAACTTTAGAATAGCAGATGAGCCAAATAAATTTCCTTCTTCTCATGGTTTCTTGAAATGTGAGCACTATTACCCAAGATATATTTTTTTTTTTGTGTGTGTGAAAAACTACAGTTCAGTTTTCTGGCCATCATGCTGAGCTTTTGGTTTTGGTTGTATTTACACACCTGTAAAAAGCATGCAAGCCAGTTGAGTAAGGTGGAAGTCAAAACATCTGATCTGCATGCTTATTCTGGGCCAGACTTAAAGTATTGTAAGCAGAGCATCAGCATAGAAGTCAGGCAATGGCAGTGTGACTTTATTGCAGTGTTATATATTTGTATCATATAACACCTCTGATTAGTTTAGGAATTGAGGACATACAACATGTCTATATCTGAAATCAGGTGGGTCTATATTGCTTGCATAATCAAGTTCAAGAGTCACACAAAATTGTAATATGATTAAGAGGAGTAATAGCTTACCTCCTCCATTCAGTAATTCAGAATATAATAATAATAATCTGATCATTTGTATAGCGCTATTCTCCTATCGGGCTCAAAGCGCTCAAGAGCTGCAGCCACTGGGATGAGCTCAAGAGGCCACCCTGCAGTGTTAGGGAGTCAGTCTTGCCTTGAACTCCTTACTGAATAGGTACTGACCCAAGCCAGGATTCAAACCTTGATGTTCCTTGTCAAATGCAGTGCCCTTAACCAGTAAACTGCCCAGCCACTATGTTCTTTTTTGTAGTATTTGAGGAAGCCAGTAGAAGTCCAGCAAAATACATCATATTAATAAGAAAAGGGAGACCGAGAGCCCAATATAGTGTAGTATGTTGTATAAATAGAGAAAAATGTTAAAAGTAAGTATTATACTTACAAACCTGGGTTGCTCTAAGGCAACCACTGTATACGCAGGTGGGGAGATTAAGCCTGACCCCACTCAGGACTAAGATGTCGCTCTCTGTAGATAGGAAAAGAGGGTATATCACCCTTCCACTAAGGGTGGACAACTTAATATGCAAGGATACAGAGGCGCCAGTAGGATAAAACAAGATAAAAGGTTTAAAACGGTTTAGGTGGCGGTGGTGGACCGTCCACACACAAACAGACAAAAAATCGCTGTTGATTGTAGAAAAAAAATTCACAATTTATTCACATACTCCTACATAAAAGTGCAACGCGTTTCACGGGCAAACATCCCGCTTCATCAGGCAATAAACGAACGGAGTATCTCACTGCAAAATGACAGAGATGTAAAGCATGTCAGGGAGCTGTATACAGACGTAGAAACTGTCAAAGAAAAACATCTCTTTTCTTGTTGGTGCAAAGTATGTCAACTATTATAATAGTATCTGTGAGGTAGTGGAAAGAATGAGGGGGGGAAAATACTATATGTGGGGGAATGTGAGCAGGGAGGGCAGGGTGGTGGGTTGTGACCAGGGGATGGAAAGTACTGGCAGGGATAGGTAAATATAGCTGAATTGAGAACAAGCTATTGGGGATGTGTGTCCTGTGATATAATGAACTATGTGGAATGGGGATGGTGTAGCTTACAAGGCAATTTTCAACAACAAAACTAGCAAAGGTAAATACCCAGAGTGTCTGAAAAGGAGCGGTCTATGATTGAGGAAAAAGACAAAACTGACAAAAAAGACAGGCATGAAAACAATGATGATGATCAAACTTACCAGCTCTGAGTATATTGATAGCTTGGCACCTCTGTGCTATAGTAACTGTGTGTGGGGTTTAAATAGGGAGGCTAATTGTCTAATGAGTTGATTTGGATCAGGAGCGAGGGAGGGAGGGAGGGAGGGAGGGGCGTGTGTGATGGACTGAGGCTGTCACTAGCCGGGGTATATTATCGCCCCCTGGTGGTGCAGAAGTAAAATTCATTATGCACAAGTTATTATGTAGAATGTATACATATACAATTTAAAAAACAAAATAAAAACAAATTGCATACCTAAATACATACATATGTACATACATGTACCTTATTACACAAATAGGCAAAAATATTTCGTATAAAAATATAGAAATCCATTATGTGCATGTATAGAAATAGAACAAGGCCTAATTACAGTGCATGCCATTCCCAATCGCAGCAGTTGTCGACTGCTGGAATGGTCCCAATTGACCATGATAAAACTGGAAAGTAAGATTAAATCTCTCCTTATAGATATCCAGTACCATATAAATTATAACATTGTAATAAATATTAAAAAAAAAAAAAAAAAATTATATAAAAACTAAACATTAAGAGAGAGCGGACAATTAAAAAGAGAAAAGGAATTGCTGCTATTCTGGTGAGTTAGTAAATTTTTTTCAAGTACTTCATTTAGACCCCCTGGAGATAGGGTCTTAAGTATTTGAATCCAGAACATCTCCCGTTTCTTGAGAGAGTCCTTTGACTCTCTCAAGAAACGGGAGATGACTCTCTCAAGAAACGGGAGATGTTCTGGATTCAAATACTTAAGACCCTATCTCCAGGGGGTCTAAATGAAGTACTTGAAAAAATTTACTAACTCACCAGAATAGCAGCAATTCCTTTTCTCTTTTTAATTGTCCGCTCTCTCTTAATGTTTAGTTTTTATATAATTTTTTTTTTTTTTTTTAATATTTATTACAATGTTATAATTTATATGGTACTGGATATCTATAAGGAGAGATTTAATCTTACTTTCCAGTTTTATCATGGTCAATTGGGACCATTCCAGCAGTCGACAACTGCTGCGATTGGGAATGGCATGCACTGTAATTAGGCCTTGTTCTATTTCTATACATGCACATAATGGATTTCTATATTTTTATACGAAATATTTTTGCCTATTTGTGTAATAAGGTACATGTATGTACATATGTATGTATTTAGGTATGCAATTTGTTTTTATTTTGTTTTTTAAATTGTATATGTATACATTCTACATAATAACTTGTGCATAATGAATTTTACTTCTGCACCACCAGGGGGCGATAATATACCCCGGCTAGTGACAGCCTCAGTCCATCACACACGCCCCTCCCTCCCTCCCTCCCTCGCTCCTGATCCAAATCAACTCATTAGACAATTAGCCTCCCTATTTAAACCCCACACACAGTTACTATAGCACAGAGGTGCCAAGCTATCAATATACTCAGAGCTGGTAAGTTTGATCATCATCATTGTTTTCATGCCTGTCTTTTTTGTCAGTTTTGTCTTTTTCCTCAATCATAGACAGCTCCTTTTCAGACACTCTGGGTATTTACCTTTGCTAGTTTTGTTGTTGAAAATTGCCTTGTAAGCTACACCATCCCCATTCCACATAGTTCATTATATCACAGGACACACATCCCCAATAGCTTGTTCTCAATTCAGCTATATTTACCTATCCCTGCCAGTACTTTCCATCCCCTGGTCACAACCCACCACCCTGCCCTCCCTGCTCACATTCCCCCACATATAGTATTTTCCCCCCCTCATTCTTTCCACTACCCCACAGATACTATTATAATAGTTGACATACTTTGCACCAACAAGAAAAGAGATGTTTTTCTTTGACAGTTTCTACGTCTGTATACAGCTCCCTGACATGCTTTACATCTCTGTCATTTTGCAGTGAGATACTCCGTTCGTTTATTGCCTGATGAAGCGGGATGTTTGCCCGTGAAACGCGTTGCACTTTTATGTAGGAGTATGTGAATAAATTGTGAATTTTTTTTCTACAATCAACAGCGATTTTTTGTCTGTTTGTGTGTGGACGGTCCACCACCGCCACCTAAACCGTTTTAAACCTTTTATCTTGTTTTATCCTACTGGCGCCTCTGTATCCTTGCATATTAATAAAGCTTTGTCTACACTGTCTGAGGGTCATTTATTTTCTTTGAAATAAGCTATCCTGGCTTTTTAACTTTTTAATCATGTTATTTTAAGCACCTCTTGCACATGATTATAGAATTACTGTTGTTTAGGAAAGGTTTCTCAACTAGCATCCCACAGAACTCTGGGGTTTCATGGGAATGTGAGAGGGTTTCTGTGTCATTTTGATACTTCTGCTTCTCCCTTTCTGCAAGTCACACTATTTTTACTTCCATTAGTGGTACAACTGGCACATGGATAGGTGCTTTGTCACATCAGCTGACTCTGAAATGGAGTCCTGGGCAAACTTCATGGTATCATCAACATTGCAGGACAGGAGGAGAAAGTCTTATTTAGGCAGCACTGATTACCAGGGATTTGTGGACTGGATGAATCCTGCCCTGGAGGTATATAATGACTGCACTACATGGGAATACATTAAGGACATGAGTGCCACACTATATGGGGTACATGCAGGCTTCACTTTGAAGGGAGGGCATGAAAGCCACATGTTATATGGAGGTTGTAATGACAATACTAATAAGGGACTGGTAGAAATGGATAGTAAATTACAGGGCAAGGACAGTAGGACACAAAGTAAATGGCAAACCTTTAAACAGATTCTTAATGACTATTGTAGAATGTATATAACTTATGGAAATAAAAATACTATATCTAAAAAAAAAGGCCAGTATGGATAAATAATACTGTTTTGGACATGATTAAGTGTAAAAGGAATGCCTTTAGTGTCCTAAAGAATGAGGGGACTGCATCTGCACTAAAACATTATATTGAATGTAACATAACTGCAAGAAGGTAATCAGACTTGCAGAACTGGAAGCAGAAACAGTCAAATGTTAGCTCAGGGCGTCACCTCTCAAGGGCGCATGTGCACAACAGCACAGTGTCGCCCCTCGCAGCCCCGCTGTCTCTTCCCGCCTCAGCTCCATCTGTAATTAGAGCGGGGCTACAAGAAAATGCTCATCAATGTCCACAAATGCGGATATCAGCAGCCATTTTCTTGTAGCCCTGCTCTAACTACAGATGGAGCAGAGGCGGGGAGAGAAGAGTGACATCAGCACTGGAACTCGAAAGGCTGGTGAATCATTCCTGACTTGCTGCCACTGCTGCAGAAGGGGGGGGGGGGGGGCTGGGGCAACTATACTACCTATACGTGAGTAAATATACTACCTACACTAGGGGCAACTATACTATCAGTACTGAGGGAAACTATGCTACCTATATGGGGGCAACTATACTATCTATACTGGGGTCAATTATACCAGCTACCTTTACTGGGCCAACTCTACTAGCTACCAATACTGGGGCAACTATTCTAACTACATATGCTGGGGCAACTATACTAGCTAGCTACCTATACTGGAACAACTATACTAGCTAGCTACCTATACTGGGGCAACTATACTACCTATACTGATGGCAACTATATTAGCTACTGATACTGGGGCAATTATACCAGCTATCTATACTGGAGCAACTATACTGGCTACCTATACTGGAGGCAACTATAATAGCTACCTATAGTGGGGCAACTATACTACCTATACTGGGGGCAACTATACTAGTAGCTACTTATACTGGGGCAAATATACTATCTATACTGATTGCAACTACTGTATATTAGCTACCTATACTGGGCAATTCTACTAGTTGCCTTTACTGGGGCAACTATAATACCTATACTGGGGGCAACTATACTAGCTACCTATACTGGGGCAGCTATACTAGCTACCTTTACTGTGGCAACTATACTACCTATGCTTGGCTACCTATACTGAGGACATCTACACCTGACTTTTTAAACTAGGGGCACCTATGCCTGGTTACCTATACAGAGGGTACCTACATCTGACTTCCTATACTGGGGGCACCTATGCTTGGCTACCTATATTGAGGGCACCTACACATGAGATCCTACAGTATACTGAGGGCAAATATATCTGGCTAACTTCAGAAAGGTTGGGAACCACTGTCCTAGGAGATATCCCAGAAGAAAAAGTGAATTACATATAGGCGTGTGTGTGTGTGTGTTTGTGTGTGTGTGTGTGTGCACAAAGAAGATGAAGGGGGGGCACCAAAATCAGGTTTCGCTCAGGGCGCTGTGAAACCCAAGGCCAGAGGAGGTATCCTAAGGGACGCTATTTAAAATTATGTAGCATAGAATAATCTTATTGCAGTTCCTGCTGCTTACCTGGGTCCCACGCATGATTGACAAAAGATGGCCCGAACGGCTCCCGGCGAACTTCCGGAGACCTCCGGATAAACTTTTCCGGAAGTTCGATGCGCCCCCATAGTGCATCATTAGGGTCAACTTTGACCCTCTACATCACAGTCAGCAGGCACATTGTAGCCAATCAGGCTACACTCCCTCCTGGAGCCCCGACTCCCCTTATAAAAGGCAGGAAGCATCAGGCATTGGACTCACTCATGTGCCTGCAGTAATTAGAGAAGGGAGAGCTGCTGCAGACTCTCATAGGGAAAGCTTAGTTAGGCTCTTGTAGGTTTGTTAGCTTGCTCCTTGCTGATTCTTATTGCTAAAAAAGCACCCCTCAACAGCTCTTTTGAGAGCTAATCTTGTCTATTTTTTTTGTGTGTGTGGTCCACTTGCATTATATTTATATACAGCCATGTCAGTCAGTCGCAGCTGGCCTTTGGCCCTTTAATTCCACTGCCAGGTCCAGCACATTCAGTGACTACCTGTGTGTGTGACAGGCAGCTGCAAATTTGTAATCCCAATCACTGCACCTGTTCACTGTTTAGTCCACCTACCTACCGACTTACGTGAGAGCACGCATTGTTAATACCACAAGTCTTTGCACCTGTTCATGGTACGTTTGTGTGTGTGTGTGTGTGACAGGTGCACATTTTTAATACCCAGCAGCACTGCATATACCTACCTACCTGTTGTTCAGTGCACCCACCTACCCACGTGAGCGCACGCAGTGTGATATTTAATACCACCAGTCACTGTACCTGTTCATGGTACGTGTGTGTGACAGGTGAACATTTGTACTACCCAGCAGCACTGCATATACCTACCTACCTGTTGTTCAGAGCACCTACCTACCCATGTGAGCACATGCAGTGTGATATACCACTCCGTGCATTCCTGTTCACTGGCACTGCACCTGTGTAACCGTAC
This sequence comes from Hyperolius riggenbachi, assembly GCF_040937935.1. Taxonomy (NCBI): domain Eukaryota; kingdom Metazoa; phylum Chordata; class Amphibia; order Anura; family Hyperoliidae; genus Hyperolius; species Hyperolius riggenbachi. The sequence continues at coordinate 141,060,285 of NC_090655.1, forward strand.
GTTGTATTAGTCAAGTCAGTACATACCTTTCACTTCATCCCCCCCTATATGGACAAAACAAAAGGCAGAGCCAGAGGCAGGCCACCTGGCAGGTCTGTTTGAGGTCGCGCGGTCTTGATTTTGTGCGGCCCTCGACCAAAGTACAGTGTTCAGAAGAAGGCATGTGCCATCAACCCCCAATATTGTCAGGACGTAGTTGACTATTTAACACAGAACACCATCTTTCTCAGCTTCCGCACGGAAGCGTGACATATCTTCCTCTTCCTGCTCTGATTCTGGCACCCCACTTAACACTCAGTTGGCCACCACCACCAAAGTGCCATCACCCCAGGGCTCAGCGGTGTGGAAAGTTTTGTGTGCGTCTGCCTCAGATGAGAGCAATACCATCTGTACTCTCTGCCACCGAAAATTGAGCCGTGGAAAGACCAAGACCCGTGTAGGGACAACTACCTGACGAAAGCACATGATTACAAAGCACAAATTGCAATGTGATGACCACCTGAGGAAAAGCAGCACACAAAAGCAAAGCCACACCCCACAGTGGAAGATACCAGGCCACATTTTTTTCTCAAGAAAGGCGATACCTAAACTGTACCGTGATGTTAAAAGGCAAGTGGTGACATCTCTGGCCCAAAGCGTTGGGTCAAGGGTCCATCTGACCACGGATGCCTGGTCTGCAAAGCACGCTCAGGCCTGCCCAAAGACTAAGTCAGTCCCCACACACAGCATCTCTGCCTGCATGCCGTGTGACTGCCTGCCCCAAGACCAACTCGGTCTCCACACAGCATATCTGCCTGCAGGCCGCTTGACTGCCTTCTCCGCCACCACCAACAGGGTCCACCAGGACTCCAGGCAGATTTCTGAATTTTTAAGGCCGCTGCTAGCAGCGCCCGCTATAATAATCTTTCTGGTGCGTGTACATGCCTGCCTAATTTTTCTGGCTGCACTGCGGCTGCAACAACAAAACAAAAGGCATGTACATGTGCCAATTCCCCTTCGTGATCATTACCTTGCCGCAGTGAAGGGGCTTGCGTATCACAATGAAGCAATGACCGCAAGCTATATGAGTGTCTCAGGGGGCACATCAATGATAATAAGGTCGTTGCTTCATTGTGGACAGACCAAATTCAATCAGCTGGACAATCACTGTTGTTCTGTCATTGAGCTACCTCAGCTTGGCGACCATATGGGCTTGAAAACCGCTATCGCCTGCACTCTCGCCATGGTGCGCACCAGTCCAGCACGGCCGTTACAACACAAACAGCTGTTTGCTGTGCGTTACACAGTGAGTTTGGTGTGTCAGTGGGAAGCAGTACTCTAATTACACTTCCTGATTGATGTATACACATGCAAGATGTTTTAAAGCACTTTAGGCCTCCAATTTAGCATTCAATGTGATTTCTGCCCTTAAAACGCTGCTTCGCGTCAAATCCAGATTTTTCCCGGGGACTTTTGGTGTCTATCCCACTCATCCATGCAAAAACTCAGATGTTAGACCCCTTGAAACATGTTTTCCATCACTTTTCTGGTCAGCATAAATGTTTCTAGTTTTCAAAGTTCGCCTCCCCATTGAAGTCTATTGCGGTTTGCGGAAGTTCGCAAGTTCACAAACATTTGCGGAGGTTCACAAACCTAAAATCGGAGGTTCGGGCCATCTCTATCTGTGAATTGAATGGCAGATCATATGGAGGAGATTTTGTTTGTGAAGAAGTTGGCAAATTTCTTACACAGGTCCTTTGAAGGTGTAATGCTGGATTTCCGGCAAGATGAGCTGCACATATTGTCAACTGTGCAGAAAAGCTGGGCAGGTCTGCTGGCTGCATTAGAAATCTCCTGAGACAGGAATAGCATTAGATTGTCTGCGACAAGGTTTAATATATGATACACCCTGCCATTTCCACACCTGCAGTATTGGGGTTTGTCTAATAATTGTTCTGAGCGTTTCCATCACTAAAATAAAGAGGACGGGAGGAAGTGGGCAACCTTGACAGGTGCCACGATTAATGTCAAAGTGTGTGTATGTGTGTGTGTGTGGGGGAGCAAATACAGCATAATATTTTGGTAATTTTTAGACTAAAAAAATAAATCAGGATATTATGAAAAATGTTCCTGCTCTTCTGACATCAAGTCACCACTTAGAGAGAAAAGTAAACCTATAATGGGCTTCAGTTATATTGTGAAGCATTTTTTTCATGTTAAATTGACAATATAATTATTTTTTGAAATTAATGGAGTATAATGAAGGTATTGCATAATGCCATCCACTTAGTTCTGCAACGTCTGACGCACTAAAGCATAACCTTAATGTTTCACGAAACATACCGTATATACTCGCATACAAGCCGAATTTTTGACCCCCAAAATGGGGGTCAAAAGTTGGGGGGTCGGCTTGTATGCGAGTCTTCCCTGGTGGTCTAGTGGTGGGTGGGTGGGTGGTCCGCTCCCCGCTCCCCCCCACCCCCGCTCCCCGCTCCCCCCCGGCCGCCACTGCTAATACCTGTTTAGGCAGCGGCCGCTTCCTAATCCGCGTTCCTCTTCTTAAGTGTCTTCTCAGAGTATCACAGCAGCGCGCCCGGCGCTGCTGCTGTGACGATGCAGGGGGCAGGAAAGAGCGGTTCCCTTGGCAACGGCGATACAGATCGCCGCTATAGGGAGCCGCGCTCTTTCCTGCACTCTACATCGTCACAGCAGCAGCGCCGGGCGCGCTGCTGTGATACTCTGAGAAGAAACTTAAGAAGAGGAACGCGGATTAGGAAGCGGCCGCTTCCTAAACAGGTAATAGCAGCAGCGGGGGGCGGGGGGGCGGAGCACTACCTACCTATGCTGGGCACTAAACTGGGCACTATACTGGCTAAACTGGGCACTATACTGGCTAAACTGGGCACTATACTAGCTAAACTGGGCACTATACTAGCTAAACTGGGCACTATACTGGCTAAACTGGGCACTATACTGGCTAAACTGGGCACTATACTGGCTAAACTGGGCACTATACTGGCTAAACTGGGCACTATACTGGCTAAACTGGGCACTATACTGGCTAAACTGGGCACTATACTGGCTAAACTGGGCACTATACTGGCTAAACTGGGCACTTTACTAGCTAAACTGGGCACTATACTGGCTAAACTGGGCACTTTACTAGCTAAACTGGGCACTATACTAGCTAAACTGGGCACTATACTAGCTAAACTGGGCACTATACTAGCTAAACTGGGCACTATACTGGCTAAACTGGGCACTATACTGGCTAAACTGGGCACTATACTAGCTAAACTGGGCACTATACTGGCTAAACTTGGCACTATACTAACTAAACTGGGCACTTTACTAGCCATACTGGGGCACTATACTAGCTAAACTGGGCACTATACTAGCTAAACTGAGGCACTACCTACCCATACTGGGCGCTATACTGGCTATACTGGGCACTATACTGGGCACTTTACTAGCTATACTGGACACTACCTACCTATACTGGGCACTATACTAGCTATACTGGGACACACTGGGGGGCTGCACCAATCCAGCATTTCCTACCCCCGGCTTATATGGGGGTCAATCATTTTTCCCTGTTTTTTCAGGGAAAAGTTGGGGGGTCGGCTTATATGCGGGTCGGCTTATATGCGAGTATATACGGTAAATGATCTATTATTATGATACAGATGGCACACCAATGGGATTGTTTCTACAAAGTAATTATCAACTTGCCAAAAGAAAAAACTTTATTATAATAGCAATTTAACATAATCTGTGCTAAGATGCGTCTGTCTCTGCCTCTGTGACTGGCAAAGGCAGGCACACAAGAATTTATCATCTTAAAGAGAACCTAAACACAATGAAAAAAAATTTGTTTCACTTACCTGGGGTTTTTACCAGCCCCCTGCAGCCATCCTGAGCCCTCGACGTCACTCCTGGATCCTTGGTCCCCGCCGCCTGCTAGTTTAGTTTTTGCCGACTCGGAGGGCCACCACGTGTATCATTGCACGTGTTACCGGGGTAACAGGACGCTATAGTGGGTGCCAACCCGTACAAAGATACGTGTTGACCCCCGCTATAGCATCCTGTTACCGCTGGAATTTATACATATCTAATCTGTTTTCTGTATTTTATTTTTTATGTTCTGGTTTCAGGACATTAATGATAAAATCAGAAATGCGCATTTGAAAGTAATTGAAAAAAAAAAAGTTGGAGTTGGTGATACTCTGGTAGCAAAAACATTACATATGAGGTGAAAACACAAGAGGAACCTTGTATTCCGTTTTTTCTAGAGATAGGACATATGTTAAGAAGAGGTACTACAACAAACCACACTATAAACGTTTCAGATCCTTTAAACTGTCTCTAAGGCAGGGTTGCTCAGAAACTACGCCAGCGCGAATCTACGCGTCGTAGTACGCAACTACGCATCGTAGTTCGTAGGCGAAGTTTAAGAACTACATGTACACATTTCCGCGTAGTCGTAGTCCTGCTATGCGAAGCTTCGCCCGCTACGCGTAGTTGACGTATGTATTGCGAAGTCAACTACGCGTGCAGTAACTGCATCTATATGGATGATTGCGCATGCGCAGAAATATTATTGCCCTTTTATATGCATACAATTCCGCATTGGAAGGTGGAATGTACGCTTATATTAGTTTATATTTGTAAATAGGTTAAAGATTATTGCGGAAGTTTTTCCGCATAAGGGCATAAGCGGTCGCATCAACTACGCTTCGCACTACGCAAAGCTTGCGTATTTTAACACGTAGTCTACGGAATGCAAACGTAGTGAAGTTTCTGATTACATAGCCGTAGATTGCGAAGCTCCAGCGTAGCGAAGTTGGCTGACTACGACCATCCGTGCTCTAAGGCCCATTTACACTCTTTATTTCCTTTTAAGCTAACATACAGAAATGCTGTGTATCAGTTCCACTCTCAGAATGTCTCTCTGCACCTTTTTTTTTTATGTTGTCTTCCTTAAAGGGACTCCGAGCAGTGCAGAAACTATGGAAAGATGCATATCATTTTAAAGCTCTCTTTCTCCTCTTTCCAATGATATATAAACCGCCGCCCTACGCCTTTTAGTTTTCACTATTTATGCAATTGAAATTGCCGCGGCCGCGATTTCAATCACGAAAATAGAGAAAACTAAAAGGCGTAGGGCGAAGATTTAGGTGTCGCCAGAAAGAGAGCTTTAAAATGATATCCATCTTTCCATAGTTACTTGTATTACACAGGACGACACTTTCCCCAGTGTCAGCAGCTCCATTCAGCAGAATGAAGCTGCTGACTTTAGGAAAAAGTCGCCCTGTGTAATACAATGTAACTATGGAAAGATGGATATCATTTTAAAGCTCTCTTTCTCCTCTTTCTGGCGACACCTAAATCGTCGCCCTACGCCTTTTAGTTTTCTCTATTTTCGTGATTGAAATCGCGGCCGCGGCAATTTCAATTGCGTAAATAGCGAAAACTAAAAGGCATAGGGCAGTGGTTTATATATCATTGGAAAGAGGAGAAAGAGAGCTTTAAAATGATATGCATCTTTGCATAGTTTCTGCACTGCTCGGAGTCCCTTTAATATTGCTTTGTACTGTATTACACATTTTTAAATAGTGTACTTGATTTAATCTCCCTTATCTGCAGAAATGAAACCTCTGAGACTGCATTCTCTTCTGTGTAATTGGTATTTGTATTAATTTAATTCTCCAAACATACCACCACAGTTTGGACTATAGTTGCTTCCATCTTATAGACCTTCTCTTTGGTTTCAAAAGGTCTCTATTTAGAAGCCACATTTTTGATTACAAATTCATAATTTTGTTTTTTTGCAGACACATGCTACATACAGTAGATCACATATTTTTCAATATTTTTTTATTTTTTTTTAATGTATCTATCTTTTCAAGAAAATCATGAGTTGTTTTGAGTGAAAATAGTTGACCTTTACTAGAACAGAGTCCCTTGGGGTATTTATATGACTAAACTCCATTTCAAGCAGTAAAACAAAAATTATATTGTCAGCTGTTAAAAAGTAACTTCACTTAAGTACAACAAGTAATATCAAAGATCAGGGGAAAATATACCCACAAAAATAACACCACTTACTATATTATTCAGAATATAAACACTTACCTATTCTTACCCAAAACTGAGGGGGGAGGGGGGAGTGGATGTGTCTGATTCTGAATATATGGTAATAAGAAGTGCAGAGTGCGCAGAGAAGGACCCATCTAGAGCTGTACTCCTCTCCCATTCACTCTGGTCGGTGGATTCCAACACGCTTCTCTTCTTCTCATCATGGAGCTGGCAATATATCGGGACACAGCAGCTGCCTGCCACTATACTGCTCTATGCCCTCCGTACTTGTGCCATACTTTGGCACTGTAACCCCAGCAGTACTCATGTGATATATTGCCAACTCTAAGATGAGAAGAAGAAGAGAAGGGGGAGTGCGTTGGCATCCACAGGACAGGAGCGAGGAGAGGAGTTCAGCAGCAGGATCAGATGCAGTTTGGGAGTGTAGTGTTAGTGCAGTGTAGTGTTAGGACAGTACGATGTTGTGTTAGTGTAGTATGTGGTGTAGTGTAGCTTAGCTGGAAGGGCTGTAGGGATAAGTGTAGTTAAGTTGGTCAGCGTAGCTTGGATAGAGTAGTTTAGAGACAGTTTGAAGGGGGGGAGGGGGGGCAAAAGATCCATTAGATGCCCCTGCACTATAGACACACCTAAATTTAGTACTTTTCTTTTTTTCACGATTTTGCCCTCTAAACCTAGGTGCGCCTTATAGTCCAGATCATCTTATATTCTCAAAAATACAGTAATTTTAAGGTATGAACAACATAACAATCTGTATTATAACACGATGAACAATATCCAAAATGACTCCATGATTAATTAAATTAATACAAATTGAAACCAATTAACCCCCCCCCCCCCCCCCCCCCAATAAAACTATCTGGCTTAATTGTCATTACTATAAATATCAATTCATTAGCCCAGCAATCTGTGTAAATCAATTAAAAATCACTAGGAGTTCAATATTTAACCCCAAGGTGAATGAACCTGGACTCCGTCCGTAACAGACTTAAATGCTGTGAGCCAAAAATTTATAAATTCAAATAAAGTGCTGAATGCAAAAACAATTTAGGCATAAACAATGTATTTGTTGCAGAAAAAGACATATATAGTTGGAAAAAAAATACTTTGCAGCATGATCAGGGAGCAGCCTATACAGTATAGTGGAAATAAGGTGCATAGTAGAAGTAAATACGTTACCCAGAAAAGAAAACAAATGCAGTTGCAGATTGGAGTCTAGCAAAGAGGCAGAGAAGCATTCAAACCCATCAATACAGACCCCCTTCCAAAAATAAACACATGTTTAGTTGAGCTTCTGGATTGGATGAATGAAAACAGGCTTAAACTAAAGGTGGCCACACACGATACAATAAAATGATCCGATTTTACAGTAATTCGATGAAAACGATCGTATCTCGAAAAAATAGAAAGCTTTTTTTTCATTCCACTGAAAAATCCGATCGGAATTCCCGTTTTTTTTTTATTTAAATCGATCCGGAATGCCAGATATTTCTGTTCAATTTCTCTAAAGATTGTATGGTGTGTGTTGGATTGTAAGTTTATTAATATACACACCCTAGCAATTTTCTCAGAGTTTCCAATCATTTTTATCATAATTGGGGAAAAATTGAGCGTAGGTGTGTGGTATATTGGTCATATTTTTTAATTTGTTACAATTAGTCAGAAAAATTGATTGCAATTCTTAAATTGAACAGATATTTAAAAAATTGTATGGTGTGTGGCCACCTTAAATGCTGACAAAACTAAGGTTATTGTCATTCAGATCAGTGAATAATGGCGCACAGCGCCTATGCATAAAAATGGCGCCGCATTAAAAAGATACGCTTATCGCTATTTATCGTTAGTACTGCATAATAATGGCGCACAGGGAAAAAAAAGAAAAATGGCACACACTAACGTTATTTATCAATAGTGGCACACACTAACGTTATTTATCAATAGTGCCGTTCATTTGCCAAACAGCAGACGTTATTGCCCACAGTAACGTTATTTATCAATAGCGCCCTACATAAGCAAAACTGCAGACGTTATTTACCTGCAAAACGGTGAATGGATTTAATGTAACACTGTCAAGGTTAGGGTTAGGCACCACTGGGGGGGTCTTAGGGTTAGGCACCATCAGTAGGGTCTTAGGGTTAGGCACCACCAGGGGGGTGGTTAGTGTTAGGCACCACCAGGGGGGTGGTTAGGATTAGGCACCACCAAGGGGGTCTTAGGGTTAGGCACCACCAGGGGGGTGGTTTGGGTTAGGCACCACCGGGGGAGTCTTAGGGTTAGGCACCAACCGGGGGGGGGAGGGGGTCTTAGGGTTAGGCACCACCAGGGGGGTCTTAGGGTTAGGCACCACCAGGGGGGGTTTAGGGGTTAGGGATAGGTACAGAGAGGGTTCTGTGTGTTAACAGTAAATAACAATAAGGCTTTAATGTTAAATAGCGATACGCGGCAAACGGATTAGCGGCAACACCGTGCGCCATTATTCGCAGGCGCCATTTTCAGATGATTGGAGGTCAGCACCTAACAGCAAAGCAGCTCAGGACAGTAAACAACACTAAGGGTAGGGAACTCAGACCTTACTAGCTCCAACACTGTGCACAGCTTGGGTTTACTGATTGATGGGGAATTAAACTTCGGAATCAAAATCAGCTGTTGTGAAACATTCCTTCTTTCACCTAAGGAATATTGCAAAAATTAAGCACCTCATTCTTTCAGAGGATCTTCCAACCCTAGTTCACGCCTCCATCACATCACAGCTGGACTATTGCAATGCCCTCTATGCAGGCCTTCCAAATAAAGACCTACACCACTTGCAACTTCACTGCACTGGATACACATAAAATGAAGAATATTTTTCAAAATTGTCACACTAAAAATCCCTACAGCACCTAGGCCCTGGGTACCTGAAGGATTTGTTGCAACTGTGTCACACCACCCACAACCTCATATTAAAAGGATCCAATAACTTGACCACCCCCAGAGTCCAACTGAACACTTTGACAGCTGACAGCTTTCTGTCATGCTGACAGCTTTAGGTCATGCTCCTCTTACCCTGTGGAATGCCTCAAGCTCCAACCCTGGACACATTTAAATTTAAATCAAAAGTAAAAAAAAAACCCTGTTTGGTCTGGCATTTATGATCACATAACTTTTTCCCTTGTACACATCACTGTGTACTGGTCTGAGACAAGCTTATGTGCTTTGGGTCCTATGCGAGAAAAGCACTTTACAAATGTTTCATTGTTGTTATTGGTGCACCAAAAATGCTTCCACTTGCCAAAACACATATTAACAGAGTGAAAATCAGCAATATAGAAAGGGATTGTTCGTAATGATCCAAATTGCACAGTGGATCATTTCATATTATGCCGTAAATAATAACACTGCTTCATGGATATCCCTAACTAAGGAGACACCATTATGATGATATAAAGAAAAAACTAGAGCTGAGGTGAGGACATACAAAAAATACATGATGAATACACTTAATTTTATGAATCTTATGAAGAAGGCTTTTTTTTTTTTTAATGGATGTAGATTGTCTATGTCTACATTTCATGACATATCAATCAACATAAACTAACTAGTTAATATATAAATCAATTAAAGTTGGTTTATTTTTAGGTGCCTTCTTTGTCTCCTGTCACATATGGGGCTCGATTCACCAAGCGGTGCAAAGTGTTAGCACCGTGGTGAAAAGGCCCTTATCACGCCTAAAGTCACTTTAGGCATGATAAGAAGAAACTCGCGCGAAGTTGCCGCGCGTACGCGCGTAAGTGCGCGCGCAACACCCGACGCTTCGCGCGAAGCTCCCATTAAGCCCTATGGGACTTTGCACGCGCGCGAACGCGCTTACGCGCGGTAACTTCGCGCGAAGAGCAGGAAAAATCGGTGATAACTCAGTGGTGAAAAGGTCATCACGCCTAAAGTCTTTTAGGCGTGATAACTGGGTTATCACCGCTTTGTGAATCGAGGCCATAGGGCCTAAACTCAGTTTAGGCGTGATAAGTTTAGGCGTGATAAGTTTAGGCATGATAAGTTTAAGCACCAACTGGGTTAGCACCGCAGTGCACAGCTGATCAAAAGTTTTGCGCTAGCAAAGTCTGGTGCACTTCGCATAGAGTTTAATGGCGCTGCTTTGCGTGCGGGACTTTGCACGCTATCTAAACTGATCTAAACTTATCGCGCCTAAACTTATCATGCCTAAACTTATCACGCCTAAACTGGCTTTTCACCAGCGTGGTGCAATGGTTATCACGCCTAAAGTATCTAACTGGGTTAGCACCGATTTGTGAATCGAGCCCATAGTGTTTCATCCCACTATTCCTTTAGACATTATGATCTTATGGGCAAGGTCACTCCTTCAAATAATGCTTAGTGTGGTTTTGTGGTTTGCCTTCGTGTGGGTAACCACAGATATTTATTTAAAGCTGAATTATCGCAAATACCTTCTGTTCTAAGAGGGCAAACCACACTATGCATTGCTTTTTAGACGGAGGGCTTTCCGGTTTCCTTTAGTCCCCTATACATTCTGTGTGGTTTTGGGTCACCCCGAGCTGCTTGGTTACTCTTCTGTCTTTCAAATAAGTCATAGTATTACCATTAACTTGCCTTTCTACTATGTATCTCCTATCTGGTATATTGTCACACTATATATAATCTGCATTGTAGTGGTTTGCATTATGTAACTCTAACTCTGTATACATTTGCACCACTGTACTTAAAGGGAACCTGAGGTGAGTAAAATTATTTAAAATAAACACATGACGTAGCTGCAAATGAATATTACATACTTACCCTCACTGTCAATTCCTCTCAGATGCTCACCATTTTCTTCTTACAGCGATCACTTTAGGTTCTGGCAATATTTTGTCAGAACTGAAATATACCAGTTGCTGTCAGTTATATATCAGCTGCTGTCACCCGGATATCCGAACTTTTTTACGCTATCTGGATTGGATTCCGGATTTCTCTAGAAATCCGGATAGCTATCTGCGAATATTTGGCCGTATAACCCGGATATCCGGATCCGAAATACTGTAACTAAGGAGATGACGTCCTGGAGCCAATCAGAGGGCTCCCAGCAGAAGCCCTAGCAACCAATCACTGAGGGGAACCCTGGCCAGCCCCACCTGACCTCATTGAGCCAATCAGAGGGCTCCCAGCCTAAACCCTGGCACCTAATCACAGAAAGGAACACTGGCCAGCCCCCTTGTATAATAAGGAGGGCTGCCATGATGAGACATATCGTTTTAGCTTGCTGAATGCTCAATGAGAGACATGCTCCAGTGCTGGTGGCCTACCAAGGGCTGTACACAGTTATAAACCTAAAGCTGTTCAGTGATTAACCCCATTCACTACTATCAATACACTATTGTTAAATCATTAATTAGCTTGATTGATGTCATAGTGTGACAGTCAGAGTGTGTGCTCCAGTGCTGCTGGGCCAAGGGCTGTACACAGTGATAAGCTGTTCAATGATTAATCCCTTCACTACATCACTACACTATTGTTAAATCATTAATTAGTTTGATTGATGTCATTGTATGACAGTCAGAGTGTGTGCTCCAGTGCTGCTGGCCTAGCAGTGATAAACCAAAAGCTGTTCAGTGATTAACCCCTTCACTATCGCTACACTATTGTTAAATCATTAATTAGCATGATGTCATTTGTGTGACAGTCAGAGTGTGTGCTGCAGGCAGCTGCTATGTGTCTGTGTGTGCGCTGTGCACAGGCCAGGCCAGCTGCTGCCTGCTGGCCAGCTATTAGCCTTAGGTATAGGTTAGGGATTAGGGGATAGGGTTACTGTGTTATTGTGTAGTTAGTACTGTAGTACAGTGTGCTAGTAGTTGTTAGAGTAGTAGTACTACTGTGTTAGCTTTCTACAGAACTGCTGTGCTGTGAGCAGTGCCAGTGTGAAAGTTAGTGTGCACTAGTGTCTTCTCCTCTGCTGTCTGACTGTCCCTCGGCACGTGTCACATGGCACTTGGCACGTGTCACATGGCACTTGGCACGTGTCACCTGGCACATGTCACGTGGTACTTGCCACGTGTCACGTTAATCACTGAACAGCTTTAGGTTTAGAACTGTGTTATAACAGTGTACAGCCCTTGCTAGGCCACCAGCACTGGAGCATGTCTCTCAGTGAGCATTCAGCAAGCTAAGACAATATGTCTCATCATGGCAGCCCTCATTATACAGGAGGGCTGGCCAGTGTTCTTTTCTGTGGGTGCCAGGGTTTAGGCTGGGAGCCCTCGGATTTACTCAATGAGGTCAGGTGGAGCTGGCCAGGGTTCCCCTCTGTGAATGGTTGCAAGGGCTTCTGCTGGGAGCCCTCTATTTGGCTCCAGGATGTCATCTCCTCAGTTACAGTATTTCAAATCTGGATATCCGCAATATCCGCGGATATCCGTGTTATGCACCCAAATATTCGCAGATAGCTATCCAATTTTTTTTTAAAAATCTGGAAACCGAATCCGAATCGGAGAGTGTAAAAAAGTTCGGATATCCGGGTAATCCTGATGAGCAGCCCTGGTTGTATTTATACAGAATTCTGACTCCTGAGCATCAAAGGGCCTAGGTTGTGTTTGTACATTATCCTCCTGACTAAGCACCCAGTGCATCCAGTGTGCTGTGTCTATTGAGCTGCAAGTCACACACGGGCACACACTCCTAGTGACGGAGTCTGTGTACAGATTACACCCAAAGATCATAAGTGCTATTCAGCAGTTTGCATTTTGATTGTGTCATATATGGCAGACCTATGCATCCAGCCACTGTCAAGTGTATATTGAGGTACATGTGATAGTCAGACGTGCGCACACACCTATTGATTCTGTGTACAGAATACACCCCAACATCATTAAGTGCTATTCTGGTTTTTGAATTTTGATTGCATATTGCAGACCTCTGCAAAGTGATCCAGTTCCTCCTAACTGATAGGGTCTTTTTGTTGTATTTTTTAATATTGTGAAAAAAAATGACAGGCAGAGGCAGGCCTCACTGCTATGATCATCGTAGGGATCATGCAGGTGTGATTTCCTGTGGTCCTAGTCCTATAGTGATGCCCAGTGATCAGGGTCCATGTACCATTTCCTGTGGTCCTAGAATGATGCCCAGTGTTCAGGAGCCCTGTACCCTGAACTCCCAAAATGGGCAGGAAGTAGTTGACTGGCTTACAGAGCAAACTTCATCTTCTGCCGCTTTCTCTCGGAAACCTGGAAGCACAATCCTCCTCTTGCTCTGATTCGAGCACCCCAGCAGTGACCACTTGCTGGGCTGCAATCACCACCACTAGCACCACAGCCGCTTCACTTGATGTGTCAAAGGAGTTATTCCTACATCTGTTTGAGGAAATGAGTGATATGCAAGTATTATTGCCAGAACATGCAGGAAATACAGATGTTACACCACCTGATATGTGTCAGTCAGGCCTCAGTACACACATGGACACAAGGGGCTCAATTCACAAAGCGGTGCTAACCCAGTTAGAGACTTTAGGCGTGATAACCATTGCACCATGCTGGTGAAAAGCCAGTTTAGGCGTGATAAGTTTAGGTGTGATAAGTTTAGGTGTGATAAGTTTAGGCATGCTAAGTTTAGATAAGTGTAGATAGCGTGCAAAGTCCCGCACGCAAAGCAGCGCCATTAAACTCTATGCAAAGTGCACCAGACTTTGCTAGCGCAAAACTTTTGATCAGCTGTGTACTGCGGTGCTAACGCAGTTGGTGCTTAAACTTATCATGCCTAAACTTATCACACCTAAACTTATCATGCCTAAACTTATCACACCTAAACTTATCATGCCTAAACTGAGTTTAGGCGTGATAAAGGGCTTTTCACCAGCATGCTAACTGTTAGCACCGCTTTGTGAATCAGGCCCAAGGTGTCATGATTATTATGATGATGATGTAGTACCCACTGCTGGGGCCTTTTTAGAGGTGTCGGAGACAAGTGAAGAAGCTGATGATGAGGACGATGTATACATGGACGTGACGTGGGTGCCTTCAAAAAGAAATGAAGGAGAGGGGGAAAGTTCTGATGGGGAAACAGAGAGGAGGAGGAGATGAGTTGTTATAAGCAAGGGGAGATTGTCACGAGGTAGTGGCACTGCCACACAGCATGTATCAGCACCTGGTGTCAGCCAGCCAATACACCTGCCATCTTCTGCTGTTACCACCATCACCACCACTGGAATGCCAACATCAAAGCTCACCAGTGTGGCTATTTTTGTGTGTGTCCGCCTCCATCAACAGTGAAGCCATTTATAACCTGTGCCACTAGACTCTGAGCTCCAAACACTCATTCCAGTGGGAGCAACACATGAGGAGAAGCAGCACCCAAAGTCGAAGCCACCCTCCTCCTGGTCCAGCTTCTTCAGCCACATCAACCTTTGCTGCCCTAGTCCCCTCGCAGCCACCCTCCACTCCACCTCTCACCTTGAGCAAGTCCTACTCATCTGTCCACAGTCAGCTTTCTGTCAAGGAAAGCTGAGAGCGGAAGAAGCCAATGTCTCCGAGTCACCCCCTTGCTTGGCGTCTTACAGCTGGTTTGTTAGAACTGTTAGCCCGCCAGCTGTTACCATACAAGCTGGTGGAGTCTGAGGCCTTGTTGGGACACCGCAGTGGAAGGTACCCAGCAGGAATTATTTTTCAAGAAAGGCAATCCCCAATCTGTACCTTAATGTGGAAAGACAAGTCAAGGCATCTCTGGCACACAGTGTTGGGGCAAGGGTTCATCTGACCACTGATACCTGGTCTGCAAAGCACGGTCAGGGCAGGTATATCACCTATACCACACACTGGGTAAACCTGCTGACCACTGGCAAGCATGGAAGCTGTGGAGTTGGCGACACCGCCACGATTGGCAGGAAGGCCTGCTGACACCTCCTCTTCTTCTCCTCCTACTCCTCCTCCATCCTCTTTTCTGTTGTCCTTGGCTGAGTCCTCCTCTACTGCTGCTGCTGCTGTGCCCTCCTTTACTCAAAGTGCACACACCTAGCTCCCCAGGGCCTATTCCTCATCCCACACCGTCCTGGGCCTGAGTTGCCTGCAAGCTGAAAGTCACACCGGACAAGCACTCCTGGATGGTCTGAACAAACAGGTGGATCAGTGGCTGACCCCTCACCAACTGGAGATCAGCAAAGTTGTGTGTGACAACTGAAGCAATCTGTTAGCGACATTGAATTTGGGAAAGTTAACACGTGTTCCCTGCATGGCACATGTGTTGAATCTTATTATTCAATGCTTTGTGCCTAAGTATCCAGGCTTACAGGAGGTTCTCAAGCAGTCCCGGAAGGTGTGTGGCCATTTCAGGTGTTTCTACACAACCATGGTGTGCTTTACAGAGATTTAGCAGTGAAAGAACCTGCCAGTGACAAGCTTAATTTGCGACAACCCGACTTGCTGGAATTCAAATCTGCTACTGTTTGACCACCCGCTCCAACAAGAAAAAGCCATACACGAGTATCTGTATGAGTATGGTGCTAGGACAGGCCATGGGGAGCTGGGGAATTTTTTTTGCTGCGTTACTAAACACTCATGCACAATGCCTGCAGATTCATGTGTCCTTTTGAGGAGGTGACAAACCTGGTGAGCCACAGTGAAGGCACCATCAGCAACCTCATCCCATACGCATTCTTCCTGGAGCGTGCCCTGAGAAGAGTGCTGGATCAGGCCGTAGATGAGGGTGACCAAGAAGAGAAAGAGATGTGGGTGCCATCACCACCAGAACCAGCCTTGTCATCACCTGCAGTACCTGCAGCAACACAGGTAGAGGGCAAGTCTAAGGATGAGGAGTCTGAGGAGGAAAGTAGCTTTGAAGAGGTGGTAGACCAACCACAGCAGGCATCCCAGGGGGCTTGTGGTCACCTTTCATGTACTCTTGGTGTTGTACATGGCTGGAAGGGGCAACAGAATTTCCATGACGTCAGTGAGGAGGAGAAACGGGAGATGGCTAGCTCGGCATCCATCCTTGTGTAAATGAGTCTTTCAGGCTGTCATGCCTGTTGAGGGACCCCCGTATAAAAAGGCTTAAGGACAATGACCTGTACTGGGTGGAAATGCTGCTAGACTCTCTGTATAAGCACAAAGTGACGGAAATGTTACCGAATTACCACAAAGCAGAAAGGATGCAGCAGTTGCATAACAAGCTGGCAAGTATGCTTTACACTGCATTTAAGGGTGATATCACAGCACGACGGGAAAGAGGTGCCAGCAATCCTCCTCCTCCCACTGCCACGCCGACAAGGACAGGGCACTGCAGCAATGTGATGGCAATGTCAGACATGCGCACTTTCTTTAGTCCAACGCCTCACCACAGCCCTTCGGGATCCATGCCTTGACCAGCAGGTAGCGGACTACCTGACCTTAAATGTGAATATCAACACACTGAGGAGCGATGAAACCCTGGACTACCGGATGCGCAGGCTTGACCTGTGGCCAAAGCTGTCACAAATTTGCCACTGAACTTCTGGCTTGCCCCGCCTCAAGTGCCCTGTCAGAAAGGACTTTCAGTGCAGCTGGAGGGATTGTCACTAACACGAAAAGTCGCCTAGGTCACAAAAGTGTTGACTACCTGACCTTTATTAAGATGAATGAGGCATGGATCCCGGAGAGTTACTGCATGTAGGAAGACTTGTGACTTAGTTCCCAGATTCCCCCACACAGCTGACTTTACTCTCTCCATGCCGCATTCTTGGGATATTTTCTCCAGGTAAATCCTGAATTTTTCAGGCCACTGCTACAGCAGCGGCTGCTACAATACCTACTTTTTCAGGCTTGTGTACATGCTTATTTTTTTCTGGCCTTTGGTGATGCACTGTGGCTTCTACAACACCAAAAAAGACATGTACATGCATCAATTTCCCTTCATGAAGGGGCTTTCGTATCACAATGAAGCAAAAGATTGGGGGTGGGCTGCACACCCAAGATGATAAGGTCATTGTTTCATTGTGGACAGACCAAATTCAATTGGCTGGATAAGTGGCAAGAACCATTATTTTTTTATGGTCATCTCAGGTGATCAATAAAGCCATTGTGAGCCACAGAGTTGGTGTTGTGACTTGTTAAAGGGCTGAGACTACGAAAGTGAGCGTAAATGGGATGCCAGTCAGCTCCAGGTCCGCGCTGTGTCCAGCCAGCAAACTGTGCAGCAATGGAGAATCAAAGTGCCCCATCGTTGCCTGAGACCTACTAGTAGAGATGGCCCGAACGGTTCGCCGGCGAACAGTTCGTGGTGAACTTCCGGGGTTCGCGATCGCGGAGAACTGCAAACTTTTCCCAGAAGTTCGGTTCGTCCCCATATGACCCTCTACATCACAGTCAGCAGGCCCATTGTAACCAATCAGGCTACATTCCCTCCTGGAGCCACTGCCCCCCACTTATAAAAGGCAGGCAGCATCAGGTTTTTCACTCACTCGTGTGCCTGCATTAATTAGTGAAGGGAGAACTGCTGTGCAGAGACCTAAAGGGAAAGCTTAGTTAGACTCTTGTAGGCTTCTTAGCTTGCTCCTTACTGATTGTTATTGCTAAAAAAATGACCCCTCAACAGCTCTTTTGAGAGCTAATCTTGTTCTTGTGATCTATTTTTTTTTTGTGTGTGGCCGACATGCATTATGTACAGCCCTGTCAGTCAGTTGCAGTTGGCCTTTGGCCCCTTGGGGGTATAATTACTGCTGTGCCAGGTGCACATTATAATACCCATCACTGCATATACCTTACCTACTACCTGTTGTTCACTTCAGTGCATCCACCCACCTACGTGAGCACACGCAGTGTCACTGTGCCTGTCCGGTACCTGTGTGTGTGTGACAGGTGCACATTGTAATGCCCATCACTGCATATACCTACCTGTTGTTCACAGTACACCCACCTACCTGAGAGTGCACGCAGTGTCACTGTGCCTGTCCGGTACCTGTGTGTGTGACAGGTGCACATTGTAATACCCATCACTGCATATACCTACCTGTTGTGTTTAGTGCACCCACCTACCTACGTGAGTGCACACAGTGTGATATACCACTCCGTGCATACCTGTTAACTGCACATTGTATTAGTCAAGTCAGTGCATACCTTTCAATTCATCCCCCCCCCGATATGGACAAAATGGACAAAACAGGTAGAGGCAGAGGCAGATCCAGAGGAAGGCCACCCAGCAGGTCTATGCGAGGTCGTGCTGATGTGATTTCGTGCGGCCCTGGACCAAAGTACAGTGCTCAGAAGAAGGCACGTCTCATCAACTCCCAAGATTGTCAGGACGTGGTTGACTATTTAACACAGAACACCTCATCTTCCGAAGCCACCAGCGCTACGCCAAGTACCACATCCACTACATTTGACAGTTCGCAGGAGTTATTTGGTGGGGAAATTACTGAAGCACAGCCATTATTGTTACAACCAGATTAAGGCGCTAAGCAAGTTACACCACCTCATGTGTCTGAGTTAGGCGACACTATGGACGTAACGTGTGAGGAGGATGAAGTACCTGCTGTTAGTGCAGTTTTGGAGGTGTCTGAGGCAAGCGAAGCTGGGTAGGATGACTATGATGATGATGATATGGATGCTACATATGTTACCAATAGAGGAGATGAACAGGGGGACAGTTCAGAGGGGGAGTCAGAGAGAAGTAGTAGGAGGAAATGAGTTCCTGAAAGAAGCAGGGGGAGCTCATCGTCAGAAACAGCTGGTGGCAGTGTCCGCCGCCATGTATCACCACCTATGGACAGCCAGCCAACATGCCCTTCAACGTCAGCTGCTGATGCCACCATAGTGCCATCCCCCTAGGGGGACTCAGCGATTTGGAAATCTTTTAGTGTGTCTGCCGTAGATCAGAGTGATGTCATCTGTTCTCTCTGCCTCCAAAAATTGAGCCGTGGAAAGGCCAACACCCACGTAGGGACGAAGGCACATGGAGAAAAGGAACAAACTGCAATGGGAAGAGCACCAGAGGAAAAGCAGCAAACAAAAGAAAAGCCACCCTCCTTCTCCTCTTCCTCCTTCAGGTGCAGTATCTTCAGCCACTTTCTCCCTTGCACCTTCACAGCCACCCTCCTCCACACTGCCTCTGACCTTGAGCGGTTCCTGCTCCTCTGCCCACAGCAGCCAGGTGTCTGTGAAGGAAATCTTTGAGCGGAAGAAGCCAATTTCTGGCAGTCACCCCCTTGCCTGGCGTCTGACAGCTGGCTTGGAACTGAGAACAGTTTTTAGCTCGCCAGCTGTTACCATACCAGCTGGTGGACTCTGAGGCCTTCCGTAAATGTGTGGCCATTGGGACACCACAGTGGAAGATGCCAGGCCGCAATTATTTCTCTAAAAAGGCGATACCCAAACTGTACCATGAAGTTGAGAGACAAGTGGTGTCAATCTCTGGCACACAGCATTGGGTCAAGGGTCCACCTGACCACGGATGCCTGGTCTGCCAAGCACGGTCAGGGCAGGTACATTACTTACATTGCCCATTGGGTCAACCTGGTGACCGATGGCAAGCAGGGAGTACATGGCTGTGCAGCGCACCAACTTGTGACACCTCCACGGCTTGCAGGCAGGCCTCCTGCCACCTCCTCTCCTCCTGCTACATCCTCTTCACTGTCATCATCCTCCTACTCCTTGACTGAGTGGTAGTTCAACTCTACTGGTGCTGTAATCTCCTCTCCAGCTACACAGCCCCAGCTCTCCATGGCCTATGCTGCATGCCAGGTACGGCGGTGTCACGCCATCTTAGACATGTCTTGCCTAAAAGTGGAGAGTCACTCTAGAGCAGCTCCCCTGGCTGCTCTTAACAAACAGGTGGATAAGTGGCTGACCCCGCACCAGCTGGAGATTGGCAACGCGGTATGTGACAACGGCAGCAATCTCATTTCCGCTTTGAATTTGGGAAAGCTGACACATTTACCCTGCATGGCACATGTGCTGAATCTAGTCATTCAAAGATTTGTGTCAAAGTACCCAGGCTTAGAGGATGTCCTGAAGCAGGCCAGGAAGTTGTGTGGACATTTCAGGCGGTCTTACACAGCCATGGCATGCTTTGTGGACATTCAGCGGAGAAACAAGTTGCCGGTGAGAGGCCTGATTTGCGATAGCCCGACTCGCTGGAATTCGACCATCCTTATGTTCTCTCGCCTGCTAGAACAGGACAAAGCCGTCACCCAGTACCTCTACAACTACAGTAGAAGGACACAGTCTGGGGAAATGGGGATGTTCTGGCCCAACAACTGGACACTCATGCAAAATGCATGCAGGCTCATGCGGCCGTTTGAGGAGGTGACCAACCTGGTGTGTCGCAGTGAAGGCACCATCAGCGACTTGATCCTCTACGTTTACTTCCTGGAGCGTGCCGTGCGTAGAGTGGTGGATCAAGCTGTGGAGGAGAGTGAACAGAAACGGTTACGGGAGGAAGCATTGTGGGATCAATTCTCATCAGAACCAGATGTTTCCTCAACACCTGCGGCAGCACAGAGGGGGGAGGAGGAAGAGTCATGTGGGGAAGAGGAGTCAGACTCGGATGATGAGGAAGGTGTTTCTTTGGAGGAGGAGGCGGCAGCAGAAGAACAACCACAGCAGGCGTCGCAGGGGGCTTGTGCTGCTTAACGGAACGTTGTATTGTCCGTGGCTGGGGGGAGAAGGAGGACTTACCTGACATCACTGAGGAAGAGCAAGAGGAGATGGATAGTACGTCTGGATCCAACTTTGTGCAGATGGCGTCTTTCATGCTGTCCAGCCTGTTGATGGATCCCCGTATAAAAATCTGAAGGGGAATGAGCTGTACTGGGTGGCCACGCTACTAGACCCTCAGTATAGGCACAAAGTGGCAGACATGTTACCAACTCACCAGAAGGCAGAAAGGATGCAGCACTTGCAGAGCAAGCTGGCAACCATGCTTTACAATGCGTTTAAGGGTGATGTCACAGCACAACGCAATAAAGGTACCACTGCCAGTAATCCTTCTCCCATGTCCACGCAGGCAAGGACAGGAAGCTCCAGCGATCTCATGGTGATGTCGGAAATACGGACATTCTTTAGTCCAATTCGCCTTAGCCCTTCCGGATCCACTCTCCACCAACGCCTGGACCGGCAGGTAGCCGACTACCTGGCCTTAAGTGTGGATGTAGACACTGTGAGCAGCAATGAACCCTTGGACTACTGGGCGCAAGTCTCTCCCCACACAGCACCTCTGCCCGCAGGCCGCTTGACTGCCTTCTCCGCCACCACCAGTACAGGTTAGCTAGGTGGGCGCCTCTAGTATAGGTAGCCATAATAGTTGCCCCCAGCATAGGTTAGATAGGTAGATGCCCCCAGTATAGGTTAGTTAGGTAGGTGGCTCAAATATAGGTAGCCAGTATAGTTGTCACCTGTATAGGCTAGCTAGGTAGGTAGGTAGGTAGGTGCCCCCAATACAGGTTAGATAAGTTAATGTTCCCACTATAGATTAGATAGGTAGGTGCCCCCCAGTATAGGTTAGATAGGTAGGTGCCCCCCAGTACAGGTTAAATTAGGTAGCTGCCCCCTCAGTATAGGTTAGATTAGGTAGCTGCCCCCCAGGTTAGATAGGTAGCTGCCCCCCAGTATAGGTTAGATGGGTAGCTGTCCCCCAGTATAGGTTAGATAGGTAGCTGCCCCCAGTATAGGTTAGATTAGGTAGCTGCCCCCAGTATAGGTTAGATTAGGTAGCTGCCCCCCAGTATAGGTTAGATAGGTAGCTGCCCCCAGTATAGGTTAGATAGGTAGCTGCCCCCCTCAGTATAGGTTAGATTAGGTAGCTGCCCCCAGTATAGGTTAGATTAGGTAGCTGCCCCAAGTATAGGTTAGATTAGGTGGCTGCCCCCCAGTATAGGTTGGATTAGGTAGGTGCCCCCCAGTATAGGTTAAATTAGGTAGCTGCCCCCCAGTATAGATTAGATTAGGTAGCTGCCCCCCAGTATAGGTTAGATCAAGTAGCTGCTCCCCAGTATAGTTTAGATAGGTAGGTGCCCCCCAGGATAGGTTACATAGGTAGCTGCCCCAGTACAGGTTAGATTAGGTAGCTTCCCCCTCAGTATAGGTTAGATTAGGTAGCTGCCCCCTCAGTATAGGTTAGATTAGGTAGCTGTCCCCCAGTATAGGTCAGATTAGTTAGGTGCCCCCCAGTATAGGTTAGATTAGGTAGCTGCCCCCAGTATAGGTTAGATAGGTAGGTGCCCCCCAGGATAGGTTAGATAGGTAGGTACCCCCAGGATGGGTTAGATAGGTAGCTGCCCCCCCAGTATAGGTTAGATTAGGTAGGTGCCCCCCAGTATAGGTTAGATTAGGTAGCTGCCCCCAGTATAGTTTGGATAGGTAGGTGCCCCCCAGGATAGGTTAGATAGGTAGGTACCCCCAGGATGGGTTAGATAGGTAGCTGCCCCCCAGTATAGGTTAGATTAGGTAGCTGCCCCCCAGTATAGGTTAGATTAGGTAGGTGCCCCCAGTATAGGTTAGATTAGGTAGGTGCCCCCAGTATAGGTTAGATTAGGTAGCTGCCCCCCAGTATAGGTTATATAGGTAGGTGCCCCCCAGGAAAGGTTAGATATGTAGGTGCCCCCCAGGATAGGTTAGATAGGTAGCTGCCCCAGTTACAGGTTAGGTAGGTGCCCCCCATGATGGAGGGGGGAGCCGCGGGGAGGGCAGCCCGACCTCTCCCTCCCTTCCTCTCCCCGGCCGCCCTCCGTGCTCCCCCCTCGGTGTGCAGGGAAGCGCTATACAAAAGCGCTATACAAAACGACTCACCTCCCTGGTTCCAATCGCTGCTCTCTCGCCGCCAGTCTCCTCTCTCCATAGACGCTGATACACACGCTGCTTCCTGTTCAACGGGCTGCCCTCCCCGCGGCTGTGGTTCCCCCCTCCATCACAGCGCCTCCCTCCCAACAGCGCTCAGGGCGCCCGCACGGGCCGCACGGCCCTAGAAACGGCCATGGACTTTGGTATGGAATAGAGATTTGAAATTGGGCCCCACACCTCAAAAAAAATTCACCAAAATATTGTGTGTGATAGTGGAGGAATCTATGCAGAAAAGTGTGTTGAGTTTAGCATATTTATGTTTAAAACCATTATGCTGGGAATACACCAGGAGTTGGTTCTTTTTTGACAGATTTACTTTCTGATCAATTTTCCGATTGATTTTCAGGTCATTTTTCTGAACAATTTCCATTTACTTCTATGAAAAAAAATCGAATAGAAAAATGATCAAAATCTGATCAGACCTGTCGGAAATTATCTATTGAGCCATTTATTTGCCTTATGGTGTATTCCCAGCATTAGGGGAGTTGTCTGTGTAATGTATACATAGTGCTGCACTTTGTTAGTGTTATTGTGTTGTAATTTTGTGGCTTGCTTTGTGAAAATGATCTGTTATTTACTGTTGTATCCGTATTGCAATTGTGAGAAACTACTCGGGTGTTGAGTCCTTCTCCCCATATTCTGATTCACCCTATTTAACATAAAGCAGCTGCTCTGTTCTTGGCAATCAATATTAAAACAGTGAGGTGTCAGTAGGAACCTCTTGAAAAACTACTATGAAAAACAAAGTTTTATTTTCTGGAATAAAAGTTTGACTACTAATTGAATAAAGGTTTTTATAGGAGAATGCTGGCTAAATGCCATTGGTGAGCTGTCGGAACAGTTAGTCTTCATTATTTGATACAAAATTATTCTCAAATCAAATTAGCTGCATTCAGCGCAAAGTCAAACTCAATCAAAACATTCTTTTGAACGCAAGTACAAATTAATCAAAAAAAAAATACAAAAAATGCACTACAAACTATATTCCATAGCTTGAAAACAATATGAATAAATGGCTTCAGTTATTACCTAAATTCCTTAGTAACCTCAAGCATCTCACAAACACCAAAAACATAATAAACATCTTGATTAAAAAATAATTGTCACATTAGAAAAGTTATCTTTTCCAAATAGCTCTTGCATTCCACATTATGAATAAAACCCCTAAGCTAGATTTAAAGACTAAGTAAATGTGAACTAAGTTCAAGTACAGCTGCCGACTTCCCATCACAATATTGTGTTAGATATTGCATCCACTGCAACAAGACAATAAAACAGAGTCTCTCAGATATTACTAACCTTTCTTCCCCCAGAGCTCCATTCTCTTCTGCAAGCACAAATGCTTTGTGACTGTAGTCACAGCAATATTTCAATATTTGTTGATAAGTCGATCATTCACATCTGAAGCAGGATGCCATCTTCCTTTCCGTCTTCATGGAATGGCAAGAAAGATTACTTTTATGTGTATGTGTAGAATACCTGTGCGGTGGATCAGTTAAAATAAGAAAGAAAGGTTAAACAAGGGATTATGCTCTTATCTCATACTCTAGTGTCATTGAAGTTACTGAATAATTTCTATAAACACTCTACAATAAAGATAAAAACAAAAAATAAAAAAAATCCACACAAAAACATTACTCCAAAAAGAACTAGAAAAATAATGTTTACCGATTTTTTTTTTTTTAGGTAGAAAGCGTTTTAATAAAGCTAATAAAAATATTATCTGGACTTACAAATATAAGTGCAGTCCTCTATCTTCCCTTCAGAGTGCTCTTTAAAAGGGCACTATGGCGAAAAATTGTAAAATTGAAAATATGTGCAAACATAGACAAATAAGACGTATGTTTTTTCCAGAGTAAAATGATCCATAAATTGCTTTTCTCCTATGTTGCTGTCACTTACAGTAGGTAGTAGAACTCTGACAGAAGCAACAGGTTTTGGACTAGTCCTTCCCTTCATAGGGAATTCTCAGCAAGGCTTTTATTCTTTATAAATATATTCCCTAAAAAGGATTTAAACAATGATGCTGGGCAGCTTCCCTGCTCGCTACACAGTTTTATGGCAGTTGGACAGAGCAACTTCCATTCATTAAGAGCTTTTGACTAGTCCAAAACCTGTCGCTTCTGTCAGATTTCTACTACTTACTGTAAGTGAAAGCAACATACGAGAAAAGTAATTTATGGCTCATTTTACTCTGGAAAAACGTACTTTTTATTTATTTATGTTTGCAAATATTTTAAATTTTACAATTTTTCACAAAGGTGCCCCTTTAATGATATGTGCCATTGTACACTCAATTGCTTGCATATCCAGAATAAGGCAGTTTAGTTTACTCTCCCATGATAAAGCAATCTGTGCAAGCCAAACAATTATGCCAAACATAATGGTCAAAATTGTTGGCAACCCTGACATTTTTCCAGAATATCAAATATTTCTCACAAAAAAGTATTGCAGTAACATGTTTTGCTATACATACGTTTATTCCCTTTGTGTGTATTGGAACAAAACAAAAAAAGGGAGAAAAAAAGCAAATTGGACATAATGTCATACAAAACTCCAAAAATTGGCTGACAAAATTATTGGAACCCTTAACTGAAATCAGTCGCTTCATATAACCATCAATCAGCTTCTTACATCTCTCACCCAGAATTCTGGACCATTCTTTCTTTGCAAACGGGTCCAGGTCTCTCTTATTGGAAGGGCACCTTTTTCCAACAGCAATTTTAAGATCTCTTCACAGGAGTTCAATGGGATTTAGATTTGGACTCATTGCTGGCAACTTCCGAATGCTCCAGCACTTTGTTGCCATCCATCCTTCTGGGAAAACGTCTTGTGGTCAGATGAGACCAAAATACAGCTTTTTGATAAAGCACATCATTCTACTGTTTACCGAAAACCCAGATCTAGGGTCTTTCAGCAGGACAATGACCCCAAACATTAGTCAAAAAGCACCCAGAAATGAATGGCAACAAAGCGCTTTAGAGTTCTTAAGTGGTTATCAATGAGTCCAGATCTAAATCCTATTGAACAACTTTGGAATTAAACATGTGTATAGCAAAACATGTGTTACTGCAATATTGTACTTTTCTGTGAGAAATACTTGATTTTCTGGAAAAAAATTCTGGTGTGCCAACAATTTGGGCCATGGCTGTATACTGTATATTAGTGTTAAACACAGAAAATTCTGTATAGAAAAACACTTTTTTAGTTTTAATGTTGCCATCTTGATGGCATAGTGTACAGCACTCTCACTTCAGGAGCTGGGAAAAAAGGGCGCATGCCGCTAGTGGACAAAAAGGGCGCCGCCATTCACTCCCATAATAAATAGCGTTTAATGGGCGCCGGGTAGGAAAAAAGGGCGCCGGAGCTAAATAAAGTTTATAAACGGCGCCAGGAGCTAAATAAAGTTTACAAACGGCGCCCGGAGCTGTTTAATGATTTATAACTGAACTTGTGGTGATTTACGTTTATAAAATGCACCCGTGCCGAATAACGTTTATGAAAATACTAAACATATTTATCTTATTTAAATAATTAAAACATTATTTAAAGTTTTATCCCTTACTGTTTGTAAAACATTATTATTCACAAAATAAAGCGATCAGTACGTAACGTAAATTGCAAAATATTTTTTTAATTCACAATTAGTAAAACATAATTATCCACATAATAAAGGGGGGTCTTAGGTTTAGGCACCAACAGGGGGGTCTTAGGTTTAGGCACCAACAGGGGGGTCTTAGGTTTAGGCATTAACAGGGGGGTCTTAGGTTTAGGCATTAACAGGGGGGTCTTAGGTTTAGGCACCAACAGGGGGGTCTTAGGTTTAGGCACCAACAGGGGGGTCTTAGGTTTAGGCACCAAGAGGGGGGTCTAGGGGTTAGGGGTAGGTACAGGGAGGGTTACTTAGGCACCAACAGGGGGGTCTTAGGTTTAGGCACCAACAGGGGGGTCTTAGGTTTAGGCACCAACAGGGGGGTCTTAGGTTTAGGCACCAACAGGGGGGTCTTAGGTTTAGGCACCAACAGGGGGGTCTTAGGTTTAGGCACCAACAGGGAGGTCTTAGGTTTAGGCACCAACAGGGGGGTCTTAGGTTTAGGCACCAACAGGGAGGTCTTAGGTTTAGGCACCAACAGGGGGGTCTTAGGTTTAGGCACCAACAGGGGGGTCTTAGGTTTAGGCACCAACAGGGGGGTCTAGGGGTTAGGGGTAGGTACAGGGAGGGTTACTTAGGCACCAACAGGGGGGGTCTTAGGTTTAGGCACCAACAGGGGGGTCTTAGGTTTAGGCACCAACAGGGGAGTCTAGGGGTTAGGGATAGGTACAGGTAGGGTTCTGTGTAAGAGTAGGCTTAGGTATAGTTTTAGTAAAATTTTAGTAATAATTACTAATGTATTACAACACTTATTACGAACGTAGTTATATTTATATCATCTTTATAAACAATATTTTCAGATTTTATTATAAGAACAAACCATAAATGACGGTTATTCACAATAATATACAATTATAACAATTAAACATATATTATTGGTTTTTTTATAAACGTAATTATAAGTTTAACTTTTGAAACAGGGAAGATTAACGTTTTCACAATTTCCGATTTCATAAACATTATTTAATGATTTATAATTTTGTTAAACATTATTTGTAAACGAAATATAGCACACTATATTTATAAACCCTATTAATGATTAATTATTATTTAGAGTTTACACCCCGCGCCCTTTTTGTCCAGGCGCCCTTTTTGTACGTACGCCTCACTTCATAGTGGTACAGCCCCAGTTATAAAACTCATCCAGAACATTATCCACAAAGAGTTTCAGCATCTCCTTGGTTTTCCTCTGAGTACTCTAGTTTCTTCCTATATTCCAAGAACATGATAATAAGTTAATTGGTTGAATACAATATTGGCCTTGGACTGTGGTAGGAATAATTTTTGGTAGGGATTAGACTTTAAAGGACTTACGAGGCCAACTACGTAAAAAAAGTTAATTACCTGCCTCTAAGTTTCAGGCACGGAGGACGCCGTCCGCGCCCTCCGTGCCGGTCCGCCGGGTCCCCCGCTCATTATCCCCCCCGGGCCGGCTCCCGACCCCACGGCCCGGGTCGGGCTCTCCTTCCCCTCCAAAGATGGCCGCTTCCTCTGGCCGCGGCTGCGCAGTCCGCCTGGCCGCGAATGCGGCTGCGCAGCTCTAGGGCCAACCCCTCCGATCCACGCTACATAGCAGGGATCGGAGGGGTTGGCCCTAGAGCTGCGCAGCCGCATTCGCGGCCAGGCGGACTGCGCAGCCGCAGCCAGAGGAAGCGGCCATCTTTGGAGGGGAAGGAGAGCCCGACCCGGGCCGTGGGGTCGGGAGCCGGCCCGGGGGGGATAATGAGCGGGGGACCCGGCGGAGCGGCACAGAGGGCCCGGACGGCGTCCTCCGTGCCTGAAACTTAGAGGCAGGTAATTAACTTTTTTTACGTAGTTGGCCTCGTAAGTCCTTTAAGCGCCTCTCAGGGACAGATAATTACATGACTGTGTACTCTGTAAAGCTTTGTGAGAGATGTAATATACTGTATAAA
The DNA here is from genome assembly GCF_040937935.1 of Hyperolius riggenbachi. Lineage (NCBI taxonomy): Eukaryota > Metazoa > Chordata > Amphibia > Anura > Hyperoliidae > Hyperolius > Hyperolius riggenbachi. Next base: position 141,088,709 of record NC_090655.1, read on the forward strand.
CATAAGTTAATGGTAATGGCCATTGTTTAATTCACTTTTTTCTCATACGTTTTCTTCTAGGAGATAATTTTTCATCTTTGTTTTAGACAAATTTTTAAGCGCTCTGCAACTTAAAAAGTACCTTTGAAGAAACAAAAGCATACTGTCCAAATTATTCAGAGTATTTTCTTGCTTGCTGGTTGCATAGAAGGCATTTTATTGATAAGGTGTGAACATATCTCCTAGGAGAAAACTTAGGCGAAAAGTGAATTGAATAAGGGCCAATTCCCAATATGTAAATCACTTTTTCTCCTGAGTTGACTTCTAGATGATATTTTCTCACACTTTGATATTGTGATATTTTTCTTATAAGGGCTCGTTTCCACTATTGCGTTGCAAAATCGCTGCGACAAAATTTGCATGCGGATGCGAATTTGTGCGAATTCTCATGAAAATTCGCATGGATGACGATGTATGCGAATTTAACCATGGCAATGCCTGTGTGCTTTTCTATTGATTTCATGCGAAATCGCATGAAAATTTGCATACCAAAACAGCATGCAAATTTCCTATTAAATACATTAGCGTCGATTCGCATGCATTCCACTCGCAGGCGAATTCTGCGGCTCTTTTGTGCGTTTTTTCACAGCTGAAAAAAACGCACCTCAACAACGCTACAGTGGAAATAGGCCCATCCACTTGCATTACATGTGCGAATCCGCATGCGTTGGACGCATGCGGATTCGCGATAGTGGAAACGAGCCCTCAATAAAATACCATTTAAACCACCAGTAAGCAAGAAAATACTCAGAATAATCTTGTTCCCAAGAAAACCAATATTGTACCACCTAACTAAGATCCATAAGTCCCGGACAAACCACCAGGATGACCGATAGTCTCCGGTAGAGGATCTTTTACTGAGAGACTATCAAAATATCTGGACCATCTTCTGAGGCCTCTGCTTGAACATGTGCCATCCCACCTTCAGGATACACTGGATGTGCTGAAAAGCATTGAAGGCATACCTTGGAATGAGGGGGATACTAGTCACTATTGACGTAGTGCACCTTTATAACAGAATTCCTCATAAGGATGGGGTAGCGGCGGTTAGATTTTTCCTTGAGAAAATGAACAAAGACACAAGTTATGTGGATTTTATATGTGAATGCCTGATGTTTGTACTTTCTCATAATGCTTTTGTTTATGATGGAAGGTGGTACTGCCAGCTGTCAGGCACACATAGGGATGTCGGTGTCTTGCACATACGCAAATATTTTTTGGCATGGTGGGAGGAGCGGTTTGTGTATGGCCCTGGTGTGCCCCGTGGGGGATGCCTCAGGAGATGGTCCAGATTTGTTGATGACGTCCTGGTGTTTTGGACCGGGACAGAAGAGGCCTTTAAAGAGTTCATGAACTATTTAAACAATGGAAAGAACAATATGCAATTTACATATGAGTTTAGTTACAACCAAGTGGCCTATCTGGATTTGAACCTCATTATCTAGGATGGAAAATAACAGCGGGCAGCAGCAGCGGCAGGCAGGATAACACATACCTCCTTCGCCCTGGAGGTCTCCGATGTCTAAGAGCTTCATGTCACTTCCTGTTTACACAGGAAGAGACATGAAGCACTTACTTGATCGGAGACCTCCGGGGCGAAGGAGGTATGTGACCTGCCTGCCGCCGCTGCTGCTGCCCGCTGTCACTAAAGATTGCAGGAGGGGAGCGCTGAGAGGAGAGCCCAAGGTGAGGGGGGGGGGAATGTCCCCCCTCCCCACCGATCTGCAGCCACACTCTCCTCTTATGTTGTGACCCCTCCTGCCTCACAAAAGTCCCTGAGCGGGCCCTAGGGGGGCGGGGGTCACATCCCCTATTGTTATGCCAGTGCTTTAAATCATTACCATATGGTCAGTTCCTAAGATTAACTACTAGCCGGCCACGTCATGCCAAGGGGCATGGGCGCAGCGGCAGCCCCAGGACCGCATAACGCTGATCGGCGAAAAGTCCTGGGGCTCCGTTTTGCAGGAGATCACGTGCAGGGTGCGCGCGCATCTCCTGCTTGGTGGGCGGAGTGGAACCTTCAGTCTCCGAACAGCGATTGCTGCTCGGGAGACTGTTAGATGGCGTAACCGCTATCTAATTACACGTACAGTGCTGTGCTCTGCAGCAGCGCTGTGCTGGGGACAGCCGTGTGACACGGCTGTCCCTTCCTGAGGCACGGAGGTGATTGGCTGTCATAGGCTGAAGCCTATGACAGCTGATCTCGGGGATTGGCTGGCGGGGCGAGGGGGGGGGGGGGGTTACAGTAGTTAAAAAAAAAACCACTTATTTTTATTTAAAAAAAAGTACAAACAAGCAAGCATTGGGGGGGTCGATAAGACCCCACCAACAGAAAGCTCTGTTGGTGGGGAGAAAAGGGAGGGGGGGAATCACTTGTGTGCTGTGTCGAGTGGCTCTGCAGCTTGGCCTTAAAGCTGCAGTGGCCAATTTAATGAAAAATGGCCTGGTCTTTAGGGGGGTTAAACACTGCAGTCCTCAAGTGGTTGAGGCAAAACAACCTGAAGTATGAGGACTTTTTAGAACAAACTTGTGAGGAAACGCGGAAAAGCCGCCACGAGGGCTCAGAGTGAGGCGGCTGTTTCCGCGTCCAACATGGCGGCACAACGCGAAGAAACCGCCGCATGCCGCATGGGCAGAGCGGTGGAGTCCGCGTTGGAGGCGGCAGATTGCACGGATGGCAGAGCTGCTGACAGTGCAGAAGCGGGGAAACCGCCGCTCCCTTAGAGAGCGGGGCGGCGGTCCCCGCGCTTGAATCAAGAGTCACATTGCAAGACATGTCTGGTGTGGCTGGGACTGCTAGTCCACACAGATTCAGAAGGACGCGCGCGCGCGCGCTCAGAGGCAGAGCTTATATGACAGCCAGAAAAGGGTCAGCTGACCAAGCCGGTCAGCTGCCATTTTCACCACTTGCCATTGGTCCAGCACTTAGGGAGGCGCTGGAGAGTACCTTACTATATATACTGGGTGCTGGGCATTCTCTGGTTGTCTGCCGTTGCGATCACAACGTGGTAGCACTCAGACCTTGTCTGTATCTGTGTTCTAGCATAGTTTCCAAAGGTGTTGACATCAAGGCGTTCACACCTTAGCATTAGGAACATTGAATTGTATTATTTGTTATGACCTTCTGCCTGCCTGACTATTCCTCTGAACTCTGATCTTGAACCTTGCTATTTCTGATATCCTGTTGCCAAACTCTGCTCGTTCCTGGACTTTGTATTTGCATCCTGATTCTGTACTTTATCTATCTGTGTGTTAACGACCTGGCTAGCCGACCTCGAGAACTGGCCTTACTGTTAGAGGCAGTTCCCAGACCTGTTGGTGACACCCTCCATCTTGGGTGTCACTCACGCTCTGATCTTCCTACTCTTAAGCCTGGCTCCTCCCTCCTGGAGAGTCTAGGCCATAGGAAGGAACATACTTCTGAAGTAATACTCAAAGTATATTGTTACATAAACACTCACTTGTTCTCCCTGGTGTCCAGAAGTTAGTAGATATATCTGATTATCGGTGAGACTGCAGATCACCAATAATCAGGTATATTCTGTATTCCTGGTGAGACTGCAGTTCACCGGTAATCAGACCCTCTCTGTGTTACACCGATCATTACAAAACTCAAGAATTTAAGTGAATCTTCAAAAAAGAGGATAAGATCAGAAGGAGCTGGAGGAAGCAATGAATAAGGCAGGTCAAACAAATAGAAAGGATTTAATAATTAGAAAAAGCAAGAAGAAGGGAGTTACAAAGAAAGGAGAGGAGAGATTGACCTTTACCCTTGAATATACACCAATGGCGGATGACATAAAAAAAAGCATATTTAGGTACTGGAAAATCATAAAAAGAGACCCTGTCCTGAAAGAAATCTACAAAAAATCCACCCCTAATCCCTTTTAAAAGAGCTCCAACCAGCAAAATCACAAATAGTGAATTCAAGTCCCTCAGAGAAGAACAATTGGCTGGAACAAATACAACCCAAGGGCAATTTCAGGTGTGGACGTTGCTCAGTTTGTCCCTTATTAGAACAGGGTACCAGCATAATAGGCCGAGTTGAAAATAAGCCTGAAATGTTAATTACATGCCAAACCTGATTTGTTGTGTACATCATCTACATAACTTGGTAGTCAGGCTACAGGATTTTTTTTCTCCCTAATATGCAGCTTCATCAGTAAAAATTATGCACACCGTATATAATAATAATAATAATAATAATAATAATACAAAAAAGTAAAGTAATTTTACTCAAATTAAAAAAAATGTCAACCCTTGTAAGCCACTGAGTAGTTAAGTGTCTGAACTGCAGCAAACAGGTAACTATATAATACAGTATAATCAATAAGCGCAAAGAGTGCAGATTGTAGCAGTTTGTATCAATTCAACTTAAGGGCTTGTTTCCACTGTTGCGACGCGATTTCGCCGGCATTCCGACGCTTGTAAAAACGCATGCGGATGCGTTTCCACATGCGTTTTTACCCGCGTTTTCGCGTGCGATTTCGCATGGCAGGGTGCCATGCGAAATTAACCATGACACTGCCAGGGCAAAATAAAATTGAAAAAGGTGCGAAATCGCACGCGAAATCGCGGGTAAAAACGCATTTAACAAACGCATGCGTTTTTACTATTAAATACATTAGCGGCGATTCGCATGCATTCCACTCGCAGGCGAATTCGCTGGCTCTTTTGTGCGTTTTTTTACCGCTGAAAAAAACGCACCTCAACAACGCTACAGTGGAAACAGGCCCATCCGCTTGCATTACATGTGCGAATCCGCATGCATTGGACGCATGCGGATTCGCGATAGTGGGAACGAGCCCTAAGGATTTTGTGGTTTATTTTACATTTACACGAACAAAATCTGACAAACCAAAGTTAATTTTCTCATGAAGCTTTATTACATTTTATGATGATTTTTAACTAAAACTGTTTATACTTATTGCCCTGGCTGTTTATGCAAAGAGTTTTTTTGTAAGCAATACTCAAAATTGAAAACGCCATTAATTTATGAAATACCACTTGGAAAAGGTAGTTTGTAGATTTAGACAATTGGAGAGAAAAGTAACAAGCTTTTTGCAAACCGGTCCACACCTAAAGTCCTATGACTGTTATGAATTATTGCTTCAATTATTGTTCTATGAGAGAAAATATAATTAAATTGCTCAGCTAAAGTAAAGAGGTTTGCTGTTTGTAACTTCAGGCTTAGCTTCTACAACAATGCTAGGTGTAAACATTCATTTTATTGTTTTCCTAACCAGAACACAGAATGCGAGTCTTTTACTGAAGGCTAGATATGTTACATTTATCTTCTGTTGCTTACCATCTATAATCTCGTGAAGTACAAAATGTGAATACAAAGTTTTGCCAAAACAGGAAAGTGTTTTGAATGAGAGTAAATGTTTGGCTTTAGAGCAGAATATTGGATTAACGTTTAGGGGAAGTATCACCCTATATTAGTATCAACTGTAAAGAAGAGCAGTTAGACTGAGCAGTGCATGAATGCCAGTGTATCCAGCATAGGCAACTCAAGGATCTCATTTTGAGCTCTCTCTCTACATAGAATGTCACTATAACTGTAGAGCCTTTATGTTATAATAATAACAATAATGGTTTAGTATTTATATAGCGCCGGCATCTTCAGCAGTGCCGTAGAGTATATTGTCTTGTCACTTAACTTTCCCTCAAAAGGGCTCACAATTTAATCCCTACCATATTCATATGTCTATGTATATATTGTGTAGTGTACATTTCAGTCTATGGCCAATTTATGGGGAAGCCATTAACGTATCTGTATGTTTTTGAGATGTGGGAGGAAACTGGAGTGCACCGGAGGAAACACACGGAAAACATACAAACTGTGCAGATAATGCCCTGGCTGGAATTTGATCTGGGGAAGAAGCTCTGTAAGGTGAGATAGTGTAGAATAAAATACCAAGTAGCAGAGATTGGAAGAATGTTGATAAGACAGTACCTAGAGTTTCTTTTAGTCTATAATGATGGACTTTTCCGGAAGTGCCATTGGTCCTGGGTGGCGCCATGCCCATCCCTTCCCCAAAACAAAGCTTCACCTCCCATGGGTGTTCGATTACCTGTCTCTGAGTGAGTAAGCAGCAGCAAGAAGTTTGGTGTCCTGAAAAGCTGCAGCATCACTGGTCCCTGGAGAGCAGACATCAAGCTGCAGGCAGCCTTTACTGCGTCCCCCTGTGCCACCTCTCCCCAAGGGCTGCTCTTATGGATTCCGTTAAAACTGAAATTTCTGCATTTGTGATTGGAAATCGGATTTCTGCCAAAATACCACATTACCCCAACTCTGTAATTTTAGCCCAATCACAGAACTGAGAAGCAATGGACCAATCGGAGAATGCAGAGTCAATTCGGAAATATTTGGCTAATCAGAGAATTCAAAAAATGACAAAAAAGGACACCTCGGAAATCGGAATTTTGAAATCCACGGAATCAGTAATTGGCTTTGTCGGAAATCGGCATTTCCAACAATCTCTCCTCTCCTCCCCCATGCATCCCTCTGCCCCCCTTAGTGTCCTCCTTCTGTCCCCCTGTTCCTCCTTGTGCCTCCTTCAATTTCCCTGTCCTTCTTTTCTTCACGTTTGTGACTCCATCAAGCCCCTGTGCCATCCGTCCCCTTTGTGCTACCTCTTCCCCCATGCATCTCTGTCATACTATGCATCCTTCTGTCCCCCATTTGTGCCTCCTTCTGTCCCCTTTTTGTCGCTATTTGCCCCCACCCTTCTCTCCTGTGCTCCCCCAGCTTACTGTGTAAATGCAGAGCATAGCACAGGAGAAGCTGAGATCTCACCTCCCTACCAGAGTCCAGCGCTGTGCCTGTGCAACCATCCTGTCTGTTTCTTACTCCCTCTAGTGCTGGCACCTCACTCTCCTCATGTCATGTATAATTAAGCTGCATCTGATAGGAGATGCTGGGTAGTAGGGAGAGTGATGAGCAAACAAGCAGAAGCACAGCATTGGACTTCAGTGGAGAGGTGAGAGCACAGCTTCTGCTATACTCTGCATGTACACACTGGGCTGGGGGAGTGCAGGAAGGGGGTGTGAAAGGAAATGCAACAGGATCGATGAGTTTTGTTTCTTCCTGGGGGTGACAAAAGGGCTAGAAGCAACCCAGAATATGTTGGTTTCATCACAATTAATTTATTTATTTGGCAACTAATGATGATATGGTCCCCAACAAGACTGTGCCCAAAAAACTATCTTTGGGATTCATTGTTGATGTGATGTACATCTCATAATGCTTTCAAAGAGTTAGGAAAAGCAAATGAGGGCATCAGTTGCATACCATAGTATGCCATCTCTTTAAAATGTTTATGTGTTATTTGGTCAGCTCTCCAGCTACCCAATCACCCTCTATTAACTGCCTTAAATGCTTCTCATAATTGCTCCTTCTGCCATCACCCCCCCCCCCCTTCCCTCTACTCTCCTTTGATAGCTTACTTCAGTGAGAGTGACACCATTAGTTTGATATTACCCCTCGGTCTCCAGAAAAGACCCGTTGACAATACTGTATGTAATGTCATACAGGGGCTATGTCAGCTCTACATGACAGAAAAAATAAGTCAAGATAAAAAATATAAAAGTAAAAACAGGGAGCATGGTTCCCATGTGCCCAGTTAATTTATGGATAATCCATGCCACCAGGATTTTGCAAAGAACCAAAACCCCCACATAGTAAACATATTATACTAAATACAAATGTTCCTTTTTAGATGGAAATTACAAAGCAGACTTGTTACTAAATACCCAGTTAAGTCACAGAAAGCCAGAAGATCCACCAGAAATTTGTAATGTACATACAATTTTCAAAAATTCCCCATACTAAAAAAACGCTATACTAAAAACTGCTTCCCTGAAACAAGGTTTTAGTGATAAAAAAAATTAAAAGTCATCATAGGTTACAGCCGTTGTTAGGACGGAAGCGGGGCAGCCAGCGGGGCGGCCGGGTGTGTGCGTGCACTCGTGGCGGACACGCGCATGCACGCTGACAGGTGGCGACAATGACAGACCTAGGAGCCTGTTATTAAACGGCTAAGGGCACTAGTATGTTATAATGCAAACAATGCTTATTGCATTTCACACACATTAAAATGCAATTAAAAGCCACACACATAAAATGCAATTAAAAGCCGCACATAGAAGAAGGAGGTCTGCAGTCCACGCGGGTATGATGGATGAGGTAAGCAGCTGCCGATAAACACCGGGGGGGCCACACAACGCAAGGGGAGGGGGCGGACACATGCAGGGGACAGGGCGACCATGGCCACAACACAGAAGTGACAGGTGGAGGAGACAGGACACAGCACACAGGCAGGGAATCCCCGACGTGGCGGCGGTTCGTACCGGCGGGCGTTCGGAAGTCGGGGATTCCCTGCCTTTGCCGTATAAGACGCAGGGACTTTTTCACCCCATTTTTTGGGGAGAAAAAGTGCGTCTTATATGGCGAAAAGTACGGTATGTTTAGGGGACAAAAATACGAAAATTCCAAGCAAAACAAACTAAAATTACTAAGAAAAATTGTAAGTTATTGTGACAATATTTTCATAAATTCACACTAGCCATAATTAATCATATGGTTAGCGCAAATTCTATTCACAATAAATTTCAATACAAATATGGAATCTGCAAAATACAGAAGCAGGAAATGCACAGCAACTTTATCATTACCTACACCAGCTACATACTGTGCATTGTGCTATTAGTTGAACCAGAGTTATTTTTGTAATGCAGGTTGCACAAATTGTCCAACTTGGGCTAAATAACTGGCGTAAGTAATGGTAAAATTGCTGTGCACCATCTTCAAATGGCAGTTTTACTGCTATTTAATGAATATGCCTCCCAATGTGACCCATCCGATGATTGCTAATTTCTGCAACCTAAGTGCAGACAATTTTGTTTGTTCAGATTTAGGTGTACTTTAGTATTCCCCAGCTCAGCAGAACCTTAAAGGGAACCCGAGTTTAGAGGGATATGGAGGCTTCCATATTTATTTCCTTGTAAACAATGCCAGTTGCCTGGCAGCCCTTTTAATCGTCTGGCATAAGAAGTGTCTGAGTCAAAACCCTGGAACAAGCATATGGCTACTCTATCAAAACATGAGTCAGAGTACCTGACATGCTGCATGCTTGTTCATGGTCTATAGCTAAAAGTATTAGAGACACTGCCATGCAACTGGCACTGGCATTAGAGACTGCCATGCAACTGGCACTGTTTAAAAGAAAAACAAATATGGCAGTCACCATATCCCTCTCACATCAGGTTCCCTTTAAGCCTGCCATATAATGTCAAACTTCCTCCCAAAATATAGATCCCTCTCTGACATCTATCACTGCCACCAGCTGCAAATCTATTAAAAATCAATACTGCCTCTCTCCCAGGTGTCCCACCTGCAAATGATGTGCTGCCCATGGCCCTTTGCAAAGTATTGGTGCAGCAAAGCACTCTGACAGTAACCACTCCAGCTGGAATGCTCTTTACTCTCTGTTGCTGAGCCTGTCATCTCTCCATACCTAAACCCTATAACATGGCGGTATATGTTGGTACGTACATGGCAAGGGTCACTACAGGCACTGGGAGATGATTGCAGCACAGAGGAAGTGTGTCACAGCAATTTGCTGTACTAATACTCTGCAAAGGTGCTTGAGAAGAGCAGCATTAGCAGTGGGGATACCCACTGCATATATACCACTGCCCCCCTAAATGCCCCACCCCTAATAACCACCAATAAAAAATTCCTGTCTGATCAATAAAGTTTGTAAATGTCTGCAAAAATTGTTCAGAATTAGAATTAGCATACAAGACAGTCCGTGCACAGCTTCCTAAAATCACATTTATTTTCCCAAAGTTTTTCGCCAGCAGGCAAGAAAAGACATGTCACATTTCAGTCAACATATATGCAGTAGATCAATCTGACCTGTGTGAAGGGCGGATACGGGAGTGTGACCAGGGGATGAGAGGACGGCGCAACAGCCGTTTCGCGCCGGTGTGGTGCTTGTCCACGTCCGTTAGGGTAACGCACGTGAACAAACGCCACACCAGCGCGAAAAGGCTGTTGCGCCGTCCTCTCATCCCCTGGTCACACTCCCGTATCCGCCCTTCACACAGGTCAGATTGATCTACTGCATATATGTTGACTGAAATGTGACATGTCTTTTCTTGCCTGCTGGCGAAAAACTTTGGGAAAATAAATGTGATTTTAGGAAGCTGTGCACGGACTGTCTTGTATGCTCTGTGGAATCTGTCATTGTTTATACTAGCCCAGAAGCACGCTTTCTCACATACACCAAGCAGTGAAGTGGACTAGGACGGAGGTGCTACTTAAAGGTGCAGAGGACCTTTCTATCCCTCCCACCACTGAGTGCCAGGCAAACCAGCTCCTTTTGTGTACAGAATTAGAATTAGGTAGCACGTTAGGCAACAATCTCATAGTTCATGGGCACATTTAATAACTCAGGCTAGCTGGCCACTGAAATTACAACACTATATTTGTAAATTAGATCAGGGTTATTGATTTGGTATTAAGCAGAGGACTGGTATGAAAGCCAGTAAACTAGGGTTTAAGAAATAATCCAGTAATGGCAGCCTCCATATGTCTGTCAGTACTGGTTTATCATACCATTCTTAAAAGAAAGTTCTAAAAAGGCTCCAGAGAAATTAATAAAAAATCAGCATAAGGAAGTGAGATCAAAAACGACAGCTATATCTTGTAAGATATTCAGATAACAAAATGATGGTCACAAAGATTTCAGTCTATTAGTATTAAATAAAAGACCATTTACAGTGGGAATAATTAGAGGGGGGATAAATCATTAAACAGAAAATGTGTTATGACAAGTTAATGTCAACAAATTGCTTGTTATACTACGGTATATAATTTAACACCATCAGGTAATGCTTAATATGTACAATTTACATTAATAAATACCACAGTTTTCTAATGCCCTCTAGAGCAGAGAATCCTCTGTTTTGCAGATGTGATGTAGTGTTTAAAGTAGGAACAGGAATACAATTAATTTAAGTATTTTTCTTTATGGCAGAAAGAAAGAGAGGTAGTGTGGCCTTACCTCCAGGAAGACACAAACAGCCTATTTCGAGACAGCTTTATTTAAGAAAACTCCACTTGCGATATGTTTAGCAGGAAATAACTGGAAAAAATATATAGGAGTATCTGTTGCTGAATCTCTGTGAGAACCTAAATAAAGTTGTTTTTGAAATAGACTGTTTGTGTCTTCCTGGAGGTAAGTCCATCACTACATACTTTTTAAACTGTTTTTAGTGTATTTTAATCTTGTTGGTGACTCTTTATTACCTACTATTAGATTGCCCATTGTCCCCTCTTGGTGTAAGGGAACTACCCTTTATTTCCAGCACTACAGAGAGCAACTGTAACGATCTGCTAGTGTGTGAGGGGCACTAGCAGACAGCAGGGCCGGGCCGAGGTAGAGGCGAGAGAGGCTCCAGCCTCAGGGCGCAGTGTAGGAGGGGGCGCACAATTCACTCTGGATGGATGGTGTAATGGTTAAGGGCTCTGCCTCTGATACAGGAGACCAGGGTTTGAATCTCGGCTCTGCCTGTTCAGTAAGCCAGCACCTTTTCAGTAGGGGACCTTGGGCAAGTCTCCCTAACACTGCTACTGCCTATAGAGCGCGCCCTAGTTGCTGCAGCTCTGGCGCTTTGAGTCCGCCAGGAGAAAAGTGCAATATAAATGTTATTTGTCTTGTCTTGTCACTCAGCTTTCATTCCACTATTGTGTTTGAAGCAGAGAAATAAGAAAAAAGGGATACATGGCAGAGACTGCAAGCCTTAAGTGTTGGGGGCGCCTCTTAGTCTAAAAGCAATCACTGTGTGACGGCTGGAGTGGGAGGGATGAGGGGGTGCACTTTGGTGTCTCAGCCTTTATACTAACTACTCCCCCATTTATACTAAATACTCCCCCATTTATACTAAATATTCCATTATTTATACTTAATAAACCCCCATTTATACTAAATACTTCCCCATTTATACTAAATACACTACCATTTATACTAAATACTCCCCCATTTATACTGAATACTTCCCCATTTATACTAAATATTCCCCCATTTATACTTAATACTCCCCCATTTATACTTAATACTCCCCCATTTATACTAAATACTCCCCCATTTATACTAAATACACCCCCATTTATACTAAATACACCCCCATTTATACTAAATACACCCCCATTTATACTAAATACACCCCCATTTATACTTAATACTCCTCATACTAAATACTCCCCCATTTATACTTAATACTCCTCATACTAAATACTCCCCCATTTATACTTAATACTCCCCCATTTATACAAAATACTCCCCCATTTACACTAAATACTCCCCCTTGTACTAAATATTCCCCCATTTACAGGGCCGGGCCGAGGTAGAGGCGAGAGAGGCTCCAGCCTCAGGGCGCAGTGCACAATTGACTCAGCTTTCATTCCACTTTTGTGTTTGAAGCAGAGAAATAAGAAAAAGGGATACATGGCAGAGACTGCAAGCCAGATAACTACTGATTAAGGTGTTGGGGGCCCTGGGGCACCTCTTAGTCTAATAGCAATTAGTGTGTGATGGCTGGATTGGGAGGGATGGGGGGCGCACTTTGGTGTCTCAGCCTTGGGGGCTGGAGGACCTTGTCCCGGCTCTGGCAGACAGACAACTATTAGATGTTCCCTGAAAGGGAAATGTCTTACAGACAGTGACAGTAGAAGGCAGTACTAACACTGAATACAGATAATGAGAATGGCCGGAAAAATTGGGTCGGCAACAGATCAGATTGGTAAGGTACAAAATCGGCAGGCAAAATCAAGGTAAGTAATCAAGCAGAGGTCGGCAACAGATCAGATTGGCAAAGGTACAGAATCGGTAGGCAAAGAGAAGTCAGTAAAACAAGCAGAGGTCAAACACAAGTATAATCAATATACAGTGGTGTGAAAAACTATTTGCCCCCTTCCTGATTTCTTATTCTTTTGCATGTTTGTCACACTTAAATGTTTCTGCTCATCAAAAACCGTTAACTATTAGTCAAAGATAACATAACTGAACACAAAATGCAGTTTTAAATGATGGTTTTTATTATTTAGTGAGAAAAAAAAACCTCCAAATCTACATGGCCCTGTGTGAAAAAGTGATTGCCCCCCTTGTTAAAAAATAACTTAACTGTGGATTATCACACCTGAGTTCAATTTCTGTAGTCACCCCCAGGCCTGATTACTGCCACACCTGTTTCAATCAAGAAATCACTTAACTAGGAGCTATCTGACACAGAGAAGTAGACCAAAAGCACCTCAAAAGCTAGACATCATGCCAAGGTCCAAAGAAATTCAGGAACAAACGAGAACAAAAGTACTGTAATTGAGATCTATCAGTCTGGTAAAGGTTATAAAGCCATTTCTAAAGCTTTGGGACTCCAGCGAACCACAGTGAGAGCCATTATCCACAAATGGCAAAAACATGGAACAGTGATGAACCTTCCTAGGAGTGGCTGGCCGACCAAAATTACCCCAAGAGCGCAGAGAAAACTCATCCGAGAGGCCACAAAAGACCCCAGGACAACATCTTAAGAACTGCAGGCCTCACTTGCCTCAATTAAGGTCATTGTTCATGACTCCACCATAAGAAAGAGACTGGGCAAAAACGGTCTGCATGGCAGATATCCAAGGCGCAAACCACTTTTAAGCAAAAAGAGCATTAACCACCCTGGCGTTCTATTAAGATCGCCAGGGCGGCTGCGGGAGGGTTTTTTTTAAATAAAAAAAAAACGATTTCATGCAGCCAACTGAAAGTTGGCTGCATGAAAGCCCACTAGAGGGCGCTCCGGAGGCGTTCTTCCGATCGCCTCCGGCGCCCAGAATAAACAAGTTTTGCTTACATCGTCGCCATAGCGACGAGCGGAGTGACGTCTTGGACGTCAGCCGACGTCCTGACGTCAGCCGCCTCCGATCCAGCCCTTAGCGCTGGCCGGAACTTTTTGTTCCGGCTACGCTGGGCTCAGGTGGCTGGGGGGACCCTCTTTCGATCAGGCAGCACACGCGGCTGGCAAAGTGCCGACTGCGTGTGCTGCTCTTTATTTGATGAAAATCGGCCCAGCAGGGCCTGAGCGGCAGCCTCCGGCGGTGATGGACGAGCTGAGCTCGTCCATACCGCCCGGGTGGTTAAGGCTCGTCTCAATTTTGCTAAAAAAAACATCTCAATGATTGGCAAGACTTTTGGGAAAATACCTTGTGGACCGACGAGACAAAAGTGGAACTTTTTGGAAGGTGTGTGTCCCGTTACATCTGGCGTAGAAGTAACACAGCATTTCAGCAAAAGAACATCATACCAACAGTAAAATATGGTGGTGGTAGTGTGATGGTCTGGGGTTGTTTTCCTGCTTCAAGACCTGGAAGGCTTGCTGTGATAGATGGAACCATGAATTCTACTGTCTACCAAAAAATCCTGAAGGAGAATGTCCGGCCATCTGTTTGTCAACTCAAGCTGAAGCGATCTTGGGTGCTGCAGCAGGACAATGACCCAAAACACACCAGCAAATCCACCCCTGAATGGCTGAAGAAAAACAAAATGAAGACTTTGGAGTGGCCTAGTCAAAGTCCTGACCTGAATCCTATTGAGATGTTGTGGCATGACCTTAAAAAGGCAGTTCATGCTAGAAAGCCCTCAAATAAAGCTGAATTACAACAATTCTGCAAAGATGAGTGGGCCAAAATTCCTCCAGAACGCTGTAAAAGACTCGTTGCAAGTTATCGCAAACGCTTGATTGCAGTTATTGCTGCTAAGGGTGACCCAACCAGTTATTAGGTTCAGGGGGCAATTTCTTTTTCACACAGGGCCATGTAGGTTTTGAGTTATTTTTCTCACTAAATAATAAAAACCATCATTTAAAACTGCATTTTGTGTTCAATTATGTTATCTTTGACTAATAGTTAACAGTTTTTGATGAGCAGAAACATTTAAGTGTGACAAACATGCAAAAGAATAAGAAATCAGGAAGGGGGCAAATAGTTTTTCACACCACTGTATATATGCTGAGCTAGTATGGAATCCCAGAGGTCCTGCCGGTTCAAGTCACACACGGAACTGACTAGGGTCTGAAGCCTTCACTGCTAAGTGTTAGCTAGAGCAGACAGTGTGTACGTGTCAGAACAGCGCTTAAGAAGCCTGGGTAAGCAGAAGAACACGCCCCCAACTTCCTCAGCCAATCCGGATCCGGAGTTGGAGCCATGCGTGTCAGCTGACAGCCGGTCAGCTGACACGTTTCCTTAGAGCATAAGAGGAGCGACGCTGACAGCGCATGCGTCCGCCCTCATTTACTGTCTGAGCACCACTCAGCCGAATCCCCATGGGAACGCCGCAGACACCATCCCTGCCAATGCGGCCAGCCGAACCGGAAGTCCCAGATGCGCTGCCAGCAGCGGCAGCAGCAACCGACATGGTAAGCGCAGGATTAATGATAGCAACTTCTTAACCAAAGTGGGGTTAGGTCTATTTTTCCTTACCCATCTTTACAGTGGCTGCCTATGAAGTAATTCACCTTTGTACATACCACTCCACTATATGTAATTTGAGTTTACTTTGAATTAATTATTACACAATATTGCCCCTTCTGGATGGTTACCTTGTCATGGTAAAAGGGCATGTGTATCTCAATAAAGCAATTTAGTACTGTAGGACCACCTAAGACAAGCAGATCATTGCAGAGGGATCAAACTAAATATGATCCAAGGGAGAAGGTATTGGCAGTTAAGTTCCAGTTAAGGTCGGAAGATGCCCACCAAGTTACTGGAGAAGAACAAACAACTAGTACGTGTAGAGAAAGAGCTAATGATGCTGATAGATTAAAGCCAAGAGGACATCCAAATGTTGAGATGCTCATATGTATCAAAAGTACAGTACAACATTGCAAAAGACAAATATACCATCAGAACTTGGAATGTAAAATCTATGAATCACGGAAAGTAAGATGTGATCATAAATGAGATGGCAAAGCTAAACATTGACATCCTGGGAATTATTGAACTAAAATGGGTGGTGCTGGTTATTTTACATCAAATATACATCAGCTTTTCTATTGTAGACAGGATACTACCAGAAGAAACAAAAAAAACATCACCAGCAATATAAAGGTGTCAACATCAGTTTGTGGTACAATCCAAAAAGTGACAGAATTATCTCACTTAGATTGCAAGCAAACCATTCAAGGAAGGAAAAAGGATGAATATACCCCTACACTCAGGCAGTAGACAGAGCTGGACCTAGGCATCCTGGGCCAGTAGACAAAATATGTGAAAGGAGAAGGATCACTTCAATGTCTCCAAGATTTATTAGGGACTTATCCCAAAACAGCATGATGTGCTATGATTAAGGACTGAACCAGGTCCGAAACATGTCAGCTCTGTGTATGTCCTGTTGTTTTGGGATAAGTTCCTAATAAATCTTGGAGACATTGAAGTGGACCTTCTCCTTTCACAAACCATTCAACATTACAGTGATTCAAGTCTATGTTCCAACAAGTGAAGCTGATGAGAAGGAAGTGGAACAGTTTTAGGATTTGCAACAGCTACTGGACACAACACCCAAGATTGACATTACATACATCGTAGGTAACTGGAATGCTAAAGTTGGCAGCGAAAAAACAAGTAGAATTCCACCAAGTTTGGCCTTGGAAAACATAGTGAAGCAGGTCAGAGACTAATAATCTTTTACCAACACATTGGTTATGGCAAATATCTTATTTCAACAGCACAAGAGAAAACTTTACACATGGACATCACCAAATGGTCAGTAACAGTTCTATACAAATAGCTAATAGAAGATTGAGAGCCGACTGTGGCTCAGACCATCAATTTCCAATTGCAAAATATAGAATTTAACTAAATACAATAGGAAAAAGGCTGTAGACCAACACAATATGATCTGAAAAATATTCCATATGGTTTCACAGTAGAGGTTAATAGTTCAGAGAATTAGATTTAGTAGACCGAATACCTGTGTTCTGCCCATAGGGGCAGAAGTACATGATATTGTCCAAGAGGTTGCAAACAAAGAAGATTCTAAAACAAAGAAAGAGTAAGAAGGCAAAATGGTTGTCAACTGTGGCTTTAAAAGAAAGGAGAAAATCAAAAGCTATCGGAGACAAAGAAAAATTTGTCCAGCTGAATGAAGAGTTCCAGAGAATTGCAGGCAGAGATAAGAAAGCTTATCTGAACCAACAGTGCAAGGAAATACAACCAGCAATGTAACAGGAAAGACCACAGATCTTTTTAAGAAGATTGGCAATATCAAGGGAACCTCCCATGCAAAAATGGGAATGGTCAGTGTTGCTTGCGAATTTTCGCCCAAGTAATTTTCGCATCGAAAATCCCGTTTTCGAATTCGGCAAATTTTCACGAAAATCTTCAGAAATATTTGCGTTTTCGACCAGCAGCGAAAAGTAAAGAAACTTCGCTGTATGCGGACGCTTATGCCCTTATGCGGAAACATTTCCGCAATAATCCGCTGTATGCGGACGCTTATGCCCTTATGCGGAAACATTTCTGCAATAATTCGCTAAATATGCGCATGGGTGAACTAATACATGCGTACATTTCACCTTCCAATGCGGAATTGTATACGTATAGAAGGGCAATAATATTTCTGCGCATGCGCAATGATCCGTATAGACGCAGTTACCACACGCGTAGTTGACTTTACAATACATACGTCAAATACGCGTAGAGGGTGAAGCTTTGCATAGCGGTACTATGACTATGCGGAAATACGTACGCGATAAACTATGTATTTAACGCAAAAATAACGGGCATTAGGTGAAAATTAACGTGAAAATATACGATCAAAAATTATCCTGTCGAAAAGAAATTAGTGCTTTTTTCGGCGAAAATTTGGCGAAAAGAATATTTGCATTTTCGCTCATCACTGGGAATGGTGACTGACAAAAATGGAAGGAATCAGACAGAAGCAGAAGAAGATGTCAAGAAAAGGTGGCAAGAGTATACAGAACAGCTATACAAGAAGGACATAGAAAGTACTTATACTTTGAACACAGACACTGAACAAGAATCAAGGATCTTGATGAGTGAAGTCAAATGGGCATTAGAAGGTCTTGCTAATAAACAAGGTTCCAGGAAGTGATGGGATTTCAGTGGAACTTCTGAAAAGCTTGCATGAAGATGCTATTAGATTGCTGTGGAAGAGAGTTCCAGATAAGGGATGATGCTTGTGTGAAGTCTGGGATGCGAGCATGAGAGGTGGGGATCAGCTTAGAGACCAGGAGAATTTCTTGAGAGGAGCGAAGGTGACGGAAGGGACAGTATCTAGACATTAGTATGGAGAGGACAACTCGTTAAGGGCTTTGTAAGTTAGAGTCAGGAGTTTAAACTGGATCCTCTGGGTAAAAGGCAGCCAGTGGAGGGAACGGCACAGTGGGGCTACATCAGAGGAGCAGGTGGAGAGGTGAATGAGGTGGGCAGCTGAGTTTAGAAGGGATTGGAGAGGTGCCAGCCTGTTCTTTGGTAGACCACAGAGCAGGGTGTTGCAGTAGTCTAGGCAGGAGATGATTAAGGCGTGTACAAGCATTTTGGTACCCTCTTGTGTAAGGAAGGGACAAATACGGAATATATTTTTGAGCTGGAAATAGCAGGCAGTAGTTAATGAGGCAATGTGTGGTTTAAAGGAGAGCTCTGAGTTAAGTATAACCCCCAAGCCTTAGAGTTTGGGGTTATTGAGGTCTACAATTATGGTTGTAGCATTTTGGTACCCTCGTGTAAGGAAGGGACAAATACGGAATATATTTTTGAGCTGGAAATAGCAGGCGGTAGTTAATGAGGCAATGTGTGGTTTAAAGGAGAGCTCTGAGTTAAGTATAACCCCCAAGCCTTATAGTTTGGGGTTATTGAGGTCTACAATTATGGTTGCAATTGGTGGGGGCGTAGATGACAATGGTGGAAAAATTGAAATTTCTGTTTTACTCATGTTGAGTTTGAGGAAGAGGGAGGACATACATGCAGAAATTGCACATACACTATTGGGGACTCTAGATAGTAGGGAGGACAGGTCAGGGGCTGAGAGATAGATTTGCATTTTATCTCCTTATTTATTTAAATTATATGCTGAATATGTAATGCAGAAAACTGGTTTGGATGATGAGTCATGCTTGGATTAAAATAGTTGGTAGGAATATTAATCTGACATATGTCAAGGATTCCTGTAACGATCAGTGATGTATCTGATAAACAGAACGAGCTCTACCAGCACAATAGTCAGTACTTTATTTAGAGTGTGATCACACGTGATTTGGTGCACAGTAATATTCCGGAATACGTGCAAGGGATAGCCCTTAGTGACAGGGACTATCACTAACTGAGAGCGTGGTCGTACAGGCAATGTCGTTAACAGATCGGTTAGAGTAGGTACAAAGTCGAGAGGCAAAAATCAGAGTCAGTATTCAGGCAAGAGTCGGCAACAGATCAGATTGGCAGAAGTACAGAATCGTAAGACAAGATCAAGGTAAGTATTCAGGCAGAAGTCGGCAACAGATCAGATAGGCAGAGGTACAGAATCGTAGGGCAGAGAGTAGTTAGAAGAACAGGCAAAAGGTCATACACAATATATTCAATAACAGTATAATATATTCCTGAGCTAAGTTTGAATCCCCGGGGTCCTGCCGGATTAGTCACACACGGATCTGGCTAAGGTCTGAGAGCTTTCACTGTGAAGTTTCAGCAACAACAGACAAAGAGCAAATGACCCGCACCTCCTTAAACACAAATGGTAAATCCACAGAGCCGCCCAGCAGGTCAGCTGACACGTCTCCGCAGCCCATAAAGATGCTGGCGTTGGGTGCGTGCACGAGCCAGCCGCCCTCTATGTGCCTCAGACAGCACGGACCTCCCAGAGACCGCAGGGAGGCCCGGATATGCGGCAGCAGTGACAGTCATGACGTCCCGTGGCGTGGACTCTGGACATGCCCAGAATGGTTTCTCAGTATTTAACAAATGAAATTGTTGTTTTAATTCCTCAGCATGAAGATGCTTGGCAGGAACCCATGATCTTTCCTCAGGACCATAACCCTTCCAGTGGACCAGATACTGTACAGAGTTCCGCACCTTACGAGAATCCAGAATCTCCTCAATTTCAAATTCAGGCTCACATCGATCACTATGGGGGGGGGGGGGGGGGGAATCCACATGCACAGCAGGTTTTAATAGTGAAACATGAAATGATTTCACGCCCCTCATACTGTTTGGAAGCGCAACCCTGTATGTCACCTCATTAATTTTTTCACTAATGGGGTACGGACCAATATACCTAGGCCCCAACTTGACTCAGGGTTGCCTTAAGGCAATATGACGAGTGGAGACCCAGACCATGTCACCTGGTGAAAAAACCCACTCAGGGGATCGTCTTTTGTCCACTTGCTTCTTTTGAACTTCGAAAGCTTTCTCTAAATTAACTTTCACCATGGCCCAAGTTCTTTTTAAAGACTCTTGCCACCCATCCAAAGCCAGAAAGGAAGAATTACCCACAGGTAAAGGAGAAAACTTAAGGGATCTCCCTGTGACTACCTGAAATGGTGAAAAGCCTGAGGATGAATTTCTGAGATTGTTATGTGTGAATTCTGCAAAAGGAAGGAACCTAACCCATTCATGCTGAGCATCCGCCACATAACATCTAAGGAATTGTACGAGGGATTGATTCATCCTTTCAGTCTGACCGTTTGTCTGTGGATGTTAACCTGAAGAAAAAGACTGAGCCAAAATCTGGACACAAACTGCACTCCTCTGTCTGAAACCACATTCACCGGTATCCCATGCAGCCAGAGATGTGGGTGATAAACAAGTCAGCAAGCTCTTGAGCTGAAAGAAGTATTTTCAGGGGCACAAAATGAACCATTTTGCTAAAACGGTCCACTGTCAGTCTGCCACCCATATAACAGTCATTCCTTCTGAACTAGGGAGTTCTCCCACAAAGTCCATTGAAATGTGAGTCCAAGGTTCTGTAGGTACTGGTAAGGGTTGTAGTGTCCCTGCAGGAACTTGTCTGGAAGCTTTGCTGCGAGCACAAACTGAACAGGACAGTACAAACTCTTTGCAATCATTTTTTATAGATGGCCACCACATGCAACGGGACAAGAGCACCTGGGTTCTAGCGATACCCGGGTGTCCTACATTCTTATGACAGTGGAATAACTGCAAAATTTGAAACCGCAAATGGAGTGGTACAAACAGGAGACCCTCCGGTTTCTCCTCTGGAGAGTCCTGTTGAAAGACCCCAGAGTGGTTGTCAGATCCTCCTGAGGTTCAGTAGCTGCCACCACTACATGCTCAGATAGAATATTAACGGGTGACGAGGGCTGAACTGTCTCAGACTCAAAACTACGGGATAAAGCGTCTGCCTTGATATTTTTGTTACCCGGCTTATAGGTGATTATAAACCTGAACCTAGAGAAGAAGAGTGCCCACCAAGCCTGTCTTGGGTTGAGCCTCTTCGCCCCTTCAATATACTCTAAGTTCTTATGGTCAGTATAAACCGTGATCACATGTTCAGCTCCCTCCAACCATTGATTCCACTCCTCAAATGCCATTTTAATTGCCAACAACTCTCTATTACCAATATCATAATTTCTCTCTGCTGATGAAAATTTACGAGAAAAAAATGCAGATGAGTGCAAACGTCCCTGAGTTCCTGAGTGCTGAGACAGAACAGCCCCCACCCCTATCTCGGAGGCATCCACCTCCACGATGAAAGGACAGGACACATCTACATGTCTGAGGATAGGGGCAGAACAGAACAGTGCTTTCAACTGTGAAAAGGCTATACAAGCTTCCTCGGACCAGTTGCAAACATCAGCCCCCTTTTTTATCAGATTGGTGAGAGGGGTGACCACAGAGGAGAGCCTTTGATACATTTCCTGTAATAGTTTGTGAAACCCAGGAACTTTTGGAGTGACTTCAAACCCACGGGTTTAGGCCACTTCAAAACAGCAGAGACTTGGGATCCATAGACAGTCCAGTGTTGGAAATAATATACCCCAGAAAAGGGACTTTAGAGACTTCAAATGAACATTTCTCAATCTTTGCATATAAACAAGTTTGCCTTAGTTTATTCAGAACAAACTTTACATGCTCTCTGTGTTCCTCAAGATTTTTTGAAAAAAATCAAAATGTCGTCTAAATAAACAACAACAAACTGACCTAGTACCTCTCTAAAAATCTTGTTTACTAACTCCTGAAAAACCGCAGGAGCATTACACAACCCGAAGGGCATCACAAAATATTCATAATGCCTGTCGGATGTGTTGAAGGCCGTTTTCCACTCGTCCCCCTGTCTAATACAAACCAAATTGTAAGCCCCTCTAAAGTCTAGTTTGGAGTACAGTTGGGCTCCAGCTACTTGTGAAAAAAGATCTTCAATCAACGGCAGGGGATAGTGATTGGGAATGGTAATCTTGTTCAGAGCTCTGTAGTCACTACAAAGACGGAGACCACCGTCCTTTTTTTGAATGAAAAAGAACCCTGCAACTGCCGGAGATTTGGAGGGGCGGATGAAACCTTTCTCAAGGTTCTCCTTGATATAGTTTTTCATGGCTAACTGCTCTGGACCTGAGATGTTATACAGATGTCCCCTGGGAGGCATGGTACCGGGCCTTAAGTCTATAGGACAATCAAATTCCCTGTGAGGAGGGAGTTTATTCACAGAGCGCGGACAGAAAACGTCAGAAAACTCGATGTACTGGGAAGATACACCCTCCACATGGACCATGGCAGAACATGGGGTAATTCTCTCTAAACAATTTTTCTGACACTCGGAGGACCAGGCCAGTAGTTGCCCCGTATTCCAATCAATTTGAGGGGAATGTTTGCATAGCCAAGGGAGACCAAGGACAACAGTGGAAGAGGACACATTCAAAACATAGAATTGTATCACCTCTTTATGTAGAACCCCCACACGACAAGTGAGAGGAGGGGTCTGGGAGAGTGCTGCCTGTTCTGTAGGGGAGAATCATCTATAGAAGTTACATAGATCTGCCTTTCCATGGAAAGGATGGGAATATTCCATTTTAAGGCTAGATCAGAGTCAATAAAGTTTGCTGCTGAACCTGAATCAATAAAATCCTGGGTGGTGTGAACGTGGTTCCCCCATAAAACCGAACAGGGGAACAACACTTTAGAATTTTTGGATGTAAAACAGGTTCGCCCAGGGTACCACCTCCTACTACACCTAGGCGGAGAAGCACCAAATGACCCTTCTCCTTACAGTACAGGCAAAGACTCTTTTCTTCTAGTTTTTTCTGACTCTGACAATTTGGAATGACCTATTTGCATAGGCTCGTCAGTACTGGCTGTGACTGAGGGTGTGGAAACAACAGCCCTAAGAGGAGAATGAGATCTGTCCTGTTTGTGGTAACGGATCCTACGATCAACCTTAATAGCTAAAGTGATTGCCTCATCTAATGTTTTGGGTTCAGGGTGGCTAATCATGATGTCTGAAACTGCTTCTGACAATCCTGTAAGGAAACGATCCAGCAAATCAAAGTGTTCCCACCTGGAAGACATTGCCCATTTTCTAAATTCAGACGCATAATCTTCGACAGTATTGTGACCCTGACGAAGATTTTTCAGTTTCCTCTCAGCTGTAGCGGCAATGTCTGGGTCGTCATAAATGACTGCCATGGCCTTAAAAAATGCCTGTACAGACGACAAGGCCTCATGGCCGTCAGGCAGATTATAAGCCCAGGTCTGAGAATCTTCATGTAACAAAGTTTTGATCAATGTCACCCTTTGAATTTCAGTGTCTGACGATATAGGTCTCATTTCAAAATAAGACAAACACCTGTTCTTGAAATTTCTAAAGTCTGATTTATGACCCGAGAATTTTACTGGGAGTGCCATTTTAGGTTCAACTACACGGGAGGGAGGCAATGATGATGCAGATTCCTGCAAAGTGCGTACAGCATCAGACAGGAGATTAATCTGAGCCTGTTGTGATGTAACAGTATTGTTTAACTGTTTGACCGCTGTAGTTAGAGCCTGAACATGCGCACATAAGGCCTCTATAGTGGTCATGGTCTGTTATGTAATGATCAGTGATGTATCTGATAAACAGAACGAGCTCTACCAGCACAATAGTCAGTATTTTATTTAGAGTGTGATCACACGTGATTTGGTGCACAGTGATATTCCGGAATACGTGCAAGTGATAGCCCTCAGTGACAGGGGCTATCACTAACTGAGAGCGTGGTCGTACAGGCAATGTCATTAACAGATCGGTTAGAGTAGGTACAAAGTCGAGAGGCAAAAATCAGAGTCAGTATTCAGGCAAGAGTCGGCAACAAATCAGATTGGCAGAAGTACAGAATCGTGCGAGCCAGCCGCCCTCTGTGCCTCAGACAGCCCGGACCTCCCAGAGACTGCGGGGAGGCCCGGAAATGCCACAGCAGCGACCGGCGTGACGTCAGACGCGGAAGCAGGGATGGTCGTAGTCAGCCAACTTCGCTACGCTGGAACTACGCGTATTTTTACGCAAATATGCTTCACAAACTACGGCTACGAAATCAGAAACTTCGCTACGTTTGCATTCCATAGACTACACATTAAAATACGCAAGCTTCGCGTAGTGCGAAGCGTAGTTGATGCGACCGCTTATGCCCTTACACGGAAAAATTTCCGCAATAATATGCTAACTATGCGCATATAGAAACTAATATAAGCGTACGTTCCACCTTCCAATGCGGAATTGTATGCGTATAAAAGGGCAATAATATTTCTGTGCATGTGCAATGATCCATATAGATGGTTACCGCACGCGTAGTTGACTTCGCAATACATACGTCAACTACACGTAGCCGGCGAAGTTTCGCATAGCGGGACTACGACTACGCGGAAATGCGTACGCGTAGTTCTTAAACTTCGCCTACGAACTACGATGCGTAGTTGCGTACTACGACACGTAGATCCACGCTGGCGTAGTTTACGAGCAACCCTGCGTGGAAGCAGCGGACGCGCCGTCATCCGCCCGGAAGGTAATTCCTGCAGATGGTGACTGCAGCCATGTGATTAAAGCTTGCTACTTGGCAGGAAAGTTATGGAAAATTTAGATAAGATACTAAAGCATAGATCTGTCACCTTACCAGAAAAGATCAGGATGGTCTTCCCAGTAGTAACATACAGTATGGCTGTGAAAGTTGGACTATAAATAAGATCATTTGTAGAAAAATTGATGCTTTTGAATTGGCAGAGTGCCTCCGCCAGGACCTCCTAACGCTGATAGGCATCAAGTCCTGGGGGTGGAGATTAGCAGAGTCACGCATTCGCACTGGGTTACAGAGCTTTGCTCCGTAAACAGCATGTCGGCCACGATCGGAGCTGGCAGGCAGGCTGTCTATGTAAAAATGAAAAAAAAACAGCTGCAAATAGTTGTACAGCACGGCGATCTAGTTCAGCTCTGTACAGGGGACAGCTCTGTCACTGAGATGTCCCCAGGAGAAGCTCACAATGCGATCCCTCTCTAGGGATTGGCTCTAAGGGGGAGGGATAATTAAAAAGAAAATAGTAATTTTAACTGCTTGAGGACCACAGGCTTACACCCCCCTAGTGACTAGGTCATTTTTTACAATTCTGCACTCTGCAGATTACAGACAATTGCTCGGCCATCCAACTTACCACCCAAATGGATCTTGCCACCAACAGAGCTTTCTGGTTGTAGCATCTGATTGTTGCTGCAATGTTATTTTTTTTATTATTATTAATTTTATTGTAATTTTTCTTTAAATTAACCATTTCAGCCCGCAGGGATTTTTTACCTTATGCATCGGAGCAACTTTCACCTCCTATTCATTCGCTAATAACTTTATCACTACTTATCACAATTTATTGATCTATATCTTGTTTTTTCCACCACTAATTAGGCTTTCTGTGGGTGGTACATTTTGCTAAAAGCCACTTTACCGTAAATGCATTTTAACAGGGTTAATAAGAAAAAAATGGAAAAAAATCATTATTTCTCAGTTTTCGGCCATTATAGCTTTAAAATAATCCACGCTACCATAATTAAAACCTATGTGTTTTATATACCCGTTTGTCTCGATTATTAAATGTTGTCCCTATCACAATAATTTTATTTAGAAATACAGGTGCATTGTTTCCGTTTGACGTCCATCACTATTTACAAGCTTATAATTAAAAAATGTTTGTAGTATACCCCCTTAAAATGCATATTTAAAAAGTTCAGACCCTTAGGTAACTGTCTTTTTTTTTTTTTTTTAATTCTAATTTTTTTCCCCCAATTAAAACATTTATTTGTGTAATATTTTGGTGTGGGACATAAACAGTTTATTTTTAATGTTGTAATATGTGTAAATTGTATTGTAAAAAATGTGTAGCTGTAGTTTTACTATTTGGCCACAAGATGGCAACCTTCATTTTTGTTTACCCTCCTTGTACTTCTCGCTAAGTGAAAGTACAAGGGGGATGCGGAAATCTGTCCGGGCAGAAGAACTGAAGCCTCAGAGGTGAGCGCTTCGGTTTTTCTGCGGAGGAAAGGGATCGGTGATCGGGAACCATGTTCCCTTTCACTGATCCCAGGGGGACACAACTGGGATGCAGGGGCGCGCCCGCGGGCGGGAGCGCGTCCAAGCGCGGGAGCGCTGCAGAGCTGCTGCCCGGACGTGAGCTTCACGTCCGGGCGGCGGAAATGGTTAAATACAAGATAAAAAATTATCTCCTAGGAGAAAAACAAGTTAATCGCATATGGGCCAGAATGTTCACTAGAAGAGTTGATACTGCTATTAAAACTTAAATACTTTGAACACATAGGGCCTATGCAATTAACTTTTTCTCCTTAGTTTTCTCCTTTTAACCCCCCTGGCGCTAAGCCTGACCTGTGTTCGGGCTCCGCTTTGTGTGCTGACAGTGGTAAGCCCGAACACAGGTTGTGCTGGCTAAAAATACAGCGCGCACTGTCTTTCTGGGTCCCGCGCGCAATCAGCACTGCACAGCGGGACCCAGGCTTCTCCCTACCGGCCGTCGGAGTCCCCATTACCTCTTTGATCTTCCCGGAACCTGGCGGCCAATCAGTTACATGGAGCGGGGGTGCGGCGTGACGTCCCGGGCGGGGGCAAGACTAAGTATTAAAGTGGACCTGAAGAGCCCTTGCCCTGTTTGTATATTTTTTTTTTATCGAAACAGCACCACCTAGAGACCTGTTAGGAGAAAGCAGCCCACAAAACAACACAGTATAATAAATATATATATATATATATATATATATATATATATATATATATATATATATATATATATATATATATATATATATATATATATATATATATATATATATATATATATATATACACATATATATATATACACATATACATATACACATATACACATATACATGTACATACACATATATACATGTGTATATATATGTTAGAGGTTCTAATTTCTCCTCATTTGTCTCTAATCACAAGTTATAATTTGATCTCTCCCCTGTGTCTCCTGACTGCCATGGCAGATATGGCAGATGAGCTCATTTGAAAGCACAGGATGACAAACAATATAGCCAATTACTGTTGCCGACCTCTGCCGGGAATTTGACTACTCTCTGCCTGCATTATTTGTACGGTTTCACAATTTTTAAAGTTTACTCATAAATTTAATTAAATCAACAAATTTGTGTTCCAGTCTTTTATTTATATGCAGAATGTCTACCAGGCTTTTATTCTGACATATATTTTAGTGAGTTATGACTTAACAATTGGAGGCCTAAAATTCTTGGAAAAAATTTACTGCTTTTGACTCCAGACCGAAATGCACCGCCAGGGAGGTTAAGCCAGCAGCAAGCAAGAAAATACTCAAAATAACTTTTATAGTACTTTGCAACTGTAAAAGTACCAAAAAGTAGGTGACAAAGTGCTGAAAAGGTATTTTAAATAAAAGATGAAAAATTATCTTCTAGGAGAAAACTCAGGAGAAAAAGTTAATCGCATATGGGCCATAGTCCAAATGCCTTTTTAAACCACCAGCTAGCAAGAAAATACAAGAATTGTGCCACCTTTTCACCTACTTATTGGTACTTTTTTTTTGCAAAGTACTGAAAAGATGCTTTAAAGAGACTTTTAGTACTTTTTCAGTTTCAAAGTGCTGAAAAGTTATTTTAAACAGGAGGTGAAAATGTGTCTCCTAAGAGAAAACTTAGGCGAAAAAGGCAATTGAATAAGGTGCATGATGAGAAAGTCAGATTCTTTGGAGACATCTTTAATGCTTTTGGAAAAACTAAGGGCAAAAAAAGAAAGAGTTCGGGAGAGACTAAGATGGATAGACAGCATATGTGAAGCTAGGAATATGTCAATATGCAACAGCTGAAAGTAGACAAGACAAATAACATTTATATCGCGCTTTTCTCCTGGCGGACTCAAAGCGCCAGAGCAGCAGCCACTAGGACGCGCTCTATAGGCAGTAGCAGTGTTAGGGAGACTTGCCAAAGGTCTCCTATTAAATAGGTGCTGGCTTACTGAACAGGCAGAGCCGAGATTCGAACCCTGGTCTCCCATGTCAGAGGCAGAGCCCTTAAAGAGAATCTGTATTGATAAAATCGCACAAAAGTAAACATACCAGTGTGTTAGGGGACATCTCCTATTACCCTCTGTCACAATTTCGCCGCTCCCCGCCGCGTTAAAAGTGGTTAAAAACAGTTTTAAAAAGTTTGTTTATAAACACACAAAATGGCCACCAAAACAGGAAGTAGGTTGATGTACAGTATGTCCACACATAGAAAATACATCCATACACAAGCAGCCTGTATACAGCCTTCCTTTTGAATCTCAAGAGATCATTTGTGTGTTTCTTTCCCCCTGCATCTCTCATGCACTGAAGTTTCAGGCTGCTCTTTTCTTCCTGCAAACAGCTTTGCCCTTGTCTGTAACTCCTCAGTATGTGAAAGCCCAGCCAGCTCAGAGGACGATTTATCTAGCTTGTAAAAGATAAGAGAGCAGAGAGAAGCTGCACTAATCTAAATATCACACAGGCAGTGTGCAGAGAGGGGCCTGAAAGGGGGGGGTTCATAGCAGAACCACAACACTGAAGAACTTGGCAGCCTTCCAGACACAGGCCGACAAGTCTGACAGGGGAAAGATACATTGATTTATTACAGAGACTGTGATAGCAGAAAGTGCTGCAGTAAGCCAGAACACATTAGAATAGCTTTTGGAACTTGTAGGATGATAAAAAACAGGATGCAATTTCTGTTACGGAGTCTCTTTAACCATTACACCATCCAGCCACTTAAAGTAGCCATGATTGACAGACACATCTGGCGTGCAGAAGTACATATGATCAGGAAGAGTTGGAGTTGACTAAAAGAATAAGGGAGTTGACTAAAAGAATAAGGAAGATGACAGATTATTAGGCCTTTTGTTTTTTTTCCCCTTTTGTGTTTTCTCAAAGCTAACTGATTCTACAATTTGAATTTAAAGTGAACTTACATCTGTCTGCATGGCAATATACTAAAGTAAATGTGTGTTTTTTAGTAATGCTAATGTATTCAATTGGTTATAAAAAAAATATTTGCTACTTGTAACTAGTGTTGGGCGAACATCTAGATGTTCGGGTTCGGGCCGAACAGGCCGAACATGGCCGCGATGTTCGGGTGTTCGACCCGAACTCCGAACATAATGGAAGTCAATGGGGACCCGAACTTTTGTGGTTTGTAAAGCCTCCTTACATGCTACATACCCCAAATTTACAGGGTATGTGCACCTTGGGAGTGGGTACAAGAGGAAAAAAAAATTTAGCAAAAAGAGCTTATAGTTTTTGAGAAAATGGATTTTAAAGTTTCAAAGGGAAAACTGTCTTTTAAATGCGGGAAATGTCTGTTTTCTTTGCACAGGTAACATGCTTTTTGTCGGCATGCAGTCATAAATGTAATACATATAAGAGGTTCCAGGAAAAGGGACCGGTAATGCTAACCCAGCAGCAGCACACGTGATGGAACAGGAGGAGGGTGGCGCAGGAGGAGAAGGCCACGCTTTGAGACACAACAACCCAGGCCTTGCATGAGGACAAGAAGCGTGCGGATAGCATGCTTTGTACCACCATGCAGTCATAAATGTAATAAAGATAAGTGGTTCAATAAACAGGGACCACGCGGCAACGCTAACCCAGCAGCAGCACACGTGATGGAACAGGAGGAGGCGCAGGAGGAGAAGGCCACGCTTTGTGAGACACAACAACCCAGGCCTTGCATGAGGACAAAAAGCGTGCGGATAGCATGCTTTGTACCGCCATGTAGTCATAAATGTAATAAAGATAAGAGGTTCAATAAACAGGGACCACGCGGCAACGCTAACCCAGCAGCAGCAGCAGCAGCAGCACACGTGATGGAACAGGAGGAGGCGCAGGAGGAGAAGGCCACGCTTTGTGAGACACAACAACCCAGGCCTTGCATGAGGACAAAAAGCGTGCGGATAGCATGCTTTGTACCGCCATGTAGTCATAAATGTAATAAAGATAAGAGGTTCCATAAACAGGGACCGGCAACGGTAACCCAGCAGCAGCAGCAGCAGCAGCAGCACACGTGATGGAACAGGAGGAGGCGCAGGAGGAGAAGGCCACGCTTTGTGAGACACAACAACCCAGGCCTTGCATGAGGACAAAAAGCGTGCGGATAGCATGCTTTGTACCGCCATGTAGTCATAAATGTAATAAAGATAAGAGGTTCCATAAACAGGGACCGGCAACGGTAACCCAGCAGCAGCAGCAGCAGCAGCAGCAGCACACGTGATGGAACAGGAGGAGGCGCAGGAGGAGAAGGCCACGCTTTGTGAGACACAACAACCCAGGCCTTGCATGAGGACAAAAAGCGTGCGGATAGCATGCTTTGTACCGCCATGTAGTCATAAATGTAATAAAGATAAGAGGTTCCATAAACAGGGACCGGCAACGGTAACCCAGCAGCAGCAGCAGCAGCAGCAGCACACGTGATGGAACAGGAGGAGGCGCAGGAGGAGAAGGCCACACTTTGTGAGACACAACAACCCAGGCCTTGCATGAGGACAAAAAGCGTGCGGATATAGCAGCAATGCTTTTTGCCGCCATGCAGTCATAAATGTAATACAGATGAGAGGTTCAATAAACAGGGACCGGAAACGCTAAACCATCCCAGATGTTCATCGGTCATGTTACTTGGTTGGGGTCCAGGAGTGTTGCGTAGTCGTTTCCAATCCAGGATTGATTCATTTTAATTTGAGTCAGACGGTCTGCATTTTCTGTGGAGAGGCGGATACGCCGATCTGTGATGATGCCTCCGGCAGCACTGAAACAGCGTTCCGACATAACGCTGGCTGCCGGGCAAGCCAGCACCTCTATTGCGTACATTGCCAGTTCGTGCCAGGTGTCTAGCTTCATGCCCGGTTTCAGGTCCAGCGGTGCCAGCCACAAATCCGTCTGTTCCTTTATTCCCCTCCAAATTTCCTCCCCTGTGTGCTGCTTATCCCCAAGGCAGATCAGCTTCAGCAACGCTTGCTGACGCATGCCAACAGCTGTGCTGCACTGCTTCCACGATCCTACTGCTGCTGGTGCTGGGTTAGCATTTCCGGATGAGGTACAGCTTTGAGATGCGTTGGAGGAGAAGGAGTCAGAGAGGTAGGTGCTGCTGCTGTTATCCAGCTGTTTGCGGCGTGGGCAACACCCGCGCCGTAGCAGGTGAGGAATCGCTGCCAGGCTCCACAAGGTTCACCCAGTGCGCGGTAAGGGAGATGTATCGACCCTGGCCGAACGCACTCGTCCAGGTGTCAGTGGTGAGGTGAACCTTGCAGGCAACGGCATTCTTCAAGCTTCGGGTTATTTAGCTGACCACGTGCTCATGCAACTCAGGCACTGCAGAGCGCGCAAAGTGGTAGCGGCTGGGAACCACGTAACGTGGGATGGCCACTGACATCATGCCCTTGAAGCTGTTTGTCTCCACCACTCGATATGGCAGCATTTCACAGGCCAGAAGCTTGGCTATGCTGGCTGGCTGTTACTGCCACGGCCCGGGGGTCATTTGCTGGCAATTTCCTCTTGTGCTCAAACATCTCAGAGACAGACAACTCAACCGTAGCGCTGCACACCGAAGGGCTGTTGGTTGTTGTGTTTGATGAACACTGGGAGACCTCAAGAGCACTAGTCCGGAAAGTGACAGTGTCAGCATCGTCTGATGTTTGTGAATGTTGTGAACCACGCAATGGCTGGGCTACTGCTGCTGCTGAGGCGGGTCTGGTGGTGAGTCTGGTGAACCCAAGGGAGGCAGTGTTGCTGGTGGTACCCTGTCCTGCCGCGTTTGCCCACAGAGTGGGATGTTTGGATAGAATGTGGCGGCTCATGCTGGTGGTGGAGAGGTTGTTAATACTTTTCCCCCTGCTCAGGCGGGTCTTGCACACCTTGCAAATCGCCATGGTAACATCCTCAGTGCAGTCTTCAAAGAAAGCCCAGACTTTAACTGGCTGAGGACTCGGACCTCGTGCGTGATGTGCTGGTGCTGCTTAACCCACTGCTGGACGCTTGAGAGGTCATCCAAGTAATTATCTGGTCCTGTTCTTTTGGATCTGTGAGGGTTGTTGTCCTGGACAACATGGGCAGTATTGAGTGGGTTTTCTTGGGTGCTCCCCTGTGGCCTGTACGTGAACCGTCAGGGGAAACACCTCTTCCCTTGCCCCTCCCTCTTTCACCGGATTTCTTCCTCATTTCACTTATCCTTAAAGTACACGCTGACTGGCAGCAGTACAGTGGCAGTACAGAAATGCTATACAGTGGTGGGTGAGCGGTGTACCACTATTGTCAGCAGTGACACAGAGCACAATGCTATACAGTGGCGGGTGAGCGGTGTACTACTGTTCCCAGCAGACACAGAGTGGAAGTAAACACAATGCTATATAGTGTGGCTGAGCCGTGTACACAGAGTGGCATTAAACACAATGCTATATAGTCTGCTATATAGTCACCCCGAACAGGGTGATGTTCTGCAGAACCCGAACAGTGGCAAACACTGTTCGCCCAACACTACTGGGAGGGAACGCAGATTTTAGTACCTAAACACACGATACAACATGTTTTCCGGGGTCGGACTCTGAGGCCCATACAGATGGTCCCGATCATCATCCTCATCATACAACTCTTCTCCTGAGTCTGACCCACCCACCACCTCTGCCACCCCAACATCCCCAGACACAGACCCCTCATCGTCCTCAACATTAACTTGGGATGCTGGCCTGAGCCAGACCTCCTCCTCCACATCAGGCCCCATCATCTCCTCAATGGCAGCCCTCATTAATCGCTCTGGCGACGGACTGATGGACACAACGTTCTCCTCCGGGGAGGGCTGCTGCTGACCACTGGCTGCTGGGGTGGATGTTATAGCTTGCGTGGGGCGTTGGCTGTTGCTGTTGTTGGGAGTGCTGCTCACAGCGGAGGTCTCTGGGGAACTCATGTTGAGCTCATATAGTGGTTGACGGTGAGTGGAGTATTACTGATCCCAGCAATATACACACTGACTGGCAGAGTACGCAATGCTATATAGTGTGGCTGAGCGGTGTACACAGAGTGGCAGTAAACACAATGCTATATAGTCTGGCTGAGCGAGCGGTGTACTACTGTTCCCAGCAGAATCAGAGTGGCAGTAAACAATGGTATATAGTCTGGCTGAGCGGTGTACACAGAGTGTCAGTAAACAATGGTATATAGTCTGGCTGAGCGAGCGGTGTACTACTGTTCCCAGCAGAATCAGAGTGGCAGTAAACAATGGTATATAGTCTGGCTGAGCGGTGTACACAGAGTGTCAGTAAACAATGGTATATAGTCTGGCTGAGCGAGCGGTGTACTACTGTTCCCAGCAGAATCAGAGTGGCAGTAAACAATGGTATATAGTCTGGCTGAGCGGTGTACACAGAGTGTCAGTAAACAATGGTATATAGTCTGGCTGAGCGGTGTACACACAATGCTATATAGTCTGCTATATAGTGTCAGTAAACAATGGTATATAGTCTGGCTGAGCGAGCGGTGTACTACTGTTCCCAGCAGAATCAGAGTGGCAGTAAACAATGGTATATAGTCTGGCTGAGCGGTGTACACAGAGTGTCAGTAAACAATGGTATATAGTCTGGCTGAGCGAGCGGTGTACTACTGTTCCCAGCAGAATCAGAGTGGCAGTAAACAATGGTATATAGTCTGGCTGAGCGGTGTACACAGAGTGTCAGTAAACAATGGTATATAGTCTGGCTGAGCGGTGTACACACAATGCTATATAGTCTGCTATATAGTGTCAGTAAACAATGGTATATAGTCTGGCTGAGCGAGCGGTGTACTACTGTTCCCAGCAGAATCAGAGTGGCAGTAAACAATGGTATATAGTCTGGCTGAGCGGTGTACACAGAGTTTCAGTAAACAATGGTATATAGTCTGGCTGAGCGAGCGGTGTACTACTGTTCCCAGCAGAATCAGAGTGGCAGTAAACAATGGTATATAGTCTGGCTGAGCGGTGTACACAGAGTGTCAGTAAACAATGGTATATAGTCTGGCTGAGCGGTGTACACACAATGCTATATAGTCTGCTATATAGTGTCAGTAAACAATGGTATATAGTCTGGCTGAGCGAGCGGTGTACTACTGTTCCCAGCAGAATCAGAGTGGCAGTAAACAATGGTATATAGTCTGGCTGAGCGGTGTACACAGAGTTTCAGTAAACAATGGTATATAGTCTGGCTGAGCGGTGTACACAGAGTGTCAGTAAACAATGGTATATAGTCTGGCTGAGCGGTGTACACAGAGTGGCAGTAAACACAATGCTATATAGTCTGGCTGAGCGAGCGGTGTACTACTGTTCCCAGCAGAATCAGAGTGGCAGTAAACAATGGTATATAGTCTGGCTGAGCGGTGTACACAGAGTGTCAGTAAACAATGGTATATAGTCTGGCTGAGCGGTGTACACAGAGTGTCAGTAAACAATGGTATATAGTCTGGCTGAGCGGTGTACACAGAGTGGCAGTAAACACAATGCTATATACTCTGGCTGAGCGAGCGGTGTACTACTGTTCCCAGCAGACACAGAACAGTAAACAGAATGCTATATAGTGTGGCTGAGCGAGCGGTGTACCACTATTCCCAGCAGACACAGAACAGTAAACAGAATGCTATATAGTGTGGCTGAGCGAGCGGTGTACCACTATTCCCAGCAGACACAGAACAGTGAACAGAATGCTATATAGTGTGGCTGAGCGAGCGGTGTACCACTATTCCCAGCAGACACAGAACAGTGAACAGAATGCTATATAGTGTGGCTGAGCGAGCGGTGTACCACTATTCCCAGCAGACACAGAACAGTGAACAGAATGCTATATAGTGTGGATGAGCGAGCGGTGTACCACTATTCCCAGCAGACACAGAACAGTGAACAGAATGCTATATAGTGTGGCTGAGCGAGCGGTGTACCACTATTCCCAGCAGACACAGAACAGTGAACAGAATGCTATATAGTGTGGCTGAGCGAGCGGTGTACCACTATTCCCAGCAGACACAGAACAGTGAACAGAATGCTATATAGTGTGGATGAGCGAGCGGTGTACCACTATTCCCAGCAGACACAGAACAGTAAACAGAATGCTATATAGTGTGGCTGAGCGAGCGGTGTACCACTATTCCCAGCAGACACAGAACAGTGAACAGAATGCTATATAGTGTGGCTGAGCGAGCGGTGTACCACTATTCCCAGCAGACACAGAACAGTAAACAGAATGCTATATAGTGTGGCTGAGCGAGCGGTGTACCACTATTCCCAGCAGACACAGAACAGTAAACAGAATGCTATATAGTGTGGCTGAGCGAGCAGTGTACCACTATTCCAAGCAGACACAGAACAGTGAACAGAATGCTATGTAGTGTGGCTGAGCGAGCGGTGTACCACTATTCCCAGCAGACACAGAGTGGCAGTAAACAGAATGCTATATAGTGTGGCTGAGCGAGGTACACAGAGTGGCAGTAAACAGAATGCTATATAGTGTGGCTGAGCGAGGTACACAGAGTGGCAGTAAACAGAATGCTATATAGTGTGGCTGAGCAAGCGGTGTACTACTGTTCCCAGCAGTGACACAATGACAGGGGGGACCCTGGCTAGCGTGGCTGGAGCGCGAACTACCCTGCCTGCCTACCCAAAGCTAAACCCACAGACAAATGGCGGAGATATGACGTGGTTCGGGTATTTATTTACCCGAACCACGTGACCGTTCGGCCAATCAGAGCGCGTTCGGGTCCGAACCACGTGACCCGTTCGGCCAATCACAGCGCTAGCCGAACGTTCGGGGAACGTTCGGCCATGCGCTCTTAGTTCGGCCATATGGCCGAACGGTTTGGCCGAGCACCGTCAGGTGTTCGGCCGAACTCGAACATCACCCGAACAGGGTGATGTTCTGCAGAACCCGAACAATGGCGAACACTGTTCGCCCAACACTACTTGTAACAAGCACATGGACTCTTGAGCAAAAAGACTGGGCTCTGAGTAAGGGCTGAGACACCCTGCAGAACTCTTTACTGACCATCAGTGTTGTGTCTGCATATTTTAAAATACGCTGCCATTGACATGCATCAAAAACAAATAAAATTATGGCAAAATTGCATCTCATTTTATTTTATTTTTTTTTAAATCATGATTGCTGCGACTCTTGCCACAATTTTACCACAATGTTAGTGTCAAAGGGAGCATTTTTTTTTTTAAACGCAGATGCAGTCAGCAAAGCGCTCTGCACTGTGTTTCAGCCCTAAACCAGTTTAGCTATCAATGGAGACTTTTGCAAGAGATTTCACTTTTCAAATGCAACAAAATGTATATAAGTGCTACAAAAGAGTTTTGTAAAGTAAAGTTTAAAAAAAAAAATCTTTATCATTTTGCAGAAATCTGTGAATTTGCTTAACTGATATGTTCAAATTTCAATTCTCTACAGTCTTGACAACAGCATTTTTTTTTCAATACAGGTCATACACAAATTCATTCTGCAAAGGCTACAAATCCTCGTTAAGGTACGTAAAGACATGCAATAATTGTTGGCTGAAATGGTCAATAATGACCGTTTCAGCTGAAAATAGAGTGTACATGTAACGATTGTGGAACTTTCTCCGTGATCAGTGCACAACGCGTGCGCTGACACGGCGGAAATCCTCCCCAAGCGTGTAATTGCAGGCACCCAGCAAAAGGTGCTACGCACCTGTAGAGGGAAATTCCTGTCGGCAGATGGCGCTGGGGAGTGCAGAGGAACCAATCCTCTGTACCTCCACAAATGCCAGACAGGAATTGTACGAAGCGCAGAACGCAATCGCAAGAGAGGCGATTGCGAATGAGAACGAGCAAAGGGACAGGTTGTATGTGTGTGCGCCAATCCAGTCGCCACCCCGCGACCGCGCACACACAACAGCAGATATGAAATAGGAACGCGATCGCGAGAGGTGCGATCGCCAGACGTGACACAAGGCAGATCAGAATAGAATACGAGGTTAGCAAAGGCACAGCAAATAATACAATGAGGAGATACGGAAAATAACAAACGCTAGCTAACCGCGAACACCGCACTCATTCGCAACAGTGCACGCGGTTATGCGCGGTCTCCACGTGATAAGCACAATAGAGACAAGCACGCCTAACTAACCAATAACAGACAAACATGAAACAGAGGACACGAGCGTTTAGTTAACGGTTACCTCACCGAGCCTCCAGCAAGCTATCGTAGTAGACAAGACAGACACACGAAAACAGGGACAAGCGAGAGATAGGATCCACAGCACTAGCGAAAGTGGCTAGCGCGATCCAGGAAGACAGAACAGAAGGATCCACAGCGTTAGCGAAAGTGGCTAGCGCGATCCAGAGAGGCAGAACAGAAGAGATAGCTGGTAGCAACCGCTGCACCAGCTATGCTCCAAGAACAGAGATCAGAACGACTTCCTATCGACCACCGCTGGGACAGGATAATCACAACAGACAAACAAAACAGATAAACAATCCTAACTGCACTAGGGAAATCTGCCTAGCACAGTTTCCAGGAATTACTCTAAGCTGATCTTCAAACAGAGAGTAAGGCTAACACCCCACCAGGAGTGTTACATAGGACGAAATCCTTATGACCAGCGAAGCATTGTGGGAAAGACATAGTACTTATAGTACACGCCTCCAATGAATGTGGCCAGGCAATTTGCATGACAACGTATGCAAATTCCTCTGCAAGCACAAGCTGCAAAACTGACAGAAGCTCTTCTTTCCAGAGTCCTGCAGCATGCAAACCTACACAATGGTCAAAAGGCTGCCTGCCTGCACAGGCAGCTGAGCAAATCATCACAGTACACATTGATCCTGCCTGGGTGTTGGGGGTTGCTAAGGATGCAACCACACCTTACACTGGAGCAGGACTGATTGCAGTGTTCTTTCTATACCCCCTCATGCAGGAATATGCTCCATTGTGCATTGATCATCATCCCTATGCCCCCTCCACAGCAACAGAATGCATCACTAGCCCAGAGGCTAGGAGTTTGTCTGTACAGCATCAACCCATGATTTGTCACCTGAAGGACTGTTTCTCCATTCCTGACAAGAGGCAATATTACTCTTTTTTTAACAGTTTGGTTAGCCTAGTAATTGCACTAGTCTTTGAGGGCCTGAGCCCACTGATGCAGTTGTATCCGCTTCTGTCCGCTTTTTAGCATCTCTAACATTGCGTCAGTGGGCTCAGGCCCTAACAGATCCAGCTTATGTTTCCTGATAAAACCCTTTTTAAAATGGCCATATTTTGTAAATCTAAATAATAATATGTTGAGAAGACCAAAACATTGTTTGTTTAACCACTTAACGACCGCCCCCAGCCGATGGGCGGCGGCAAAGTCCGGGCCCAAACGACCGCAATACGCCCATCGGCGGGGGCGGCTGCGGGAGTGGCTATGCGGCGATCGCGTCATTCGTGACGCGATCAGCCGCCGGGGACTGGCTCCGCCCCCCATTCGCCGTAACCCGCCGGCCGTTCGGAAGCGCCGGCGGGTTACTGGCATCCGGATCGCCGCTGCAACAGTGTATAATAGGCTTTGTAATGTATACAAAGCCTATTATACTGGCTGCCTCCTGCCCTGGTGGTCCCAGTGTCCGAGGGACCACCAGGGCAGGCTGCAGCCACCCTAGTCTGCACCCAAGCACACTGATTTCCCCCCCCCTGCCCCCTGATCGCCCACAGCACCCCTCAGACCCCCCCCTGCCCACCCCCCAGACCACTGTTTGCACCCAGTCACCCTCCTAATCACCCATCAATCACTCCCTGTCACTATCTGTCAACGCTATTTTTTTTTAAGTCCCTAATCTGCCCCCTACTCCCTCCTGATCACCCCCCCACCCCTCAGATTCTCCCCAGACCCCCCCCAGACCCCCCCCCCCCCCCGTGTACTGTATGCATCTATCCCCCCTGATCACCTGTCAATCACCTGTCAATCACCTGTCAATCACCCGTCAATCACCCGTCAATCACCCCCTGTCACTGCCACCCATCAATCAGCCCCTGATCTGCCCCTTGCGGGCAATCTGATCACCCCCCCACACCAATAGATCGCCCGCAGATCCGACATCAGATCACCTCCCAAATCCATTGTTTACATCTATTCTCTCCTCTAAACACCCACTAATTACCCATCAATCACCCCCTATCACCACCTGTCACTGTTACCCATCAGATTAGACCCTAATCTGCCCCTTGCGGGCACCCAATCACCTGCCCACACGCTCAGATTGCCCTCAGACCCCCCCCTTATCAATTCGCCCGTGCAATATTTACATCTGTTATTCCGGGTAATAACCCACTGATCACCTGTCAATCACCCATCAATCACCCCCTGTCACTGCCACCCATCAATCACCCCCTGTCACTGCCACCCATCAATCAGCCCCTAACCTGCCCCTTGCGGGCAATCTGATCACCCACCCACACCAATAGATCGCCCGCAGATCCGACATCAGATCACCTCCCAAATCCATTGTTTACATCTATTCTCTCCTCTAAACACCCACTAATTACCCATCAATCACCCCCTATCACCACCTGTCACTGTTACCCATCAGATTAGACCCTAATCTGCCCCTTGCGGGCACCCAATCACCCGCCCACACGCTCAGATTGCCCTCAGACCCCCCCCCTTATCAATTTGCCCGTGCAATATTTACATCTGTTATTCCGGGTAATAACCCACTGATCACCTGTCAATCACCCATCAATCACCCCCTGTCACTGCCACCCATCAATCACCCCCTGTCACTGCCACCCATCAATCAGCCCCTAACCTGCCCCTTGCAGGCAATCTGATCACCCACCCACACCAATAGATCGCCCGCAGATCCGACATCAGATCACCTCCCAAATCCATTGTTTACATCTATTCTCTCCTCTAAACACCCACTAATTACCCATCAAT
The DNA here is from genome assembly GCF_040937935.1 of Hyperolius riggenbachi. Classification (NCBI taxonomy): domain Eukaryota; kingdom Metazoa; phylum Chordata; class Amphibia; order Anura; family Hyperoliidae; genus Hyperolius; species Hyperolius riggenbachi. The sequence continues at coordinate 141,129,237 of NC_090655.1, forward strand.
CACCCCCTATCACCACCTGTCACTGTTACCCATCAGATTAGACCCTAATCTGCCCCTTGCGGGCACCCAATCACCTGCCCACACGCTCAGATTGCCCTCAGACCCCCCCCTTATCAATTCGCCCGTGCAATATTTACATCTGTTATTCCGGGTAATAACCCACTGATCACCTGTCAATCACCCATCAATCACCCCCTGTCACTGCCACCCATCAATCACCCCCTGTCACTGCCACCCATCAATCAGCCCCTAACCTGCCCCTTGCGGGCAATCTGATCACCCACCCACACCAATAGATCGCCCGCAGATCCGACATCAGATCACCTCCCAAATCCATTGTTTACATCTATTCTCTCCTCTAAACACCCACTAATTACCCATCAATCACCCCCTATCACCACCTGTCACTGTTACCCATCAGATTAGACCCTAATCTGCCCCTTGCGGGCACCCAATCACCCGCCCACACGCTCAGATTGCCCTCAGACCCCCCCCCTTATCAATTTGCCCGTGCAATATTTACATCTGTTATTCCGGGTAATAACCCACTGATCACCTGTCAATCACCCATCAATCACCCCCTGTCACTGCCACCCATCAATCACCCCCTGTCACTGCCACCCATCAATCAGCCCCTAACCTGCCCCTTGCAGGCAATCTGATCACCCACCCACACCAATAGATCGCCCGCAGATCCGACATCAGATCACCTCCCAAATCCATTGTTTACATCTATTCTATCCTCTAAACACCCACTAATTACCCATCAATCACCCCCTATCACCACCTGTCACTGTTACCCATCAGATTAGACCCTAATCTGCCCCTTGCGGGCACCCAATCACCCGCCCACACCTCAGAACGCCCTCAGACCCCAGCCCTGATCACCTCGCCAGTGCATTGCTTGCATCTATTTCCCCCCTCTAATCACACCTTGAGACACCCATCAATCACCTCCTGTCACCCCCTAGCACACCTACCCATCAGATCAGGCCCTAATTTGCCCCGTGTGGGCTCCTGATCACTCGGCCAAACCCTCAGATCCCCCTCAGACCCCCTTCCGATCACCTCCACAGTGCATTGATTGCATCTATTTTCCCCTCTAACCGCCCCCTGAGACACCCATCAATCACCTCCTGTCACCCCCCTAGCACTCCTATCCATCAGATCAGGCCCAATACATCCTGTCATCTAAGAGGCCACCCTGCTTATGACCGATTCCACAAAATTTGCCCCCTCATAGACCACCTGTCATCAAAATTTGCAGATGCTTATACCCCTGAACAGTCATTTTGAGAAATTTGGTTTCCAGACTACTCACAGTTTTGGGCCCGTAAAATGCCAGGGCAGTATAGGAACCCCACAAGTGACCCCATTTTAGAAAGAAGACACCCCAAGGTATTCTGTTAGGTGTATGATGAGTTCATAGAATATTTTATTTTTTGTCAAAAGTTAGCGGAAATTGGATTGTTATTGTTTTTTTCACAAAGTGTCATTTTTCACTAACTTGTGAGAAAAAATAAAATCTTCTATGAACTCACCATACCCCTAACGGAATACCTTGGGGTGTCTTCTTTCTAAAATGGGGTCACTTGTGGGGTTCCTATACTGCCCTGGCATTTTAGGGGCCCTAAACCGTGAGGAGTAGTCTAGAAAACAAATGCCTCAAAATGACCTGTGAATAGGACGTTGGGCCCCTTAGCGCACCTAGGCTGCAAAAAAGTGTCACACATGTGGTATCGCCATACTCAGGAGAAGTAGTATAATGTGTTTTGTGGTGTATTTTTACACATACCCATGCTGGGTGGGAGAAATCTCTCTGTAAATGGACAATTGTGTGTAAAACAAATAAAAAAATGTGTCATTTACAGAGATATTTCTCCCACCCAGCATGGTTATATGTAAAAATACACCACAAAACACATTATACTACTTCTTCTGAGTACGGCGATACCACATGTGTGACACTTTTTTGCAGCCTAACTGTGCTAAGGGGCCCAAAGTCCAATGAGTACCTTTAGGATTTCACAGGTCATTTTGAGACATTTGGGTTCAAGACTACTCCTCACGGTTTAGGGCCCCTAAAATGCCAGGGCAGTATAGGAACCCCACAAGTGACCCCATTTTAGAAAGAAGACACCCCAAGGTATTCTTTTAGGTGTATGATGAGTTCATAGAAGATTTTATTTTTTGTCACAAGTTAGCGGAAATTGATATGTATTGTTTTTTTTTTCACAAAGTGTCATTTTCCGCTAACTTGTGACAAAAAAAAAATCTTCTATGAACTCACCATACTCCTAACAGAATACCTTGGGGTGTCTTCTTTCTAAAATGGGGTCACTTGTGGGGTTCCTATACTGCCCTGGCATTTTAGGGGCCCTAAACCGTGAGGAGTAGTCTAGAATCCAAATGCCTCAAAATGACCTGTGAATAGGACGTTAGGCCCCTTAGCGCACCTAGGTTGCAAAAAAGTGTCACACATGTGGTATCGCCGTACTCAGAAGAAGTAGTATAATGTGTTTTGGGGTGTATTTTTATACATACCCATGCTGGGTGGGAGAAATCTCTCTGTAAATGGACAATTGTGTGTAAAAAAAATCAAATAATTGTCATTTACAGAGATATTTCTCCCACCCAGCATGGGTATGTGTAAAAATACACCCCAAAACACATTATACTACTTCTCCTGAGTACGGCGGTACCACATGTGTGGCACTTTTTTGCACCCTAAGTGCGCTAAGGGGCCCAAAGTCCAATGAGTACCTTTAGGATTTCACAGGTCATTTTGCCACATTTGGTTTCAAGACTACTCCTCACGGTTTAGGGCCCCTAAAATACCAGGGCAGTATAGGAACCCCACAAATGACTCCATTTTAGAAAGAAGACACCCCAAGGTATTCCGTTAGGAGAATGGCGAGTTCATAGAAGATTTTATTTTTTGTCACAAGTTAGCGGAAAATGACACTTTGTGAAAAAAAACAATTAAAATCAATTTCCGCTAACTTGTGACAAAAAAAAAAAATCTTCTATGAACTCACCATACATCTAACGGAATACCTTGGGGTGTCTTCTTTCTAAAATGGGGTAATTTGTGGGGTTCCTATACTGTCCTGGCATTTTAGGGGCCCTAAACCGTGAGGAGTAGTCTTGAAACGAAATTTCTCAAAATGACCTGTAAAATCCTAAAGGTACTCATTGGACTTTGGGCCCCTTAGCGCAGTTAGGGTGCAAAAAAGTGCCACACATGTGGTATCGCCGTACTCAGGAGAAGTAGTATAATGTGTTTTGGGGTGTATTTTTCCACATACCCATGCTGAGTGGGAGAAATATCTCTATAAATAGACAATTGTGTGTAAAAAAAATAAAAAAATTGTCATTTACGGAGATATTTCTCCCACCCAGCATGTGTATGTGTAAAAATACACCCCAAAACACATTATACTACTTTTCCTGAGTACGGCAATACCACATGTGTGGCACTTTTTTGCGGCCTAACTGCGCTAAGGGGCCCACAGTCCAATGAGCATCTTTAGGCTTTACAGGGGTGCTTACAATTAGGCACCCCCCAAATGCCAGGACAGTAAACACACCCCACAAATGACCCCTTTCTGGAAAGTAGACACTTCAAGGTATTCAGAGAGGAGCATAGTGAGTCCGTGGCAGATTTCATTTTTTTTTGTCGCAAGTTAGAAGAAATGGAAACTTTTTTTTTTTTTTTTTTTTTTGTCAAACTGTCATTTTCCGCTAACTTGTGACAAAAAATAAAATCTTCTATGAACTCACCATGCCTCTCACTGAATACTTTGGGATGTCTTCTTTCCAAAATGGGGTCATTTGGGGGGTATTTGTACTATCCTGGAATTTTAGCCCCTCATGAAACATGACAGGTGCGCAGAAAAGTCAGAGATGCTTGAAAATGGGAAAATTCACTTTTGGCACCATAGTTTGTAAACGCTATAACTTTTACCCAATCCAATAAATATACACTGAATGTTTTTTTTTTTATCAAAGACATGTAGCAGAATAACTTTCGCGCTCAAATGTATAGGAAATTTTACTTTATTTGAAAAATGTCAGCACAGAAAGTTAAAAAAGTCATTTTTTTGACAAAATTCATGTCTTTTTTGATGAATATAATAAAAAGTAAAACTCGCAGCAGCAATCAAATAGCATCAAAAGAAAGCTGTATTAGTGACAAGAAAAGGAGGTAAAATTCATTTAGGTGGTAGGTTGTATGACCGAGCAATAAACCGTGAAAGCTGCAGTGGTCTGAATGGAGAAAAAGGCTCTGGTCCTTAAGGGGCGAAAAGACTGTGGTCCTGAAGTGGTTAAATACCTACACTATAAAGAGCTGAAAGAAGTTTTTTTTTTTTTTTTTACTAGTGCAGCTAGATTTTTTGCTTTAAGAGACATCTCTGTCTATAAAACCCAATGTTAAAAGTGCTATTTTGAGTAAGTGACATCTGTTGTGTACTTTGTTTTTAAATATCTTAAGATGCTTTGCATGCTTAATAACACTGGTGAGACAGTGCATCCTGTATTAAATATTTATTTCTAAAAACACATGCTTTAAGCACTTAAAATAATACTAAGTATTGCTTTGTAAATTTGTAAACATAAAAAAATAAATAAAATAAAAATCAGCCACTTTGTAATACAAGAAACTGCAACATCTGAAATACCTTTTCTCCTTGAATCCTTGTGATTTGTCTACCATGTGTCATACAAGAGTAGCGCCTAAAAATACATAAATATCATTATTGATTTATATAGTGCCATCATCATCCTTGGCATGATAATTTATTTATTTTAATATTTACTCATGGCCCTAAAGCATTTTATTGCTTGCTTGTTTAGTTGCTAAAAATAGTTACTGTTCCTGTGCTTTGGCAATAGTCATATAACTGCAAATGGAATCCCCCGCCCCCCAAAAAATCTCAAAAGAAAATAAAGTCTCTCAGATGTTTACCTAATCAATTTTTTAATATGTTGTGGTTTGGTTAACCATAGATGGTTGCAGGCTTTTATGCACATCTTGTTCACAGTTTAGGCTGCGGCACAACAGAACATTCTCAAAAGTGATGTGTCGCAACATTCATAAACTATACTTTTTCAGTTGGGAACATGGGAAATGATTGCCTACTTATAGGCCTTCATTTGCTTAATATGGGTTGAAACATACACTTCAAACAGATCCTACTTTGCCCTGCCTATCTTACATTACCAGTGTTTGCATTTTATAATTAATTTGTGCCTTGTCTATCTCAATATCTAATTCACCCAATAACTATTATTTTCTAAGCATTTAGATTCTGTTCTATTTTTTTAAATTAAGCCACCTTCTTGCTCCCCTACCTCTAGTCACATGATTTTAAATGATTAAAAATGTCTATTGACACCTTTATTTTGAACTATGCAGTGGCAATCACATAGCCACTTCTGTTCCATGGTGTTCCCCAATTCAGAGAGTGGCTAAGTCATGTGGTTTTCTGAGAGGAGAGACAGGACCCAGTGGCTAGAAATCTGTAATCCATAAATGATCTCAGGTTACAAGTTTATATCTTTATATGGTTACTCTACTCTTCCATGAACACCACAATCAATTTATTGAATATTAACCAAATATAGTTTATAAGTGTGCACAGGAGAAGGAGAGAGAGGAGAGGAGACCGACACTGCAGTCAACTGTTTATTCCATAGTGCGACAAAATGACAAGCATAAAAACACAATAGTGCAAACATGCAACATACCAATCTGGGCGGTAGTGTGGGTGATGGTGGGTGGGTGCTTGGCACTGTATGCCTTACGGCCATTTCGCACAAAAATACACTTCCACGGAGGCTCTAATTAGTGATGGGCGAACACCTGGATGTTCGGGTTCGGGCCGAACAGGCCGAACATGGGCCAGATGTTCGGCATGTTCGGCCCGAACCCCGAACTCAATGCAAGTCAATGGGGACCCGAACATGCCGCAATACGGCCCCCTATGGGGTCGCAGGCATAAGGGGGGAGCATGCCCCGATCGCGGGGGGGGGGGGGTCGGAAATTCCCCCCACCGCCTCTGCTAGCGCTCCCCCCTCTGCCTGCTTCCCCATAAAAAAGTTGGCGTAAAGGTAAATATTACCGGTGGTGGCTGCTGCAGTGGCTGGCTGGCAGTGGTGTGAGTGAGGACTAGGAGGAGGAGTCCGAGTATGACGCGTTGAGGCCAGGCAGCGGGCGGTTCAGCGGTAGTACCCTTGTGGTACTTCCACCCTTTCTCTGACCTCACGTCCTCTACGTGATGACGCATACGATGGTACGCGTGACGCTTACCCTCGTATGCGTCATCACGTAGAGGACGTGAGGTCAGAGAAAGGGCGGAAGTACCACAAGGGTACTACCGCTGAACCGCCCGCTGCCTGGCCTCAACGCGTCATACTCGGACTCCTCCTCCTCATTCACACCACTGCCAGCCAGCCACTGCAGCAGCCACCACCGGTAATATTTAACTTTACGCCAACTTTTTTATGGGGAAGCGGGCAGAGGGGGGAGCGCTAGCGGAGGGGGTGGGGGGTTCGGCCGAACAGGGGCCTTGTTCGGCCCTGTTAGGCCGGGCATTTAGTAGTTCGGGCGAACCCGAACGGTTTGGCCGAACACCATCAGGTGTTCGGCCGAACTCGAACATCACCCGAACAGGGTGATGTTCTGCAGAACCCGAACAGTGGCGAACACTGTTCGCCCAACACTAGCTCTAATGAGCCTCCGTGGAAACGCATTTTTGCGCGAAACGGCTGTAAGGCATACAGTGCCCAGCACCCACCATCACCCACACTGCTGCCCAGATTGGTATATCGCATGTTTGCACTATTGTGTTTTTATGCTTGTCATTTTGTCGCACTATGGAGTAAACAGTTGACTGCAGTGCCGGTCTCCTCTCCTCTCTCTCCTTCTCCTGTGCAGCATATCGCTATCCTATTGATCAGAGCACGCAGTCACAGCCATTCCGTGTGAGAGACATTGTGGGTTCTACCAGCTCCCCACTCAAGAACACTTCCGTGCTGCAGTGCCAACCTAACAACCTCGCTACCCAAATAGTTTATAAGTGTTCCTGCCTCCTAAACAGAGTTATGTGCTTATTGCACAAAGAGCAATTTGGTCATTGTATTAGTGTTACCAAGTATAGTCTACAAGAGTGGAAGAATACAATCTTTTATTACAATGAAGCAGCAATTTATTATGCATGTCACGTAAAATGAGTGTCACTTAGCACAGCATACTTTAAGATACGGCAACACATTCCCTATGCTTAAAATAAGCACTCCTGCATAATAGATATTCTGCTTTCAATAAAATTGAGACAGAAGACTTTCTTTGACATGTTTCTAAAAGCACTTTGAAAGTTAGACAAATCTGACTTTAAACAGAATAATTTAGCTGGGTAAGGGGATGTAATAAAATAAGTTACGGAAGTTGCTACCGTACATGTGCCACCACTTTCCATACTGTAACCCGTCCCTTTCATACAGGAAATATGCAGGCACTGAATCACACATGCAGTTTCAGCCTTTGTGTTGAAAGTCCAAAGAGAGTAAAGTTGATGGTGGTGGCTGGATGGTGTAATGGTTAAGGGCTCTGCCTCTGACATGGGAGACCAGGGTTCGAATCTCCGCTCTGCCTGTTCAGTAAGCCAGCACCTATTCAGCAGGAGACCTTAGGCAAGTCTCCCTAACACTGCTACTGCCTATAGAGCGCATCCTAGTGGCTGCAGCTCTGGCGCTTTGAGTCCGCCAGGAGAAAAGCGCTATATAAGTGTTTGTATTTGTCTTTTTTTGTCTTTGATGGATATATAGCAACACTTTTATTAGAGCCACAGCAAGATGGCTGTGCATAAATAAATGCCTTCAAACTAATCTCCTACAGCAAAATTGTAAATAAAAGTGGGCCAAATTTTTACGTAAAAGACTTATAAAATCATACAAAAATCAATTACTTCAAGAATCATGTGGTGAACTGAATTTTTGAAATGTGGTTTCTCCATTTTGAGGTTGATTCATCAAATAGCAGTAATATTACCATGTAAGCCATCGCCGGCAGATTGTAGTGATCCTTGTTAATGATGCGGCAGTAGGGGGGGGAAAGTCACCTTCCTGCCATTTCCCCGGTGGTCTGCGCTCCCCTCCACTCTGGACGGCATTCCCGCTTGCTCTGACATAAGTGCCGGTCCCGGCTTGATGACGTCCTCAAGCCGTGACCCGGAAATTACCGTCAGTATGAGCGGGGATGCCGGCCAAAGTGGAGAGGTCCACAGCAGCTCATTGCTGGAGCCTGGGAGGTGATTAAAGGCTGCTGCATACAGGGGGGACACCTGGCCACACAGTGGGCATGATGCCCAGTTAGCCACAGTGGGGATCCGGCTGCCTGACCCCTGCCAAATGCCCCCCCCCGCCGCATGCAAAATCGACTGGTCCCTTAAGGGGGGTTAGGCAGCCAGTCCCCAAATGGTTAAAGTGAACCCAAGGTGAAAATAAACAATTGTATTTATTCTTCTACTCTTTTTTTTAGATATCCCACGGTTTTAGTTTATATTCAAACATTTACACAGTAGACAATGTTTTATTGTCTCTGCTCAATGGCAATTCATTGAGTGTCCCAGAGTTAAAATACATGAATAATTAAAATTTTTCTATCTCTCCCCTGCCTTAGAAATTGTATTCTGTCGGGAAAACTTTTATGGCTGTCATTTGCTTATCAGTGAGGCTTACTATAGTCCTGAGAAGGTACCAACAAGACATAAGCTGTCACTTGCAATGTGAATACTTTCTCTATTGATTTCAGCACCGGTGGTTTGCAGACAGTGGGGTCTTTATGACCTTGGGTCTTAACCAGAACACCCCACAAGGAATGACAGGCCATGGGCCAGATAGGTGACTGGCTACCTTGCTGCCTAGTGCCCACCAGTTCACAACCCCTCGGATTGGCCCACCAGTGATGAAGAAAATAGGAGAATGAACGTACAGTGTAGGAAGGAGACAAAGAGAAAACTGATAGGAATAGCTGGCAGGTAGGGCTTGTAAGCTCGATTGGAAGGTAAGGACTGACAGGATGGACTACAAGGTAGGACTGGCAAGTTGGACTGGAAGGTAAGACCGATGGGATGGACTGAAAGATAGGACTGGTGGGACAAACTGGAAAGGTAGCACTGAAGGGATGGAGTGGGAGGTAGGACTGACTGACGGAACAGATTGGCGACTGGAGTGATTGACTCACAGGACAGACTATACTGTGTGACAACATGCTGCGGCTGCAATGGTGACAAAACCGAGATGGCCTGAATGGAAGACAGTTCCTGGTGAATAACGTATGTTCGCATCTGTAGGCGAACACATGGCATTTTTGACCCACCCTCTATATATCATCATGGAGCCAAACTTTGACCCCTTACTTCACAGTTAGCAGACACATAGCAGCCAATCAGCATACCCTCTCTCCTGGACCCTTCCATCCACTATAAAAAAGCTAGCACGGCAGCTATCTTAGGCTCATTCTAAAGCTGCCATGTGAGTGAGAGCCAGGAGAGAACTGCTGGAGATAGGAAAAGCGTTAGCTAGGCCTGTGTTCTTGGTCCTCACTGACTTGCTTTGAAAGCACCCCAAATAGCCCTTTTAAGGGCTGGTACATCTGTCTCTTGTTTTGTTGTTTTTTATTGCATTTCTGTATGTGACAGTCCAGCCCACTCACATCCAGAGCTGTGCACACTACTGCTATTGTTGCCACATTAACTTGCATTCACAGTACCACTCTAGTGCAATATCTGTCACTGTATTTTGATTGTACAATTGCATTTCTCTGTGTGTGACTGTCCAGCTCACTGACCAGATCACTAAAAAATAACAGGCAGAGGCAGAGACAGGCCACCCTGCAGGAGTTGTCGTGGTTGTGCTACTGTGATTTCCTGCAGCCCTAGAATAATTCCCAGTGTTCAGAGGGCATATATCTTGAACTACCCAAATTCTGAGGACATAGTTGATTGGCTTACACAGCACACCCAATCTTCTAAAGTTTCCACTTGGAACCTTGATGCCCTATCCTCCTCCTGCTCTGATTTGGGCACCCCACAAGTTACCACTCAACCAGTGGCCACCACCACTAGCACCACAGCCACTTAACTTGATGTGTCAGAGGAGTTATTTATACCTCAGTTTGAGGAAATGAGTTGGTCTGTAAGTGTGAATGGGCCTAACCCTTACACTACCTGATCCACGTGCACACACATTTTAAAGCAGCACTTTATTCCACAAATGTAGGAATGTACTGTGATTTCTGCCCTTCAGCAATTAAAACACGACTGTTTCAACTGCATAATTTTTGGTGTGACTTTTGCCGTAGATCCCCCTCCGGCATGCCACAGTCCAGGTGTTAGGCCCCTTGAAACAACTTTTCCATCGCTTTTGTGGCCAGAAAGAGTCCCTGAAGGTCTTAAAATTTGCCTGCCCAATGAAGTCTATGGCGGGTTGCGCAGTTTGCCTGTTCGCAAACTTTTACAGAAGTTCCGGTTTGCAAGCCCAAAATTTGATGTTCGGGCCAGCTCTAGTGACAAAACCAGACCATGCATGCACCTGGTGGGGCAACATGAGAACAGCATTCACACCTTCTCAACAGCAGAGCTTGGGGAATGATGTTGGAAGAAACTGCAGCAGTAAAGGAGTGCAGCAGTAAAGGAGTTCAGCTCTGGGATGTGCAGGTAGTCTAAAAAGTAGAAAGTCTAAAAAATAGAAAAACGGTTTACGAAAGAGTTGTAAGTTCTCTTTCAAAGGATTAAATCCATGTCTTTCAACTGTAAGTATATCATATATTGTTAGAGCTGCTAGCAACTTTACAGCTGCTTACTTCTTCAGAGCATTCAATGTGCTTAAGGACACTGATTAGAAAAAAAATCTGATGTTTGTAACGCACAATGGGCCTGATGCAATTCACTTTTTCTTCTAAGTTTTCTCCTAGGTGAATTTTCACATCTTCTAAATAAAATGCCTTTTAAGACACCAGCAAGCAACAAAGTACTCAGAATCATTTTTACAGTATTTTCTTACCTACTTTTTATACTTTTTCAATTGCAGACTGCTGAAAAGTTATTTAAACAGAAGATGAAAAATTATCTCCTCGGTGAAAACTTAGGAGAAAAATTCAGTTGCATCAGGCCCAATGTCATCAAAAGAATAGTCGTATGCATAACTGAACCTGATTTCACATCTGTTTAAAGAGACACTGAAGCGGTAAAAAATATGATATAATGAATTGGTTGTGTACTATGAATAATTACTAGAAGATTAGCAGCAAAGAAAATATTCTCATTTTTATTTTCAGGTATATAGTGTTTTTTCTAACATTGCATCATTCTATAATATGTGCAGATTACACAACACTCAGCATTCAAAATGAGTCTTTCAGAGCAGTCTGTGAAGTAATGACCTCTCCTCTGGCAGAGAAAAAGTAAATAGTTCAATAACAGTTGAGATAATAAAAGTCAGAAAACAGCCCTCTCCACGACTTTTAAAGTCGCAGAGCTTAATGGCTTTTTTCCATAGAGATAACAACTGGAGTTTCTTAACTCTTCCTGTACTGTAAACAATTAGACTGATGTATCTGATCTTAATGTTTTATTTCTTAGCTGTACTACACATACAAATCATAATATCATAATTTTTTTTTCGCTTCAGTGTCTCTTTAAGCTCTCGTGAATTGCTTAGGCTAAATGTCCACCACAATCTGTAAATCGGTGGTATACCCTTCAAGCAAATACAAATGATAAGATGCAGGGATTTTTTTCCTTATTATTAGTATTATAATGTATAAGATAAGGGAAAGAAAAAAAAATCTCAGAATCATACTATTTGTATTTGCTTGAAGGGTGTACCACTAATTTAGAGATTGTGGGAGAATTACTTAAAGCCATAAATAATTTTTTAATTTTGGTTTCCAGGAGAAAATCCAGACAGAGACTTAACTACTGATGGAGCAGCAGCTTCAGATGGGCCTAGGGCTATTTAAACTTCTCAACCTAATGTCATCCAATGCAGAGCCCTGATCCAGAGCAGGTGTTGGAGTGAGTCACAGTGGCTGAATTGCAATGGGGGGAGAACATGGTGGTCAGATCACACTTGTTACATTATCACTGGAAGGTGGACTTCCTTGCTGTGGAAATCACAATGGGGGGTGGTGGATGGAGGTGCCCCACATGAGTTGTGGTTATGCCTCTGGGCAAATTTGGGACCAGTGACTTATCTAGAGGCAGGCATGGCGTTGTAGCACCCATTGCATGAGCCATGCCTTCCCCCTCCTACCTCATGCTGCACCACAATACTGGGGATGGCTTTTAATACCTACATTTGGAATGGGGGGTTATAGTGGGGGAAACCTTTCATCACTTATACTGGGGGGATAACTTATACAGGGGGACCTCTCTCACTACCTATATTGCGAGGGAGGGCCACTTATACTAGGAGACATCTCGCACTACCTATATTGGGAAAGCTAATAATACTGGGGGTACACCTGCCACTTCCTATACTGCGGGGCAATTTGCACTGTGTGACATCTCTTACTACCAACACTGAGGTGACACCTCCCATCTCCTATACTGGGGGGCGACACCTATCACTCTCTATGGTAAGGGGGTTTTTATACTGGGGATAAACCTCTATCTATACAGGGAGGGAATGCTCCTGTGCTCCACCCAATCCCTCTTGCTTCTGGGCTCCCGACGCCACACACTTTTCTGCCTTCCCTGGGTAAACTGCTGTATTTGTGCTCAAGTGTTCCTACTTCCAATGCCTATATTTTTCCCTTTCTACCCCCTGCTGGACTTCTCAGCAGTTAACACAGGCTGACCAGCTCTCTGTCGCTCACAGTCCTCCGTTCTGATTACACTGTTTCCCTGCTGGTTTTCTTTCAGTGTTTTTATTTTTACACTGTGACAAAACGCGTAAAAGCCGCCGCGGGTGCTCAGAGCAAGGCGACTGTTTCCGCGTCCAATGCGGCGGATTCCGCATCTGACGTGGCGGTTTGCACGCATAGGCCTACATCGGTCAGCATGGCGGAACGCGGAGAAACAGCCGCATGCCCGGATAGCAGTGCGGCTGGTTCCGCGCCCTGCACAGCGGATACATTGCAAGACATGTCTGGTGTGGCTGGGACTGATAGTCCACACAGATTCAGAAGGACGCGCGTGAAGAGGCAGAACTTTTATGACAGCCAGAAGGGTGTCAGCTGACCAAGCCGGTCAGCTGACAATTCAACCATTTCTGATTGGTCCAGCACTTAGGGGAGGCGCTGGAGAGCGCTATAGTATATATACTGGGTGCTGGTCATTACTCTGGTGTCTGGCGTTGCGATCACTACGTGGTAGCACTCAGACCTTGTCAGTATCTGTGATATTTTCTGTGTTATTACTTCAGGCTAGTTCCAGGGTGTTGATGATCAAGGAACTCACACCCAAGACTAGGGAAAACTATATGTGCTAGCTCTCAGACCTTAGCTAGATCCGACAGTGTGCCAGAACCGGCTGGAGCTGGAATCCACACGGAGTCAGATTCTTGATAGCTTAAAGTACTAATTGCATTGTTTATCTGTTATGACCTTCTGCTTTCCTGACTACTCTTCTGATCTCTGATTAGGTACTTCGCTATATCTGATACTCTGTTGCTGTACTCTGCTTGTCTTAAGCTGGCCACTAACGGTCCAATTTCTAGCAAAAAATCGTTCGAGCGATCAGAAATTCTGATCAGATTGCTTGTAAATAATCTCCATTGGTGGACACAATTGATTATGAACGAGTGAAAAGAATGTCGCCCAAATGAATTTTCGTCGATCGAAAATCTGTATTTTCCTGGTGGTCGTGATAGATAGGAAGAAATGATTCGTTAGTTGATGGTTTAGTTAACGATTTTTCGTCCGATCAGAATTTCTGATCGCTCGAACGATTCTTTGCTAGAAATTGGACAGTTAGTGGCCAGCTTTAGGATTCCGCATCGGTCTCCTGTCTTTGTATCTGATCTGTCTGTCTGTTGCCGACCTGGCCTGTCTGACCTCGAGAACTATCTTCCCTGTTTGGAGATAGTTCACAGACCTGTCAGTGACACTTCACCATTGGTGCCACTCACTCTCTGGTCCTTCCCACTCTCAGCCTGGCTCCGCCCCTTGGGGAGCATCAGACCATTGGAAGGAACCTGTTCTCTGAGCAGTATCTCTTACTGCCGGGCACCCTCTATACGGGTGCTTCCCTCAAAGTATTACTGTTGCACAAACACTCATATTACTCAGGTGTCCAGAGGTTAGAAATATATCTGATTATCGGTGATACTGCAGATCATCAATAATCGGGTATATATCTGTATTCTTGGTGATTCTGCAGATCACCGATAATCAGATCCTCTCTGTGTTACACCGATCGTTACATACACATTCATTATGTCCTGTTTTCCCATCTTCATACTGGATTGTTGATATTTATTACTGCATTAATTATTTGTACTTTGATAACCTATTATGTCAGCAGTTTGCCCTTATAGATTATTTTTTGTTGCTATAAATTCATTTAGCCATAGTTACTGGTAGTTATTATTTGTTTATATAATTAGTTATTCGGGTTCATTTTTGTATTGTTATGATTAAGCGTGATTGATTTTGGAGTTTCCCACCCCACCTTGTTTTGTATGTCTCTTTTTTTTATATATATATTTTAGGGGTGATTGGTGAAGTTCATATTTTTGGGTGACTGGTGCATTACATATAGCCAGGGTTGATTGGTGATGTTATATGGGGGGTTGATTGGTGCATTTCATATGTGATTGTTTGTGCTGGTTTATAATTCAATGTGCAAAAAACGTAAACAAGCGTTATTTGAACAATTTCTTCAACAAATATTAATGTTAGCCCTCAACTTGGTCTAAGTTTTCATTTTTCAGCCCACTGCAAGCACTGAAAAATACCGAACTGTAGGTGAAAAAGTGCTGTGAAAATTATTCTGATACATTTTTGCTTGTTGGTGACTTCAAAGGCATTAAGTATAAAATATCTCCTAGGAGAAAACCTATGAGAAAATCCTGTCAAGGACAAGTGAGTTTTTGCCTTATGTATAAAATAAAGTGTTTTGAGGATATTGTTCCTGGATTCCTTTCCATTAAACAAACTTGAAGTGAAAATAAATGATTGTATCTATAAATCCTATATACAGTCATAGCCGAAATTGTTGGCACCCCAGAAATGTTTCCAGAAAATCAAGTATTTCTCACAGAAAAGTATTGCAATAACATGTTTTCCTATACTCATGTTTATCCCCCTTTGCCTCGATTCACTAAGCTTTATCAAACACTTTATTGAACTTCTGATAGTTTACCTTATAAGTAAAATTAATTATTGAATTCACTAAGGTGTTATAGATTTATTGAATGTTTTATCGATAAACATTCAATAAATGTATAACACCTTAGTGAATTTAAAATTAGGTTTTACTAGACTTACTGGACTTCCTTACTGTGGAAATCACAGTGGGGGGTGGTGGAAGGACTAGATTTTACTCATGAGGTACATTATCAAATGTTCGATATAGTGTTCGATAAAGCTTAGTGAATCGAGGCCCTTTTGTCTATTGGGAAAAAGCAAAAAAAGGAGGAAAACAAGCAAATTGGACATAGTGGGCTCTATGCACAAAACTTCTAATAAACGACTTATTTATCACCTATTTGATAAAAAAATAACCTTTCAGCACACTTACAAGCAAACTAATGACTCAAAAGGAAGTTTTTCCTGATGTAATCAACTTCATTTAAGTATTACTTTTCTTACCTTAATTATATTATATTTTTGATCTATGGGAGATTAAAAAAGTAACACAAATAAGGTGAAAACAGAGGAAAACAGGTGAAAAGGCTGTGTGAATCATGCCCAATGTCACACAAAAACTCCAACAATGGTCTGGACAAAATTATTGGCACCCATTCAATATTGTAAATAAATAAGATTGTTTCAAGCATGTGATCCTCCTTTGCCCACACCTGGTACTTGCTCCAGGTGAGTTTAATTTAAAAAGCACACCTGAAAGCAGATAAAAAAGGAGAGAAGTACACTTAGGCTTTACACTGTGTGTATGTGTGTGCCACACTAAGCATGGACAACAGAAAAAGAGGAGAAGAGAACTTCTGAGGACTTGAGAACCAAGATTGTGGAAAACTATCAACAATCTCAAGGTTACAAGTCAATCTCCAGAGAACTAGATTTGCCTTTGTCCACAGTGCACAACATTATCAAAACGTTTGCAACCAATGGAACTGTAGCTAATCTCTCTGGGTGTGGATGGAAGAGAAAATTGATGAAAGGTTGCAACACAGGATAGTCCGGATGGTGGATAAGCAGGCCCAAACAAGTTCCAATTCAAGCTGTCCTGCAGGGTCATGTAGCATCAGTGTCAGCGCAAACTATCCATCGACATTTAAATGAAACACTATGTGTAACGATCGTTGTCAGCCAGAACAGATTTTCCGATTACTGGTGATCTGCAGTATCACCAATAATACAGATGTTATACCTGATTATGTGGTTAACTGCAGAATCACCAATAATAAAAGTATAGCAAGACAAACAGGATACAAAGATGTAAGATGGTGTTTGGTGCAACAGTAAATATAGATGGAGATACCAACTGTCCAGAGGAGCTGGTGAAGGGGGTATCTCTAATCAACACAGTAATCAGTATTCCAGCCACCTGGAGACTCAGAGGAGTAATGATAGGTTCACCTGAGGAGCGGGTGATGCTCAGTAAGACAATGTAGCGAGATCACTCGAGTAGCGAGTGATTTCTACTGTACTACAACAGGTGATCTCCTGAGGGGCGGGATATGCAAACAGCATATAATGATAGCTAGTCACCTGAGTAGCAGGTGATTAAGACTGTACTGCAGCTATCAACCTGAGGAGCAGGTGATTCTGACTTTACTGCAGCTATCAACCTGAGGAGCAGGTGATTCAGACTATACTGCAGCTATACACCTGAGGAGCAGGTGATTCCTAAACTGAGAACACCTCACCAGGACTAGCTCCCTGGTGAGGGCAGACGAGTCAGACAAGCAGGTTTGGCAACACACAGACAGATACGGTACAAAGGCGGAAGACAGAATCAGAGTGAGGGATAGCCAAGTTGGCAACTGGATCAGATAGGCAAAGGCACAGAATCACAAGACAGAAGAGTAGTCAAGGCTAGCAGAGGGTCATAACAAATAATACAATTCAATTAATACTTTAAGCTATGAACAGAATCTGTTGGGCCTCTTAGCGCACTTAGGGTGCAAAAAAGTGCCACACATGTGGTACCGCCGTACTCAGGAGAAGTAGTATAATGTGTTTTGGGGTGTATTTTTACACATACCCATGCTGGGTGGGAGAAATATCTCTGTAAATGACAATTGTTTGATTTTTTTACACACAATTGTCCTTTTACAGAGATATT
This sequence comes from Hyperolius riggenbachi, assembly GCF_040937935.1. Taxonomy (NCBI): domain Eukaryota; kingdom Metazoa; phylum Chordata; class Amphibia; order Anura; family Hyperoliidae; genus Hyperolius; species Hyperolius riggenbachi. Next base: position 141,146,714 of record NC_090655.1, read on the forward strand.
TCTCCCACCCAGCATGGGTATGTGTAAAAATACACCCCAAAACACAATATACTACTTCTTCTGAGTACGGCGATACCACATGTGACACTTTTTTGCAACCTAGGTGCGCTAAGGGGCCTAACGTCCTATTCACAGGTCATTTTGAGGCATTTGGATTCTAGACTACTGCTCACGGTTTAGGGCCCCTAAAATGCCAGGGCAGTATAGGAACCCCACAAGTGACCCCATTTTAGAAAGAAGACACCCCAAGGTATTCTGTTAGGAGTATGGGGAGTTCATAGAAGATTTTTTTTTTGTCACAAGTTAGCGGAAAATGACACTTTGTGAAAAAAAAAAAACAATACATATCAATTTCCACTAACTTGTGACAAAAAATAAAATCTATGAACTCATCATACACCTAACAGAATACCTTGGGGTGTCTTCTTTCTAAAATGGGGTCACTTGTGGGGTTCCTATACTGCCCTGGCATTTTAGGGGCCCTAAACCGTGAGGAGTAGTCTTGAACCCAAATGTCTCAAAATGACCTGTGAAATCCTAAAGGTACTCATTGGACTTTGGGCCCCTTAGCACAGTTAGGCTGCAAAAAAGTGTCACACATGTGGTATCGCCGTACTCAGAAGAAGTAGTATAATGTGTTTTGTGGTGTATTTTTACATATAACCATGCTGGGTGGGAGAAATATCTCTGTAAATGACACATTTTTGATTTTTTTTTTACACACAATTGTCCATTTACAGAGAGATTTCTCCCACCCAGCACGGGTATGTGTAAAAATACACCACAAAACACATTATACTACTTCTCCTGAGTATGGCGATACCACGTGTGACACTTTTTTGTAGCCTAGGTGCGCTAAGGGGCCCAACGTCCTATTCACAGGTCATTTTGAGGCATTTGTTTTCTAGACTACTCCTCACGGTTTAGGGCCCCTAAAATGCCAGGGCAGTATAGGAACTAGAGTTGAGCCGAAATTGTCGGAATTTCGCATTACTAAAATTACGCATGCGAAATTTGCGATTACGATGCGAAATTACGGTAGCGTAATTGCCATTAAAATCGTAATTGAAAATACCGTAAGCGTAATTTTCAACGCGTAATTTCGCGTTTCGTTCATGCCGTAATTTCGCATTAAACGCTACCGTAATTTCGCGTTAAACCGTAGCGCTCCGTATAATATAAAAAAGCCGCCGACTTTAAGGGTTAATAGCAAAGCCCCCTTAAATGCAAAAAATTGGAGAATATATTAAGGAGATCAGGAGGAATAAGAGGAAAAAATTTTTTTTCAAAAAGACCCTATAGTTTTTGAGAAAATCGATGTTAAAGTTTCAAAGGAAAAATGTAAACATTTAAAAACCCGCCGACTTTAACGGTTAATAGCAAAGCCTGCTTAAAGTTTAGGAACACCAAATTCCCAGGGTATATTAAGGGGATCAGTGGGAATAAGAGGAAAAAATTTTTTTTCAAAAAGACCTTATAGTTTTTGAGAAAATCGATTTTTAAGTTTCAAGGGCGAAAATGTCTTTTAAATGCAGAAAATGTCAGTTTTTTTTTGCACAGGTAACAATAGTGTATTATTTTCATAGATTCCCCCAAGTGGGAAGAGTTTTACTTACTTCGTTCTGAGTGTGGGAAATATAAAAAAAAAAACGACGTGGGCCCCCCCCCTCCCAGACCTCTTTAACCCCTTGTCCCCCATGCAGGCTGGGATAGCCAGAATGCGGAGCACCGGCCGCGTGGGGCTCCGCACCCTGACTATACCAGCCCGCATGGTCCATGGATTGGGGGGTCTCGGAAGGGGAGGGGCAGCCAAGCTTTCCCCTCCCCCTCCGAGCCCTTGTCCAATCCAAGGACACGGGGCTCTTCTCCACCTCCGATGGGCGGTGGAGGTGGAGGCCGCGATTTCCTGGGGGGGAGGTTCATGGTGGAATCTGGGAGTCCCCTTTAAAAAAGGGTCCCCCAGATGCCCACCCCCCCTCCCAGGAGAAATGAGTATAGAGGTACTTGTACCCCTTACCCATTTCCTTTAAGAGTTAAAAGTAAATAAACACACAAACACTTAGAAAAAGTATTTTAATTGAACAAAAAACATAACCACGAAAAAAGTCCTTTAATATTCTTAATTAACCATTAATACTTACCTGTCCCTTTAAATAAATGATCCCTCGCAATATCCTCGGAAATTTTCTATCAGTTACAATGTAACAAAGTTATTACAATGTAACAACTTTGTTACATTGTAACTACGCCGCACCCGACGTCACTCACCGCCGCCGCCGCGTCTGTGCTGCAGGACCCGACAGAGCTCTGAGCTATAGCTCAGAGCTCTCTAAGCATCTTTGTATTTGGGCTCCAAGGAGCCCCATTGGTCCTTAGCAGACCAATGGGGTTCCTTCTGATTTAAAGGAACCCCATTGGTCTGCTAAGGACCAATGGGGCTCCTTGGAGCCCAAATACAAAGATGCTTAGAGAGCTCTGAGCTATAACTCAGAGCTCTGTCGGGTCCTGCAGCACAGACGCGGTGGCGGCGGCGGCGGCGGCGAGTGACGTCGGGTGCGGCGTAGTTACAATGTAACAAAGTTGTTACATTGTAATAACTTTGTTACATTGTAACTGATAGAACATTTCCGAGGATATTGCGTGGGATCATTTATTTAAAGGGACAGGTAAGTATTAATGGTTAATTAAGAATATTAAAGGACTTTTTTCGTGGTTATGTTTTTTGTTCAATTAAAAGACTTTTTCTAAGTGTCTGTGTGTTTACTTTAACTCTTAAAGGAAATGGGTAAGGGGTACAAGTACCTCTATACTCATTTCTCCTGGGAGGGGGGGTGGGCATCTGGGGGACCCCTTTTTAAAGGGGACTCCCAGATTCCACCATGAACCTCCTCCCCAGGAAATCGCGGCCTCCACCTCCACCGCCCATCGGAGGTGGAGAAGAGCCCCTTGTCCTTGGATTGGACAAGGGCTCGGAGGGGGAGGGGAAAGCTTGGCTGCCCCTCCCCTTCCGAGACCCCCCAATCCATGGACCATGCGGGCTGGTATAGTCACGGTGCGAAGACCTACGTGGCCGGTGCTCCGCATTCTGGCTATCCCAGCCTGCATGGGGGACAAGGGGTTAAAGAGGTCTGGGAGGGGGGACCCCACGTCGTTTTTTTTTATATTTCCCACACTCAGAACGAAGTAAGTAAAACTCTTCCCACTTGGGGGAATCTATGAAAATAATACACTATTGTTACCTGTGCAAAAAAAACTGACATTTTCCGCATTTAAAAGACATTTTCGCCCTTGAAACTTAAAAATCGATTTTCTCAAAAACTATAAAGTCTTTTTGAAAAAAAAATTTTTTCCTCTTATTCCCACTGATCCCTTTAATATACCCTGGGAATTTGGTGTTCCTAAACTTTAAGCAGGCTTTGCTATTAACCGTTAAAGTCGGCGGGTTTTTAAATGTTTACATTTTTCCTTTGAAACTTTAACATCGATTTTCTCAAAAACTATAAGGTCTTTTTGAAAAAAAAAATTTTCCTCTTATTCCTCCTGATCTCCTTAATATATTCTCTAAACTTGAGGCTCTTAGCATTTAAGGGGGCTTTGCTATTAACCCTTAAAGTCGGCGGCTTTTTTATATTATACGGAGCGTTACGGTTTAACGCGAAATTACGGTAGCGTTTAATGCGAAATTACGGCATGATACGGCTGTAATGCGAAAATTACGTGAAAATTACGCTTACGCGAAATTTCGCGAAATCCTTCTTCATTACGATTATGTACTTACGGCCATAATCGTAATTACACTAATTACGCGAAATTTCGCGAAATTGTAATGAGGTCATTACGCTCATCTCTAATAGGAACCCCACAAGTGACCCCATTTTAGAAAGAAGACACCCCAAGGTATTCCGTTAGCGGTATGGTGAGTTCATAGAAGATTTTATTTTTTGTCACAAGTTAGTGAAAAATGACACTTTGTGAAAAAAACAAAAATCCAATTTCCACTAACTTTTGACAAAAAATAAAATCTTCTATGAACTCATCATACACCTAACAGAATACCTTGGGGTGTCTTCTTTCTAAAATGGGGTCACTTGTGGGGTTCCTATACTGCCCTGGCATTTTACGGGCCCAAAACTGTGAGTAGTCTGGAAACCAAATTTCTCAAAATGACTGATCAGGGGTATAACCATCTGCAAATTTTGATGACAGGTGGTCTATGAGGGGGCAAATTTTGTGGAACCGGTCATAAGCAGGGTGGCCTCTTAGATGACAGGATGTTTTGGGCCTGATCTGATGGATAGGAGTGCTAGGGGGGTGACAGGAGGTGATTGATGGGTGTCTCAGGGGGCGGTTAGAGGGGAAAATAGATGCAATCAATGCACTGGGGAGGTGATCGGAAGGGGGTCTGAGGGGGATCTGAGGGTTTGGCCGAGTGATGAGGAGCCCACACGGGGCAAATTAGGGCCTGATCTGATGGGTAGGTGTGCTAGGGGGTGACAGGAGGTGATTGATGGGTGTCTCAAGGTGTGATTAGAGGGGGAAAATAGATGCAAGCAATGCACTAGCGAGGTGATCAGGGCTGGGGTCTGAGGACGTTCTGAGGTGTTGGCGGGTGATTGGGTGCCCGCAAGGGGCAGATTAGGGTCTAATCTGATGGATAACAGTGACAGGTGGTGATAGGGGGTGATTGATGGGTAATTAGTGGGTGTTTAGAGGAGAGAAGAGATGTAAACACTGCACTTGGGAGGTGATCTGATGTCGGATCTGCGGGCGATCTATTGGTGTGGGTGGGTGATCAGATTGCCCGCAAGGGGCAGGTTAGGGGCTGATTGATGGGTGGCAGTGACAGGGGGTGATTGATGGGTGGCAGTGACAGGGGGTGATTGACAGGTGATTGACAGGTGATCAGTGGATTATTACAGGGAATAACAGATGTAAATATTGCACTGGCGAATTGATAAAGGGGGGTCTGAGGGCAATCTGAGCGTGTGGGCGGGTGATTGGGTGCCCGCAAGGGGTAGATTAGGGTCTAATCTGATGGCTAACAGTGACAGGTGGTGATAGGGGGTGATTGATGGGTGATTGATGGGTGATTGATGGGTAATTAGTGGGTGTTTAGAGGAGAGAAGAGATGTAAACACTGCACTTGGGAGGTGATCTGATGTCGGATCTGCGGGCGATCTATTGGTGTGGGTGGGTGATCAGATTGCCCGCAAGGGGCAGGTTAGGGGCTGATTGATGGGTAGCAGTGACAGGGGGTGATTGACGGGTGATTGACGGGTGATTGACGGGTGATTGACGGGTGATTGACGGGTGATTGACAGGTGATCAGGGGGGATAGATGCATACAGTACACGGGGGGGGGGGGGGGGTCTGGGGAGAATCTGAGGGGTGGGGGGTGATCAGGAGGGGGCAGTGGGCAGGGGGGGGATAAAAAAAAATAGCGTTGACAGATAGTGACAGGGAGTGATTGAGGGGGGGGGTGACTGGGTGCAAACAGTGGTCTGGGGGGTGGGCAGGGGGGGGGTCTGAGGGGTGCTGTGGGTGATCAGGGGGCAGGGGGGGGGGGGAATCAGTGTGCTTTGGTGCAGACTAGGGTGGCTGCAGCCTGCCCTGGTGGTCCCTCGGACACTGGGACCACCAGGGCAGGAGGCAGCCAGTATAATAGGCTTTGTATACATTACAAAGCCTATTATACTATGTACATGCGGCGATCCGGGTGCTAGTAACCCGCCGGCGCTTCCGAACCGCCGGCGGGTTACTACGAGCGGTGGGCGGAGTCCCCGGCGGCTGATCGCGTCACGAATGACGCGATCGCCGCATGCCACTCCCGCAGCCGCCCCCGCCGATGGGCGTATTGCGGTCGTTTGGGCCCAGTCTTTGCCGCCGCCCATCGGCTGGGGGCAGTCCTCAAGTGGTTAAGGGGGCAGAGGCTGCTGGTACCGAAGTGGTTAAAGGAAGCGTCAGGCAATCTTTGCTACTCCCAGATGTACTTACCCTGGGATTTCTCCAGCCTCTTGCAGCCAACAAATCCCTCATCTCATCTCCACTCCCAGCTGACTGCCCAGGACATGAAGATGGACAGGTCGGCTGCAAGGGGCTGGAGGAAGCCCCAGGTAAGAAGATCTGGGGGTAACAAATTGCCTGACACTTCCTTTAAGTTTAGTTTAGGACATTCCTCTTTGTAAATTCCTTAAAAATGATGGTATAAAGTGAATTCCTATGCTATGCCCTTCTGAATCCTCTGCATCTAGTTGTCATTTCTGAACCCCCTCCCCCAAACACACACACACACCTTCTCAAAGTAAAAGCACTGCTTCTTTCATGCTCTGTGGGTGTTTGCTGCTTAATAATTTACAGAAAACAGCAAAGCATTCCTTCAGCAATCCGTAAAGTGAACTTAGCCTGGCGGAGGACAGCGTGTTTACTTAGTCTGTTGGAGGAACGAGGAGGCAGTTGAATCTAGCAAGCAACAGAGCTCTGTCTCTTGTGAATAGAGCAAGAGCCATACACACAGATAGAGCAGTCAGTGACTCCTTCATCCTTCTGCTGTAAGCTGGATTGCAATAGGTTGAGTTGGTAAGGAGGGGCGGAGAAAGGGCGGGCTAGGCTGAAATGTTTGTACAGCCACGGACTGTTGATTAGCTGATGCTCCCTGTCTGTCATGCATTTAGCCACCTTCTGTACACCCGCACTGCAGTATGCAGAGCAAAGCAGATGGGTGTTCAGCGTTAATGGGACAGGCGAGATGTGGTGGGGAATGGATGAGGGATGGTGAAAACCCGCCCCTTGCATGGCTCTGCCCTAGGCACAGGCTTTGGGGGCCTTCCCAGAAATCCGGCCCTGCCTATACCGAGGGTCTAGTAGCGTGGCCACCCAGTACAGCTCATTCCCCTTGAGTTTTTTTATACGGGGGTCCCTCAACAGGCTGGACAGCATGAAAGACGCCATCTGCACAAAGTTGGAGCCAGACGTACTCTTTATTTCCTCTTGCTCTTCCTCAGTGACGTCAGGTAAGTCCTCCTCCTCCCCCAGCCACGAACAATACCACGGGGACGTTGAGCAGCCCAAGCCCCCTCAGACGCCTGCTGCAGTTGTTCTTCTCCCGCTGCCTCCTCCTCCTCCACAGAAACACATTCCTCATCATCCGATTCTGACTCCTCTTCCCCACACGACTCTTCATCCTCCTCCCCCCTCTGTGCTGCCACAGGTTTTGAGGAAACATCTGGTTCTGATGCAAATTGCTCCCACAACTGTTCCTGCCGTAACTGTTCCTCTTCACGCTCCTCCACAGCTTGATCCACCACTCTACGCACGGCACGCTCCAGTGTAGGGGATCAAGTCGCTGATGGTGCCTTCACTGCGACTCACCAGGTTGGTCACCTCCTCAAACGGCTGCATGAGCCTGCATGCATTTCACATCAGTGTCCAGTTGTTGGGCCAGAACATCCCCATCTCCCCATGATTGTGTCCTTCTACTGTAATTGTACAGGTACTGGGTGACGGCTTTCTCCTGGTCTAGCAGGCGAGAGAACATGAGCACAGTGTTCTCCCCAGAGCCTATTACCCGGGCGGAGCGCCCACCAGATCTCTGTTCCCGCCCGGCTGCTGTGATTGGCCGCTGTCTGCATCATAAATTCTTTCCTCCGCACGATAAACATGACAGCTTGGAACACAAGCAGAGACACCATCTCCGCCCTCCTCCTCAGCTCCTTCCTTCCTATCAGCAGCGTAGAAGGGCGGGGAAATCTCATAGCAGAGAGAGAGGAACAGGCAGACAGCGGGAACTTTCAGCTGGAGTCCGCACTGAAAAGAATGTGCGGTTTGATTTGTTATCTTTTGGTGAGTCACCTCCGCTGGCTACTACAGTGGACAGACGCTCTTCTCTTCCTCTCCGTTAGCAGCAGGTACAATGCCCCCTTCCCCAGGTCCTTCAGGTCACAAGAATGTCGGAGTCATCAAAGAAGTGTGGCAACCGCATATTAACATATCAACATGTTTCTTTATTCTGGAGCATTCTTTGAGAGAGATAAGTGGTTTACAGAGGCTGTAAAAGGCAGCTTTCATTCTACCTCCTGTGTCTCTGCACTTTATCACAAGCTGACACTTGGTTTGCTAGCTATTAACCCCAAATTGTTCAGTTCCATCACTGTGATATCCAGCTTTCAGTATGGGCAATGGCAAAAAGTTTAGTTCAGCATTTTACATCAAGTTTAGCCTTTTTTTTGTCTCAGCAGTTAGTTATTTAGGTTGAGAAAGACATACATGCATTGAGTTCTGACAGAATACTTGTATGTTCACAAATCACTGTGCTGTACAGAACAACTGTAGTGAGAGGTATAAGGAGGCTGCCATCTTTATTTACCTGACAGCCTCGCTGAGCCTCTGCCTTTAATACTTTTAGCCATGGCTCCTGAACAAGCATACAGCAGATCAGGTGTTTCTGACATTGTTGTCAGATCTGACAAGATTAGCTGCATGCCTGTTTCTTGTCTGATTGAGACACTACTGCAGCCAAATAGATCAGCAGGGCTGCCATGCAATGTGTATTGTTTAAAAGGAAATAAATATGGCAGCCTCCATATTCTTCTCACTTCAGTTTCCCTTTAAACTAGCATGGCTTTTGCAAAGTCTTCGCTGGAGTTCTCACCACTCATGTCGCCTGCCCATGTGATCAGCTTTAAGTCAGCACTCCTCTGCAACTAGTGTATGTGCAGCAGCAGAAGTAACATACATTGCATGCAGGGATGGTGAATGGTGTCAGGTCATATATGTGATGATGGGGCTATGGCACTAAGGCCCTATTCACACAGGTGCTTTTCAGGGAATCCTTAGAGCTTTGCTGAACGCCAGCGAACAGAGAATCGCTATGACAAAGTGGCATTCACACTACAGTTGCGATTTGTATAAAAATCACAAATGCACTGCATACAGCATTTTGTGAGCATTCGCAATGCGATTTTTGTTTCTTGAACAAGTTATCTTCCCACCCAGTAGCACTCAGTGTGATGCTGACCTCTCCCCAGCCAGTGTGATTCCCCAGCCAGTGTGACCTTCACTCTCCTTTCAGCGTTTCCTTACTTTCTGACCCAGCAGCACCCTGCGTAACCTTACTTCCCCACCCGGCTACTTTTTCATGCCACCCGGCTGGAAAATATTTCTGGGGAGAACACTGGAGCAGGGTCGAATTCCAGTGAGTCGGGCTATCACATATCAAGCGTCTCACCGGCAAGTTGTTTCTCCGCTGAATGTCCACAAAGCGTGCCATCCCCTTGTAAGACCGCCTGAAATGCCCACAGAACTTCCTGGCCTGCTTCAGGATGTCCTCTAAGCCTGGGTACTTTGACACAAATCTTTGAATGACTAGATTGAGAACATGTGCCATGCAGGGTGCATGTGTCAGCTTTCCCAAATTCAAAGCGGAAAGGAGATTGCTGCCATTGTCACACACCACGTTGCCCATCTCCAGCTGGTGCGGGGTCATCCACTGATCCACCTGTTTGTTAAGAGCAGCCAGGAGAGCTGCTCCAGTGTGACTCTCCGCTTTGAGGCAAGACAGGTCTGAGATGGCGTGACACCGTTGTACCTGGCATGCAGCATAGGCCCTGGGGAGCTGGGGCTGTGTAGCTGGAGAGGAGATCGCAGCACCAGCCAAGGAGGAGAAGGATGATGACAGCGAAGAGGTGGTAGCAGGCGGAGAGGAGTTGGCAGGAAGCCTGCCTGCAAGCCGTGGTGGTGTCACAAGTTGATCCGCTGCATGGCCACGTACTCCCTGCTTGCCATCGGTCATCGGTCACCAGGTTGACCCAAAAGGGCTGTGTAAGTAATGTAGCAGCCCTGACCATGCCTTGGCAGACCAGGCATCCGTGGTCAGGTGGACCCTTGACCCAACGCTGTGAGCCAGAGATGACACCACTTGCTTCTCTACTTCACGGTGCAGTTTGGGTATCGCCTTTTTAGAGAAATAATTGCGGCCTGGCATCTTCCACTGTGGCGTCCCAATAGACAAAAATTTACGGAGGGCCTCAGAGTCCACCAGCTTGTATGGTAACAGCTAGCGAGCTAACAGTTCCACCACGCCAGCTGTCAGACGCCGGGCAAGGGGGTGACTGGCAGAAATTGGCTTCTTCCGCTCAAAAATTTCCTTCACAGACACCTGGCTGCTGTGGGCAGAGGAGCAGGACCACTCAAGATCAGAGGCGTAGTGGAGGAGGGTGGCTGTGAAGGTGCAAGGGAGAAAGCGGCTGAAGACGCAGCACCTGAAGGAGGAAGAGGAGAAGGAGGGTGGCTTTTCTTTTGTGTGCTGCTTTTCCTCAGGTGCTCCTCCTATTGCAGTTTGTGCCTGTAACGATTGTGGAATTCTCTCCGTGATCAGTGCACAAGACGTGCGCTGACACTGCTGAAATCCTCCACAAGCGTGTAATTTGAGGGAACCCAGCAAAAGGTGCAATGCACCTGTAGAGGGAAATTCCTGTTGGCAGGTGGAGCTGTGGAGTGCAGAGGAACAGCTCCTCAGCCCTGCCACAGACGCAAGACAGGAATTGCACGAAGGGAAGAAACGCAGGGCAAGATAGCCCTGAAGGAGAGAGAGCAAAGCGACAGAGGGGATGTGTGGGCACCAATCTAGTCGCCAACCCGCGACAGTGCATACACAAACATGAAGAACAGGAGAGAAGGCAATCGCCAGAGATGGCGATTGCTAACAACGACACAAGACTGAATAAGCACAGATGAGGAATGTATGTATGTCCACCCTGCGATGGCGGACACACAACAAAGGAAACCAAGTGAGAACGCAATCGCAAGAAAAGCGATTGCGAAAGAGAATGAGCACAGGGACAGTTTGTATGTGTGTGCACCAAACTAGTCGCCAACCCGCGACGGTGCATACACAACAGCAGATATGAAATAGGAACGCAATCGCGAGAGAGGCGATTGCCAGAGGTGACACAAGGCTACAGCAAGGCAGAGCACGAGAGTAGCAAAGGAACAGCAAATCATACAATGAGAAGATAATGAAAATAAGAAATGCTAGCTGAACGCGAACACCGCACTCATTCGCAACAGTGCACGCGTTTATGCGCGGTCTCCGCGTGTTAAGCACAACAGAGACAAGCACGCCTAACTAACCGCCGACAGACAAACATGAAACAGAGGACGCGAGCGCTTGCTTAACGGTTACCTCACCGAGCCTCCAGCAAGCGTTCGTAGCAGACAAGACAGATACACAAAAACAGGATTAAGTGAGGGAGACGGATCCACAGCACTAGCGCAAGGCGAGTGCGATCCAGGCAAAACAGATTAGAGGAGATAGCTGGTAGCAGCCGCTGCTCCAGCTATACTCCAAGAACAAAGATCAGAACGACTTCCTGTCGACCACCGCTGGGACAGAACAATCGCAACAGACAAACAAAACAGATATGCAATCCTAACTGCACTAGGGAAACTGCCTAGTGCAGTTCCAGGAATTACTCAAGGCTAATCTTCAACAAAGAGCAAGACTGACACTCCAGGCGAGTGTTACACAGGAACTAACTCTTATGACCAGCAAAGGGCTCTGGAAAACATAGCTCTTTATACTGCCAGTCATCAAAGGAGGCAGGTAGGAGATTTGCATAACGAGTGTATGCAAATTCCCCGGCAGCAGAACAGACCAGAAACTTGTAATGGAAAAACAGGTTTCTCTTGCAGAGACCTGCAGCCCACAGACTAGGGGAATGGTCAAACAGCTGTATGCCAGTGCATCCAGCTGGGCAGATCATTACAGTGCCTTTTCTTGAAGTGCCTTTGTAAGGCACTTGTCCCTACGTGGGTGTTGGCCTTTACACGGCTCAATTTTTGCTGGAAGAGAGTACAGATGGCTTTGCTCCGATCTGAGGCACACGCACTAAAAAATTTCCAAACCGCTGAGCCCCCCTGGGGTGATGGCACTATGGTGGCCTCAGCAGCTGACGTTGAAGGGCATGTTGGCTGGCTGTACATAGGTGGCGATACATGGCACCAGACGCTGCCACCAGCTGTTTCTGATGACAAGCTCCCCCTGCTTCTTTCAGCAACTCATCTCCTCCTACTCCTCTTTGACTCCCCCTCTGAACTGTCCCCCTGTTCATCTCCTCTATTGGAAACATACATGGGATCCGTATCATCTGCATAATCATCCTGCCCAGCTTCGCTTGCCTCAGACACCTCCAAAACTGCACCAACAGCAGGTACTTCATCATCCTCATCCTCACACGTTACATCCATAGTGTCGCCTAACTCACACATATGAGGTGTTGTAACTTGCTTAGCACCTTCATCTTGTTGTTGCAGTAGTAGCTGGGAATCAGTGATTTCACCACCAAATAACTCCTGCGAAGTGTCAAATGCAGCAGATGTGGTGCTTGTAGTAGCGCTGGTGGCTGCGGGAAATGAGGTGTTCTGTGTTAAATAGTCAACCAGTGGTGCTCAGCAGAGCTCGAATATTCGAGCTCTTTTTCAGCTATTCGAGCTCGGTATTCGAGCTCCGAATAGCTGCAGCTATTCGAATGGGCTATTCGAGTAAACGCGAATAGCCCATTCACTATTCGAGCTATTCGAGCAAACGGCGCTATTCGAGCTCGAATTCCGAGCTCGAATAGCGTCATAGCCCAGATTGATGTCCTTAGAGCCAATCAGAGGGCTCCCAGGCCCTCTGACGGCAGCCAATCACAGAGGGGGACCCTGGCCAGCCCCTACCCTATAAATAGCGGCCGCCATGTTCCGTTTCTCCGTCCTTGCCTGAGACTTGCATAGAGAGAGAGTTGCTCCTTTGTGCTTTGGCTTAGCAAGAGCTTTATTGTGGTCATTTACCTAGCGTTTTTGCTCACATACACCTCCTATACACACCTATATTGTTGTTAGTTAGATAGACATTGTATTTTAGTTAGTAGCTTTTGTGTTACATAGAGACAGGCCAGCTGCTGCAGGCTTACAGCTTTAGGCCTCAGGGCCTGCCTGTGTGGGCAGCTGTCCTCCTTTCCTCTGTTAGTTTATTTCTCATTAGTATTAGACAGTATTAGATAGTATTAGACAGTATTTCTGCTGTCCTTTACTACTTAGTGATTGTATTTTGTATTGTAGTTATATACTGTAACTGTACTAGGACACTCACTGTCACTGTTCATAGGCTACTAGCTCCTGCGTGTGCTTGCACTCACTGTCTGTGTACACACACTCTATTTCCTTCTGAATAGTTATATACTGTAACTGTACTAGGACACTCACTGACTGTCACTGTTCATAGGCTAGCTCCTGCGTGTGCGTGCACTCACTCACTGTCTGTGTACTGTACACACACTCTATTTCCTTCTGAATAGTTATATACTGTAACTGTACTAGGACACTCACTGACTGTCACTGTTCATAGGCTAGCTCCTGCGTGTGCGTGCACTCACTCACTGTCTGTGTACTGTACACACACTCTATTTCCTTCTGAATAGTTATATACTGTAACTGTACTAGGACACTCGCTGTCACTGTGCATAGGCTACTAGCTCCTGCGTGTGTGTGTGCACTCACTGTCTGTGTACTGTACACACACTCTATTTCCTTCTGATTACTGATTGATTATTGTAAATTCTACTTCCTGACAGTTACTACTTACTTACTGTAGTAGGGACACTCACTCAGTCACTGTTCATAGGCTAGCTCCTGCACGTGTGTGCGCGTGCGTGCACTCACTGTCTGTAGTGTACACACACTCTATTTCCTTGTGATTACTACTGATTATTGTAACTGCTAGTTGTACTTCCTGACTGTTACTACTTACTTACTGTACTAGGGACACTCACTCACTCTCTGTTCATAGGCCAGCTCCTGCGCGTTTGCGCGTGCGTGCACTCACTGTCTGTAGTGTACACACACTCTATTTCCTTGTGATTACTACTGATTATTGTAACTGCTAGTTGTACTTCCTGACTGTTACTACTTACTTACTGTACTAGGGAGTCGGGACACTCACTCAGTCACCTCACCCACCAACCCACTCCATTAAAGTACCCCACTTTTCACCCGCCCTTTTCAAAAACTTGTGTTTACGCCTAAAACATCGAAGATGTCTGGAAGTGGCAGCCAGCGCGGTTTGGGCAAGGGGAAGGGCAGCAAGGGAATCAGGAGGAGAGGGAGCAGCATTGTGGCAAGCCGCGGGCGCGGCCGCGCCACCATGCACAGTTCCGCAGCAGCAGCAGCAGCGTCAGTGGCTAACATTCCTCCCATAGCCACTGGCCGTGGACGCCTTGGGCGCCGCCCAGCAGGAGCATCTGCAACTCACGCTGCAGAGACACGGCAGCAGCGTGTAGCACCTGCTCCGATTTTCCTCCAGCCGGGTCGGAAACGTCCCATTGAGGAAAAGGATGCAGACACTGTGGTGCAACTGATGACGGAGGATGAGCAGCCCGCCATCAGCTCTGCATCCGAGGCCTCCACCCTCACCACCACCACCACCACCACCCCTGTTCACAGCAGCCGCCCAGCAGGGCCTGGGGAGGAGGCCAGTTCACCGTCAGTCGCCGACCTGTCACTCAGCACTCTTTTGACCCCAGGCATGATGCGTCATTGTCTGCTGTTGTTGGCGATTTGGAGGAGGAGATGCTGATGGGCACTTTGGGGGATGAGGGATTGGACAGCAAGACTGTGGCGACAGTCAAGCAGCCCATTCATGCATCAGGAGAGGAGTTTGGGGGGTCATCATCCCAGCAGGACATGTTTCAGGAGGGGGAGGCTGATGATGACACGGTGACAGACAGGAACTGGGTGCCACCACCTCCAGGGGATGTCGTCCTCAGCAGCTCTGAGGAGGAGGAGGATGCGCTTGTGGGCCTTGCAAGGAGGCGCATCATTGCAAGCATTGGCAGCAGTAGGCAGGTCCCACAGCCTGCTGGTGTCTCAGGCTCAGCAGCAGCAGCAGCAGCATCTGCCAGTACCACCACCAGCCGCACCCAAGCCCCCCCCCCCCCAACCACCACAGGGAGACAGGCAGCAGCGGTTCCATGCCGTAGGGGGTCGTTTTTGTCACCAATCTGGCGTTTTTTCACCATGCCCACAGTGTACAGCAAGTACGCCACTTGCAACCACTGTCAGCGGAAGTTGAGCAGAGGTGCAGACCCCTTAAAGTTCAGCACCAGCTCGCTCATCAACCACCTTGCTGCGAAACATTTCCACCAGCATGAGGAGTTCCAGAGGCTGAAGGCATCTGGTGCTGTCAGTGGCACCACACCCATCACTGCACAGCCTTCAGCAGCAGCAGCAGCAGCAGCAACAGCAGCCACCCGCCCTCCTGCTCCTCCAGCAGCACCAGCAGGAGTGTGGAAACGCACTGCTCCTCCCCCCTCTGCAACTCCTGCCGCCGACACTGAGGCCTGTTCTGGCAGCCAGTCCTCAGTGGCCTCCTCTGCTGTGTCTGCTGATTCCCGTGCCAGCAAAAGGCCACGCCAGAGCCATTTGAGCGAGTCCTTCCAGGGGGTGGTTAGGGCTCTGCCTCCCAGCAGCCGTCGCGTGTGGCAGCTGAACGGCTTGCTGGCACGGGCCATGTGCTCCCAACTCCTGCCGTACACGCTTGTGCAGGAGGGGAGCGACATGCGTGCGCTGCTTGCTTGTGCAGCCCCAGACTGGCAGCTCCCCAGCAGACACTTCTTCGCCCGCAAGGCCATTCCTGCACTGCACCGCTTTGTGATGGCCAATGTGGAGTGAGGGCTGGAGCACGCGGTTGGTGAAAGGGTCCACGTCACCATGGACTCCTGGAGCAGCCGCTTCGGGACAGGCCGCTACCTGTCTTTCACTGTCCACTGGGTCAGCTTGGTGGAAGGGGGTGAGGATGGGAGAGCAGCAGCGGGCACAGCAGCAGCAACACAGTGGGTGGTGCCCCCCCGCAGGGTCAGGGGAACTGCAGCAGGTTCCTCCGATCCTCTGCCATCCTCCGGCACACCTGGCCAAACCCCCCGCCTCAGCAGCAGCGTGAAGGCCCGCCACTGCCAAGCGCTGCTGCACTTGGTCAGCCTTGGGAAGACCAAGCTGACGGCAACCCATGTGTTGGCCAAACTCCAGGAGCAGGAGAGGATTTGGCTGACCCCCAGAGGCCTCAGAGTCGGAGAGGTGGTGGCCGACAATGGGGCCAATCTGGTTGCCGCAATAGACAGGGGAAACCTGACCCACATCCCCTGTCTTGCCCACGTGCTGAACCTGGTGGTGCAAAAGTTCTTGCGCACCTACCAGGGGATGGGCGAACTGCTGGAAACGGCAAGGAACGTTGTGCGTCACTTCCGGCGCTCGGCTGCAGCCTGTGCGAGCCTGGAAGACGTGCAAAAGGAGCTGGAGCTGCCACGCCATCGGCTGATCCTTGACGTTCCGACTCGCTGGAACTCCACCCTGGCGATGTTGGAGCGTCTGGTTGAACAGAAGCACGCTGTCAACCAGTACCTTGCCCTGGCCACTGTTTCCGCCGCTCAGAGAAGGGACAAGACCAGCAACATCCCGTCCATCGTCCCCGATGATGACTGGAGGCAAATGCAGCAGGTGTGCTTAGTGCTGGCTCCCTTTCTGCAGGCCACTAACATGGTGAGCAGGGACCATGCTATGGTCTGCGAGTGGGTGCCCCTGGTTTGTCTGCTGAACAGGGCCCTCGATGCTTTGCTGGAACAGGGTGCGGCAGCCTTGGACCAGCAGGAGCGGCAAGCAGCTGCACAGTCCACCTCTGAGGGGGAGGAGGAGGAGGACTTGGTGGAGGTCCCTGACCTTGCTGCTGATGAGGGGGATCAGCACAGCGCAGCTGAGTTGGTGCGGGGGTGGAGAGAGGATGAGGCGGCAGAGGAGGAGGATGAGGAGGACAGCACTGCCGTCGATGTGCCAGCACACGTGGCCCGCCTCTTCCCAATGGCAGCGCACATGCTGGCGTGCCTGCGCAAGGACCCCAGGGTGATCCAGATGAAGCAGAGGGAGGACATCTGGATCAGCATGATGTTGGACCCACGCCTCAAGGGGAAGTTGAGCCAGTTCCTGCCGCCTGCAGGAGGAGACCTAGCGCAACAAATAAGGAGCTTGCAGCAGGCCCTTGTTGAGCGCTTGGAGGAAGCCTTCCCCCAGCCTTCCACCCCCACTGTCCAGCAGCCAGCACAGAGGCAGCAGCAGGTGCCTGCATCCAGCAGCAAGCGCCCCACAGACCTGCTGTCTCTCAGCCACGAGCTCTACAGGACTGTAGAGGCTCCGGCAGCAGTGACTAGAGAGGAGGTGCATGATGCAGCAGCATCCTCCTCCGGTCACAGCCAGCGCCTGACCCGCATGGTGGCTGACTACATGGGGTCCTACAGCGGGCTTGACAGCGATGCCCCTGTTGATCCCATGGAGTATTGGGTCAAGCGCCTGGAGATCTGGAGCGAGCTGGCGCAGTACGCCCTGGAAGTGCTGTCCTGCCCCCCTTCCAGCGTGCTGTCCGAGCGCTGCTTCAGTGCAGCTGGTGGCGTGGTCACCGAGAAACGCTCACGTCTGTCTCACAAGTCTGTGGACAGACTGACGTTTCTCAAGATGAACCAGGCGTGGGTGGAAGGCGAGTTCCTGGCCCCTGTTGTCGGCGAGAGGGGGACATGAACTGGCTAAGAACCATCGTTAATGTGCCTTACCACCCTTTACCACCTCCTGGCTCCTGCTCACTAAGCCAGCCTGGTTCAGTTTGACTATTACGTCGCCTGCAGCCACACATTTTACACCTACAGTGGGCTGCTGTGTACTGCCCTTCTGCTGTGTGTCTGTTTCCCACTGCCAGGGTACACAGAATTACATTCTGCTGCCACTCTGCCACCAGCTATTACGTCAAACAATAGCTATATATCTGTGTAATTGGTTGTACAAACAAAACCAAAAAACCATTAAAAAAAAAAAAAAAAAGGTTTAATTTTTCTGAGGTGCCCGGGTTGAAAACTGTGTTGTCCCAGTTGTGTATTGGACACGATGTGGGCTGCACGACCGCTGCCTGGGACCTCCTGTTGTGTTTATTTACAGCCCTGTTATCACCGCTAGGTACCAGGGCTATTATGTCACGCTGCCTGCCTGCTGCCACACTCACACTACTCCTCCATTCCTCCTGCTGCTGCTGTCTGTGTTTCCCACTGCCAGGGTACACAGAATTACCTTCTGCTGCCACTCTGCCACCAGCTATTACGTCAAACAATAGCTGCTCACATTACTCCTCCATTCCTCCTGCTGCTGCTGCTGTCGGTCTGTGTTTCCCACTGCCAGGGTACACAGAATTACCTTCTGCTGCCACTCTGCCACCAGCTATTACGTCAAACAATAGCTATATCTGTGTAATTGGTTGTAAAACCAAAACCAAAAAACCATTAAAAAAAAAAAAAAAAGGTTTAATTTTTCTGAGGTGCCCGGGTTGAAAACTGTGTTGTCCCAGTTGTGTATTGGACACGATGTGGGCTGCACGACCGCTGTCTGGGACCTCCTGTTGTGTTTATTTACAGCCCTGGTATCACCGCTAGATATCAGGGATATTATGTCACGCTGCCTGCCTGCTGCCACACTCACACTACTCCTCCATTCCTCCTGCTGCTGCTGTCTGTCTGTGTTTCCCACTGCCAGAGAACACAGAATTACCTTCTGCTGCCACACTGCCACCAGCTATTACGTCAAACAATAGCTGCTCACATTACTCCTCCATTCCTCCTGCTACTGCTGCTGTCGGTCTGTGTTTCCCACTGCCAGGGTACACAGAATTACATTCTGCTGCCACTCTGCCACCAGCTATTACGTCAAACAATAGCTATATATCTGTGTAATTGGTTGTACAAACAAAACCAAAAAACCATTAAAAAAAAAAAAAGGTTTAATTTTTCTGAGGTGCCCGGGTTGAAAACTGTGTTGTCCCAGTTGTGTATTGGACACGATGTGGGCTGCACGACCGCTGTCTGGGACCTCCTGCCTGCTGTGTTTATTTACAGCCCTGGTATCACCGCTAGGTACCAGGGCTATTATGTCATGCTGCCTGCCTCATTGACTGCCTGCTGCCACACACTCATCCTCCTTCTCCTGCTGCTGAATTTACCTCCTGCTGTCTGTGTGTTTCCACTGCCAGGGAGCACATACAATGGCGCTTCCAACATGCGTGCGCCACCAGCCATTTGTTACGCTCAAAAATAGCTGCATTTCTTTAAAAAAAAATGAAAAGAGAAATAAGTGAAGAAGAAGACGATATAGAAGAAGACGAAGAAGAAGAAGAAAAAGAAGACGAAAAAGAAAAAGAAGACGAAAAAGAAAAAGAAGACGAAAAAGAAAAAGAAGACGAAAAAGAAAAAGAAGACGAAAAAGAAAAAGAAGACGAAAAAGAAAAAGAAGACGAAAAAGAAGACGAAAAAGAAAAAGAAGACGAAAAAGACGAAGACGAAGACGAAGACGAAGACGAAGACGAAGACGAAGACGAAGACGAAGACGAAGACGAAGAAGATATAGAAGAAGAAGATATAGAAGAAGAAGATATAGAAGATAAAGAAGAAGAAGAAGAAGAAGAAGAAGTATATACAGTACTGAACCAAAAATTCTGGACACAACTTCTCTTTTCACCTTTTTTTTTTAAAAGGAACATCCCCACATAATCACTTGCTGTTGTTACTTGGAAAAAAAGATGTTTCTTGCATCATTCACCCTCAAAACAAGTGTTGGAAGCTATTTAAGGCCAATTCGAATAGTCAGCTCGAATAATGAGCTCGAATACTGACTCGAATAGTGAGCTCGAAGTCAGAGGTCGAATCGAATAGTAAAAATTATTCGACTCGAATATTCGACTGACCTCGAATAATTTACTATTCGAATTCGACCAAACTCGAATTTTAAAGAGGAACTGTAACATAAAAAGATCCCCTGGGGGGTACTCACCTCGGGTGGGGGAAGCCTCCGGATCCTAATGAGGCTTCCCACGCCGTCCTCCATCCGTCAGGGGTCTCGCTGCAGCCCTCCGTGGAGTCCGGGCAGCGGTGACGTCAATATTTACCTTCCTGGCTCCTGCGCAGGCGCTCTGACGGCTGTCGGCTCCGAACTACACGGAAATACCCGATCGCCGTCGGGTCCGCTCTACTGCGCAGGCGCAAGTTTCCTGCGCCTGCGCAGTAGAGCGGACCCGAATGAGATCGGGTATTTCCGTGTAGTTTGGAATGGAAAGCCGCCACAGCGCCCCCGCTGGAGCCAGCAAAGGTAAATATTGAAATGACAGTCGGCACAGTCGCCGGCTGTTCGGAGGGCTGCGGAGAGACCCCCGTGGGACAGAGGACGGCGTGGGAAGCCTCATTAGGATCCGGAGGCTTCCCCCACCCGAGGTGAGAACCCCCCAGGGGATCTTTTGAATGTTACAGAGTCTCTTTAAAAAGGGGTATTTGAGCATCACTATAGTCAACCACGTCCTGACAATCTTGGGAGTTGATGGCATGTGCCTTCTTCTGAGCACTGTACTTTGGGCCAGGGCCGTATGAAATCACATCAACACGACCTCGCACAGACCTGCTGGTGCCGGGTGGCCTTCTTCTGGGTCAGCCTCTACCTCCTCCTCTACCTGGTTTGTCCATTTTGTCCATCTCAGGGGGGGGGGGGGGTGATAGGTATAAGCAGTGAGTGGGTTCACTGAAAACAACAGCTAGGTATATGTTGTGAGGTGGGTTCACTGAACACAACACCTAGGTATATGCAGTGAGGTGGGTTCACTCAACACAAGTGCTCACAGCTCAAAGGAAGTGAAGTGAATAAAGGCTTTGGCCTACACTGCCTGCTTAATTTATCACCTGTGTTACAGATAATCCGTCCCCCTAATTAATACTTGTCTGCTAATCAAACAGGAGGGGGAAAACAACAGGGAAAATATACTTTTAAAAACTGACACTTGTTGCTCTTGCTGTTCTAGATATTAGTTGAACAGCAATAAACAATTCACCAGATAACACAACAGCAATACACAATTTACCAACAATATATATTGAGTATAGCAAAGAAATGAACAGCGCTACTTAAAAACAGATGAGTGCTTACCTGCAAAAAAGTGCACACCCCACTCATGGGATTCAAATACACAATGAGCATACACATGACCTGTCTACCACTTGGAGGATGTTAGTTTCACTAACAATTTGCAATTTGTTAGGTACTTGTCCCTCCCACTGTCGAAGAAGTCTTTCCTCCATGGGTAGACAGGTCATGTGTATGCTCATTGTGTATTTGAATCCCATGAGTGGGGTGTGCACTTTTTTGCAGGTAAGCACTCATCTGTTTTTAAGTAGCGCTGTTCATTTCTTTGCTATGTTTGATTTAATTCTGGTCAGCTGCTCCCACTTGATAGTTTTTCTTTGGTGTATATGCAGAGCCTCTGTTTGGGTTCAAGGTGCGTTTTGTAGTTCCTGGGGGGGCTCAGCGCATCTCTGAGCTGAGGCCATCCAGAGGCGGCCTGGTGATGCGCTGATCCCACTTTTTCTGCGCAATTCTTAAATTTACTGGTAGCGCGCCCAGGCTATGCATATGCATAGGTAGGTTTTAGTTAGTGTTAGGTCCCCTCCCATGGAGGAAAGACTTCTTCGACAGTGGGAGGGACAAGTACCTAACAAATTGCAAATTGTTAGTGAAACTAACATCCTCCAAGTGGTAGACAGGTCATGTGTATGCTCATTGTGTATTTGAATCCCATGAGTGGGGTGTGCACTTTTTTGCAGGTAAGCACTCATCTGTTTTTAAGTAGCGCTGTCCATTTCTTTGCTATGTTTGATTTAATTCTGGTCAGCTGCTCCCACTTGATAGTTTTTCTTTGGTGTATATGCAGAGCCTCTGTTTGGGTTCAAGGTGCGTTTTGTAGTTCCTGGGGGGGCTCAGCGCATCTCTGAGCTGAGGCCATCCAGAGGCGGCCTGGTGATGCGCTGATCCCACTTTTTCTGCGCAATATATATTGAGTGCTCACAGCTCACCAAAAAGTAAAGTGAAACCAGCCCTCAACCAGAATAAAGGCTTCGCCTACAGCTAATCCCTCCCCCTGATTAGCAGACAAGGCTTAACCAATCAAACCGGAGGGGGAAAAACTAGGAAAATAAACATTTAAAAACTGACACTTGCTGCTCACGCTGTTTTAGATGTCAGATAAACATTAATACACAATTTACCAACAATAAAAAAGAAAAGAAAATCAGTGCTCACCGCTCTATAAGCAGTGAAACAAGCCCTCCACCAGAATAAAGGCTTCAGCCTAAACCGTTTGTTTAATGTATCACCTGTGTTAGGTGTCCCTATTTAATCCTTGTCTGCTAATAGTAAGCTGTGCAGAGGCGCCAAAAGAATAAAAGTATACTAAAAAGTTTAAAATATTCGGGTGGCGGTGGTGCCAAGCGTGTATTGGACGTCTAGCCGTGATAATCCGTATGTCTATTGCCTGATGAAGCGGGATTGTGCCCGTGAAACGCGTTGCGAATTATTTGTCGAGTATAATTAAATTGTCTTTTGCTCAAGTGACAATTTCGTGTCCTTTTTGGAGTGACCGGTCCACCACCGCCACCCGAATATTTTAAACTTTTTAGTATACTTTTATTCTTTTGGCGCCTCTGCACAGCTTACTATCAATAATTCCACCCTTGTGGAAGGGTGATATACCCTCTGTTCCTTCTACAGAGAGCGACATCTTAATCCTGAGTGGGGACAGGTCTAACCTCCCCACCTGCCTATACAGTGGTTGCCTATGCGGTAACCCATGTTTGTGAGTATAATACTTACTTGTCAATTATTCTTCTGGTTCCAATACATACTACACCTAACCGGGCTCTCGGTTTCTTTGTTTTATTCTTGTCTGCTAATAAACGGGGGGGGGGGGGGGGGAGCAACAAAAATATACATTTAAAAACTGACACTTGTTGCTTTTGCTGTTCTAGATATCAGATGAATAGTCAGCAAAACACAATCCAGCAGATAACACAACAGCAATACACAATTTTCCAACAACATATAATCAGTGCTCACAGCTCAACAGAAGTGAAATGAAAGCAGCCCTCCACCAGGCAGTGTTTCAGCTAAATAAAGGCTGAAAGTGTACACAGAAGATACATTTTCACGGGATATATTATATTATATAAATACAGCAGCTATGGAATAAAATACAATAACATTAAGGAGAGCCAAGAATGGCTGCCACCCGATGCTGGCAAACAATACAGCAACCTGCCCGTGGGACTGAGATGTGCACCAGCAAACAGACTTGATAAATTGTAGTAGAACAGAAAGCTAGAACAGTAATGACAGGTTACATACAGAGGTTACAAACAGCAAGAAGTTGGTCTAATAGCCATTTCATGGAATAACCGCTTCCTCAGAGACCAAAGGACCAAAATACAATAGCAGCTTTCAAAACAGATACAATGTACTATGGGAACTTGTCATTTGGAAATGGACAATACTTGTGCACAAAAGCAAGTACGATAACTGGGTAATAAAAAGTAGGGGGAACAAATTTTTACCACTTTATAACCACGCTATGTCATAGTTTATCCCCACCTTTCTAAATGCTTACATCTTGAGTAACAGTTGGTGGAATAGCCATCAGGGTCTGTAGGTAGGTGGTATATTTCACCACCTTCAGAAAAAAAACAACAACAAAAAACAAGCAGAGTGTCTTGAACAGGGAAACAACATGTCCTCCAAGTAAAAACTAGTAAGTCTACCTCCAAGTGACAGACAACACCCTTTGTAATAGACAACTCTCTTGTTGAAATACTCATTTAAAAAGCACCCCTCATGTGCAGAGGTGGACAGTGAGAGCATACCTGTCTCCAGCTCTCCAGCTTTTAGACTCCCACCTCTTATGTTCTGGCACAGAAGGTTTAGAGCTAGTGCAGAGGCCAAATAGGCAGCTGGAATCTATGCAGGACAGGGGAAGAATCTAATGGGGGAACATCAGGCATTCTGAGAAGCAGTACTCCCAGTTCCTTAGCGTAAAAGGCAACCACGGCATGTGCCATACCTGCTCCCCTGTAGATGCACTGTGGTGAGGAGTTATCTAGATCAGGGGTCCCCAACCTTTTCCGGCCCGGGGACCACTTACTGACCAAATTTTTCTCAGAGGCCCGGGGGGGGTTTATTGCGCGCGCGACCTAGTGGACAGTGTCGTGCACAGCGGGTTATGGGGGGAGGGGCTGGGGTGCGGCGGCATAGCTAGCATAGTTGCCTCAGTATAGGGAGTTTCGTTGCCCCAGTATGGCTAGTATAGTTACCCCAGTGTAGCTAGTATAGTGCCCCAGTATAGCTAGTATTGTGACCAGTATAGCTAGTATAGTCCCAGTATGGGTCGGTAGTGCCCTAGTATAGCGCCCAGTATAGCTAATATAGTGTCCAGTATGGGTAGGTAGTGCCCCAGTATAGCTAGTAAAGTGCACAGTATAGTGCCCCAGTATGGCTAATAAAGTGCCCAGCATGGCTAGGCTAGTATAGTTACCCCAGTATAGCTAGTAAAGTGCCCAGCATGGCTAGTATGGTGTGCCCAGCATGGCTAGTATGGTTACCCCAGTATGGCTAGTATAGTGCCCCAGCATGGCTAGTATAGTGTCCCAGCATGGCTAGTATAGTGCCCCAGCATGGCTAGTATGGTTACCCCAGTATGGCTAGTATGGTTACCCCAGCATGGCTAGTATCGTGCCCCAGCATGGCTAGTATAGTGCCCAGCTATAGCTAGTATAGTGTCCAGCATGGCTAGTATAGTGCCCAGCATGGCTAGTATAGTGCCCAGCATGGCTAGTATGGTTACCCCAGTATGGCTAGTATGGTTACCCCAGCATGGCTAGTATAGTGCCCCAGCATGGCTAGTATAGTGCCCCAGCATGGCTAGTATAGTGCCCCAGCATGGCTAGTATAGTGCCCAGCATGGCTAGTATAGTGCCCAGCATGGCTAGTATAGTGCCCAGCATGGCTAGTATAGTGCCCAGCATGGCTAGTATAGTGCCCAGCATGGCTAGTATAGTACCCAGCATGGCTAATATAGTGCCCATCATGGCTAGTATAGTGCCCAGCTATAGCTAGTATAGTGTCCCAGCATGGCTAGTATAGTGCCCCAGCATGGCTAGTATAGTGCCCCAGCATGGCTAGTATAGTGCCCAGCTATAGTTAGTATAGTGCCCAGCATGGCTAGTATAGTGCCCAGCATGGCTAGTATAGTGCCTAGCATGGCTAGTATAGTGCCCAGCATGGCTAGTATGGTTACCCCAGTATGGCTAGTATGATTACCCCAGTATGGCTAGTATAGTGCCCCAGCATGGCTAGTATAGTGCCCCAGCATGGCTAGTATAGTGCTCAGCATGGCTAGTATAGTGCCCAGCATGGCTAGTATAGTGCCCAGCTATAGCTAGTATAGTGCCCCAGCATGGCCAGTATAGTGCCCAGTATGCGTAGATGGTGCCCCCGCGGCCGCCGCTTCTGTTACCTTATGGGCGGGCGGCCGCTTCCGGATTCCCCCAGGCGCCGCTCTCCTTCATGCATGAAGTACTATCTCCTCCTATAACAGCAGTGCGTCTTGCGTCTGCTGTAAGGAGGGAAGGAGGCGGGGCAGCAGCTTCCTGTAGCGGCGATATGCATCGCCGCTACCATGGGAACCGCTGCCCCGCCTCCTTCCCTCCTTACAGCAGACGCAAGACGCGCTGCTGTTATAAGAGGAGATAGCACTTCATGAAGGAGAGCGGCGCATGGGGGAATCCGGAAGCGGCCGCCCGCTTATAAAGTAACAGAAGCGGCGGTCGCGGGGGGGGAGGGGCAAGATGACAGACCCGCCGCGACCCGGCTGGACACTGCCAACGGACCGGCAGTGGGCCGCGGCCCGGTGGTTGGGGACCCCTGATCTAGATCATAAAGCTGACCTGACAGTAAAGGTGGCAGAGGCAAGACAGTTATGTATAGCAGGGCTCTCCAACTCTGGTCCTCATGGGCCATATACATTTCAGTGTTAGGGATGGAAAGAGAAATGTGTTCTAAATGATGAACTACACTTTTCCTAATTCAATACCATCAATTAATTAAGGCTTTGCCAAAAATGTGTGAGGACCTCAATCCTCGAGGACTGGAGCTGGACAGCTCTGAAGTATAGGATAAATCACTCCTTAAAATTCGCGCCGGGCGGATGTGATGCTTTGGCTGCATACCGCCCAGCGGAAGTGAGGTTGGAAGCGACGAGGGACATGGGGCGGACACACAGAGCGCACGGTAACGGCTGTGGTAGCCGCAGCGCGGATTCGGGAACCTATTAGGCTCGAACGGCATGAGTCCCCGCCCACCTAGCCAAGTATTGACAGCATCGGCGGTGGTGAGATTAACTGTGCAATAAGTAATCAATCCGATATAGCATTGGGATGATGGTTCATACAGCATACATAATGTATACACAATATAATGAACAGGATTGTATATTGATGCCTACACATACTGCATGATATGACTTCGTTTACATATGTATATGCCAGTGATGTAAGCAGTTGAAGGGGAGGAACCAATTGCTTGATTGTCATGGGTGGTTACTCATTTTGGAAGTATATATGTTTTGAGCACATTGTGGTGTATTGTTTGTCTGCACATTCTGAGGAAGGAGACCCGCCGTGGCTCCGAAACAATTGTCATCATTGTGTTGATGGAGCAATAAAAAGGAGAACTATTGCACTTTGAAGCAGGTGTGCTAGCCTGAACTTGATTGAACTATTGACTTCTGTGATGCTTGGGCTTAGCACCATCCAGGCTATGCACCCACACTTTGGGGTAAGGTGTGCCACAACCGCAGCTACCACATGTTAGATCATAAAGCTGACCTGACAGTAAAGGTGGCAGAGGCAAGACAGTTATGTATAGCAGGGCTCTCCAACTCTGGTCCTCATGGGCCATATACATTTCAGTGTTAGGGATGGAAAGAGAAATGTGTTCTAAATGATGAACTACACTTTTCCTAATTCAATACCATCAATTAATTAAGGCTTTGCCAAAAATGTGTGAGGACCTCAATCCTCGAGGACTGGAGCTGGACAGCTCTGAAGTATAGGATAAATCACTCCTTAAAATTCTGAAGAAATATACTATTTTCCTGGCATGAATAAAGAATCCCTTTCTGTGAAATGCTTACTTGCATCCATTACATAGTTATATGCACTAATCAGCTATTTGTCAAAGTTCTGTATCTTTACCACCACCACATTTCCAGGGAGTAATAGCAATACCTCTGCAGACAATAAGAATGGTCACTTTCATTTTTGGGACAAAGGTTAAGTACTGATAACTTCACCCACATCAGTAAAAAAAAAAAAAAGTGTACATATGCTAAATACATATTGAACTCCATACTAAATTATACTTCTGGGTGCCGAAAGTGCTGTTCAGAGGAAAACACAACCTTTTAAAACTAAGGAGATTTAAAATGAGTGCAAAGTCTATTTCCTATCCCAAACAAACCACAACAATCTTTTCTATTGTCATAAAAAATACATAGCTCCCATGATAACACAACTTATTATACTTTCATGCCCTGTTCCCTTTCATTGTCGCTGCAGAGGCTTGCATGTTGACTCTACAATTCAGTTAGCTTATTGTGTGTCATGATGCTTTATCTCCTATCCTGGGGTTTGGTAAAATTACACAGTGCCTCACTGAGAATGCACCATTTTAAGTCTCTGTTTGCTCATTTCGGGCTTCAAGGACCTAAGAGTGCACTAATGAACTTGTCAGAGTATCAGCTGTGTTCTCAAATATAAAAGGTACTACTTGAGCAAAGCAGAAATACAGATTTTCAGTTTTAATGTATTTAAAATGTGCATAAATAATACATGCGTTATGTATAATAGAATACCATATTCTGCAGCTTAAATGTTCCCTTTACATCTTCAATAGAGCAGATTGGTCTATACATAAATTTAAGCTGACTGCATATAATAATACTTAACCTGCAGTACTAATCATGTGATGATTTGATTTCATTTTTCACCAACTTTTACAAACAGTACATATTTGTCATTGCATCATATGTCTCTAAAAATTCAATATGGGCTTACCGTAGTTTTCTTCCAGTGCATTGATCAAGTATAGTATCTTAACCACTTCACATCCAGACCTTGTTTTCCCCTTATTGACCAGAGCAGTTTTGACGCTTTAGCAGTGTCCTTGTTTAATCACCAATAACTTAATCTGTACTCGTGCCACATAAATGATCTATATATCGTTTTTTTCAAGACAAACTAAGCTTTCATTGGGGGGTATTTGGTCCCAAGTAAAATGTTCCTCTCTATGCATGTTAATGGGAAAAAGGGGGGGAAATAAAAAAAGTCACTATTTCTCAATTTGACCAATTTCTGTTTAAAAATAAAAAGTGCGATTGACATAAAAACTGTGCCACCAGTTAAAGTCGCCCCAGTATAGATATCCAGATGTGTCCCCAGTATCACCCCACCCCCCCAGTATAGCCAGATGTGTCCCCAATATTAGCCCCCCCAGCATAGCCAGATGTGTCCCGTGTTTGCCACCCCCAGAATAGATTGACAGATGCACCCCCAGGAATAGTGCCCCTCTTTATAGCCAGATGTGATCCCAGATCAGGATTACCCACATTATGGCCAGATGTACCACCAGGATTAGCGCTGCCCCCCATTATAGCCAAACATGCCCCCAGTATTAAGTTATGGGCCCCCCCAGGTGCCTAGATGTGCAAAATTTGTAAACCCCCCACCCCTTGGTTCCTCAGATGCCCCCCAGTAAACATGTATACCCCCTTTGCATATTTGCTCCCCTCCCCCCAAGAAACTATAGCCAGATGCCCCCCCCCCATCAGGCAGCCCCCTCCGTGAACATATAGTTAATAAAAAGGCACAAGCAGGCAGTCTCACTCACCTTACCTCGGTCCTGCGACTATCCTGAAGCCTGATCCTCCGATCACCGCTCTGCAGTCAGCCGCATATTGCCGGTAACCCGGGTCCCGGCTTGATGATGTCATCAAGCCGGGACCCGGGTTACCGGCAATATGCGGCTGACTGCAGAGCGGGGATCGGAGGATCAGCCTTCAGGACAGTCGCAGGACCGAGGTAGGTGAGTGTGGCTGCTTGCTTGTGCCTTTTTATTAACTATATGTGCACCGAGGGGGACAGGTGAAGGATCGCTGCAGTTCACTACTGCAGCGATCATTCATGGGAGGAGGGTGGACTAATTGGCCAAAAGGGAATATGTTCCCTTCCACCAATTAGTATTGCAGCTGACAGTGCCGGAGGGTGCGCTCTAAAGAGCACCCGACCGTGCACAGCAGGGCTGCAGCCAGGTCAGTATATCTACGTCGCTGTGGCTTGGAGGGTGCCACAGCTGACGTAGATATATTGTAGTGGAGGGGAAAGTGGTTAAAATACAGCAAATATTAGATTTATTTGAGGAATATAACCATTTAATGTCAGTTTATTTCTGTTGTAAACTTGCGTGCAAATATAGTACAAAGTATTCTAGTAAGGTTCATATTTTATAAAAATACAAAACACAAACACTAATGCAAAGTAAAGCAGAAAAGCTAGCTTAGGGCACTTTCATATTAGCTAACACGTGCACAAACCCGATTCTGTGCAGGCATTATGACAAATGGCATGACATCAGGAAGTTGTGGTTCGATGCATATCCGTGGCGCTAGGTCTAATTTACCCAACTGGATTTACCTAACTAATTTACCCAACTTGCGTCGTACGATTGACCTCTTCCGAACCGCGTCACACCGATGGGCGTGGCCGCGGCGGCAGCCCCAGGACCAGCTAACGCAGATGATTGGCGTAAAGTCCTGGGGCAGCAATTTGCAGTAGATCGCATCTCCTGCATCTCCTGTCTGGTGGGCGGAGCGGAGCTCCGCCTTCAGTCTCCGAGCGGCGATCGCCGTTCGGAAGACTGTTACACGGCGACAACGCCGTGTATTTACATGTACAGCGCTGCGATCAGCAGCAGCGCTGTCCCCCTGGGGCACATGAGAGCGATTGGCTCTCATAGGCAGAAGCCTATGACAGCCAATCGCCATTATTGGCTGGCTGGGGGGTGGGAGGGATCAAAGAAAAAAAAGAAAAAGAAAATTGTAAAAAAAACAAAAAGAAAAATAATAACTATTTATTTAAAAAAAAGAGAGCTCTGTTGGTGGGGGAAAAGGGGGGGGGGGGGAAATCAATTGTGTACTGTGTTGTGCGGCCCTGCAGCTTGGCCTTAAAGCTGCAGTGGCCATTTTAACAATAAAAGGCCTGGTCTTTAGGGGGGTAAAGCACTGCAGTCCTCAAGAGGTTAAAAGCTCCCAGAAGCATTGCAACATAACGCTCTGGAGCGCTTTGTCTAATGTGAAAGGTAGGTCAATAGACTTTCATGTTACCCTGCTTACCGCATCCTAGTAGCCATCTGTCAAAACAGACAGATCAGCTCCTAGTGTGAAATAGCCCTTACCAGAAGGACATCTGAAAATTATTATCAACCTCATTTAGTTGTCAGAAAAAAAAAAAAAAAAAAAAAAAAACATTGTAAAGAACAGTGCAGCCCCATAACCCCAGAAAAGTTTAAGATGAAAATTCCTCCAACAATATATTAAAAAAAAAATAGGTTTAGCCCAGAAAACTGTTAAACCATTAGAATGATCAGAATCCTACATTTGAAGGACAAATGACCAGATAGCGATATGGAGGCTGCCATTTTAATTTCCCTTTTAACAATACCAGTTGCCTGGCATCCTGCTGATCGCTCCGCTGCGGGAGCAGCACCACCACCACAACAGATTGTGAATGGTTTCAGGCTGAAATCGGTTCACAATCTGTTTGCAGTAAAGGTAGCCATACGATTCCTCTCTGATCAGATTCGATCAGAGAGGGATCTATCTGTTGGTCGAATCTGATGGCAAATCGACCAGTGTATGGCTACCTTTAGGCTAAACGTATTTGAGACAGAAGATCAGCAGGACAGCTAAGCAATTTGTATTGTTTAAAGGAAATACATTTGGCAACCTCCATATCCCTATCAAGTCAGTTGTCCTTTAAAGAGAACCGAAGGTGGGTATTTAAAATCTTAAGAGCTGACTGTTCCAAAAAGTGCTGGGGGCGTTGGAGTGCCTTGCTTAAAAGTCTACTATTATGCATGCCTACTGGATGCATCTAAAGACTGGTGGAAGCTAAATTCACCTAAAAAATGGATCCACATAGAAAATTAAGTCGCACAAACCAACCTACTACTCCTTCTTACACTTCAATTACTCCAAGCGCAGATCAACAAATCACCCTACCCCACGATTCAGGCTTCCTTCCTTGCTTGGGCACATTTCACTAAAATCTCTAAACCCAATTCTAAAACTGCATTAATAAAACTCCCTATAGAAGCTTTCTCCCTTATGGCACCTGACTTCGATCTAAAAAATTGGACTTCTGCTGGAATCTCTTCAATAACAGACTTATTCCCACCTGATGCACCAGACATACCATTTCCTGAATAAAGGAATAAATTCGCTATCCCTTCCGGATAATTATTTAAATACCTACGTATTAAACATCTCATGAAAGAAAAGAAAAACTATTTACTCTCAGCTTCTAAGCATATTGTCTCTTATTTATCTTCACCTACCGAATCCAACAGTGGTATCTCTATATGGTATAAAGAACTAACAAGTAATAATCAGAAACAGTTACTCAAGTACGCACGATCCTGGTCAGATGACCTAAAATTCTCAATCCAAATATCAGACATTGTAACTGCTTCTAAAACAATCCACCAATTATCCGCATGCATTAACCATAGAGAACATTTCCATAAGATACTTATGAAATGGTACCTTACACCTAGGAAACTAGCTAACTTTTCCTCTAATATATCACCAAAGTGTTGGTACAACTGTAATGGGATTGGTACATTATTCCATATTCTCTGGGAATGCCCTCTAATCCAACCTTTTTGGAAAGAAATTTCCCAGACACTTAACCTGATCTTGCACTCTCAAATTGCTTTTACTCCTACACATTGGCATAATGTCCATTCCCACACATTTGTGTCTTATCTCACATATCTTATGCGCAGCTAGATGTTTAATCACTGCTAACCGGGGAACTGATACAATCCCCACTCTTCAACAGTTAAAATGTCAGGTGGATCTTAATCTACAAATGGAAAAATCCTTCAGATTCCAAAAGCTGAACCAGAGAATATTTTATACACTGAGCATCGATTGGCCAATTGTTAATGTTATGACCACTCCTGGACTCAGTAGATGCAAGCCCTCAATTTCTCCTCAATGCACACATCTTACTGCTGGACCTATTGCATTTATTGTACTGTACTCCAGTTTATAACTTTTGTCTTTCTCCTTCTTTCTAAAATCGGTAATACATGAACAAATTTATGTATACGTTAACCTGTTATGCATTTAAATTGAATAAAAAAACTTTATGATAAAAAAAAAATCTTAAGAGAACACAGAGGCATATCGTGTGTTCTATGAGATGCCTCTGTGTCTCTGTATTGCCGCCTCAAAGCCCTCCCC
The DNA here is from genome assembly GCF_040937935.1 of Hyperolius riggenbachi. NCBI lineage: Eukaryota > Metazoa > Chordata > Amphibia > Anura > Hyperoliidae > Hyperolius > Hyperolius riggenbachi. Next base: position 141,179,217 of record NC_090655.1, read on the forward strand.
CCCCCCCCCCCCACAATCTCCTTGTCGCTAGCCTTGTATTTACCTCCATGCTGTCATTCTATCTGGGCTTCCCCGCCTCTGTTCCCGCCGCTGCCCACCTCTGTAAGCTTCCTCAAATCGGAAGCTAAGTCGCGACTCAGGAAGTACATCCCAGGTCGCAGCTTAGGTTCCAATTGGAGGAAGCTCATGGAGGCAGGCAGCGTCGAGGACAGAGGTGGCGAGCCCAAATAGAATGACAGGCTGGAGGTAAGGAGGAGATTGTCTCTAGCCTAGCACTTTTTACAGGGGGACACAGTAGACCCAGTGGGGGGGGGGGGACTTTGAGGCGGCAATACAGAGACACAGAGGCATGTCATAGCTCACACAATATGCCTCTGTGTTCTCACAGACACCCTCCAATGCACACTCCATGGCAGGAACATGCACTCTGGATGGGGCTAGGGTGGCACATTGAGGAGTCAGCTAATTGGTGAGGCACAAAATTTCCCAGTGGAAGGGGCATCTAAATTCAGATCTGCAATCTAAATCTAACACGATTGGAGCATGGTCTAACCGTGAAATCTCGTGAATGGTTTCTGACGAACTGCTAGGTACCAACTATGAGATTTCCTGACAGATTTACTGTCAGATCAATTATTTCCAACATGTCCAAATCTGAATTCTGATCATTTTCAGATTGATATACCATAGAAGTGAATGGACACCAGTCAGAAATCGATCAGAAAATGATCAGGAATCAGATAGGACATGTTGGAAATAATTGATTTGACAGTAAAAATGACACAAAATCTCATAGTGTGTACCTAGCTTTATGCTAGGTACACACAATGCAATTTCTCGCCTGATTGACAGGTGATCGGACAGGAAGTTAAATCGAGTGTACATGTCCAAAGTGCACCAGATCGATAAAGCTTTCAATTTACCAATTATAAGTGTGTAAAATTGATCACTTTCTCGATTGGGAGCTGATCGGACATGTCAAAAATAATAGCCCATTTCCTGTGAATCAGGCAGGAAATTGCATTGTGTGTTTTAGGCATTAGAGGCTAGAAAATAATCTAATCTACTAAAGCTTTTGTGGGGGGGTTGAATAAAAGATAAACTGCTAAGAGTTGGGGTTGTGAATTCTCCAGATGTCTATGAGGTGATTATCTCATGCCCACTTCTGGAATTCACTTAATAGAAAGTCCACCCTCGTCTGGGAAGGGATAGGAGACCTGTTTAATACCAAAGAAAATACCAAATTAATGTGCCCCCGCCTTCCAGCAGCCAGGAAATAGTAAGAAAAATTTTCTCTATACCTTTTTGAGAATGTGTGTGGCTGATGAGTTTTAGGAACATACAGGTTCACTATTATTGTCTCACATTGAGCCAAAACACCCTGTAGGAGTATATAACAACCCTGAGGATCTATACAAGACTTATTAACTATAAATTGGACCCTTTCTCTTAACAAAATAGCTACGCCCCCTTTTTTGGTAGGCCCAGAGGCATAATAAACCATAGGAAAGTACTTAGAAAACAGTTTCAGATGTTGCAACATTTTAAAATGGGTCTCTTGGACCAAAAATTATGTCAGCCTTTAGGGCTCTTTCACACTAGAGCCCTTTTTCGGCGTTTCAACGCAAAGTCAAAACTTTGCTTTAACAAGGTAAAATGAAAGTCTATAGACTTTCGTTTTATCTTTCACAACTGCTGCATTACAATACGTTGCGGTACAACACACCTATCATCAGGAATCAGTGTTTTCCCGTCGGGTTAATTAATTGTTACCGCCGCTACACAGCGTCGCACCGCAACATCCTGACGACACGCCACAGCCTATTCAACGCGTGCAGGAAATTGCTCCAACACGCGTTGTCTAATGTGAGAGCCCTTAGCCTCTGTGCCTTTTTAAAGAATAGTTGCCATTTAAGCAGAGTGTTAAGTCCCTTAGCGTTAACTGAGACCACCCTTACCATACTGGTGGAATATAGAGAGGAGAATGCTATCTAAACACAACACAGGAGAAGAGGAAATACCAGAAACCATAGAGGTTAGAGTCACAGCACCATCAATATACATATCTTGAACATTAACAGGACTAGAAATCATATAGAACACAGTAAGCAGAGTAAGCACCGTACCCCAAAAGTGGCATAATTCTGCTATACCCATCTGGCCTTCTAAACCGAGGGAAGTCAGAAAGGAAAATAGAATGGGGGGTAACATGGGAGTCGAGTGCCAGGGCTCTTATGAACCGTCAGGGTTCTGTTGATCCTGTCACTGGTAACAAGGGGCAAGCAGCCAGGGCATTGGGTCTAAGCAAGCACGGGTCTTCACCAGTGCACCCTGCAAAGGATGATGGGCTGTCACCCCTAGTGAGTGGCAGACTACTTTGCTGCCTGGTGCCTGCCAGGTCACGACCCCCAGGACTACCGCACCAGTGACAGGAAGAATAGAGGGTACCTGACGGGATAGGAGGGGGCTGGAGCAGAGCAGACTGTTGAGCTATCAGGCCAGGACAGGCTTGTTGGGCAGGAAGGCCTAATCTAAAGGGAATCCCAGGTAGTGTACTGACAGGAGGAGTTCCCAGGAGGGGAATGAACATACAGGGGAAAACCCAAGAAGGGAGCAGACTGTGGGGGTCCATGGAGGGGAATGGACAGTATGGGTAATCCCAAAAGAAGCTGACTGAAGGGGTTCCCAGGAGAGGAACGGACAGCTGGAGAAATCCCCAGGATGGGAGCTGGCTGACTGGGTAACATCCTGGAGAGGAACTGACAGGCAAGGGGAATCGCTGGGATGTTGCAGCTGACTGGAAGAGTTCCCGGAGGGGAACTGGCAGGCTGGAGGAAACCCTGGGATGTTGCAGCTGACTGGAAGAATTCCCGGAGGGGAACTGGCAGGCTGGAGGAAACCCTGGGATGTTGCAGCTGACTGGAGGATTTCTCGGAGTGGAACTAACAGGCAGGGGAAATCCCCAGGATGTAGCGGCAGACAGGAGGAGGGAACTGGCAGGCAGGAGGAATGCTCGGGAAGCTGCGAATGACAGTGCAGGGATGAAGGAAGGCCAGGGAAGTAGTGCACATAGGTTGCGGAGTGATTGGCAGGCAGTGGTGCTCATCACCAGCTCGTGATTATGAGAAACCCATGATCATGAGCTGTTTTTTGCGGTCACGAGTTTGTGATCGGCATCCATGATTGGCTCTGAATCATGAATGCTGATCATGAATGCACTCGCTACCCAACTCGTGGTCACAAGTTACTCGAGATCAATTTTTTTTTTTTCAAAAAGACCTTATAGTTTTTGAGAAAATCAATTTTAAAGTTTCAAAGGAAAAAAAAAGTATGCATTTAAATGTGGTAAATGATAGTTAATGTAGCAAACCAAACGGTAGTGTAAATTGACATATCTCAAAAGAAAGAGTAATGAATTTATTGATGGCTGGAAACCCCTCCTGAGCCGCAATGCTTTGGCTAGGGATCGCTATACGCTGCAATATGGCTGTATAAAAGATCCCTGGCATCTTTTCCTATTTTTCAAAACTGGAGATGGGGTCCCGCCTCCAGAGCACCTTTAACCCCTTGTCCCCCATGCAGGCTGGGATAGCCAGAATGCAAAGCCCAGGCCAAGTGGGGCTTTGCACCCTGAGCTATACCAGCCCGCATGGTCAATGTTATGGGGGGGCTCCAGGGGGGAGGGGCAGAAAAGCCTTCCTCTTCCCTAATGGGGTTGGTCTTTTAATAGACCCATTGGTCTGTTAATAGACCAACATCCCAATCAGGCACCAGATGTTTAAATAGCCCCAAAAGGTAATCACGAAGCTGGTCGGGGAGAACCATATTAGAAATACCTCAAATAAGCACATTCTGTCTTCGCTCCCTTTTTTCTATGTCTTTTTGTGCCAGCCTCAAATATCTAATGCCTGGGTTTGCTAATGCTCATCCTTGAGGCTGCATTTCCACTTGTGCGGTGCGAATCGCCGCAGTAAAAATTTGTATGCGGATGCATACGAATAGAGAGTCTCCTCTCTGTATACACGCTGATACACACGCTGCCGGAAGCAGCGTGTGTATCAGCGTGTAGGCAGAGCGGAAGATACCGGCGGCGAGAGAGCAGCGCTTGGAGCCAGGGAGGTGAGTTGTAAACAGCGGCGCTTCCTGCCCGAGTATGCGTCTGAGGGGGGAGCACGGAGGGCGGCCCAGGAGAAGGAGGGAGGGAGAGGTCGGGCTGCCCTCCCCGCGGCTCCGGCTCCCCCCTCCATTATGGGGGACAGCTACCTAATCTAACCTACGCTGGGGGGCAGCTACCTAATCTAACCTACGCTGAGGGGCAGCTACCTATCTAACCTATACTGGGGGGCAGCTACCTAATCTAACCTACGCTGAGGGGCAGCTACCTATCTAACCTATACTGGGGGGCAGCTACCTAATCTAATCTACTCTGGGGGGCACCTACCTAATCTAACCTACACTGGGGGGCAGCTACCTATCTAACCAACACTGTGGGGCAGCTACCTATCTAACCTATACTGGGGGGCACCTACCTAATCTAACCAACGCTGGGGGGCAGCTACCTAATCTAACCTACACTGGGGGACAGCTACCTATCTAACCAACACTGTGGGGCAGCTACCTATCTAACCTATACTGGGGGGCAGCTGTCTAATCTAGCCTATACTGGGGGGAGCTACCTAATCTAACCTATACTGGGGGGCACCTACCTATCTAACCTATACTGAGGGGCACCTACCTATCTAACCTATACTGGGGGGCAGCTACCTATCTAACCTATACTGGGGGCACTTATCTAACCTGTATTGGGGGCACCTACCTACCTAGCTAGCCTATACAGGTGGCAACTATACTGGCTACCTATATTGGAGACACCTACCTAAATAACCTATACTGGGGGCACCTACCTATCTAACCTATGCTGGGGGCAACTATTCTGGCTACCTATATTAGAGGCACCCACCTAGCTAACCTGTACTGGGGCACCTACCTATCTAACCTGTACAGAGGGCGCCTGCCTATCTAACCTATACTGGGGCAACTATACTGGCTACCTATACTGCAGGCACCTACCTGGCTAACCTATAGTGTGGGGGCAACTATACTGGCTCACCTATGCCTGGCTACCTATACTGGGGGGACCTATAGCTGGCTACGTATACTGGGGTACCTATTCTTGGCTACCTATACTGGGAGGACCTATACTAAGTGCAACTAGACCTGGCAAACCTATACTGCGGGCACCCATACCATGCTCCGGGGGGAGGGGTCCGGGGGGGGGGGGGTGCAATTTTTACACCCTCGCCCTGGGTGCATTTTAGCCTAGAAACTGCACTGAGCAGACACATGACAGCCAATCAAGCTGCACTCCCTCCTGGAGCCCCCCACCCTTATATAAGGCAGCTGCATCAGCCATTATCTCACTCAGTGTTGCTGCAGTAGTGGAAGAAGGGAGAGGAACCTGCTGCAGAGATAGGGAAAGCTTAGTTAGGCTCTTGTAGCTTGCACCTAGCTGATATTTGTTGTTGAAAAGCAACACAAAAATAGCTCTTTTCAGAGCTTATGGTCCTGTGAAGTCTTTTTGTGTGTGTGTGTGTGTGTGTGTGTGTGTGTGTGTGTGTGTGTGTGTGTGTGTGTGTGTGTGTGTGTGTGTGTGTGTGTGTGTGTGTGTGTGTGTGTGTGTGTGTGTGTGTGCCACTGACACTGCATTATACAGCTCTGTGTGTCGCAGCTGGCCCTTGCTAATTGCTATATAGTGCAAGGCCCAACACATTCAGTGCCTACCTTTTCACTGCACCTGTGTGTGACAGCTGCACATTTGTAATACTAGTCCGACCGTGCATACCTGTTCATGGTGTAGTGGTTAGCGCTCTCGCCTTACAGCGCTGGGTCCCCGGTTCAAATCCCAGCCGGGGCACCATCTGCAAGGAGTTTGTATGTTCTTCCGGTGTCTGCGTGGGTTTCCTCTGGGCACTCCGGTTTCCTCCCACATCCCAAAAACAAACAGATAAGTTAATTGGCTCACCCCTAAATTGGCCCTAGACTACAGTACTTACACTACATAATACATACAGACATATGATAATAGTAGGGATTAGAATATTAGTAGGGATTAGATTGTGAGCTCCTTTGAGGGACAGTTAGTGACAATATATATATATATATATATATATATATATATATATATATATATATATATATATATACTGTACAGCGCTGCGTAAGATGTCGGCGCTATATAAATACTAAATAATAATAATAACAATGTTCACTGCACCTGCGTGACAGCACGCAGTGTTATATACCAGTCACTGCATAACTGTTCACTGCTCCTGTGTGTGTGTGTGACAGCTGCACATTTGTAATACCAGTCCGACCGTGCATACCTGTTCATGTGCACTGCACCTGCGTGACAGCACACAGTGTTATAGATCAGTCACTGCATACCTGTGTTCACTGTACCTGTGTGTGTGACAGCAGCACATTTGTAATACCAGTCCGCGCATACCTTTCACTGCACCTGTGTAACAGCAAGCAGTTTTATATACTAGTCACTGCATACCTGTTCACTGCCTCTGTGTAGCTGCACATTGTTGTACCAGCAGTCACTGCAACCTTTTAACTGCACCTGTGTAACTGCATATTGTTGTACCAGCAGTCACCTTTTCACTGCACCTTTGTAACCGCACATTGTTGTTCCAGCAGTCACCTTTTCACTAGAGATGTCGCAAACCTCCGATTTTCGATTTGCAAACCCAGTTCGCGAACCTTCGCGGAAAGTTCGGTTCGCGGAAAAGTTTGCGAACCGCAATAGACTTCAATGTGGATGCGAACTTTGAAAAATAGAAAAAATTATGCTGGCCACAAAAGTGATGGAAAAGATGTTTCAAGGGATCGAACACCTGGAGGGGGGCATGGCGGAGTGGGATACATGCCCAAAGTCCCGGGGAAAAATCTGGATGTGACGCAAAGCAGTGTTTTAAGGGCAGAAATCACATTGAATGCTAAATTGCAGGCCTAAAGTGCTTTAAAACATCTTGTATGTGTATACATCAGAGAGTGTAATTAGAGTTCTGCTTCACACTGACACACCAAACTCACTGTGTAACGCACCGCAAACAGCTGTTTGCGTAGTGACGGCCGTGCTGGACTGATGTGCAACATAGCCAGAGTGCAGGCCGTGGCAGTCTTATGGTCGCCGGGCTGTGGTAGCTCAATGATAGAACAACAGTGACTGTCCAGCTGATCAAATTTGGTATGTCCACAATGAAGCAAGACCTTATCTTCTTGTATATAGGTAGGCATAGGTAGGAGTCCCAGTATAGGTAGGTAGGCATAGGTAGGAGTCCCAGTATAGGTAGGTAGGCATAGGTAGGTGCCTCAGTAGTTAGCTAGGTATAGGTAGGAGTACCAGTATAGGTAGGTAGGCATAGGTAGGTGCCTCAGTAGTTAGCTAGGCATAGGTAGGAGTCCCAGTATAGGTAGGTAGGCATAGGTAGGTGTCCCAGTAGTTAGCTAAGCATAGGTAGGAGACCCGGTATAGGTAGGTAGGCATAGGTAGGTGTCCCAGTAGTTAGCTAGGCATAGGTAGGAGTCCCAGTATAGGTAGGTAGGCATGGTTAAGAGTCCCAGTATAGGTAGGTAGGCATAGGTAGGAGTCCCAGTATAGGTAGGTAGGCATAGGTAGGTGCCTCAGTAGTTAGCTAGGCATAGGTAGGAGTCCCAGTATAGGTAGGTAGGCATAGGTAGGTCCCCTAGTATAGGTAGGTAGGTAGGTGTCCCCGTATAGGCAAGTAGGTGCCCCAGTAGTTAGATAGGCATAGGTAGGTGTCCCAGTATAATGCAATGGGGAGAAAATGAAATAGTTGCACATCTAACCAAGATGCACCTGCTAGATACTCACTGCAAAGGGCTAAAGAGCCTCTCAAAAGGCACAAGTGTGCTCATTGCAGTGAAACTGGTGCATTAAGAACTAATGCATCTCACAATACAAACAATGGAAGCAAATCCATGCGTTACACATTATCCGGGGACCTTACCCTTCTTTTATTGAGAGAGACATCCGTTCCACGCTGCAGAGCATGTTAGCAGGGATGGCTCATGCAGCCTTCTCTCGGAGTCCCCACCCTATCTACGTTTAAAATCACCCAACATTATGGGAACATGCTAGCAACGTTAACTTGGGAGCAGCAGGCCATATAAAGGGGAAGGGGTGTGGCATGGGCAATGCCCCAGGAACTCTCACTGCCTGGGGACACCGCCCACAACCACAACCCAACGAGAAAGAAATACAATACTATGCAATGGGGAGAAAATGAAATGGTCGCGCATCTAACCAAGATGCACCTGCTACTCACTGCATAGGGCTAAAGAGCCTCTCAAAGGCACAAGTGTGCTCATTGCAGTGAAACAGGTGCATTAAGAACTAATGCATCTCACAATACAAACAATGGAAGCAAATCCATGCGTTACACATTATCCGGGGACCTTACCCTTCTCTTATTACTAAGGTCCAGCTGCAACAGATAGGGCTGTATAATGTCAGTGAGCAACACACACAAAAAAAAAAATCTGGAAAACATAAGCTCTCAAAAGAGCTGTTGAGGGGTGCTATTTTAGCAATAACAATCAGCCAGGAGCAAGCCAAGAGCCTAACTAATCTTTCCCTAGGAGAACAAGTCTGCAGCAGCTGTCCCTAGTCTGTCTCTAGCAGGCACACGAGTGAGTGTCATGGCGGCAAGCCACCTTATATAAGGGGGGGGGTGGGGCTCCAGGGCTTAGTGTAGCCTGAATGGCTACAATGTGCCTGCTGACTGTGATGCAGAGGGTCAAAGTTGACCCTCATAGTGCATTATGGGGCGAATCAAACTTCTGCAAAAGTTCGCTTGGTCCAGGCGAACGCGAACCACCAAAGTTCGCCTGGAACCGTTCGCCGGCGAACCGTTCGCTACATCTCTACTTTTCACTGCACCTGTGTAACCGCACATTGTTGTACCAGCGGTTACCTTTTCACAGCACCTGCGTAAACGCACATTGTATTATTCAAGTCAGTGCATACCTTTCACTTCACCCCTCCCCCCCCCCCCCCCAATATGGACAAAACAACAGGCAGAGGCAGAGCCAGAGGCAGGCCAACCGGCAGGTCTGTTCGAGGTCAAGGTGTTGTGATTTTGCGCGGCCTTGGACCAAAGTACAGTGTTCAGAAGGCACGTGCAATTAACTCCCAAGATTGCCAGGACGTAGTTGACTATTTAACACAGAACACCTCAGCTTCCGCACGGAACCGTGACACATCTTCCTACGCAGCCACCACTGCTACTACTAGCACCACATCTGCCCCATTTGACACTTCACAGGAGTTATTTGGTGGGGAATTAACTGATTCACAGCCATTCTTGTTACAAGATGACGGCGCTAAGCATGTTACACCACCACCTCATATTTCTGCGTTAGGCGCCCGTATGGACCTAAGGTGTGAGGATGATGAAGTACTTGTTGTTGGTGCAGTTTTGGAGGTGTCTGATACAAGAAAAGCTGTGGAGGATGATTATGATGATGATGATGATGATGATGATGATGATGATACTGCCATGGATGTCACGTGGGATCCTAATGAGACAAGATGAACAGGGGGACAGTTCAGAGGGGGAGTCAGAGAGGAGTAGGAGGAGACTAGTTGCTGAAAGAAGCAGGGGGAGCTCGTCATCAGAAACAGCTGGTGGTAGTGTCCAGCGGCATGTATCGCCACCTATGGACAGCGAGCCAACATGCTCTTCAAGGTCAGCTGCTGACTCAACCAACAAAGTGCCATAATTCCAGGGCTCAGCGGTGTGGAGTTTTTTTTTGTGTGTCTGCCTTAGATGAGAGCAATGCCTTCTGTACTATCTGCGATCAAAGATCGAGTCGTGGAAAGACCAAGACCCGGGTAGGGACAACTGCCTTACGAAGGCACATGGAGAAAAAGCACAAATGGCAATGGGAAGACCACCTGAGGAAAAGCAGCAAACAAACACAAATCCACCCTCTGCCTCCTCTTCCTCCTCTTCCTCCTTCAGCTGCTTTATCCCTTGCACCTTCAGTCACCCTCCTCCACTCTGCCTCTCACCTTGAGCGCTTCCTGCTCCTCTGCCCACAGCAGCAGCCAGGTGTCCGTGAAGAAAATCTTTGAGCGGAAGAAAATCTCTGCCAGTCACTCCCTTGCCTGGCATCTGACAGCTGGCTTGGCGGAACTGTTATCTCGCCAGCTGTTATCATACCGGCTGGTAGACTCTGAGGCCTTCCAAAAATTTGTGGCGATTGGGACACCGCAGTGCAAGATACCAGGCCGCAATTACTTTTCTAAAAAGGGGAAACCCTAAACTGTACCATGATGTGGAAAGGCAAGTGGTGTCATCTCTGGCACACAGCGTTGGGTCAAGGGTCCATCTGACCACGGATGCCTGGTCTGCCAAGCACGGTCAGGGCAGGTACATTACTAATACGGCACATTGGGTCAACCTGGTGACCGCTGGCAAGCAGGGAGTACGTAGCTGTGCAGCGGACCTAGTTGTGACACCTCCGCGGCTTGCAGGCAGGCCTGCTGCCACCTCCTCTCCCGCTCCTACTTCATTCTCTCCAACTACACACCCTCAGCTCCCCAGGGCTTATGCTGCATGCCAGGTACGATGGTGTCACGACATCTTGGACATGTTTTGCCTCAAAGCCCAGAGTCACACTGGAGCAGCTCTCCTGGCTGCTTTGAACAAACAGGTGGATCAGTGGCTGGCTGACCCCGCACCAACTGGAGATCAGCAACGTGGTGTGTGACAAAGGCAGCAATCTCATTTTGGCTTTGAGTTTGGGAAAGTTGACACATGTACCCTGCATGGCACATGTGCTCAATCGTATAATCCAAAGATTTGTATGTAAGTACTCAGGCTTACAGGAGGTCCTGAAGCAGTCCAGGAAGGTGTGTGGGCATTTCAGGCGATCCTACACGGCCATGGCGCTCTTGTCCAATATTCAGCAGAGAAACAACTTGCCGGTGAGGCGCTTTATTTGCGATAGCCCGACTTGCTGGAATTCAATGCTCCTGATGTTTGACCGCCTGCTACAACAGGAGAAAGTCATCAAACAGTATCTCTACAACTACAGTGAAAGGACATGCTCTGGGGAGCTGGGGATGTTATGGCCGAAGTACTGGACACTCATGCATAATGCCTGCAGGCTCATAAGTCCGTTTGAGGAGGTGACAAACCTGGTGAGTCGCAGTGAAGGCGCCATCAGCGACGTTATCCCATATGTTTTCTTCCTGGAGCGTGCCGTGCATAGAGTGATGGATCAAGCTGTAGAGGAGCGTGACCAGGAACAGGAGGAAGAGTTTTTGGAAACATTATCTGCGGCATCATCAACACCTGCAGCATCACAGAGGATGGGGGGAGGAGGAGTCGTCTGGGGAAGAGAGTCAGATGAGAAAGGTGGGTTTTTTTGTGGAGGAAGCGGAAGTACAACCGCAGCAGATGTCGCAGGGGGCTTGTGCTGCTCACCTTTCCTGTGGTATTGTTTGTGGCTGGGGGAGGAGGAGAACTTACCTTACATCACTGAGGAGGAGCAAGACGAGATGGCTAGTACGGCGGCATCCGACTTTGTGCAGATAGTGTCTTTCATGCTTTCCAGCCTGTTGAGGGACCCCCATAAAAAAAAAACTTAAGGGGAATGACCATTACTGGGTGGCAACGCTACTAGACCCTCGGTATAAGCACAAAGTGGTGGAGATATTTCCAAATTCCCAGAAGGCAGAAAGAATGCAGCACTTGCAGAATGAGCTGGCAACTATGCTTTACAGGGTGTTTAAGGGTGATGTCAAAGCACAATGGAATAAAGGTGCCACTGCCAGTAATCTTCCTCCTCCTCCCATGTCCATGCAGGTAAGCAAAGGATGCTTTAGCGATCTCATAGTGATGTCGGACATGCGGACATTCTTTAGTCCAACGCCTCGCCTTAGCCATCCCGGATCCACCCTCCACCAACGCCTCAACCAGCAGGTAGCCGACTACTTGGCCTTAAGTGTGGATGTAGACACTCAGAGCAGTGATGAACCCCTGGACTACTGGGTACGCAAGCTTGACCTGTGGCTAGAGCTGTCACAATTTGCCATCCAACTTCTGTCTTGCCCTGCCTCAAGCGTTCTGTCAGAAAGGACCTTCAGCACAGCTGGAGGCATTGTCAGTGAGAAGAGAAGTCGCCTAGGTCACAAAAGTGTTCAGTACCTCACCTTTATCACAATGAATGAGGCATGGATCCCAGAGGGCTACTGCCTGCCCGAAGACTAAGTCAGTCCCCACACAGCATTTCTGCCTGCATGCCGTGTGACTGCCTTCTCCACCACCACCAACAGGGTCCAGGACTCCCAGGTGGATTCCTGAATTTTTAAGGCCCCTGCTAGCAGCGGCCACTATAATAATGTTTTCTGGTGTGTGTACTTGCCTGCCTAATTTTTCTGGCTGCACTGCAGCTGCAACAACAAAACAAAAGGCATGTACATGTGTCAAACCCCCTTCGTGACCATTACCTTGCCGCGGTGAAGGGGCTTGCGTATCACAATGATGCAATGACCGACTAAATTAGTGTGTTGGGTTTGGGGGGCACACCTGACCCAAGAAGATAATAAGGTCATTGCTTCATTGTAGACAGACCAAATTCGATCAGCTGGACACTCAGTCACTGTTGTTCTGGCATTAAGCTACCTCAGCCCAACCATATCGGCTTGAAAACCGCCAACGCCTGCACTCTCGCCATCACACACACCAGTCCTGCACGGCCGTCACTACACAAACAGCGGTTTTCGGTGGATTACACAGTGAGTTTAATCTGTCAGTGTGAAGCAGTACACTAATTACACTACCTGATTGATGTATACACATGCAAGATGTTTGTTTTAAAGCACTTTAGTCCTCCAATTTAGCAATAAAATGTGATTTCTGCCCTTAGACCCTGCTGTGCGTCAAATCCGGATTTTTCCCCAGGGCTTTTGGTGTGCATCCCACTCATTCATGCCCCCATCCAGGTGGTAGACCCCTTGAAAAATCTTTTCCATCACTTTAGTGGCCACAATTAATGTTTGTAGTTTTGAAAGTTCGCCTGCCCACTGCAGTCTATGGCGGTTCGAAAAGTTTGCATGTTCGCAAACTTTGTTCGCATGTTCGAGTTCGCGACAACTCTACCCATAACCTCCAACTGTGATAAACGTACATAAAGAATATGGACCATATGAAGGTTGATTAACTAAGAAATAAGTGCTATGTCACGGTAAAATTGCTGTGTGCTGTATACCCCCTAGTATCCAACAGTATATATTGCCCACTATTCAGATTGCAAGTTCTGCAGGCAGGTTGCATAACTTCTCATGTGCAATGTTTGCGATTGCCTCCAGTTTGTAATTTGCTCTTCACATCTAATTTACTAACTATATCAAGAAGCATTGTTTTTCTGCCCCCCACCTCCCTTTTAAACACGTTTACTCTCATTCTTTCGCTTAGAGGGCAATGCAGATGTTGCTGTTAAAATAACATTTTCAAGCAAGGTCTGCTTTAATGATGTGTATTTACTGGCAAGTGTTTTCTCTCTGCATGGCAATATATATTTAGCTACAACGCATCAAAAGAAAATATGTTTATCTTCAAAAATAAAACATTCACCATTCAGAACAGCAATTTAAATAAGTCTAATTGGATAGCGAGGGTCTTGATAAACATTTCACAGAAGGCTATAATTAGTGGTATTTGTTATAAGTAATCATTTACCCTGGAGATAGTATACATTTATGTAGCTTTAAAAAGGAATTTGCAGAAAAAAAAAAATAATGTTTTACTTTCTTTCTAAAAGCCATGAGCATTATCTGTATGAAGTGATGCAACATTGATAATGCAGAAAAATTCTTAGAATCTGTGGAACATTGTGCCTCAGTAGCCAACAACAGTGAGAGAAATAGTCAATAACTCTCAATAAACTGGCTGAAAAAAACGATCACTATTGACTGGGTATTTTCATTTATATGGTCTCCTGCAGTTTTATCTGCCATAAGACAAAAGTTAGTGCTACACACTGGGATAATTCTAGCAATTCTCTGTCATATATTCTTTATTAAATATTAAACAAAAAAGAAAAATGAACTGAGTTTCAAAACAAAGTCAAACAGAATGAATCAGTTTTAGGGTTCAAATACATGAAAGCATGAAAAATGGTGCACTCCCATCTCACTGGGGAAAATCAGTATTGCTTACATACAGTAGATCTCCATGCAAAGAAAAAACAACAACAACAAAAAACAACAACTTGATATTCCAGATACATTTTTTCAAAAAGACCTTATACTTTGAGAAAATCAGTTTTAAAATTTCAAAGAAAAAAAAAAAAAAAAATAAAAGAGTTCATCCATTAAAAAAAGAACAGATTCATTAAAAAGAACTGGATGATTCGTGAACCGTTAGTATAGCTTAGAATGCGTCCTGAGCAGGACGTATAGCTGCCGGCTCCTGCTGTCTCACCCCACCTGCCTTCACCTGTCACCCTCACCTAGGCTTGCACCCGGTGCTCCCAAAGGGGGATAGAAATGAAGCACTACACTTTATAGAGAATTTATGTGTGCATCAAACCAAGTAATACCTGACAAATCTGGCTTTGCAAATTTGGCCTAATTGGCTACTCACGAGACATAGCTCTAGCTCATGCAAATATGTATTTGCTTTCACATGCCAAAGTTTGCAGAGTTAAAACCAATACCGCAAAGTGGTTGCCCTGCCGCAAGGTAAGTGCCTGTTTTTACATTTTGGGAGGCAGGTGCGGGTGGCTTTTCCTGGCGCTGGCCACGCTTGGGGGGGGGGGGGGGGTCGCCTGCACCTCCCAGCCTCCCCCTCTGGGATGCCGCTGTGGTTTCCAGTAGTGTTGGGCGAACATCTAGATGTTCGGGTTTGGGCCGAACAGGCCGAACATGGCCGCGATGTTCGGGTGTTCGAGCCGAACTCCGAACATAATGGAAGTCAATGGGGACCCGAACTTTCGTGTTTTTTAAAGCCTCCTTACATGCTACATACACCAAATTTGAAGGGTATGTGCACCTTGGGAGTGGGTACAAGAGGGAAAAAATGTAGCAAAAAGAGCTTATAGTTTTTGAGAAAATCGATTTTAAAGTTTCAAAGGGAAAACTGTCTTTTAAATGCGGGAAATGTCTGTTTTCTTTGCACAGGTAACATGCTTTTTGTCGGCATGCAGTCATAAATGTAATACAGATGAGAGGTTCCAGGAAAAGGGACCGGTAACGCTAACCCAGCCAGCAGCAGCACACGTGATGGAACAGGAGGAGGGCGGCACAGGAGGAGAAGGCCACGCTTTGAGACACAACAACCCAGGCCTTGCATGCGGACAAGAAGCGTGCGGATAGCAATTTGCTTTTTGTCGGCATGCAGTCATAAATGTAATACAGATGAGAGGTTCCAGGAAAAGGGACCGGTAACGCTAACCCAGCCAGCAGCAGCACACGTGATGGAACAGGAGGAGGGCGGCGCAGGAGGAGAAGGCCACGCTTTGAGACACAACAACCCAGGCCTTGCATGCGGACAAGAAGCGTGCGGATAGCAATTTGCTTTTTGTCGGCATGCAGTCATAAATGTAATACAGAGGAGAGGTTCCAGGAAAAGGGACCGGTATCGCTAACCCAGCACAGCAGCAGCACACGTGATGGAACAGGAGGAGGGCGGCGCAGGAGGAGAAGGCCACGCTTTGAGACACAACAACCCAGGCCTTGCATGCGGACAAGAAGCGTGCGGATAGCAATTTGCTTTTTGTCGGCAGCAGGAGCCGGCAGCTATAGAGACAGCAGGAGCCGGCAGCTATACGTCCTGCTCAGGATGCATTCTAAGCTATACTAAAGGTTCATGAATCATCTGGTTCTTTTTAATGAATCGGTTCTTTTTTTTTAATGAATCAACTCTTTTTTTCTGTGAAATTTTAAAATTGATTTTCTCAAAAAGTACAAGGTCTTTTTGTAAACAATTTTTTTTCCTCTTATAGTCACTGCCCTCCTCTACATACCCTGCAAATTTGGTGTTTTTACTATGTAAAGGGACTTCGCTATTAACCGCTACAGTCAACGGGCATTAAAGTCTATGGGCGAACCAAAAACTTTTTTTGAAAAAAAGTTCCTGGTTCACTGCTAACGCAAACCACCTAAGTTCACCAGGAATCGTTCGCCGACGAACCGTTCAGGCCATCGGCATTGCTCCCAATTCTACATCATAGGTAACATTCTTGCACTTATGGTTAGAAAATAATTGTGAGAAGTGCTGGTGCTGTATTATCTAATTGAGATTGTGTTATAAAAAATAAATATACCAGTAGTTTTACATGTGGGGGCCTAGAATTGTGTGAACAATTAGATTTCAATTTGAGGAGTCAACTGAGAATACTATAATCCAATATCCAATGGACCTAAGCTCTCAGACAGTTTAACCACTTCAGCCCTCAGTCATTTTCACTTCATGCATCCGAGCAATGTTCACCTCCCATTCATTAGCCTATAACTTTATCACTACTTATCACAATGAACTGATCAATATCTTGTTTTTTCCGCCACCAATTAGGCTTTCTTTGGGTGGTACATTTTGCTAAGAGCTACCTTACTGTAAATGCATTTTAACAGTAAGAATAATAAAAAAAATTCATTTGCCCATTTGTCCCGGTTATTACACCATTTAAATTATGTCCCTATCATAATGTATGGCGACAATATTTTATTTGGAAATAAAAGTGCATTTTTTCCATTTTGCATCCATCACTATTTATAAGCTTATAATAAAAAAAAAAAAAAAAAATGAAATATTTAATCTTTACATAGATATTTAAAAAGTTTAGACCCTTAGGTAAATATTTGTGGGTTTTTTTATTATAATTTTTTTTAATTAAACATTTTATTTGGGTATTTTTGGGAGGGTGGGATGTAAATAGTAATTTTTGTAATGCAAATATGTTTATTTTTATTTTTTTATGTAGATGTAGTTTTACTTTTTGGCCACATGGCGTTTACATGATGTCACTCTAAGCGTAACATGTACACTTAGAGGGACGCAGGGAGGACGTAGGAGGCAGAAAAAGCTAGGCTTCTGAGAGAAGCTGACGCTTTTTCTGCGGGGGAGAGGAATCACAGCACCATGGCCCGATTCACCGATTCCCTGTCTAATGAACCGTGGGCCGGGAGCATGCATGCACACGCGCAGTTGGCAGCGGGAGGTCACGCGGGAGTGCACATGGCCTGGACGTAGCTTCTACGTCCAGGAGGCGAAAGTAGTTAATGCTTGGGTACCAAGATGTGAATCTAAATGGGGGTCTCTAGCCATTTTGCTGCACTGAGACAACTTTAAAATAACCCGTATCTACCTCAGAGAATTAGGTGAGCCTGAACTATCGCAAAAGGTCATTTTTGTAAAGGTCATTTGAAATATTAAAACTTATAATTGATGGCACAAACTGATAGCAGCCACGCTCCCATATATGAGTACAAACTACAGAAATGTTCTGAGAGCTTCTATGCATATCCAGTGTATCCAAACAGAATTGTATAAATTCAAAAACACTAGGTAAGAGCAGGCAAATTTTTAAAGTTTGATCACTGGCTTGTTTTTTTTCTTTCTAGACTTTTTCAAAGAATTGCCTCGTGTTTCATTTTAAATTTCATCCTTCACATTTTTGCAAATTCACCAGCAGATTTTAAGAAAAATTGCATTCTAGTCAATGGCACTGACTTTAGCCATCAATAGCAATGCCCCCATACAGTCTATAATCACCAAAGGTTTAAGTTACTATAAAGTTACCACATCATATATTTTTATATTTTTTTTATGCAAATGCTAGTTATATTTTCCAGGGATTTTTAACCAGCTGTATTGCAGCTGTACAGTGAAAGTATTACAACTTGCCCTGGGGTTTCCGACTGGTCCAAGAAACCTGAGCAGTAAATCCACTGCTTTTTGGGGATGTATGTAAATGTTCAATTCCAATGAGTACATTCATTATTTTTCATTCAACTGCAGTGAAAAAAACATTTTTCCTATTGTAATTTTGAAATAGATTTTCTCAAAGAAAGAGCAATTTGGACTAATCCACTATATTATGATCAAAGCAAGGAAAAGGTTGTCCTACTCGCACCACACTAGACAAATCAAGTTGTAGAGAATGTAATCAATCACCTTTATTAAACATCTAAGAATAAAAACCATATAAAAACAACAACAACAGGGATCTGGGGTCCTCTGATATAACGATAATATAATAAGCAATACCAAATTGGAATACAATAATAATAATAAAATTGGGGTCTCTCAGTGCCAAAAAAAAATAATATATGAGTATGATAAGATAGTAGTCACAGCGTGTCAAAAAATATATATGAAAAAAACGCACAATGTGCAATATTCAATAGTATTAACAAAGTTGCTGTGAGCCAGTTGCCAAAAATAAATATGATAGAATTGCTAATTGCATTCATTGAATTTTTACAATTGCGTTTTTTCATATATATTTCTTGACACGCTATGACTACCATCTTATCATACTCATATATATTTTTTGGCACAGAGGGACTACCCCACCTTTTTTATTATTATTGTATTCCAATTTGATTGGCATTGCTTATTATATTATGGTTATATCGGTGGACCTCAGATCCCTGTTGTTTTTATGTTTTTTGTTCTTAGATGTTTAATAAAGGTGATTGATTACATTCTCTACAACTTGATTTGTCTAGTGTGGTGCAAATAGGACAACCTTTTCCTTGTTTTGATCATATTGTTGCTATATCTTGCCCTTTGCACACCTAGTGATATATTGTTACTGAAATTTAATTGTGGTGCTTGTTCTAATTTTTTTTATCAAAATAATCCAATTTATTGTCAATTGGGATTAGGCTAACCTCTCACATGGCATAGTAAATACAAAACACCCCCCTATATACAACCCTACATGTTTTGAACGCTTATAAAATGGGGTTCTTCATCAGGGGAACAAAGTGTTATGTGCCAAAGGTGCCTAGTGCTAAGGTGCAAAGCTATCTACAAAACAGTACATTCACATATTATCACATTTCAGTAAGCCTGTCAAAAAGACCTTTTGAGAAAATAGATTTTAAAATTCAAATTCGGTAAAAAGACATTTTGCTGGTTACAATTTCAAGCAAACCTAAAGTGACTCTAAGGCCTCCAGTTTTTACCAGGGGCTTCTTCCAGTCACTTGTAGTAATCCTTTTCCCTTAATACCAAAATTTCCCTTAAATGCCAGTATTTCAAGGGGCACTTATGGCGGCACGCACACTTCTACTGCTAGCGGGTGCCTACATTTCCTGAGTTTTACTGGCACTGCATCAGATTCTAGTCTCTCTCTTCTGCAGTGACAATACACGTGTAGGTTGCTGATGAATGAAGTTAAAAAGGATAACTCTGCAGTCTACCTACATCTCAAAGAGAAGTGGCAAAGTACACATTTTGGATAGAAAAGAAAGCGGAGATCGGTGTAAGGGGTCATTTATATCAAACTGGAACAACCCTCACTGACCAAGCAAGGGACCTTTCAAAACACAATGTTGTAAGTTTGCCTAGACAAGCACTTAAAAGAAGAAAGTCAGAAACAATGGAGGAGGAAGTAAACATGAAAATTCTACGCTGGGTCATCCACTCTAACACAATAAAATAAATGTCAGGTGTACATCAATATTATAGCAATGAGTAGGATAGACGTGCACCATCTTGCAGCTTCAGAAATTTTATTCACAATTCATCTATATGTAAATACACACAATGAGAGGATGTGGCTACCTGTGGCTACCTCAATGTTGTACAATAAGAGGTCACAACACAAGGAGTAGGTGCAGGGATACAGTGCAAGGACAAGGATTAGGGTAATTTAAACATGGCTTTAGCCACAAGATCTTTATGAGTATCTTTACAGCTAATAATATTTCTTTTTTTTCTGGATAGCTTATTCTCCTTCTTGGAATATAAGCAGATGTGTCAATTTAGCAGGTTTTTGCATGGTTCCAGTTCAATATTTTCATGGAAAATTTGGAGATCAATTAAAGTTTCATTTTTCAAAAGCTATTGTCACAAATGTTTCCCATCATGCATGCAAAACATTGCCATTGCGTTTTTGGTACTCGTACGTGTTCCCTGAAAACGTCTAGGAACGCGCATAGTCTGAACAGGCCCTTAGGCTTGACATCCCCAAAAGCCATAATCCCTTTGTGTCTTGTTAAAGGGGCACTACAGCGAATTTAAAATATGTGCAAACATATACAAAGAAGAAGTAAATTTTTTCCAGAGTTAAATGAGCCATAAATTATTTTTTTCCTATGTTGCTGTTACAGTAGGCAGTAGAATCTGACAGAAGTGACAGGTTTTGGATTAGTCCATCTCTTTATAGGGGATTCTCAGCAAAGTTTTTCTTCTTTATAAAGATATTCCCTAAGGGCCCTTTTCCACCTGCAATCGCTAGCGTTCACGCTGAACGCTAGCGATTGCTGAATCGCAAAACCGGCGATTCCCCCGACGTTTGCGGCCGCGATTTTGCTATGCTATGCACTGCATAGCAAAATCGCGGCAATTATCGCTCCGCCGCGCGTTCGCGTTCCCCGCAAAAACGAATCGCGGTAGTGGAAATGACCTACCGCGATTCCCATGTTAAAAAGCAAACCGTAGCGATTGTAAAATCGCTAGCGGTTTGCGTTTTTGCGATTCAGCATCGCAAACGCCACTAGTGGAAAAGGGCCCTAAAAAGGATTTAACCTCCCTGGCGTTCAATTTTCCCAGGATTTCTGTGCAAAACGTTTATTTTTAAAACTTTTTTTCCCTGTAACTTGCCAAAGTGTGTCAAGCAAAGGTCTAGTATACAGTGCAGGAGAGTATTGATGTGTATGCACGTTTATACTGTTCACAGCATGTTTTTATGGATGGATATATCTGTCCATACCGCTAGGGAGGAATGATGCTGGTCAGCTTCCCGACTTGCTACAAAGTTTTTTTGGCAGCTGGACAGAGCAACTGCCATTCACTAAGTGCTTTTGAAAATAAATATATTCCTGAGAATCCCCTATAAAGAGATAGACTAGTCCAAAACCTGTCACTTCTGTCAGATATCTACTACCTACTGTGACAGCAACATAGGCGAAAAGTAATTTATGGCTCATTTTACTCTGGAAAAAATGTACTTCTTATTTGTATATGTTTGCACATATTTTACATTTTTACAGTTTTTCGCTGTAGTGCCCCTTTAAATTCATGAATTTTGCCTAATGTTAGAGGAGATCTGTACAGAAGCAAAGTTAATTTTTAAGACGGAAATAAAAGATTATTAATAAGCCTCTTTCCCATGGGATTTTGCCTAAATTAATTATAGGAATCTTATGCGGCTCCTAAGATTTTAGTGTAGAATATTGTGTTACTACCCATTGGGTTATTTCTAGTCTCAATGTCAAAACTAGTTTCCAGTTATAAAAAAAAAAAAAAAAAAAAAAAAAAAAAAAAAAAATTAAGATCCATTTACATGGCAAAGTACTGTCTGGAAGTGAGCATTTCTTTATCTTGTGTTTGGCATTCAATTGAGGGACAGTTGTGGGTGCTTCTTCTGGTGGTGGGAACACTGAGGTCCATCTGTCATGTGCACCAGCCTTTGTGATTTTAATTACTCTGTTTCAATATATTTTATTGGTCCACAAGAAAGATAAGAAAGACATTTAGAATACATCAAAAATACATCAGAATAGTCAGGCTTGAACATATCCCTAAAAAAACATAGAGTAATTAGTAGGAAGGAAATTGGTGGGGTGGATGGTACACACCAAAGAATGATAAAACTTTTTAATTTGAGAAAACTGTATAAATTTTATTTATCAAAAAGAGAAAAAAACATTGTCCTTCAACCCCCTCCCCAAACAGACCAACCCACTGAGGCCCCGCAAGCACTCACTCCATTCACCTCCTCAAGCATACAAAACCAATGATCCAGGTGCACCTGGACTCTAATGGAAAAAAGCAGCATAGATTATGTAATCATATGTAGTTGCTGAAGGTCACTCCTAAGGGCCAAAAAAGCTTGCAATGTTCCATACCAACTCCACGGTGTGGTAATAACAAGGGCAAGTAAGATGTCCACCGCTCGGTTAGTCCTCACAAACAGCAGTCCTTTATAAATTGCGAACAGCACAGATCAGAATACTTGTAAGCCACAGCAGGTTATTGCAACAAAGCACAGCACAAGCCACTATTGTCCACAGTGATCAATCAAAGTGATCTTCTAAACAGAAGCATGAAGCAAATTGCAGCGTGCATGGAAACAACAGCTGAGTACCAAGCGTACAGGCACACATGCTTTCAGCTGCCTTTATTGCAGTCTTGCAATAAAGGCAGCTTGTGCAGGGGCTCACCATGTCAGATGCCGAGTATTGTGTCCTTGGATTTCCCTGAGCGGCTGGGTGGCCATGTATCACTGTGGCATGGAACGCTGGTGGGCTGGAGCAGAGGTGTCCGGATGCCAGGGGACTCCCAGTGATGCAGAGAGATAGGGAGGGTCAGACCAGAAAGCGGTGACGCCACCTAGAGCCCTGACATGTTTCACGAGCTCCTTGCTCGTTTCCTCAGGGGGCGTAGCTCACCGCTGTGTGTGCATGTTAGGACTAAATTCACTCAGTCATCCAATCACAGCGCGGCAAGGTGGACACGGCCAGCCACACCCACAGCCCACCCCATCATCCCTCAGACACACCCCCACCCTGCGGCAGCAAATCGGCACACGAAGGAGGAGAAGGGAGATGCATGCCGCCGCATGAAACCGCACACAGGGCTCGGTCTCTGGGCAACCAATCACGGCAACACAACAAGCCCTACATGCGCCCCCGAACCGAGAGCGTAAGTCAGCAGGGCCCCCCTGCAGCGCTAACCACACATATACCTTAATAATCTTAAAGAAAAATAGACCGGCAACATAAACAACCCATACCACATTATAAGCAAACACAGGCTGCTACAAAAAAAGGAGGTTTGCATTTTGCAGCCAATCAGCCTGAGCTGGTCAAAACTCAAAAATAAGTAAACTTTCATAAAATCTTCCCCAAGGGGTCATGAGAGCACAGTACGGTAGGGGCCCGAAGCAGCCCAGGCAGAGTCTAGGGGGATGCATCGAGCCTAAAAAGCGGGGGAGGGGGGGGCAGGGACACGCGCCAGCCACCGCCATAGGGCAAAACAGGCATCAACTATGTTGGAAGAAAGGACGCAAAGCCCTCCATTTCATTTAAGCCGTGTATGCGGGCTATGCCCACAAATCTTAGTCCCCTATGATCACCATCATGGTTCTGTCTGAAATGCTGCCCGACGGGTGCAGTGGAGTTCACATTTTTATACTTTGTATATGTTCAGACATGCGTTCACGTAATTCACGTGTAGTCTTGCCAACATAGAACGTCCCACAGGGGCACATCAGGAAGTAGACAACAAACTTTGTTGCACAATTAACATAGTGTGATAACCTCCACTGCTTACCGCCCGGAAGCACAACAGACCCACCCGTGTGCATGTATCTGCAGAACCTACAACCGCCAAAGGTATAAGTACCCAGAACTCTACAGTGAGGTCTGGGACCATCAATACCCTCAAAATGCCCTCTCACCAAAGAGTCCCTGAGAGAAGGGGCTCTTTGAAAACTTATATTAGGTCTGGGTGGAACAAGAGGGGACAACCGCGAGTCATTGCAGAGGAAATACCAGTACTTATCCACAGCACTAGCAATCTCCCCATGCTCAGAACAGTAGCGAGTACAGAACTTTATCTGCTGCCTGGTGGATTTCAATGTCCTGTTGGAAATAAGTAATTTATCCCAATTACTATTTAATGCTCTTTTATAGGCTTGTCTCAAAATTCTATCATTGTATCCCCGTGCTTGGAACCGTGTGCGCAACTCCCCCGCCTCCTGTATAAAAGACTCATCACTGGTGCAATTACGGCGGACCCTTAGATACTGGCCAATGGGGATGCCCCTCACTGTATGTGCCGGATGGCAACTGATAGTATGTAGTAGGGCATTAGTTGACGTCTCCTTCCTGTAGAGGCTGGTGTGGATGTGACTCATCTCATCACAGCTGACCGCAAGATCCAAAAATGAAACTGTTTGATGATGATAACAAACAGTAAATCGCAAATTGCGATCATTTTTATTAATACATTCGACAAATGCATATAATGTCTTTTGATCACCAGACCACAGTACGAAGATGTCATCAATGTACCTATGCCAGACCAGAATCCGGCACAGCTACATTGAGAGATCCTCATCTGCAAATAGATCACGTTCCCACTCCCCCAGGTACAGATTGGTATAAGATAGGGCACACGTTGTCCCCATCGCCACCCCCTGCACCTGGAGGTAGTGTTCCCCGTCCAAAATAAAATTATTATTAGCCCCAAAAAATGTAACCACTTTACCCCCGCGGTACGAATTTCTCCGTCCCTTCTTTCCCCCCTAAAAAACCAAGGGACGGAGAAATCCGTACCTTCCGCGCTCCCGCCGCTCATGCGCGTGCTCCCGCCGCTCATGCATGCCGCCGCCCGCTATCCCGGAGATCAATGAACGGGAAAATCCATTCCTGTTCGTTGATCTAAGCCCCCGCAATGATCTGCTGCTTCTATTAGAAACAGCGCGATCATTGTGATTTGCCCAGCCTCGTAGTGCTTCCTGTACGCTTACAGGTCGCAAGTAAACAAAATCACTGTGGCCATCTTGTGGCCAAATAGTAAAACTACACCCTAAAGCATTTTACATATACAAATACATTAGTTTTCCACAATAAATTAACTCATTACCTCCCACACTCCCCAATTTTTTTTTGTAATAAAAAAAAAAAAAAAAAAAAAAAAACTATATATATATATATATATATATATATATATATATATATATATATATATATATATATATATATATATATATATATATATATATATATATATATATATATATATATATATATATATATATATATATATATATATATATATATATATACATACATACATATGCATATACATATACATACACACATATACACACACACAATAATAAAAAAAAAAATAGTTACCTTAGGGACTGAACTTTTAAAATATTTATGTCAAGAGGGTATAACACTGTTACTTTATAAATTACGGGCTTGTAATTAGGGATGGATGTTTTAAACTGAAAAAAATGCACCTTTATTTCCAAATAAAATATTGGCGCCAAACATTGTGATAGGGACATAATTTAAACGGTTTTATAACCGGGGCAAATGGGCAAATACATTTCATGGGTTTTAATTACAGTAGCATGCATTACTTAAAAACTATAATGGCCGAAAACTGAAAAATAATTTTTCCCACATTTTTTCCTATTTTCACATTAAAACACATTTAGAATAAAATAATTCTTGGCATAATGTCCCACCTAAAGAAAGCCTAATTGGTGGCCAAAAAAACAAGATATAGTTAATTTCATTGTGATAAGTAATAATAAAGTTATAGACGAATGAATGGAAGGAGCACTGAAAGGTGAAAATTGCTCTGGTGTTCAAGGGGTAAAGCCTCTCAGTGGTGAATGAAGTGGTTAAAAGGGTCAACAAAGAATTATTATGTTCAGCATACTCCAGACCTAGCTCACTCAGGAAGGTACCCACTGCGGCAACGCCCAAGTCATGGGGTGTTGATGAATATAGGGCCTCGACATCCAGGGTGACAAGTAGGGTGCCAGGAGGGACCTGCACCCCATCTATTGCTCTTAAAAAATGGGAGGTATCCCTGAAATAGGATGAAAGAGACTGCACATGTGGTTGGAGGTATTTGTCTATATAGACACTCATTTTCTCAGTTAAAGATCCACAACCAGACACAATTGGACGGCCTGGTGGTTTTTCCAACCTCTTATGGACTTTAGGAAGTGCATAAAAGGTTGGTGTTACTGGATACAACACATTCATAAAATCATAAACCTCATTAGAAATAATCCCACACTGCAGTGCCCCATCCAAGATGGAATACAAATCAGTCTGGCACCGAGTCACCCTGGACCCCGAGACCCTCCTGTAGCAATCCCGATTAGACAAGATCTGCATACACATGTCCCTATAGATCTTACTGGACATCACCACAATGTTACCTCCTTTATCCGAGGGTTTTATGACCCAATTTCTCCTAGACTTAAGCGTTTCCACAGCAGTCACCTCCTCGCTTGAGAGATTGGCGGGACAGTCCTGCACACGAATCTGCAAAATTTCCCTTTCAATAGATGCGACAAACGTCTGCAAACTGGTATTTAAAGAAAGAGGTGGGTATTTCTGAGACCTATTCCTAAATTGGTCATTGCACACCAGCAGGGAGAGGGAGGGAAGGGCCCCAGCAAAGGGTACCTCCACGTCCGCGCAAGGGCCAGAATCATGGCCCAAATCGTCCCCCGTCGGCACCCTCCCAACAGAGTCCTCATATAGATCACATAGATCCTGTAACGCACGATGATCAGTTTCAGTCAAATCACTCCGGGCTGCTGTGGCACCGCTGGCCTGCCGCCCATACCCCCTCTGTATGCAAAGTGATTGAAACAAGATCTTCTGACCAAAAAGGTGAAGATCCTTTATTACTTCAAATTTATCCATATTATAGGTGGGGCAAAACCCCAAACCTCTACTTAAGACATTTGTAATTTCTTGGGGGATATCTTACCCTGTTAAATTAATCACCTGCAACTCAGATGAATGGGCAGCCCCCAATGGAGCAGAACCACCAGCACCGGAAGAGATCATTCTTAAAAAGTGCCAGAGGAAGACGACGGCGCGGACGCACAGGCCCCCAAACCAACTGGCATTGCGTAATTTGTCCTGTTTTTTTCCTACTATTACCTCGTCTAGGACCCCCATTTCCCTTAACAGCTGTAGGAATATCGGCCGTAGAGCGCAGATTAAAGTTTTAGATTGGCTTTGAACAGATGTAGAACTCTGAGACACTGAACTTCCTGTACCGATGGTTGCCACTGAGCCTTCCGATTCGTCCCCCGCACTTGATGAAGGAGGTTGGTTTGGGTTATTTGGTCTATACGGTTTTTTCTCCAAAGCGGGAATCTTTAAATCCTCACCTATATGCAGTTCCCAGTCTATAAGCGAGTCTATCCCGCAGAATTTTCTGGTCCCTCTTTCTAACCAATTCTTGATTGAACTTCTTGATGTGACTCAGAAGTTCATTATTCCTTTGTTCATAAAGGGGGTCATCGCTACAAAAAAATTAAGGAGTCAATAACTTTGATAATCTCCTTCTCTATATTTAATTCCTCCTTATCAAGCTCATTCATTAATGTTAGGCAACCATCAGCACATGTCTCAAAGTTATTTTCCCATCTAGCTTTGAATTCAGGGGAAAGGTTCTTCCTATGTGGAAAAATTTGAATATGCAACCAAAGTGGGGCAAAATGATCATTCAGATACTCACGATTGTACTTGATGTTCCACCACAGACGTGATTTTTGTTCATGCAATCGATTCAATTTTCTAAAGCTGCCATTAATAAGCTGGCGGGCGTCCCTGCCCTCCTGAGTCCGCGAACACTAATGCTCAACCTGGGTGACCAGGGCATCCCACCGCAACATGCTCCCCAGACACCAAAGGATATGGTTGCAAGATAACTGCTAGCCCATGCACTGCTGGAATAAATTCCGTTTAACCCCAAAAAAACGGGTATACCTCCTGAAGCAAGTGCAAAGGAACAGCCAAACAATTACCATAAATTAAACTAACCTTCGGTAATGTCCATCCACTGTGTATAAATGCAGAGTAATTAGTAGGAAGGAAATTGGTGGGGTGGATGGTACACACCAAAGAATGATAAAACTTTTTAATTTGAGAAAACTGTATAATTTTATTTATCAAAAAGAGAACATTTAAAAAAAAAAAAACATTGTCCTTAAACCCCCTCCCCAAACTGACCAACCCACTGAGGCCCTGCAAGCACTCACTCCATTCACCTCCTCAAGCATACAAAACCAATGATCCAGGTGCACCTGGACTCTAATGGAAAAAAGCAGCATAGATTATGTAATCATATGTAGTTGCTGAAGGTCACTCCTAAGGGCCAAAAAAGCTTGTAATGTTCCATAACAACTCCACAGTGTGGTAACAACAAGGGCAACTAAGATGTCCACCGCTCGGTTAGTCCTCACAAACAGCAGTCCTTTATAAATTGCAGACAGCACAGATCAGAATACGTGTAAGCCACAGCAGGTTATTGCAACAAAGCACAGCACAAGCCACTATTGTCCACAGTGATCAAAGTGATCTTCTAAACGGAAGCAAATTGCAGTGTGCATGGAAACAACAGCTGAGTACCAAGCGTACAGACACACATGCCTTCAGCTGACAGTCTTGCAATAAAGGCAGCTTGTGCAGGGGCTCACCATGTCAGATGCCGAGTATTGTGTCCTTGGATTTCCATGAGCGGCTGGGTGGCCATGTATCACTGTGGCATGGAACGCTGGTGGGCTGGAGCGGAGGTGTCTGGATGCCAGGGGACTCCCAGTGAGGCAGAGAGATAGGGAGGGTCGGACCAGCAAGCGGTGAGGCCACCTAGAGCCCCGACATGTTTCACGAGCTCCTTGCTTGTTTCCTCAGGGGGCGTGGCTCACCGCTGTGTGTGCACGTTAGGACTAAATTCACTCAGTAATCCAATCACAGCGCGGCAAGGTGGACACGGGCAGCCACACCCACAGCCCAATAGCGACGACGCACATCATCCCTCAGACACACCCCCACCCCACGGCAGCAAATCGGCACACGAAGGAGGAGAAGGGATATGTGCACAGCCGCATGGAACAGCACACAGGGCTGGGTCGCCGGGCAACCAATCACGGCGACACAACAAGCCTCAAAAAACATATCTCAGCAAGAAAACTTTAATTATGCAAAAAACACAGGCAAATAGGATCACACATGAATATAATCTAATATTGAAAAGTAATCTTAAAGATCAACATAAAATGGTGCCCATTTGTGAAATATCCCCAGATCACATTTTCTTGCCTGTGCCTAAAAGATGGTGAAAAACAGCCACAAATCCATGGTCCATGCAATATGTAAAAGGTCACCCTTTTCCCTCTGGCATCTCCAACAGTTCTCCAACATAGCTGGGTAAAAATGTTCAAAATTTTTATAGTCCTAAGCCATCATACCATTGACAATCTAATACCCTCCCTTTTACCAGCAGCTATTTGCCTTTCCAATCTGTACTCTGCCATTGCCAACAGGCATTAGGCATATATGCATTACTCTATACCACCCTAATACTATGTAAATGTCTATGACAAAATGGCCACCCCCAGTGAACTTCGCCACTAGTCTATCATTTTTTGAGGCTGTAAACCTTCCCTTAGAGTCACCGTAAATGATCAGATGTACACTTCTGAAGTCAAGTGATTTTCAAGAGAAATATGACATGAATCTAAATACAAACAACAGCAGTATCCCCTTGTAGGAACTCCCAACCATGCACAGGGTTAAAATAGATCAATATTAATCATTTATAAACATCAGGAGGGAAGTTAAACAATTTCTAGTGCCCATTTAGCAATTTTGCTAAAATCTATTTTATTCATTTTCCTCCAGAGAAAAAGTATATAATCCTTTAAGGATTGGTGAGTGGGTGTTGCAAACCACCTTCTTCCTGCTTGATCAACAATTGATTGAGAGCAGAGATACAGACAGATGGAATACAGTTTCCATAATTTTCTGAATGTATGATGGAAGTGAGAAGTGAGCACATTGTGTTGTAAGACCTCTCTGCTGTATCAGTGAATTTATTTAGCAGGGTCTTTAGATTCCTTTGATCCCTCTTCAATAAAACATGGTTAGTTTGTTTCCTTGCACTACATCCTGATTTTGCAATGCTACCCCCAAACGCTAATTCCATATAGAAATGGACAGTCCATACCTTACACTGATGATGGTGAAATAACCTAAAATAGCTATTTTCTTAAGGCTGTACCTGTGCTTGACATAAGTGTTTGTGAAAGCAGAAGTTTCTCATAATCCCTGGAAGAGGATCAAATGTATTTTTTTTCTGCATTTGTAAGACATGCTGTGAGAAGACACTGCAGCACTTTCCATTGTGTTAAAGCCTTTTTTTGCATGTGCAGCTGAAGGCAGTAAGAATTCAACACCTGTCAGCTGCTCCTATTTACCAGCTAGGAACAGTGTTGCTCGCCTACCCCCGATCACGAATGTGAGTAAGTCCGGCCACGGCAGTATCGAAATCCAGATATGCCATGATCGGGATTTGAAACGGATTTCCGAATACGACTCGGATTTTAGCCGTGATTGCATGTAGAATCCGTGATCATGGATTTGACTTTAACACTAATAGCAAAGCCCTCATACATGCTACAATCACCAAAATTGCATGGATTATAAAGTTGAGAAGTGGCTACAACCTTAAAAAATAAATAAATAAAATGAAAAGAACTTTTAGTTTTTGAGAAAATCAATTTTAAAGTTTCAAATGTAAAAAAGTATTTGTGATTAGTAAACCCATCAAAATCCGTCGACTTTAGCGGTTAAAGCGGAATGAAACCCAACATTTCTTCTTTGCTTTAAAAAATTTTTTTACAGCATATTATATACAACCAGCATTTTTTTTTTTTACTAAAACAGCATTCAAAGGGTTACACCCAGGGCTGGAAAATTCAGTGCAGAGAAATGTGGACGCATCCAAAGTTGTAGATAATGTTATCTTGTGTTTACTTAAATGTATCAAGTGAGGAATGTGACACATTCTCTGACTGTGGAGAAGCTCCTGGACACAGAGAGACACTGAAAGAATTTCTGCCTTCAATACATAATGAATAAAACCAGTTATGAATAAAATGCAAAGTCAGCTCACAAAGCAAAAAAATTGTACTTTTGGGAACGTATAATTTATAAATGAATAATAATACCTATGCACAAATGCAAATATGATAACCATATGGCATAGAAAAAGTAGGAAAACATGTTTTTATTGAATATTATGTCAGGGTTTTATACCGCTTTAATAGCAAAGCTCCCTTACATGCTAGAAACACCAAATTTGCCAGATATGTTAAGAAGAACAGTGAGAACAAGAGGAAATCAATTTTAAAGTTTCAAAGGAAGTTTCAAAGGAAAAAGTATACATTTAAATGTGGTAAATACATTAACTGTTATCTACCGCATTTAAATGTATACTTTTTCTTTTGAAACTTTAAAATCAATTTTTTCTAATAAACTATAGGGTCTTTTTAAAAAATGTTTTTCTTGTTCCCACAGTTCTACTTAACATATCCTGCAAATATGGTGTTTCTAGCATGTAAGGGGGGGCTTTGCTATTAACCGCTAAAGTCGGCGGGTTTTCAGGTAATAATCACGGCCCGTGATTATCTGTGATCCCGAGCTGGATTTTGACCACGAGCACAGGTGCATTCGGAACTGAATCCGAGATTGAGAAGTGATCACAAATTTGGAATCTGACCTCATGATCAGGAAAAACAGGTATCCAGTGATCACCAGTGATCACGAGCTTGTGATGAGCAACACTAGCTGGGAACTGGATAGTGCTCAGCTCGGGACAGTGGACAGGCAGCACTCCCAACGGAATTGCATCTTAGCATGGCAGTTGCCATTTTAAAGTGCAACATGAACCTTTTTTACAGCTGGGAAGCGTCCCAGCATGTCAAACGTGACACATGTGGTGTTACTAAGTGTTATATTTTAAGTAGGCCTCTGTTATTTGGACTGAGTTTTAGATAAAAGGCTTTACCAGGCAGTTACCAGGAATATGTCCTGAACATGTCCCTGAAGGGAGGCCACAGGCCTAAACTGCCCCAGACGGTTAGGAGACCTAAAGGTAAACATAGGCCATATTTACCAAACATAACATTCTTGTATGTAGGATAAAGAAGTACTTGCAATATTAATTGAGTAGGTGTGTGTCATTACCCTACGAGGGATCTGAACCAATTAGAAGTTTAGGGGGATGGTTCAGATGATGACACAGTTAACTCTTTCCTGGTCAGTATTAAGGTTCATGATGGGCCAACGGAGCTCACTCTTACTTTCATGCTCTCTATCTACTGTAAACATCAAAGGTCCGCACCATCCCAATATTCAAGTTCCTTTATTTATAGCTCTTATAAAAAACAAATGAGTAAAAACAGGTCTGCATGATGAAACGCCTGTGCGTCATCATCATCATGCAGACCTGTTTTTACTCATGTCTTTTTTATCAGAGCTCTAAATAAAGGAACTTGAATATTGGATGGTGCGGACCTTTGATGTTTACTGTGGATTCCCTGTGACTCCAGGGGTGGTCTCTGCACACCAAACCCATTGGTGCAACAAACGCTGGTTTTGATGCTCTCTATCTACTGACTGGAACCCTAATTACTTTCCTTTAGTTATGTAATCTGATATAACATATGCTGTATATATTAGATAGGCCTCAGGGCGTGGTAGTTAGATGTACCGTAGTATAGACAGAAGATTACCTGATTACCATTCAACAGGAAGGTAATCAAGAATCTGTAACGCAACAGACTCACTACAGAAGAATCTGCTTTGCTAAGATGTAACGAACTGTATCTGTATATCTGTTTACTGAATAAACACTTTGGAACTTGGAAGATGCCTAAAGAAGTTCTATCTCCTATGCTGTTTTGCTGTGATGAGAGTTGTGCTTGCAGCTCTTACTTATGAGTTGCTGGTGCCGAAATAAAGGGGTGCTGTGAAACCTATAGTTTCTTACACTTAGCACTGCCTATTTGGCTACATGTAACTGCAGGCAAAAGGTGCTTGTGGCCAGCAACCAGGAGACTGAACTGCGTGATGACCAGTTCAGCCATCTGTGGAAAACAGGCTTAAAGAACCTGCGACACCCATGCTAACCTAGAAATAAAAAAACACATATATAAGTAGATAAATACTACTTCTACTTCCATAACAGATGTATTGTGCTATCCACGTAATGATTCCTGCAAATTTTACAAAGGAAAAGCAGAAAATCCTATTCTAGGCAGTGTCCATCTTGCCAAGCTAATGCTGACATCATATCCTCCCTGACTCTTGTTTCCCCCCCCCCCCCTCCTTTCTCTTGCTTATTGTGTATTCATTAGCTGCCCTCCTCCCAGAGTCTTTTTTTTTTATTTACACATCCAATCACTGAGTCACCTCAGCCTTGCTTGTAAACACAAGTGATCAGCTAGGCAGAGAAATAAATGGAAGAGGAGGAATATATTATAGATAAAAAGAACTCCCAGCATTCAAAAGGACTCCCAGCATTCAACTTTTTGGCACTGTTTGGCACTAGGGCCAGTGCTCCTAAAGTATGTGATAATTCCAAACCATAATGTAACGATTGGTGTCAGCAAGAACAGATTTTATGATTATTGGTGATCTGCAGTATCACCAATAATACAGATACTATACCTGATTATGTGGTGATCTGCAGAATCACCAATAATGCGAGTATAGCGAGACACAGGACAACCAAATGTAAAGATAGGTGTTTGGTGCAACAGTAATACAGATAGAGATACCAACTCCCCCAGAGGAGCTGGCAGAGGGAGATATCTCTATAGAACACAGGGATCAGCACTCCAGCAAGCTGGAGATGCAGATGAACTAGTAATCAGCTCAGGATCAGGTGGTGCACAGTAAGACAACGTATACTGATCACCCGTGGAGCGAGTGATTCAGACTTTACTGCAGCAGGTGATCACCTGAGGGACAGGAGATCAAGACTGAACTGCAGCTCCTAGTCACCTGAGGAGCAGGTGATGACAGTACCGTAGTTACTAGTCACCTGAGGAGCAGGTGATTAAGACTGGACTGCAGCTACTGGTCACCTGAGGAGCAGGTGATTAAGACTGTACTGCAGCTACTGGTCACCTGAGGAGCAGGTGATTAAGACTGTACAGAGAATCCCTCACCAGGTACTAGGCTCACTGGTGAGGGCAGAAGAGTCAGACAAGCAGATTCGGCAACAAACGGACAGATATGGTACAAAGACAGAAGGCTTAAATCAGAGTAGTGTTCAGGCTGAGTCGGCAACAGGATCAGATAGGCAGAAGCACAGAATCAGTAAGCAGAAGAGTAGTCAAGGCTAGAAGAAGGTCATAGCAAATAATACAATTCAATTAGTACTTTAGCTATCAACAGAATCTGACTAAATGTGGATCCCCAGCTATTGCTGGTTCTAGCACACTTTGGGATCTGACTAAGGTCTGAGTGCTAACACGTAGCATTTGCAACAGCAGACGAGGAGCTACTGACAGGCAGGTCCTATATATACTGAGAGCGCCCCACAGCGCCGCCCCAGTCACTCAGCCAATCAGGGACACTGCTGGAGTCAGCTGACCGGCTGATCAGCTGACTCCCCTTCTATTCGCATAAAAGGTCCTGTCGCCTGGCGCGTAGCCCTCAGTCTATGTGCAACTGAAGGACCAAGCAAAACTCCACCATGTAACTGTGCAGCGGAGGCCGCCGGCTGAGACGCAGAGACAGCCGCCATGCCGCTCACCGCTGCGGCGGCATCTCCGCTATCTATTACACATAACAGCAGAAAAAAGTTTTGCAAGTTTTGAATGCAGGATTAGCATCTTTATCACTTAATACACTCAGACCAGTTGCTGTTGTAATTTGATTTTTATGGTGACAATACCGCTTTAAAGAGAACCAGAGACAAAGCACCCTCATGTATTTTACCATATACAGGTCCTTCTCAAAAAATTAGCATATTGTGATAAAGTTCATTATTTTCTGTAATGTACTGATAAACATTAGGCTTTCATATATTTTAGGTTCATTACACACAACTGAAGTAGTTCAAGCCTTTTATTGTTTTAATATTGATGATTTTCGCATACAGCTCATAAAAACCCCAAATTCCTATCTCAAAAAATTAGCATATCATGAAAAGGTTCTCTAAACGAGCTATTAACCTAATCATCTGAATCAACTAATTAACTCTAAACACCTGCAAAAGATTCCTGAGGCTTTTAAAAACTCCCAGCCTGGTTCATTACTCAAAACCGCGATCATGGGTAAGACTGCCGACCTGACTGCTGTCTAGAAGGCCATCATTGACACCCTCAAGCAAGAGGGTAAGACACAAAAAGAAATTTCCCAGAGTGCTGTATCAAGGCACCTCAGTCGGAAGTTTGTGGGAAGGAAAAAGTGTGGCAGAAAACGCTGCACAACGAGAAGAGGTGACCGCACCCTGAGGATGATTGTTGGCAAGGACAGATTCCAGACCTTGGGGGACCTGCGGAAGGAGTGGACTGAGTCTGGAGTAGAAACATCCAGAGCCACCATGTACAGGAAATGGGCTACAGGTGCCGCATTCCCCAGGTCAAGCCACTTTTGAACCAGAAACAGCGGCAGAAGCGCCTGACCTGGGCTACAGAGAAGCAGCACTGGACTGTTGCTCAGTGGTCCAAAGTACTTTTTTCGGATGAAAGCAACTTTTGCATGTCATTCGGAAATCAAGGTGCCAGAGTCTGGAGGTAGACTGGGGAGAGGGAAATGCCAAAATGCCTGAAGTCCAGTGTCAAGTACCCACAGTCAGTGATGGTCTGGGGTGCCATGTCAGCTGCTGGTGTTGGTCGGTCCACTGTGTTTTATCAAGGGCAGGGTCAAAGCAGCTAGCTATCAGGAGATTTTGGAGCACTTCATCTGCTGAAGAGCTTTATGGAGATGTAGATTTCATTTTTCAGCTCGACCTGGCACCTGCTCACAGTGCCAAAACCACTGGTAAATGGTTTACTGACCATGGTATTACTGTGTCCAATTGGCCTGCCAACTCTCCTGACCTGAACCCCATAGAGAATATGTGGGATATTGTGAAGAGAAAGTTGAGAGACGCAAGACCCAACACTCTGGATGAGCTTAAGGCCGCTATCGAAGCATCCTGGGCCTCCATAACACCTGAGCAGTGCCACAGGCTGATTGCCTCCATGCCACGCCGCATTGAAGCAGTCATTTCTGCAAAAGGATTCCTGACCAAGTATTGAGTGCATAACTGAACATAATTATTTGAAGGTTGACTTTTTTTGTTTTAAAAACACTTTTCTTTTATTGGTCGGATGAAATTTGCTAATTTTTTGAGATAGGAATTTTGGGTTTTCATGAGCTGTATGCCAAAATCATCAATATCAAAACAATAAAAGGCTTGAACTACTTCAGTTGTGTGTAATGAATCTAAAATATATGAAAGTCTAATGTGTATCAGTACATTACAGAAAATAATGAACTTTATCACAATATGCTAATTTTTTGAGAAGGACCTGTAGATCAGTGGGAACATGACAGTAAACACCTACTCTGCTCTTTGTTTCATTCTTCTCTGCTAAATCTGCCTGTTATCAGCTGTGATAAGAATCCCCGACTGAGCATTCAGTCTAGCTTTGTCACACAATTATTATAGCTGAGTCTGTCTTCAGTAATTTCTTTTTAAGCCCAAGCCTGCCCCTTTGTGGCTCTGCTATAATGACTCCACTATAATCATCCCAGGCAAAGCCAGACTGAATGCTCAGTGGAGGATTCTTATCAGGACTGATAACAGGCAGATTTAGCAGTGAAGAATGAAACAAAGAGCAGAGTAGGTGTTTACGGTCATGTTCCCATTGATATATATGGTCAAATACATGAGGATTCTTCATCTCTGGTTCCCTTTAAGTAGGGGTCTTTATGTCCTCTTAGACCCTAATCCCCCAAAACGTGATTGCTCTCCATAAGCTGCTAAGTTATGTTTTTTTACATTTTTTACTGAAATATATTAGAGAGTTTGTCTTGACTTGATATCAATACTGATATAAGAACTTATTTTCTCACATCTTTTTGAATGTACATTGCATAGTTCAGTTAAGCTTATGGAGGAAAAAAAGGTATAATGACAACTGCAGTTTAAAATATGTATGCTGCAGTTATCATAATCCTTCAAGCTTCATTCAAACACATACAGCAAAACAGCATATAGTAACCTTGGCAAAATAAGGAAAAAAGCTATATGTAAATAATCTTAAAGTGTAACTGTCGGGCATAAAATCAAAAATCAATTCTTTATTTTTATCTGGTAAACAAGTAATAAGGATGCTAATCAGGCAATCCAAAAGTTAAAATGTAACGATCGGTGTCAGCACGCAGAGAGACTCTGATTATTGGTGATCTGCAGTATCACCAAGAATACAGATATATATACCTGATTATTGATGATCTGCAGAATCACCGATAATACAGATATATTGCTAACCTCTGGACACCTGGATAGTGTGAGTGTTTGGTGTAACGGTAGTACTTTGAGTATAGCACAGGAAAATTAGAGACAGTATGGGCAATACTGCTCTAGAGATAAGGAAACCTTCCAGTAGCCTGAGACTCCCCAAGGGGCGGAGTTAGGCTGGAAGAAGGAAGGTTCAGAGAGTGAGAGACAATAAAGACCAATGTCACTGAGTGATCTGGAGACTATCTCTTAATAGTAGAGATAGCTCTCGTGGTCGGGCAAGCCAGGTCGGCAACACACGGTCAGATAAGGTACATAGACAGAAGGCTGATTCGGTATCCAAGGCAAGCAGGGTTTGGCAACAGAGTATCAGATGTGCGAGGTACCGAATCAGAAATCAGAGGAGTAGTCAGGAAAGCAATAAGTCATAACAGATATCAAACAATGCCTAGTCTGGGTGTGAGGTCCTTGGTCTCTACACCCTGGAACTAGTCTGATGTATAACAAAATGGTAGCACAAGTTCCCTAGTCTGGGTGTGAGGTCCGTGGTCTCTACACCCTGGAACTGGTCTAAGCATAAACAGAATACAATACAAGTAATCTGGCTCAGTGTGAATACCCAGGTCCACCTGGTTCAAACACACTGCAGGATCTGACTAAGGTCTGAGTGCTTCCACGTAGTGTTCGCAACGGCAGACAACTTGTGACTGGCCAGCAGCAACTATATATAGTGTAGCACTCTCTGGCGCCCCCTCTAGGTGATGGACCAATAGAAACTTGCTCTGGCGTCAGCTGACCACCCTGGTCAGCTGGTCTCCTCTTGGCCATCATAAAAGTTCTGCCTCTTAGCGCTCACGCGCGTATTCCTAAACCTGTGTGAACTAACAGACTCAGCCACACCAGAGGCACGTTGCTGCATGCAAACCGCCGCGCTGGACGCGGAACCAGCCGCCTCGCTGTCAGAACGTGTGGCGGCTTTTCCGCGTTCTCACATAAAATCTCTATTACTTTTCTTGTTTATAAATGATCATTCCCCAGTTTACCTGACTCTTATTTGGTACGTTGCCGCACAAAGGATGTTGCAGGGCATGCTGGGTTGTCCTTTTTTGCTTCTGTACATTAGTTAAGTCTGAAGGAAATACAGAAGCAAAAAAAAAAAAAAAAAAAGACAACCCAGCATGCCCTGCAACTTCCTTTTTGCGGCAACGTACCAAATAAGAGTCAGGTAAACTGGGGAATCATAATTTATAAACAAGAAAAGTAATAGAGATTTTAACTTTTGGATTGCCTGGTTAGCATTCGTATTACTTGATTTTTGATTTTATGCCCGACAGTTACACTTTAAGTTTATGTTATAGCCATGGTACAGAGATGCCTGAAGCATTTTCCGCAATAAAACAGGTACTGTGCACATTTCTCTAGACAATCCAGTACCTGCACCTCTATCAGTTATACTCCTTGTCTGAATGTGCAGTTCAAAATTCTCTCCGTCTGGCCTAATGACATTCTTTGTATAGTGAGCTTTCTGCAGATATCCACAGATCAGCAGGATGACTCCATATCCTATTATAATCTGCCAGGTAGAAATAGATAAATCTATTAGCCTGCTTTCTGCTTGTTTCATCATTCTGACAGCCTCCCGTGAGCATGAATTCATCAGCTCCTTCCAAACAGCCAGCTCCTGTATCCTCTGACAGCTAAATCTCCATGACGGAACTTCAGGTTAATAGATCTTTAATCTCTATTTAATTACTCATTAATAATCTAGCTCCTGATTCCATTTTTAATTAATTAGTTGTTGTTTATGGGCTGAGTAGAAGGATGCTGAAAGTTTCTTTTGCAAACCTTTGTAGTACAATGTAGTTACTATAATTCCAACAAAAACAGGTGTTTGTCTTGTCGTGTTTTTTTAAGTCAAGGTCCTAAAAATAAGAAAAACACTATTGCTAACATTCTGATTTACTAAACATTACCAGCTGTCCACTATGGCACCCAGGGCCGGATTTGTGGGCAGGCCACACAGGCTGAGGACTAGGGAGGGGCAAAGGCTGGGGCGGAGTTGCAGCTGTCAGCAGATCAACTGTTCTATAATTGCTTCTCTGCGCAGAGCTGATTTCTTCCTCACCTCTCTGTTGCACGCACTGCTCTCTCTCTCCTCTCCCGCCCCATTTTCTTCACTCTGACACTGAGGGGAGGGACTGAGCAGGCCAGAGGCGAACCAGGAAATTGAAGACTGAGGAACACAGCGCTGATCAGATAGACTGGTAATGGAACAGCAGATCTGCTTCCACCTGAGTGCCTTTACACATGCACTGGGCTAATCTCAATCCCCTCCAGAAGTGTCTGCATGGTAGCAATCTTGTCCTGTAGAAGTTGCCATGCAAAGTTTCTCCCTCCTGCATACTTGGAATTCCTTAGGGCACGCTAGCAATGATAGCAGAAACATTGCTTATTTCAGTGTCATTTAAGAGAACAGGCTGAAAGCGTAGGGGAAGGGAAGTGAGAGCTGACTGTGTGCAGAGACTTGTAGAGTTGGTTAGTGGTCGTCTGTGCTGTTATGTATTCCACCCTTGTAACAAAAAGTGTCTTGTTATATGAACAATCAAGAGATGCTTGCTTTTTATGCTGTATTATTAAGGTGGTTAGGTGTTAAAAGTTCCAGCACAATTGCATTGGTTTGTTTTGCCAATCATTGCTAAAGACACTATTTAGTTGGCAGTTGGTATTGCTTTAGGGCTCAGTTACACTATGTGGTGTGTCATGACTGACAGCACTGCACTTGTCTAAAGACTTACCATTAACACTGCAGAGTGCGTTCCCGTGCAATGCGTTGTAACGCAGCCGGCAACATCCTAGAACATTACGCACGCATTTTCATGCATTTTTTTTCAATGGGATGTAAGACGCATCAATTTAGCGCATTGCGATGTGCACTTCCATGTGTTGCAATGCATGCATGAGACTGCATTTGTTCATACATTGCCTAGTGTGATTAAGGACAGAAAGAAATTATAGAACTTCTAGTGACCTAAGCCCATTTAAAAACAGGCTCTAGGTCTGTCACCACTGCCACATGCCCCATCCTGCTCCTGTCCCAATGGCTGTCCGTGACGGACATGCACAGTAGAGCAAATACACGAACACACACACAGGGACAGGATGCAGAGACATTTAAGTATTATTACATAGGATGCATTTTGCAAAAAAGTGAAGATGACCAGCACTTGCCAATTCTTAAAAAGCAGGGTATTTATTCACAAAGAAAGTGAACAAAAAATAGCCATGACATCGGGACTCCCAGAATGTAACTATAGCTCTTGATAGTAATTCCAATCACAACGGACTGTCGCCGTTTCGAATGGATAAACCGCTCTTTGTCAAGTGAAAGCACATGCTTTCACTTGACAAAGAGCGGTTTATCCGTTCGAAACGGCGACAGTCCGTTGTGATTGGAATTGGGCTGCAATGGAGGCGTAACCTATCCTGGACGAAGTCCTCATGCTACTGTTTGCAGCTAAGAGCTATATCTACTATCAAGAGCTATAGTTACATTCTTTACCCCATCTTTACATTAGTTACCCCTGAAGCTCCACGGAGCTCGCACATACACAGCAGCATGGAGCTGCTGCTTGGGCTTGGCAGAAAAACCCAAAACCACTCGGCTCTATGCTAGTGCACAGGTGCAAGCCATCTGCATGTGCACCATGGGGTTAGCATTAGGCCCCTCCTCCTCCCTCTCCCCAACCATAAGTGCAACTAATTAGCAAACAAACCTCCCCGTTTGCTCACAAATACCATCCTTGTTACCTCCTCCCACCATGCAGAGTAGCAGAAGCATC
The DNA here is from genome assembly GCF_040937935.1 of Hyperolius riggenbachi. NCBI lineage: Eukaryota > Metazoa > Chordata > Amphibia > Anura > Hyperoliidae > Hyperolius > Hyperolius riggenbachi. The sequence goes on from NC_090655.1 coordinate 141,220,354, forward strand.
TGTAATTTTTTTCCTGCTTCCAGACGCTGCTTCACAGCAGAATACTCTCTACTGCCATTCGCCAGCTCCCAATCACGTGACCCTCATGGGGTTCAGGGACCAATGGGGCCCCATGCTATTATGTTTGCAGGGGAGCCCTATTAAGTCTAGTTACACCAGTGTGCACAAGCTCTGTCTGCAAGCCCTCGCTGGAATGGACAGGAAGTAAAGGTAAATACCCAAATGGCGCATTTGTTTTTAAATTCCGGATCTCGGATATAAATGAGAACAGTAAGCTACAAAAGAAGAGAGGGGGTGCACAGCAGCATGGGAAATGTCCACGTCACAGACAAAACTATTCCCTAAATATATACCGATCTGATGGGAAACTGCGCTTTTGTAAAATATCCAATAATGATCTTTCTGATATAATTACCTTGTCTACAGGAATGAGAGTCGGGGCAGAGTAGGCAGATAATGCTAACAAACAAACAGAGAATAGATTATTTGTACACTTATAGCATGTAAACCATAATGTAAAAAATTAAAGCCTGTTAAACACATCCTTTTTTTAACCTTCCTGGCGGTAAGCCCGAGCTGAGCTCGGGCTATGCCGCCGGAAGGCACCGCTCAGGCCCCGCTGGGTCGATTTGCATAATTTTTTTTTGCTGTACGCAGCAAGCACTTTGCTAGCTGCGTGCAGTGCCCGATCGCCGCCGCTACCCGCCGATCTGCCGCTATCCGTTGCGCCGCAGCCGCCCCCCCCCCCCAGACCCCGTGCGCTGCCTGGCCAATCAGTGCCAGGCAGCTCTATGGGGTGGATAGGAATCCCCTTTGACGTCACGACGTCGGTGACGTCATCCCGCCCCGTCGCCATGGCGACGGGGGAAGCCCTCCAGGAGATCCCGTTCTTTGAACGGGATCTCCTGATCGCCGACGGCGATCGGAGGGGCTGGGGGGATGCCGCTGAGCAGCGGCTATCATGTAGCGAGACTTTGTCTCGCTACATGAAAAAAAAAAAAAAAAAAAAAAAAAAAAAAAATTAAAAAAAAGATTTGCTGCCCCCTGGCGATTTTTTAGCAAACCGCCAGGAGGGTTAATTGGCCAGTGATTGTACAATTTTACCACCTCCATGTAGTATGAGGGCCAACAGATTTTGAAAACTATCAACAGATTGCGCAGGTAAGCTCTCAGACTACATAAAAGTGGTAAAATTCTTAGCCAATCAACATTGGATGTGTGCCGTGGCATAGCAATAAGGGTTGCAGAGGTCTCAACCCCACCGGGGCCCGCAGGGCCCTCCCTCAACCACAGTACTAGCTCTTTATTGGCCCTGTGCTTGTAATGGTCACTTCTATAAATGCATGAATGATGATGATTAAAAAGCTGTTCCCATCCCCTTCTTGTACTTCTGACACTGTGGTTGCCATTGGCAGGTTTTGGTGCACTGCATCAATTATTATGTATAGAGCGCTTGGAGGGGAGCCCAATGTAAAACTCACACTGGGGCCCCATAGCTCCTTAGCTATGCCACTGCCACCACTATATCCAGCTCCTATACAAAATACTGATATACTATCAATTTTAACCTTTAAGATCAATCAAAACTCAAATATCGTATTTCGTTATTCTTCCTTTTTATAGTGAAATTCAGCTTTTGTTGAGAAATAAGTAATCAATTCTATTCAGCCCTATACATTTCTAAGTACCCCTGACTCTTGACCTGGTCCCCAATACTTTTAATATGTTTTGCTCATGCTAGTCACACAGCACCATCCTCCCACCTCCAGCACCCCCTGCAGGCCCGTTCTGACATCAAATATGTGCTGGGAGGAAGTGACAGTTCTTCCTCCCCTGTGCCCGTTCACAATTCAGCCCCCTCCACTATAGTTCCCCTTATTATTCTCTGCACACAGCGAACAGGGAAGCTGCACTGTGTGCGATTTTTGTGGTGGTCCAAATTGGCAAGCAATGCTAGTTTGCTTTATCCCTTAAAGAGACTCTGAAATCTCAAAAAATTCACGTTTTTATTTTAAAAATCACTTTAACATCATTGCCCTACCTAAAACGCTGCATCTCTGCAGCTGAACTAACTAAATCCCCCCTTAACTCCCTGCCGCAAAATCCACAACTTTCTTGGTCGGGGACTTCTGCTGCCCCGGGAGGCAGAGCTTTCAGCTGCAGCTCTGCCTCCATGCGTGTCAATCCACACATATCTCCGAATCTCCCCTGCCCCTCTCAGTGAAAGAAGACTGAGAGGTGCGGGGGGAGGCGGCGATCCGAGCTGATGGACGCGTGTAGAGGCAGAGCTGCAGCCGAAAGCTTTGCCTCTCACGGAAGCGCTCCCTGCAATGTGCCCCGGGGAGTGTGGGGGGGGGATTTAGTTAGTTCAGCTGCGGGGATGCTGCGTTTTAGGTAGGGCACTAATGTTAAAGTGATTTATAAAATAAAAGCATGAATTTTATGAGACTTCAGTCTCTCTTTAATCTAATTGATATACAGCCTTGTGCTTTTCCACTTTTGTTAAAATAGTTATTAGAACACGAACACCTACAACTTATAACAAATGAACTGGCTTATTCCCCAAGCGCAGCAATACACACATATACACAAGGGAATAGATCTTACCTCTGTAAACTAATTAACTTTTGTCCTTAAATTTGAGTGGCAAGTGCCTGAGATACCACCTGTGGCTATCAGCAAATAAGTACATTTAATGAAACTGCTAGAATTAAGGAAAGGTCATATCAGAAGATCTGTGTAATTCATTGTGGTCCAGTGAAGAAAGCTGAGGAAGTAGGTAGTGAATTGTACTATGACATGTAATTAGATACACAAAGAAAGGATGCACTGGTTCAGACTCGCTAATTGAGAAATCACTTAAAATATTTCCTCTTAATTACCTTAGTCTACCGTAAATAGAAATATTCAGTACGCTTGGCAAAAAGTCAGAGACAGACTTTGTAATGTGCATTCATTAAAACATGAACAAATTCCAATAGCTTCATAAAGGCCTCAGAAGTATTGTTCAAGAAGAAAGGCATTCTTTGGAATTTGAGGTGATTATAGTTTTGATAGTTGCAAAAGCTCCTTGTCAATAGGTAGACTTGTTAGATGGCACAAAACAATAGTGTTTGAGGAAAAAGTAAATTCTTTGTGATAAGGTAATTAAATCTTAATATCAGAATTGTAATGCTCACTTATCCTTTTAAGGTGGCCATACATCTCTTGACTTGGTGTCCAATCAGCCATCCAATTCGATAATTATTATTGAACCAGATTAAAATTGGTGCCACCAAGAGCATCGACAAGGCAGTGGATGCAGCAGACTTGCCCGATTCAAAAGAGATGTCATGCTGAAATTGATTGAGATTGGCCAGCTATGTATTAGGAACTTACAGATCTCTTTCTAATCAGATGTAATCAGAGAGAGATTTGACTCTTGGTCGAGTCTGCCCATCATCACTTGATGTATACACCTTTAGTTTTGCTTCACTGCTTATACAGATGTTCATGGTCAATATGCCTACTCTTGGCCCGACCACTGTTGCCTTACTTGTGCCCTCAGGGGCAAGGTAACACTGGTTGGGTGGAGAGTAGGTATAGGAATCCTCTATAATAAAACCCCTGCGTCCCTGCGTGTGCTGTCTCTGTGTAGCTGGGTCCGTGCTTTTTGCTACTGCGCATGTGCGCAGCACGGACCCAGCCTCACAGACACAGGAGGACAGGTACGGGGCCAGGGAGCCAGGCGGGCATGTGAGCGGGCGGCAGGATATGCGGCGGGTGTGCACGCACGCACGTGTGCGGCGGGTTGTGCCCACGTGCGCAGTACATGCGGCGGCGAGAAACACAGCCCCTAGAGCCCGTTTTTAATCAGGCTTGGGTCTGCTAGTCCTATACAATAAAATGCAAGTGTCCCTGCATCATCAACTGAATGGTTGTGTGTCTCTGGCTTTGTTGTACTGAGCATGTGCGCAGCCAGGGCAGTTAGGACTCAGGACTGGATCGACAGTTTGCTGTCTGTGGTTCACAGAGGTTTTCGTTGCATTGTGGGAAATAACAGCTTTTTCCAAATTTTTCCAACTGCCAAGCAAGCAGCTACCTGTGTTCATATACTTCAGACAGTGGGGGGGGGGGAACGAGCAAGCAGGACGCGAATGTGCGCTCATTGCGGGGGGGGGGGGGGGGGGGGGGGAAGGGGTTAGATGTAAATGCACATATTTATTCCTGCATGGGCTTTCATAAAGGGAAATAGTTCCTAGTCTGCACACAAGGGGCACGCATTGTGAGTCCTTTGCATGTCGTTTCATTTTGAGCTGAAATCAGAAGACATTCGTCTGTTAAAAAAAAGTTTCTTTTGCGTAGATGCATTTGGAGGGACATTAAAGGAGACCTGAACTGAGAGGGAGATGGAAGCTGCCATATTTATTTCCTTTCAGGCTGGGAACACACTTAGCAGAAACGCTAGTGTTGCGGAAAATACAGCATTTTTGCCTCCAATGTTAGTCAATGGGCCGCATCAAAAAACTCATAAAAATGCATATGAGTTTTGTATGCATTTTATAATATGCGTTTTTAACCACTTGCCGACCGCGCACTCATACCGCGCGTCGGCAAAGTGGCAGCTGCAGGACCAGCGACGCAGTATTGCGTCGCCAGCTGCAGCCTAATTAACGAGCGATCGCGCGGCTACAGCCGCGCGATCGCTACGTCACACTCTTCGGCCCCCATGTGACTTCAGCCCGCCGGCCAATCAGCAGCGCCGGCGGGCTGTAAACATTCAAATTAGCCAATCGAACATGTATAATACAGTTTGTTTACGTAACAAACTGTATTATACTGCCTGCCTCCCGCTGGTGGTCACACTTAGCGATCGACCACCAGCGAGGAGAGCAGGCACAGTAAGCACACACACACACCTTAGGAGCCCCACAGACCCCCCGATCACCCGCAGCACCCATCAGACACCCCCCTGTACCCCCCTGCAGCACGCAGCTTCTACCTAACCACCCCCCATATCACCCATCAATCAATCCCTGTCACCACCTGTCACTCCTATTGATCAGATCAGACCCCTAACTACCCCTTAGGGTTATCTGATCACCCCACCCCTTCAGATCTCCCCCCCCTCCCCCCCTGTATACTGCATATCTCTATCTCCCTCTAATAGCCCACTGATCAGCTGTCAATCACCTATCAGTCACCTGTCAATCATCCCTTGTCACCACCTGCCACTGCCCCACATCAGATCAGACCCCCCACTGCCCCTTAGGGACTTCTGATCACTCACCCACCCACCCTTTCAGATCCCCCCCCGAGACCCCCCCCCTGATCACATCAGCAGTCCATTGTTTACATCTTTTTTTCCCTGTAAAAACCCACTTATCACCCATCAATAACCCATCTATCACCCCCTGTCAACACCTGTCACTCCCATCCATCAGATTAGACCCCCAACTACCCCTTAGGGGTATCTGATCACCCACCCACCCCTTCAGATCTCCCCCCCCCCTGACCCCCCCCCCCTGTATACTATCTTATCTCCCTGTAATCGCCCACTGATCAGCTGTCAATCACCTATCAGTCACCTGTCAATCATCCCTTGTCACCACCTGTCACTGCCCCACATCAGATCAGACCTCCAACTGCCCCGGGCTTCTGATCACCCACCCACCCTTTCAGATCCCCCGAGACCCCCCCCCCCCCCCTGATCACATCAGCAGTCCATTGTTTGCATCTGTTTTTCCCTGCTGTAAACACCCACTTATCACCCGTCAATAACCCATCTATCACCCCTTGTCACCACCTGTCACTCCTATCCATCAGATCAGACCCCCAACTACCCCTTAGGGGCTTCTGATCACCCACCCCCTCAGATCCTCCCCACACCTTACTAGTGCATTGCTTGCGTATATTCTCCCCCCCTGCCATTGTGTATCTTATCTCCTGTCTGTAAGGCTTGATTGTGCTTTGTTTGGCTACAATTGTCTCAATTGCACTGTGATTGGCATCGATTGTCGCGTGATTGGCTTCAATTGCCCGTAATTGGTTTTGATTGTGCCAATTGCCCACTGATTGGCTGTTTTGCCCTGTGATTAGCATCGATTGTCGTGTGATTGGCTTCAATTGTCACGTAATTGGTTTTTGATTGTCGCGTTATTGGATTCAATTGGTCCGTGATTGGCTTTGCTGTAATTGTGTTGTAATTGTCTCGTGATTGTTTTTGATTATTTGTGATTGCCCTCTGATCCCCAACCCCCCCCCCCCCCCCTCACCATCATTATCACTATCCTAGTGATCTAAAAACTTTTTTAGTATCACTAGTGGTAACAAACAGTTAGGCCAGTTAGCTAAGCAAAAGGGTTGTTAGTGTCAGTTAGTGCTCAGCCCACTGCACCACAGTCACTAATTAGCGTCATCACTGTCGCTAATCAGCATTGGTACTATATAGTATCTGTAAGTGATTAATAGTGATCACAGTCAGATCTATATTAGGGTCACTAGGATCCACAAAAAAACGCAGTGTTTGCCCGATCAGACCTGATCGTTCGCCTGCACTGCGTTCAGCCTGCCCCACCGCAGTGACAGAATTTTTTTTTTTTCTGATCACTGCAAAAAACACTGTGGCACTGTAAACATCAGTTTTGATTTTTTTTTTTTTAATCTAAACTCAGTGACCACAGCTTTCTACCTCTCAAGTACTCCCTTTCGCTAGGTAGGTGCTCTTTTCCTGGGTAGTCTCAGAGGAATACCTCCTAAATTTAGCAGGCCACCATGGCAAAAAAGAGGTTCTCCAATGAAGACATCTACAGGTACATGGACCAGTCGGATGAGGATGATTGGGTCGACTTATTTGACGAATCTTCGGGTTCAGAGTACGATCCTGTAGACAGCAGTGGCTCTCTGACCGATAGTTCCGATGACGAGGTTGAGGTCCCGGCTAGAGCCAGGCGTACCACACCCCATGTCACTGGACTGCAGGTGGCAGAAGATCAGTCTCAAGGGCAGCAGAGTGGCGCTGATCTGATTTTTCTTGGTGAGGCATGCACCAGCAGCGCAGCATCTCCTGGACCTATCAACACCAGTACTTCCGCAGAAGACCCTGATGAAGTGGCGGACACCATCCTGGAAGTAGAAACTGGTTCGGTGGTACGTGAATTAAGATCCGATCCGCAGCCACCAAGTAGACGGGCCCGTACTCCCATTGGTTTTCCAGAGGTGCTGGCAAACCCTGATTGGCATTCCCCTGATCCCGCCGCACCCATACTGCCCCCTTTCACCGCCCAGTCTGGAGTCCAGGTGGAGACAGTTGAACTAGGATCGGCCCTAGACTTTTTTGAACTGTTCCTCACCCAGGATCTCCTTGACTTAATTGTGGCTGAGACCAACCTATATGCCACACAATGTATAACCGCCCATCCGAAAAGCTGCCACGCCCAGCCTTTTCGGTGGAAACCACTCCAAGTTTCCGAACTTAAAATTTTTTTGGGCCTTCTCCTCAACATGGGTATTACTAAAAAAAAATGTATTGCGCTCTTATTGGTCTACACGCCAAATACATAACATGCCCGTGTTCTCTGCTGCCATGTCCAGGGCGCGATTTGAGATCATCCTGCGCTTCCTGCATTTCAATGACAACGACACCTGTCATGAAAGAGACCACCCAGCTTATGACCGGCTCCACAAAATTCGGCCCCTCATAGACCACCTGTCATCCACATTTGCAGATGCTTATACCCCTGAACAGAACATCTGTGTAGATGAGTCCCTCGTACATTTTACCGGGCGCCTTGGCATCAAACAGTACATCCCAAGCAAGCGCGCCCGGTATGGGGTGAAACTGTATAAGCTCTGTGATAGGGCCACAGGCTATACATCTCGTTTTAGGGTCTATGAGGGAAAAGATTCAAAATTGGAGCCGGTCGGATGTCCTGACTACCTGGGGAGCAGTGGAAAGATTGTGTGGGACTTGGTGTCACCCTTGTTCCAGAAGGGGTACCATCTTTATGTGGATAACTTTTACACAAGTGTGGCCCTCTTTCAGCACTTAAAGTTAGAAGGAATCCGATGCTGTGGCACCGTGCGGCCTAGTCGCCGGGGCTTCCCCCAACGGCTCGTTAACACCAGACTTCAACGGGGGGAGAGGGCCGCCTTGTGTACCGATGACTTGCTCTCGGTGAAATGAAAGGACAAGAGGGACGTTTACCTTCTGTCTACCATTCACACAGACACGACAGTACAAATTACACGGGCAACAGAGGTCATTGAAAAGCCCCTCGCCGTCCACAGCTATAATGCCAACATGGGAGGGGTGGACTTGATGACCAGATGTTAGGGCCCTATTTAATTTCCCGGAAAACCAGACGCTGGTATAAGAAAGTGTCTGTGTATTTAATTCAATTGGCTATGTACAACAGCTTTGTTCTCTATAGTAAGGCTGGGAGAACTGGATCTTTCCTTCAATTCCAGGAAGACATTGTTTCGGCACTCCTCTATACAGAAGGTGCCAGAGCCCAACCCCCAAATGCAACTAGCCGGCTGCATGGAAGGCATTACGCCTACCCGATTCCCAGTACCCAAACTCAACGCAACCCCAGAAAAAGATGTCGTGTCTGCAGCAAGGCGTGACACCCCTGTTTACTGTCCCCGCTGTCCTGACCAGCCTGGCCTATGCCTAGGGGAGTGTTATGAGAGGTACCACGAGAAGACACACTTTTAGAACCTAGGGAACTACAGACACAGCAGTAGGCACACAAGGTTCTCTCAGTGCTATTTCACACTGGCGCGATGCATTAGGGCAAATTGCCTAGCAAAAGTCACACTTTGCGGTCCCCCCCTACGCCGGAAGTGCTTGACTTAACGCTAGTGCATGCCTACGTTACTGCGTGGCTTCTGCGGCAATTTGGGTCGGCCCGGAAGTCATGTTAGTCTACGGCGACGCAGTTAATTACTAGGCCGAATGCTACTCTTGTGGTATTCCCTGAAGATCTATTTTGGGCGAGACGGTGCGGCGGGCTCGACCGACCGGATAGGCCAGTATGCAGTGTGAACCCAAACATCAGGTTTTGAGAGATCCAAATACACTGGCCTGCCAGAAACCTCTCCTTTCACTTGGGACAGAATGCATAATGTACTTCGCCACATATCTGTGCGATTTGCACTTTGCACATTGACCCATGGGGGAGGAGAAGTTTATCCTCAGCTCACAGGTAAAAAAACAAACAAACAAACAAAAAAAAAAAAACAGGTACCGTAAGCAAAAAAGTTAATATTTGGTTACCAATGTTATTGTTTGGTTTGAACATATTTAATAAAGTTTAAAAAGTTAATGTTATTGAAGTGCTTTGCTGCTTGCTTTTTTTTTTTTTTTTTTTTTCTTCTTCTCTCTTTTTTTCCAACCGACCAATCAGCTGCAGCACTGATGATGCATCCTGACAGAAGCATTGCGCTTCTGTCAGGTTACACAAAATCGGTGCATGCAGCGCTGTAGGACGAGATTTCTCCTCCACAGTAAAAAAGATACGTTTGCCGAGGCATATGGGCCAAGGTGTGGTGTTGGGGATTCATATGCTTTGGCAAGCACTTTGTATCAAAAAAGAACTCAAGCAATGATTTCTCCATTCACATCGATCAATGTGGATGAATAAATCAGGATTGCCTGGGCATACGAGCTGGTGGGTTTGGATTTTTGGGGTGGCAGCTCCTATGTCCAGGCGGACACCTTCCCCTCCTTTTTGTTTTGTTTTTTTCGTTTTTCTTCTCTCTTTTTTCTATCCAGACCGACCGACCGACCAATCAGCTGCAGCACTGATGGTGCATCCTGACAGAAGCATTGCGCTTCTGTCAGGTTACACAAAATCAGTGCATGCAGCGCTGTAGGACGAGATTTCTCCTCCACAGTAAAAAAGATACGTTTGCCGAGGCATATGGGCCAAGGTGTGGTGTTGGGGATTCATATGCTTTGGCAAGCACTTTGTATCAAAAAAGAACTCAAGTAATGATTTCTCCATTCACATCGATCAATGTGGATGAATAAATCAGGATTGCCTGGGCATACGAGCTGGTGGGTTTGGATTTTTGGGGTGGCAGCTCCTATGTCCAGGCGGACGCCTTCCCCTCCTTTTTGTTTTTTTTCGTTTTTCTTCTCTCTTTTTTCTATCCAGACCGACCGACCGACCGACCAATCAGCTGCAGCACTGATGGTGCATCCTGACAGAAGCATTGCGCTTCTGTCAGGTTACACAAAATCAGTGCATGCAGCGCTGTAGGACGAGATTTCTCCTCCACAGTAAAAAAGATACGTTTGCCGAGGCATATGGGCCAAGGTGTGGTGATGGGGATTCATATGCTTTGGCAAGCACTTTGTATCAAAAAAGAACTCAAGCAATGATTTCTCCATTCACATCGATCAATGTGGATGAATAAATCAGGATTGCCTGGGCATACGAGCTGGTGGGTTTGGATTTTTGGGGTGGCAGCTCCTATGTCCAGGCGGACGCCTTCCCCTCCTTTTTGTTTTGTTTTTTTCGTTTTTCTTCTCTCTTTTTTCTATCCAGACCGACCGACCGACCAATCAGCTGCAGCACTGATGGTGCATCCTGACAGAAGCATTGCGCTTCTGTCAGGTTACACAAAATCGGTGCATGCAGCGCTGTAGGACGAGATTTCTCCTCCACAGTAAAAAAGATACGTTTGCCGAGGCATATGGGCCAAGGAGCGGTGTTGGGGTTCATATGCTTTGGCAAGCACTTTGTATCAAAAAAGAACTCAAGCAATGATTTCTCCATTCACATCGATCGATGTGGATGAATAAATCAGGTTTGCCTGGGCATACGAGCTGGTGGGTTTGGATTTTTGGGGTGGCAGCTCCTATGTCCCTCTTTCTTTTCTTTTTGTTTCACATTTTTTGGCAGATATTTGTTCATCCACATTGATCGATGCGAATGAAGGGATGTTTGCCGTTCATTTTTCCTTTCAGCCCAGAATGCACTACCTGTATGCCCAATATAAGGAGTATAGCAGAAATACTGGCCATACATGTAATGATTGCAGAGGCCCTAAAATGCCAGGACAGACCCCACAAATGACCCCATTTTGGAAAGAGGACACCCCAAAGTATTCCATGAGGTGCATGGTGAGTTCATAGAAGATTTTGTTTTTTGTCACAAGTTAGCATAAATTGTTTTTTTTTTTTCTTTCCACAAAGTATCCTTTTCTGCTAACTTGTGACAAAAAATAATTTGTTTTATAAACTCACCATGCCCCTCATGGAATACTTTGTGGTGTCTTATTTTTAAAATGGGGTCATTTGTGGGGTTTGTTAACTGTCCTGTCATGTGGGGGGGGGGGGGCTAAATTGTGAGCACCCCTGTAAAGCCCAAAGGTAGTCATTGCACGTTGGGCCCCTTAGCGCAGTTAGGCTGCAAAAAAGTGCCACACGTGCTATCGCCGTACCCGGGAGAAGTAGACCAATGTGTTTTAGGGTGTATTTTTACACATACCCATGATGGGTAGAAGAAATCACTCTGTAAATGACAATTTTTTGATTTTTTTTTTTACACACATTTGTCCATTTACAGAGATATTTCTCCCACCCAATATGGGTATGTGTAAAAATACACCCCAAAACACATTGTACTACTTCTCCCGAGTACGGCGATACCACATGTGTGGCCCTTTTTTGCACCCTAACTGCGCTAAGGGGCCCAGAGTCCAATGAGTACCTTTAGCATTTCACAGGTCATTTTGAAACATTTGGTTTCAAGACTACTCCTCACGGTTTAGGGCCCCTAAAATGCCAGCGCAGTATAGGAACCCCACAAATGACCCCATTTTAGAAAGAACACACCCCAAGGTACTCAATTAGGAGTATGGTGAGTTCATAGAAGATTTAGCTTTTTGTCACAAGTTAGCGGAAAATGATTTTTATTGGGTTTTTTTTACCAAGTGTCATTTTCCACTAACTTGTGACAAAAAATAAAATCTTCTATGAACTCACCATACTCCTAACAGAATACCTTGGGATGTCCTCTTTGTAAAATGGGGTCATTTGTGGGGTTCCTATACTGTCCTGGCATTTTAGGGGCCCTAAACCGTGAGGAGTAGTCTTGAAACCAAATTTCTCAAAATGACCTGTGAAATGCTAACGGTACTCATTGGACTCTGGGCCCCTTAGCGCAGTTAGGGTGCAAAAAAGTGCCACACATGTGGTACCGCCGTACTCAGGAGAAGTAGTATTATGTGTTTTGGGGTGTATTTTTACACATACCCATATTGGGTGGGAGAAATATCTCTGTAAATTGACAATTGTGTGTAAAGAAATCAAAAAATTGTCATTTACAGAGATATTTCTCCCACCCAATATGGGTATGTGTAAAAATACACCCCAAAACACATTGTACTACTTCTCCCGAGTACGGCGATACCACATGTGTGGCCCTTTTTTGCACCCTAACTGCGCTAAGGGGCCCAGAGTCCAATGAGTACCTTTAGCATTTCACAGGTCATTTTGAAACATTTGGTTTCAAGACTACTCCTCACGGTTTAGGGCCCCTAAAATGCCAGAGCAGTATAGGAACCCCACAAATGACCCCATTTTACAAAGAGGACATCCCAAGGTATTCCGTTAGGAGTATGGTGAGTTCATAGAAGATTTTATTTTTTGTCACAAGTTAGCGGAAAATGACACTTGGTAAAAAAAAACCAATAAAAATCATTTTCCGCTAACTTGTGACAAAAAGTAAAATCTTCTATGAACTCACCATACTCCTAATTGAGTACCTTGGGGTGTCTTCTTTGTAAAATGGGGTCATTTGTGGGGTTCCTATACTGCCCTGGCATTTTAGGGGCCCTAAACCGTGAGGAGTAGTCTTGAAACCAAATTTCTCAAAATGACCTGTGAAATCCTAAAGGTACTCATTGGACTCTGGGCCCCTTAGCGCAGTTAGGGTGCAAAAAAGTGCCACACATGTGGTATCCCCGTACTCAGGAGAAGTAGTACAATGTGTTTTGGGGTGTATTTTTATACATACCCATGCTGAGTGGGAGAAATAACTCTGTAAATGGACAATTGTGTGTAAAAAAAAAATCAAAAAATTGTCATTTACAGAGATATTTCTCCCACCCAGCATGGGTATGTGTAAAAATACACCCCAAAACACATTGTACTACTTCTCCCGAGTATGGCGATACCATATGTGTGACACTTTTTTGCAGCCAAACTGCGCTAAGGGGCCCACAGTGCAATGACTACCTTTAGGCTTTACAGGGGTGCTTACAATTCCGCACCCCCCAAAATGCCAGGACAGTAAACACACCCCATAAATGACCCCATTTTGAAAAATAGACACTTTAAGGTATTCATTGAGGGGCATGTTGAGTCCATGGCAGATTTCATTTTTTTTTTTTGTTACAAGTTAGCAGAAATGGAAACCTTTTTTTTTTGTTGTTTTGTGACAAACTGTCATTTCCCGCTAACTTGTGACAAAAAATAAAATCTTCTATGAACTCACTATGCCTCTCAGTGAATACTTTGGGATGTCTTCTTTCCAAAATGGGGTCATTTGGGGGGTATTTATACTATCCTGGAATTCTAGCACCTCATGAAACATGACAGGTAGTCAGGAAAGTCAGAGATGCTTAAAAATGGGAAAATTCACTTTTTGCACCATAGTTTGTAAACGCTATAACTTTTACCCAAACCAATAAATACACTGAATGGGTTTTTTTTTAATCAAAAACATGTTTGTCCACATTTTTCGCGCTGCATGTATACAGAAATTTTACTTTATTTGAAAAATGTCAGCACAGAAAGTTAAAAAAATCATTTTTTTGCTAAAATTCATGTCTTTTTTGATGAATATAATGAAAACTCAAACTCGCAGCAGCAATCAAATAGCATCAAAAGAAAGCTGTATTAGTGAGAAGAAAAGGAGCCAAAATTCATTCAGGTGGTAGGTTGTATGACCGAGCAATAAACCGTTAAAGCTGCAGTGGTCTGAATGGAAAAAACAGCGCTGGTCCTTAAGGGGGGGTAAAGGCTGAGTCCTCAAGTGGTTAATAACAGTGGTTTTGTTGCATATTTTTCAAAAAAGCATCAAAAACGCACATAATGAAAGTCAATGGTAACGCAATGTAATGCGTTTTGTATGCGTTTTTCATGCATTTTAAAAAACAACGTTTTCTGATTTATTTCCACTTCCTGTTGTCTTCCTAGTGATTTGCATAAAACACAATAGAAAAACACATGGAAAACGCATATGCACTTTGTATATGTGAACCGCAGACGCGTTAAGACGCACCCAAAATGTAAGAAAAATGCTTGTGTGGAAAAAATGCAAAATGCAAATGCACAAAAATGCACAACAAATGCAGAAACGCACATGACAGAAAACATGACTTTTCACGCACTGTAAGGTGTGCACTCAGCCTCAAGCAATACCAGTTGCCTGGCAGTCCTACTGATTTTTCTGGCTTAAAGAGAACCCGAGGCGGGTTTGTCAAATCATATTAGGACACAGAGGCATGTTCTGTATACAATGACCTGCCTCTGTGTCTTTCTAGTGTGCCTCAAGCTCCCCCCCCCCCTTCCCGCTGCTGTCCCTAATTAAAAAAAAAGCGCCACGCTAGTGAGACACAGGTTGTCGCCAGCCTGCTATTTTCCTCTGCCTGTCATGCACCACCGCTCCCCCACCTCCTGTATAGCGCAGCTCCCCGCCTGTGACCCTTCCCTCCCTGCCTCCTCAAGCTGATTGGAGAAAGCTTACGAAGGCAGGGAGGGAAAGAACACAGGCGGGGAGCCACGCTCTACAGGAGACGGGGGAGTGGCAGTGAATGATGGGCAGATGTAAATAGTAGGCTAGCGACAATCTGCATGTCGCTAGCCTGTTGCTTATCTTTAATTAGGGACAGCAGAGCCCGGGGGGGGGGGGGAGGGGGGGGGAAATCAGATGATCAACAAGACAGTTAGGAAACTAGTATTATTTAGAAGGAAATAAATATGGCAGCCTTAATATCACCCTCAGTTCAGATCTTGGGATCAAGGTCACTGTTAGGCTGCAAACATTGCCAATTGTGGAAATGCTTATAAACCAGATTTGGGGCCACATTCAGATCAGGCACCAAAAAACAAACACACAAATTTGACACTCCAGAAACCCCCCAGCTGTCTGCAGGGGCACCGCAAGCGTACAAGCGAGGCAAGCTCTCTGGCGGGAGAGGGGCCCCAAATTATGGTCTGCTTGGGCCACCAAAACCTTAGCTGCACCCCTGGCTGTCTGCCACCATCCCTGTTTCAAATTGCCATTCAAAAAAAGCATTGGTTACATGAAATTGCACGAGCATGCTTAAAGAGAACCTGAGATAGAGGGAAAGAAAAGTTTTATACTTACCTGGGGCTTCCTTCAGCCCCCTCCACTCAGATCGCTCTCTTGCCGCCACCTGCCGCCTCCTGGACCTTCTCTAATTGACCATGGAAAGTCCTCAGGTGCGCGGTGCACTGCACATGTGCGGGCCAACCGTGCACGTCCATGCTGCGCTCCCATGGTGTAAGCACAGAATGCTTCCAGCCACAGGAGTGCGAGCGGCCAAACTGTGCATGCTCCAACTAAAGGACTTTTCAGGACCAGTTTCAAAGGATCCAGGAGCCTGAGGGCTGCAAGAAGAGAGCAACAAGCATGGAGGGGGCTAAAGGAAACCCCAGATATATGTAAATCCCCCCCCCTCCCCATCTCAGGTACAATTTAAGCCATGTTGATACTTAAAAGCTTCCTACATATTATGAATTGTCCTATCACTAGTGTACTTAAAGGGAACCTAAATTGAGAAGAATATGCATTTTTCCTTTTAAAATAATACCAGTTGCCTGACTCCCCTGCTGATCCGGTGTCTCTAGTACTTTTAGGGCCCGTTTCCACTATCACGAATCTGCATGCGTTTCCTGCATGCAGATTCGCACAGCCAATACAAGTGGATATGCCTGTTTCCACTTGTCAGTTTTCCTGAGCGTTTTTCTGTGCAGGATTTTTCTGCACGGCAGAGCCCTCAGAATTTGCCTGCGTGTGGAATGCATGCGAATCGCCATTAATGTATTTAATAGGGAAATCACCTGCGGCTTTGGTATGCGAATTCGCATGGAAATCAATGAAAAAGCACACCGGCACTGCCATGGTTAAATTCGCATACAGCGTCATCCATGCGAATTTTCAGGCGAATTCGCATGAAAATTCGCATACAAAATTCACATCTGCATGTGGATTTTTACCGCGGCAATTCGCACCGCACAAATGGAAACGGGCCCTTAGCCACAGCCCCTCAGCAAGCATGCATATCAGGTGCTCTGACTGAAGTCAGACTGGATTAGCTGCATGCTTGTTTCAGGTGTGTGATTCAGCCACTACCGCAACCAAAGAGATAAGCAGGACAACCAGGCAACGTGTATTGTTTAAAAGGAAACATTCATATCCCTCTCAGTTAAGGTTCCCTTTAACAGCAGGATGTGCAAGTTTACACACTTCAGGGTTACTTTATAAAAAGGATAAGGCCTCTTTCACATGATGGGCTGAAAGCAATACACCTAATTGCAGAGCTGGCAGCCATTGCCAATTGCTTCTGTTTATTTGCTGGGCACTTGCAGTTTGTTGCAATCATCCAGCATTGTTGGTCATCTTGTGCGGCAGGTGGCAGCTGCCCACTAAATGTGGCATGAGACATCTTTTTTACTGGAGGAAGGTAGGATAGAAGGGTGCTGGCACTGCAGCTAAGGATGCAGGGAGGGTTTCAGGGGTGCAGACCGGGTATCCGGTGTGATGCAGATAGACCAGCATGCTCAGGCTCAGATAGACATCATATGCAGGCGGAGGAAAAGATGTGAAATGCCAGCACTGCTGTAAACTGCTTGTTTATTCATAACACATGGTGCAACATCATGGATTCAAATTTCATGCATATTGAGAACTAACATACCGGTTTGCTGGTGAAGCTGTGCGGTGGGTGCTGGGGGATGAGAGCCTTACAGCCGTTTCGCACAGATGCGCTTCTACGAAGGCTACAGAGGGCGGCTGTCTGCTGTCAGTTTAAATCCTAAACAGATCAGCGTGCAGCAAATTGCTGCTAAAGGCACCGCCTCCTCTCCACCAAGGGGCGGCCAATAACACGCTGGGTTCCGATTCAAACCAGCATGGGACGCACGGGGAGTAGCACTTCCTGGATACGGTGGCCTAAATAGGACAAACTTATTAGAAGTCCTTTGCAAGTCTGCATGAGGCTATCATATCATAGATGGAGCTAAAGGTTTCCATCTAGTGACAGGAAAAATGTATTGCGGCCTGGACTTTTTACAAGGGGAAATTAAAGTGACAGTGCACTAATAGATAAAGGATTGCCAAATAGGAGTACAGACTGGCAAATATAATTTACAATATGATATAATTAATTTCAAAACCCATAAAAAGTGTTTAAAAGGGACCGGGGATCTGTGCTACAAAAAATAGTGGAAGAGGTATAAAACTTTTCCCTCCCTCCCAACCTCAGTAAAAAATCTGCCACTCCCCCCTGTACTGTTCTACAATGTGTATTATTATAATTGTGTTGTTGAATAAGTCATAACAGCTATATTACTGACCTCCTTACCTCAATCTGGGTTACCCAGAATTATGCATGTATTACAGCGCATTTTTAGTTTTATACCTCTTCCACTATTTTTTTGTAGCACAGACCCCCGGGTCCCTTTTAAACACTTTTTATGGGTTTTGAAATTAATTATATCATATTGTAAATTATATTTGCCAGTCTGTACTCCTATTTGGAAATCCTTCATCTATTAGTGCACTGTGAGTGCACTAGCAGTGCAGTGTATACAGAGTCAGATGAGGACGATATACACAGTTCAGATGAGCAGGAAGAAGAAGAGGGTGCATTAGAAAACGGCAAAAGTGATGTGAAGACATTCTTCAAAAATCCGGCCGTATTTCCATCATCCAATAAAACGGTGGGTGCTGGGGTTGTTGAAACTAACCTGGAAAGGTTGAGTGAAAAGGAGGTCAGGTTTTTTTGGACTAAAACCACTTTGCAACAACACCAGGATGAAAAAACTACAGCAAGAGATTTTAGGCGGTGTGTGGAGCCTTCAGAGTACTGCGATAATGATTTTGATGTGGAAAGAAGCCTATATTGAGCATGCCACAGGACTACAGAATATAGTTTTGGAAAGAACTAAACAGGAGCACGCAAAAACTTTGCAAGAGATTGAAACAATTAAAACACATTATCAGGACCTAGTGGATCTAGAGCATTACATGAGGACCCTGAGAAAAATGGATCACAAGCATAATTGGTGTCCAGGACACTATAAAAGGAGTGCACATTTTGCATGTTTTCTGGACCCTTGAATTTAAATTTTGCTGCTCTGGATGCATAGTATCCTGTATTTACGTGTTTTCTTTAGGAACATTCAACTTACAATATTGGCTCCTATGCTGGGGATATCCCTACCCTTCTTTTCCTCCCCTTCTCCCCCTTTTCCCCTCCCCTATTTTCCCCTTGTCCCTCCCTGATCTTATACCTTTCCTCAAACTTTTAACCTCCCTTCCCACCCCAGTAAAAAATCCGCCACTCCCCCCTGCACTGTTCTACAATGTGTATTATTATATTTGTGTTGTTGAATAAGTCCTAACAGCTATATTACTGACCTCCTTACCTCAATATGAGTTACCCAGGATTATGCGCATATTACAGCGCATTTTTATTTTTATACCTCTACCACTATTTTTTGTAGCACAGACCCCCGGGTCCCTTTTAAACACTTTTTATGGGTTTTGAAATTAATTATAACATATTGTAAATTATATTTGCCAGTCTGTACTCTATTTGACAATCCTTCATATATTAGTGCACTATCACTTTAATTTCCCCTTGTAAAAAGTCCAGGCCTTGTAAAAAGTCCAGGCCGCAATACATTTTTCCTGTCACTAGATGGAAACCTTGAGCTCCATCTATGATACGATAGCCTCATGCAGACTTGCAAAAGACTTCTAATAAGTTTGTCCTATTTAGGCCACCGTATCCAGGAAGTGCTACTCCCCATGCGTCCCATGCTGGTTTGAACTGTAACTCAGCGTGTTACTGGCCGCCCCTTGGTGGAGAGGAGGCGGTGCCTTTAGCAGCAATTTGCTGCACACTGATCTGTTTAGGATTTAAACTGACAGCAGACAGCCGCCCTCCGCAGCCTCTGTAGAAGCGCATCTGCGCGAAAGGGGCTAAAGCTTTAACTGCTCGCTGGATGCACATCGCATCTGTAAGTGCGAAGAGGAGCAGAGACTATCCACTTAACCTGAAGCAGCCAAAAGATTGTTGCCTAGAGCAACACGCATCTTGATAAATGGGGCCTACGTGGCTCTGAAACTTTGGCTTATTTGCAAGATAACAATAAAGATCATTTTGGATGTTCTAGCTTCTTCAAAGTGCTTCTGGACTGCAGCCACCTAGGGAATGCTCTGTGGGTGACCAGGATCATTAGGCCCAAAGACTTCCTACTGTTTTAAGTACTGGCTTGAGCTGGGATTTAAACCCTGGTCAAATGCTCAAATCTTACATCAGTATGCTATCCAGCTTACTCTGATCTTAAACAAAATACTAATGACTAGGGATGAGCGGGCAACAATTTCAAGTTAGTTTCCAAAGCAAATTTTATTTACTGAACTGTGCAGATAAATTGCCAGCCAATTTTGGATAAAAATTTTGCTGTACAAACAAGTGTTTAATAGCAAAGCACTCATAAATGCTATATTCTCCAAATGTGCACAATATGTTAAGGAGACTGGTTGGAATAAATAAGATTTTTTTGTTTTTTTGTTTAAGACCTTGTCATTTTTGAGAAAATCAATGTTAAGGTTGCAACAGGAAAAATGTTTCTTAAAGAGAACCTGTACTGAGTAAAAATATTTAAAATAAACACATAAGGTAACTTCAAATGAACATTACATAGTTACCTTGCCATCAGTTCCTCTCAGAAGCTCACCATTTTCTTCTGACCATAATCCCCTACAGTTCTGACAATATTTTGTCAGATCTGAAATATATCAGTTGCTGTCAATAAAATATCAGTTGTTGTCAGTTATAGCTGAGAAGAAAACTGATGTACCAGGTAATGTCCATGTTCCCTATGGCTCAAGTGGGCGATGTTACAGTTTAACTGTGTGCTGACCAGAAAGCTGTTATGGGCAATGGCCATTTTCAAAATGGAGGACGGAAAATTCCCTTGATCACAATGAACAAACAGAACGTGGCACAGGAGAAAGACACCGAGGAGTAGACTACATGAAAGGTAAGTATGACTTGTGTATGCTTATTTTGACTTTTAATTTTCAGTTCAGGTTTTCTTTAAACATGTTTAAACTAAAGATTGCTACATTATATTTAACTAGTTAAAAGGCCCACCCATTGAAAAGTGGGTGCTATGCCTCGGAGACAACCCCCACCACAATGCGCATATGTTCATGAGGCGCATGCCTGCACACACACACACCTGCCCTCCTGCACCCATGCTCCTCACTGTCTGAAGTCTGTCTGCCGGCCGCCTATGTGCCAGTTATTATATAGGAAAACATGTTTTATACATTTTTTTTGTTAAAATGTAAAAAAAAAATGGACAGCGCGGGGTCCTCCCTCCCAAACCTACTAGGAAAGAGCCAGCTAAATTCACAAAAATCGTGTTTACTTCAGAAGAGGAGTTTTTGTAAAAATACTTTTAATTTCTTCATAAGGAAAATGTCACCACAATAGACATGTTAATACAAACATGATTTATGTTAAAATACATATTATTATGCACCACGCATTTCTAAAATCACTGAATGGGACCAACAAAACAGTTTTGGGAAAAAAGAAAAACTGTACCCGCCCGTGTCTGAGAAGGGACAGAGTGGGTTAATTTCCTTGGATGTCCGCCTCTTTCCATGGCTTTCCATGCTACTCTTTATCCTCCTGATACTCCCTGTTTTACAGCCAGAGCTTCAGCTGTGAAACAAGAAATGTTGGGAGGATGGAGGGCAGCATGGAGGACTGTGGCAAAAAGGTGGACATGCTGGTTAATTAACACGTGTTGCCACTGCTCCCTTTTCAGACACAAGGGGGTAGTTTCGGAAACAGTAAATTCGGGCGCCTGAGGCTAGTGGACAAATCGGGCGCCGCCATTCACTTCTATAATAAATATCGTTTAATGGGCGCCCGGTAGGAAAAAAGGGCGCCGGAGAAAACTAACGTTTTAAAAGCGGCGCCCGGAGACTTAATGTTTTATTACTGTTTCTCATGATTACACATTATTTAATGATTTATACATGTTTAAATATTATTTTTAAACGAAAACCAGTACAATATTTTTCCCAAACATTATTTTTAAACGAAAAACATTACTTTTTTTTTTTTTTCACATTATTTTTAAACGAAAACAATTACAGGGGGGTCTTAGGTTTAGGCACCAACAGGGGGGTCTTAGGTTTAGGCACCAACAGGGGGGTCTTAGGTTTAGGCACCAACAGGGGGTCTTAGGTTTAGGCACCAACAGGGGGGTCTTAGGTTTAGGCACTAACAGGGGGGTCTTAGGTTTAGGCACCAACAGGGGGTCTTAGGTTTAGGCACCAACAGGGGGGTCTTAGGTTTAGGCACCAACAGGGGGGTCTTAGGTTTAGGCACTAACAGGGGGTCTTAGGTTTAGGCACCAACAGGGGGGTCTTAGGTTTAGGCACTAACAGGGGGGTCTAGGGGTTAGGGGTAGGTACAGGGAGGGTTATTTAGTAATTTTTTTTTAAATTTTATTATGCGTTTCATTATTTAAACGAAAGATTAACGTTTTTACAATTGCCGATTTAATACACATTATTTAATGATTTATAACGTTTAAAAACATTACTTTTAAACGAAATACATTTTTAAACGTAATCCATGTTTATCGTTAAAAACCCGGCGCCCTTTTTTCCCATCGCCCCTTTTTAACATACGCGTAGTTTCACTTCTAGCAAAACTGTGCTCGCTTACCCCAACTACCACAGTGTTGACAAAACATTTTTACAGCTTTTCAAATTGCTGGAGACAAGGCCACCAACATTCGGGACATCTGTACACTTGCAAGATTTTCACCAAAATCTCACAAACAATCTTTTTGGATAACAAAAACCTGGTTATTTAAAAAAAGAAACACACAAGTCAGATGATTCTTCAGTTCCCAGCAGCTGCACAAAAACTGCCATTTAAGGCAGATTATCTCTCTGAACATTGCAAAGTGGGAACTGCTGACTGTACATAAACAGTACAGCATTTTCATGACGGGTTTGACAATTCACCTCTCTCTCTCATCCTAAGTAAAGTACATTTTAGCAATCTCCAAATTTGCAGTACTATTTATTAGCCTATAACAAGTTTCCGTTAGTGTGGGCCAAACAGGCAAACGGTCTTTTATACAATATTTGCTGTAGTTAGAACATGTTTCCTTGCTAGATTGAGATACCTAGCAACACTTATCACAAGCCATAGACATGTGTATTCGTTCCAAACAAACAATGTAACAGCTTGCATCAAACACCACAGGCAGATTCATGCATACTCTCCTAAAGCCACTTTATGTTTACACTTTTCTTAATCCTTTTTGTGTCTACATGATAATGCCCATGTTATCTTAATACTGATTAGTGGTGCTCAAATACCCCTTTTTAAAATTCGAGTTTGGTCGAATTCGAATAGTAAATTATTCGAGGTCAGTCGAATATTCGAGTCGAATAAATTTTACTATTCGATTCGACCTCGGACTTCGAGCTCACTATTCGAGTCGGTATTCGAGCTCATTATTCGAGCTGACTATTCGAATTGGCCTTAAATAGCTTCCCAACACTTGTTTTGAGGGTTAATGATGCAAGAAACATATTTTTTTCCAAGTGACAACAGCAAGTGATTATGTGGGGATGTTCCTTTAAAAAAAAAAAAAGGTGAAAAGAGAAGTTGTGTCCAGAATTTTGTTCAGTACTGTATATACTTCTTCTTCTTCTTCTTCTTTATCTTCTATATCTTCTTCTTCTTCTTCTATATCTTCTTCTTCTTCTTCATCTTCTTCTTCTTCTTCTTCATCTTCTTCATCTTCATCTTCTTCATCTTCATCTTCTTCATCTTCTTCATCTTCATCTTCTTCATCTTCATCTTCATCTTCTTCATCTTCTTCATCTTCATCTTCTTCATCTTCTTCATCTTCATCTTCTTCATCTTCTTCTTCTTCTTCTTCTTCTTCATCTTCTTCTTCATCTTCTTCATCTTCTTCTTCATCTTCTTCATCTTCTTCTTCATCTTCTTCTTCATCTTCTTCATCTTCTTCATCTTCTTCTTCTTCTTATTCATCTTCTTCATCTTCTTCTTCTTCTTCATCTTCATCTTCTTCTATATCGTCTTCTTCGTCACTTATTTCTCTTTTCATTTTTTTTTTTTAAAGAAATGCAGCTATTTTTGAGCGTAACAACAAATAGCTGGTGGCGCACGCATGTTGGAAGCGCCATTGTATGTGCTCCCTGGCAGTGGAAACACACAGACAGCAGGAGGTAAATTTAGCAGCAGGAGGAGGAGGATGAGTGTGTGGCAGCATGCAGTCAATGAGGCAGGCAGCGTGACATAATAGCCCTGGTACCTAGCGGTGATACCATGGCTGTAAATAAACACAACAGGAGGTCCCAGACAGCGGTCGTGCAGCCCACATTGTGTCCAATACACAACTGGGACAACACAGTTTTCAACCCGGGCACCTCAGAAAAATTAAACCTTTTTTTGTAATGGTTTTGTAGTTTTGGTTTTACAACCAATTACACAGATATATAGCTATTTTTTGACGTAATAGCTGGTGGCAGAGTGGCAGCAGAAGGTAAATCTGTGTACCCTGGCGGTGGGAAACACAGACAGACAGCAGCAGCAGCAGGAGGAGGAATGGAGGAGAGTAATTATGTGAGCAGCTATTGTTTGACGTAATAGCTGGTGGCAGTGTGGCAGCAGAAGGTAATTCTGTGTACCCTGGCAGTGGGAAACACAGACAGACAGCAGCAGCAGGAGGAATGGAGGAGTAGTGTGAGTGTGGCAGCAGGTAGGCAGCGTGACATAATAGCCCTGGTACCTAGCGGTGATACCAGGGCCGTAAATAAACACAACAGGAGGTCCCAGACAGCGGTCGTGCAGCCCACATTGTGTCCAATACACAACTGGGACAACACAGTTTTCAACCCGGGCACCTCAGAAAAATTAAACCTTTTTTTGTAATGGTTTTGTAGTTTTGGTTTTACAACCAATTACACAGATATATAGCTATTTTTTGACGTAATAGCTGGTGGCAGAGTGGCAGCAGAAGGTAAATCTGTGTACCCTGGCGGTGGGAAACACAGACAGACAGCAGCAGCAGCAGGAGGAGGAATGGAGGAGAGTAATTATGTGAGCAGCTATTGTTTGACGTAATAGCTGGTGGCAGTGTGGCAGCAGAAGGTAATTCTGTGTACCCTGGCAGTGGGAAACACAGACAGACAGCAGCAGCAGGAGGAATGGAGGAGTAGTGTGAGTGTGGCAGCAGGTAGGCAGCGTGACATAATAGCCCTGGTACCTAGCGGTGATACCAGGGCCGTAAATAAACACAACAGGAGGTCCCAGACAGCGGTCGTGCAGCCCACATTGTGTCCAATACACAACTGGGACAACACAGTTTTCAACCCGGGCACCTCAGAAAAATTAAACCTTTTTTTTTTTTTAATGTTTTTTTGGTTTTTGGTTTTACAACCAATTTAGCTATTTTTGGACGTAATAGCTGGTGGCAGAGTGGCAGCAGAAGAAGGTAATTCTGTGTACCCTGGCAGTGGGAAACACAGACAGACAGCAGCAGCAGGAGGAGGAATGGAGGAGTAGGCGAGCAGCTATTGTTTGACGTAATAGCTGGTGGCAGAGTGGCAGCAGAAGGTAAATCATCTGTGTACCCTGGCAGTGGGAAACACAGACAGACAGCAGCAGCAGCAGCAGCAGGAGGAGGTATGGAGGAGCAGTGTGAGTGTGGCAGCAGGTAGGCAGCGTGACATAATAGCCCTGGTACCTAGCGGTGATACCAGGGCCGTAAATAAACACAACAGGAGGTCCCAGACAGCGGTCGTGCAGCCCACATTGTGTCCAATACACAACTGGGACAACACAGTTTTCAACCCGGGCACCTCAGAAAAATTAAACCTTTTTTTGTAATGGTTTTGTAGTTTTGGTTTTACAACCAATTACACAGATATATAGCTATTTTTTGACGTAATAGCTGGTGGCAGAGTGGCAGCAGAAGGTAAATCTGTGTACCCTGGTGGTGTGAAACACAGACAGACAGCAGCAGCAGCAGGAGGAGGAATGGAGGAGAGTAATTATGTGAGCAGCTATTGTTTGACGTAATAGCTGGTGGCAGTGTGGCAGCAGAAGGTAATTCTGTGTACCCTGGCAGTGGGAAACACAGACAGACAGCAGCAGCAGGAGGAATGGAGGAGTAGTGTGAGTGTGGCAGCAGGTAGGCAGCGTGACATAATAGCCCTGGTACCTAGCGGTGATACCAGGGCCGTAAATAAACACAACAGGAGGTCCCAGACAGCGGTCGTGCAGCCCACATTGTGTCCAATACACAACTGGGACAACACAGTTTTCAACCCGGGCACCTCAGAAAAATTAAACCTTTTTTTTTTTTAATGGTTTGTTTGGTTTCGGTTTTGCAACCAATATAGCTATTGTTTGACGTAATAGCTGGTGGCAGAGTGGCAGCAGAAGAAGGTCATTCTGTGTACCCTGGCAGTGGGAAACACAGACAGACAGCAGAAGGGCAGTACACAGCAGCCCACTGTAGGTGTAAAATGTGTGGCTGCAGGCGACGTAATAGTCAAAGTGAACCAGGCTGGCTTAGTGAGCAGGAGCCAGGAGGTGGTAAAGGGTGGTAAGGCACATTAACGATGGTTCCGGCAGCCAGTTCATGTCCCCCTCTCGCCGACAACAGGGGCCAGGAACTCGCCTTCCACCCACGCCTGGTTCATCTTGAGAAACGTCAGTCTGTCCACAGACTTGTGAGACAGACGTGAGCGTTTCTCGGTGACCACGCCACCAGCTGCACTGAAGCAGCGCTCGGACAGCACGCTGGAAGGGGGGCAGGACAGCACTTCCAGGGCGTACTGCGCTAGCTCGCTCCAGATCTCCATGCGCTTGACCCAATACTCCATGGGATCAACAGGGGCATCGCTGTCAAGCCCGCTGTACGACCCCATGTAGTCAGCCACCATGCGGGTCAGGCGCTGGCTGTGACCGGAGGAGGATGCTGCTGCATGCATCTCCTCTCTAGTCACTGCTGCCGGAGCCTCTACAGTCCTGTAGAGCTCGTGGCTGAGAGACAGCAGGTCTGTGGGGCGCTTGCTGCTGCTGGATGCAGGCACCTGCTGCTGCCTCTGTGCTGGCTGCTGGACAGTGGGGGTGGAAGGCTGGGGGAAGGCTTCCTCCAAGCGCTCAACAAGGGCCTGCTGCAAGCTCCTTATTTGTTGCGCTGGGTCTCCTCCTGCAGGCGGCAGGAACTGGCTCAACTTCCCCTTGAGGCGTGGGTCCAACATCATGCTGATCCAGATGTCCTCCCTCTGCTTCATCTGGATCACCCTGGGGTCCCTGCGCAGGCACGCCAGCATGTGCGCTGCCATTGGGAAGAGGCGGGCCACGTCTGCTGGCACATCGACGTCAGTGCTGTCCTCATCATCCTCCTCCTCTGCCGCCTCATCCTCTCTCCACCCCCGCACCAACTCAGCTGCGCTGTGCTGATCCCCCTCATCAGCAGCCAGGTCAGGGACCTCCACCAAGTCCTCCTCCTCCTCCCCCTCAGAGGTGGACTGCGCAGCTGGTTGCCGCTCCTGCTGGTCCAAGGCTGCCGCTCCCTGTTCCAGCAAACCATCGAGGGCCCTGTTCAGCAGAGAAACCAGGGGCACCCACTCGCAGACCATAGCATGGTCCCTGCTCACCATGTTTGTGGCCTGCAGGAAGGGAGCCAGCACAAAGCACACCTGCTGCATGTGCCTCCAGTCATCATCGGGGACGATGGACGGGATGTTGCTGGTCTTGTCCCTTCTCCGAGCTGCGGAAACAGTGGCCAGGGCAAGGTACTGGTTGACAGCGTGCCTCTGTTCAACCAGACGCTCCAACATCGCCAGGGTGGAGTTCCAGCGAGTCGGAACGTCAATGATCAGCCGATGGCGTGGCAGATCCAGCTCCTTTTGCACGTCTTCCAGGCTCGCACAGGCTGCAGCCGAGCGCCGGAAGTGACGCACAACATTCCTTGCCGTTTCCAGCAGTTCGCCCATCCCCTGGTAGGTGCGCAGGAACTTCTGCACCACCAGGTTCAGCACGTGGGCAAGACAGGGGATGTGGGTCAGGTTTCCCCTGTCTATGGCAGCAACCAGATTGGCCCCATTGTCGGACACCACCTCTCCGACTCTGAGGCCTCTGGGGGTCAGCCAAATCCTCTCCTGCTCCTGGAGTTTGGCCAACACGTGGGCTGCCGTCAGCTTGGTCTTGCCAAGGCTGACCAAGTGCAGCAGCGCTTGGCAGTGGCGGGCCTTCACGCTGCTGCTGAGGCGGGGGGTTTGGCCAGGTGTGGCGGAGGATGGCAGAGGATCGGAGGAACCCGCTGCAGTTCCCCTGACCCTGCGGGGTGGCACCACCCACTGTGTTGCTGCTGCTGCTGCTGCTGTGCCCGCTGCTGCTCTCCCATCCTCACCCCCTTCCACCAAGCTGACCCAGTGGACAGTGAAGGACAGGTAGCGGCCTGTCCCGAAGCGGCTGCTCCAGGAGTCCATGGTGACGTGGACCCTTTCACCAACCGCGTGCTCCAGCCCTCGCTCCACATTGGCCATCACAAAGCGGTGCAGTGCTGGAATGGCCTTGCGGGAGAAAAAGTGTCTGCTGGGGAGCTGCCAGTCTGGGGCTGCACAAGCAAGCAGCGCCCGCATGTCGCTCCCCTCCTGCACGAGCGTGTACGGCAGGAGTTGGGAGCACATGGCCCGTGCCAGCAAGCCGTTCAGCTGCCGCACGCGACGGCTGCTGGGAGGCAGAGCCCTAACCACCCCCTGGAAGGACTCGCTCAAAAGGCTCTGGCGTGGCCTTTTGCTGACACGGGAATCACCAGACACAGCGGAGGAGGCCACTGAGGACTGGCTGCCAGAACAGGCCTCAGTGTCGGCGGCAGGAGTTGCAGAGGGGGGAGGAGCAGTGCGTTTCCGCACTCCTGCTGGTGCTGCTGGAGGAGCAGGAGGGCGGGTGGCTGCTGTTGCTGCTGCTGAAGGCTGTGCAGTGATGGGTGTGGTGCCACTGCCAGCACCAGATGCCTTCAGCCTCTGGAACTCCTCATGCTGGTGGAAATGTTTAGCCGCAAGGTGGTTGATCAGCGAGCTGGTGCTGAACTTTAAGGGGTCTGCACCTCTGCTCAACTTCCGCTGACAGTGGTTGCAAGTGGCGTACTTGCTGTACACAGTGGGCATGGTGAGAAAGCGCCAGATTGGTGACAGAAACATCCCCCTACGGCATGGAAGCGCTGCTGCCTGTCTCCCTGTGGTGGTTGGGGGGGGGGGCTTGGGTGCGGCTGGTGGTGGTACTGGCTGATGCTGCTGCTGCTGCTGCTGAGCCTGAGACACCAGCAGGCTGTGGGTCGCTGCCAATGCTTGCAATGATGCGCCTCCTTGCAAGGCCCACAAGCGCATCCTCCTCCTCCTCCGAGCTGCTGAGGACGACATCCCCTGGAGGTGGTGGCACCCAGTCTCTGTCTGTCACCGGGTCATCAACATCATCCTCCCCCTCCTCAAACATGTCCTGCTGGGATGATGACCCCCCAAACTCCTCTCCTGATGCATGGATGGGCTGCTTGACTGTCGCCACAGTCTTGCTGTCCAATCCCTCATCCCCCAAAGTGCCCATCAGCATCTCCTCCTCAAAATCGCCAACAACAGCAGACAATTGACTCATCATGCCTGGGGTCAAAAGAGTGCTGAATGAAAGGTCGGCGACTGACGGTGAACTGGCCTCCTCCCCAGACCCTGCTGGGCGGCTGCTGCGAACAGGGGTGGTGGTGGTGGTGGTGGTGGTGAGGGTGGAGGCCTCGGATGCAGAGCTGATGGCGGGCTGCTCATCCTCCGTCATGAGTTGCACCACAGTGTCTGCATCCTTTTCCTCAATGGGACGTTTCCGACCCGGCTGGAGGAAAATCGGAGCAGGTGCTACACGCTGCTGCTGCTGTGTCTCTGCAGCGTGAGTTGCAGATGCTCCTGCTGGGCGGCGCCCAAGGCGTCCACGGCCAGTGGCTATGGGAGGAATGTTAGCCACTGACGCTGCTGCTGCTGCTGCGGAACTGTGCATGGTGGCGCGCCCGCGGCCGCGGCTTGCCACAATGCTGCTCCCTCTCCTCCTGATTCCCTTGCTGCCCTTCCCCTTGCCCAAACCGCGCTGGCTGCCACTTCCAGACATCTTCAATGTTTTGGGCGTATAGACAAAAGTTTTTTAAAAGGGCGGGTGAAAAGTGGGGTACTTTAATGGAGTGGGTTGGTTGGTGAGGTGACTGAGTGAGTGTCCCCTAGTACAGTAAGTAAGTAGTAACAGTCAGGAAGTACAACTAGCAGTTACAATAATCAGTAGTAATCACAAGTAAATTTAGTGTGTGTACACTCAGACAGTGAGTGCACGCAGGCAGGAGCTAGTAGCCTATGAACACAGTGACTGAGTGTCCTAGACTCCTAGTACAGTAAGAGTAAGTAGTAGCAGTAAGAAGAACTAACTAATTACAATAATCAATCAGCGATCAGAAGGAAATGGAGTGTGGGTGTGTGTACACTCAGACACTGAGTGCACGCACGCAGGAGCTAGTAGCCTATGAACACAGTGACTGAGTGTCCTAGACTCCTAGTACAGTAAGAGTAAGTAATAACAGTAAGTAGAACTAACTAATTACAATAATCAATCAGCGATCAGAAGGAAATGGAGTGTGGGTGTGTGTACACTCAGACAGTGAGTGCACGCAGGCAGGAGCTAGTAGCCTATGAACACAGTGACTGAGTGTCCTAGACTCCTAGTACAGTAAGAGTAAGTAGTAACAGTAAGAAGAACTAACTAATTACAATAATCAATCAGCGATCAGAAGGAAATGGAGTGTGGGTGTGTGTACACTCAGACACTGAGTGCACGCACGCAGGAGCTAGTAGCCTATGAACACAGTGACTGAGTGTCCTAGACTCCTAGTACAGTAAGAGTAAGTAGTAACAGTAAGAAGAACTAACTAATTACAATAATCAATTAGCGATCAGAAGGAAATGGAGTGTGGGTGTGTGTACACTCAGACAGTGAGTGCACGCACGCAGGAGCTAGTAGCCTATGAACACAGTGACTGAGTGTCCTAGACTCCTAGTACAGTAAGAGTAAGTAATAACAGTAAGTAGAACTAACTAATTACAATAATCAATCAGCGATCAGAAGGAAATGGAGTGTGGGTGTGTGTACACTCAGACAGTGAGTGCACGCACGCAGGAGCTAGTAGCCTATGAACACAGTGACTGAGTGTCCTAGACTCCTAGTACAGTAAGAGTAAGTAATAACAGTAAGTAGAACTAAATAATTACAATAATCAATCAGCGATCAGAAGGAAATGGAGTGTGGGTGTGTGTACACTCAGACAGTGAGTGCACGCACGCAGGAGCTAGTAGCCTATGAACACAGTGACTGAGTGTCCTAGACTCCTAGTACAGTAAGAGTAAGTAGTAACAGTAAGAAGAACTAACTAATTACAATAATCAATTAGCGATCAGAAGGAAATGGAGTGTGGGTGTGTGTACACTCAGACAGTGAGTGCACGCACGCAGCAGCTAGTAGCCTATGAACACAGTGACTGAGTGTCCTAGACTCCTAGTACAGTAAGAGTAAGTAATAACAGTAAGTAGAACTAACTAATTACAATAATCAATCAGCGATCAGAAGGAAATGGAGTGTGGGTGTGTGTACACTCAGACAGTGAGTGCACGCACGCAGGAGCTAGTAGCCTATGAACACAGTGACTGAGTGTCCTAGACTCCTAGTACAGTAAGAGTAAGTAGTAACAGTAAGAAGAACTAACTAATTACAATAATCAATCAGCGATCAGAAGGAAATGGAGTGTGGGTGTGTGAACACTCAGACAGTGAGTGCACGCAGGCAGGAGCTAGTAGCCTATGAACACAGTGACTGAGTGTCCTAGACTCCTAGTACAGTAAGAGTAAGTAGTAACACCAGTAAGTAGAACTAACTAATTACAATAATCAATCAGCGATCAGAAGGAAATGGAGTGTGGGTGTGTGTACACTCAGACAGTGAGTGCACGCAGGCAGGAGCTAGTAGCCTATGAACACAGTGACTCAGTGTCCTAGACTCCTAGTACAGTAAGAGTGAGTAAGTACAAGTAGTAACAGTAAGTAGAACTAACTAATTACAATAATCAATCAGCGATCAGAAGGAAATAGAGTGTGTGTTGTGTGTGTACACTCAGACAGTGAGTGCGCACACGCAGGAGGTAGTAGTAGCCTATATGAACAGTGACAGTGAGTGTCCCTACGGGTACAGTAAGAGTAAGTAGTAAGTAAGTACAACTAACAATAATCAAACAGTAATGAGAAGGAAATAGAGTGTGTGTACACACAGACAGTGAGTGAGTGCACACACGCAGGAGCTAGCTAGTAGCCTATAAACAGTGACAGTCAGTGAGTGTCCTACTCCTAGTACAGTATAACTACAATACTATTAGTAAAGGACAGCAGAAATACTGGTATAGAATATGAGAGAAATAAACAGAGGACAGCTGCCCACAGAGGCAAGGCCCCCCTGAGGCCTAAACCTGTAAGCTTGCAGCAGCTGCCTGCAGTTCTCTAATGTAACACACAAGCTACTAACTAAAATACAATGTCTATCTAACTAACAACAATATAGGTGTATATGGCAGGTGTAGGTGAGCAAAAACGCTAGGTAAATGACCACAATAGAGCACTTGCTAAGCCAAAGCACAAAGGAGCAACTCTCTCTCTGTACAAGTCTCAGGCAAGCATGGAGAAACGGAACATGGCGGCCGCTATTTATAGGGTAGGGGCTGGCCAGGGTCCCCCTCTGTGATTGGCTGCCGTCAGAGGGCCTGGGAGCCCTCTGATTGGCTCTAAGGACATCAATCTGGGCTATGACGCTATTCGAGCTCGGTACCGAGCTCGAATAGCGCCGGGTGGCTCGAATAGCTCGAATAGTGAATGGGCTATTCGAGTGTACTCGGATAGCCCATTCGAATAGCTCCAGCTATTCGGAGCTCGAATACCGAGCTCGAATAGCTGAAAAAGAGCTCGAATATTCGAACTACTCGAATATTCGAGCTCTGCTGAGCACCACTGATACTGATACAACTGCAAAAAAATTTCATTTTACAGTACACTTAAAAAACAAACAAAAAAAAAAACCTTAAAGGGTACCTGAACCAATAAAAGAAAAAAAAGAAAGATAATTAAATACTTATATCAGTAGTGTTCTGGCACATCCAGAGGCTTCCCCATCCTCCTTGACCCCAGTGAGACAGCACTGGAACCCTCTGAACATATTCAACAAAGGTTGGTCTAATATGTTCTTGTAACCACAGTCCCATCCATGTATGAGCACAACTGCACTATGCAGGCAAAAGTACGGGTCATGCTTGTGCAGTAGTATGGAGGCATTTGCGCACCTTTTTTTTTCCCCTCCATGCACCAGCAGCTCCATGCTACAGGTGGTAGGCCATATTTGCAACTGTGCAGTGCAGCCTCACTCTACACAGACACAGGAGCATAGCCACAAAGAAGAAGATGGTTCCGGCAAGCAGGGGTGGAGTGAATTCAAACGCTTCCCTGTACTGAGGTATTAAATATTTATTTTTTCACTAATGGTTCTCTTTAAAGCAGATCAAAACTCAAAAACAATATGAGGCAAACTATATAACTGTCACAGTAGTAGCCACGTGCCATCTTTACCAATTTTACTTTTTGTGAAATTTAATGCAATTGCATGCAAATGTATGCAATTACTTGTCATTCAATCTAATGCACATTTTCTTTATGCATCTGCTCCTCTTCTCCCCCCTCCTTCATATTTCTATGCTTTCCATTCTCTCCTCTCTACTTTAAGAACCCAAGAGCCAGTAATTTTGACTTTTTCATGCAAATTCATGCAATCACTTTATCATGCAAGCTTATGCACTTCCTAGCCTCAGTGCATATACCATTATCCTGACTTAACCACTTCCCGACCGCCGTATATACAATTGGCGGCCGGGAAGTGGATGCCGCAAGGACCGCCGTATTGACAAAATGCGGCGGTCCTTGTATGGGCATGGGCGGAGCGATCGCGTCATCCGTGACGCGATCCTCCACCTCCGCCTGGCGCCGCGCACCCGCCGCAACATCCCGCCGGCCATACGGAAGCGCCGGCGGGATGTTAACCCGACGATCGCCGCATACAAAGTGTATAATACACTTTGTAATGTTTACAAAGTATATTATACAGGCTGCCTCCTGCCCTGGTGGTCCCAATGTCCGAGGGACCACCAGGGCAGGCTGCAGCCACCCTAGTCTGCACCAAGCACACTGATTTCCCCCCCCCCCCTGCCCCAGATCGCCCACAGCACCCATCAGACCCCCCCCCCTGCCCACCCCCCAGACCCCTGTTTGCACCCAATCACCCCCCTAATCACCCATCAATCACTCCCTGTCACTATCTGTCAACGCTATTTTTTTTTTATCCCCCCCCCCTGCCCCCACTCCCTCCTGATCACCCCCCACCCCTCAGATTCTCCCCAGACCCCCCCCAGACCCCCCACCCATGTACTGTATGCATCTATCCCCCCTGATCACCCGTCAATCATCCGTCAATCACCCGTCAATCACCCCCTGTCACTGCCACCCATCAATCAGCCCCTAACCTGCCCCTTGCGGGCAATCTGATCACCCCCCCACACCAATAGATCGCCCGCAGATCCGACATCAGATCACCTCCCAAATCCATTGTTTACATCTATTCTCTCCTCTAAACACCCACTAATTACCCATCAATCACCCATCAATCACCCCCTATCACCACCTGTCACTTTTACCTATCAGATCAGACCCTAATCTGCCCCTTGCGGGCACCCAATCACCCGCCCACACGCTCAGATTGCCCTCAGACCCCCCCTTATCAATTCGCCAGTGCAATATTTACATCTGTTCTCCCCTGTAATAACCCACTGATTACCTGTCAATCACCTATCAATCACCCATCAATCACCCCCTGTCACTGCCACCCATCAATCACCCCCTGTCACTGCCACCCATCAATCACCCGCTGTCACTGCCACCCATCAATCAGCCCCTAACCTGCCCCTTGCGGGCAATCTGATCACCCACCCACACCAATAGATCGCCCGCAGATCCGACGTCCGATCACCTCCCAAGTGCAGTGTTTACATCTGTTCTCTACCCTAAACACGCACTAATTACCCATCAATCACCCCCTGTCACTGCTACCTATCAGATTAGACCCCTATCTGCCCCTAGGGCACTCAATCACCCGCCCACACCCTCAGAATGCCCTCAGACCCCAGCCCTGATCACCTCGCCAGTGCATTGCTTGCATCTATTCCCCCCTCTAATCACACCTTGAGACACCCATCAATCACCTCCTGTCACCCCCTAGCACACCTACCCATCAGATCAGGCCCCAATTTGCCCCGTGTGGGCTCCTGATCACTCGGCCAAACCCTCAGATCCCCCTCAGACCCCCTTCCGATCACCTCCCCAGTGCATTGATTGCATCTATTTTCCCCTCTAACCACCCCCTGAGACACCCATCAATCACCTCCTGTCACCCCCCTAGCACTCCTATCCATCAGATCAGGCCCAATACAACCTGTCATCTAAAAGGCCACCCTGCTTATGACCGGTTCCACAAAATTCGCCCCCTCATAGACCACCTGTCATCAAAATTTGCAGATGCTTATACCCCTGAACAGTCATTTTGAGACATTTGGTTTCCAGACTACTCACGGTTTTGGGCCTGTAAAATGCCAGGGCGGTATAGGAACCCCACAAGTGACCCCATTTTAGAAAAAAAGACACCCCAAGGTATTCTGTTAGGTGTATGACGAGTTCATAGAAGATTTTATTTTTTGTCAAAAGTTAGCGGAAATTGATTTTTATTGGTTTTTTTCACAAAGTGTCATTTTTCACTAACTTGTGACAAAAAATAAAATCTTCTATGAACTCGCCATACACCTAACGGAATACCTTGGGGTGTCTTCTTTCTAAAATGGGGTCACTTGTGGGGTTCCTATACTGCCCTTGCATTTTAGGGGCCCTAAACCGCGAGGAGTAGTCTAGAAAACAAATGCTTCAAAATGACCTGTGAATAGGACGTTGGGCCCCTTAGCGCACCTAGGCTGCAAAAAAGTGTCACACGTGGTACCGCCGTACTCAGGAAAAGTAGTATAATGTGTTTTGGGGTGTATTTTTACACATACCCATGCTGGGTGGGAGAAATTTCTATGTAAATGGACAATTGTGTGTAAAAAAATCAAACAATTGTCATTTACAGAGATATTTCTCCCACTTAGCATGGGTATGTGTAAAAATACACCCCAAAACGCATTATACTACTTCTCCTGAGTACGGCGGTACCACATGTGTGGCATTTTTTTACACCCTAAGTACGCTAAGGGGCCCAAAGTCCAATGAGTACCTTTAGGATTTCGCAGGTCATTTTGCGACATTTGGTTTCAAGACTACTCCTCACGGTTTAGGGCCCCTAAAATGCCAGGGCAGTATAGGAACCCCACAAATGACCCCATTTTAGAAAGAAGACACCCAAAGGTATTCCGTATGGAGTATGGTGAGTTCATAGAAGATTTTATTTTTTGTCACAAGTTAGCGGAAAATGACACTTTGTGAAAAAAAAACAATTAAAATCAATTTCCGCTAACTTGTGACAAAAAAATAAAAACTTCTATGAACTCACCATACTCCTAACGGAATACCTTGGGGTGTCTTCTTTCTAAAATGGGGTCATTAGTGGGGTTCCTATACTGCCCTGGCATTTTAGGGGCCCTAAACCGTGAGGAGTAGTCTTGAAACAAAAATGACCTGTGAAATCCTAAAAGGTACTCATTGGACTTTGGGCCCCTTAGTGCAGTTAGTGTGCAAAAAAGTGCCACACATGTGGTATCGCCGTACTCGGGAGAAGTAGTATAATGTGTTTTGGGGTGTATTTTTACACATACCCATGCTGGGTGGGAGAAATACTTCTGTAAATGACAATCTTTTGATTTTTTTACACACAATTGTCCATTTACAGAGGTATTTATCCCCCCCAGCATGGGTATGTGTAAAAATACACCCCAAAACACATTGTACTACTTCTCCCGAGTATGGCGATACCACATGTGTGGCACTTTTTTGCACCCTAACTGCGCTAAAGGGCCCAAAGTCCAATGAGTACCTTTAGGATTTCACAGGTCATTTTGAGAAATTTCGTTTCAAGACTACTCCTCACGGTTTAGGGCCCCTAAAATGCCAGGGCAGTATAGGAACCCCACAAATGACCCCATTTTAGAAAGAAGACACCCCAAGGTATTCCGTTAGTAGTATGGCGAGTTCATAGAAGATTTTATTTTTTGTCACAAGTTAGCGGAAATTGATTTTAATTGTGTTTTTTCACAAAGTGTCATTTTCCGCTAACTTTTGACAAAAAATAAAATCTTCTATGAACTCACCATACTCCTAACGGAATACCTTGGGGTGTCTTCTTTCTAAAATGGGGTCATTTGTGGGGTTCCTATACTGCCCTGGCATTTTAGGGGCCCTAAACCGTGAGGAGTAGTCTTGAAACGAAATTTCTCAAAATGACCTGTGAAATCCTAAAGGTACTCATTGGACTTTGGGCCCTTTAGCGCAGTTAGGGTGCAAAAAAGTGCAACACATGTGGTATCGCCGTACTCAGGAGAAGTAGTATAATGTGTTTTGTGGTGTATTTTTACACATACCCATGCTGAGTGGGAGAAAGATCTCTGTAAATGGACAATTGTGTGTAAAAAAAATTAACAGATTGTCATTTACAGAGATATTTCTCCCACCCAGCATGGGTATGTGTAAAAATACACCCCAAAACACATTATACTACTTCTCCTGAGTACGGCAATACCACATGTGTGGCACTTTTTTGCAGCCTAACTGCGCTAAGGGGTCCAAAGTCCAATGAGCACCTTTAGGCTTTACAGGGGTGCTTACAATTTAGCACCCCCCAAAATGTCAGGACAGTAAACACCCCACAAATGACCCCATTTTGGAAAGTAGACCCTTCAAGGTATTCAGAGAGGGGCATGGTGAGTCCGTGGCAGATTTCATTTTTTTTTTTTGTCGCAAGTTAGAAGAAATGGAAACTTTTTTTTTTTTTCTCACAAAGTGTCATTTTCCGCTTACTTGTGACAAAAAATAATATCTTCTATGAACTCACTATGCCTCTCAGTGAATACTTTGGGATGTCTTCTTTCCAAAATGGGGTAATTTGGGGGGTATTTATACTATCCTGGAATTCTAGCCCCTCATGAAACATGACAGGGGGTCAGAAAAGTCATAGATGCTTGAAAATGAGAAAATTCACTTTTTGCACCATAGTTTGTAAACGCTATAACTTTTACCCAAACCAATAAATATACACTGAATGGTTTTTTTTTAATCAAAAACATGTTTGTCCACATTTTTCGCGCTGCATGTATACAGAAATTTTACTTTATTTGAAAAATGTCAGCACAGAAAGTTAAAAAAATCATTTTTTTCCCAAAATTCATGTCTTTTTTGATGAATATAATAAAAAGTAAAAATCGCAGGAGCAATCAAATAGCACCAAAAGAAAGCTTTATTAGTGACAAGCAAAGGAGCCAAAATTCATTTAGGTGGTAGGTTGTATGAGCGAGCAATAAACCGTGAAAGCTGCAGTGGTCTGAATGGAAAAAAAGTGGCCGGTCCTTAAGGGGTAGAAAGCCCTAGGTCCTCAAGTGGTTAAGTAGGGGACTTACCGTTCGATATGGGTGGGTATGTCCACCCGTTGTAGAGGCTACGCAGAAATCCAATTACCGGTAAGTGTTATTGTCTTTTGCTTGCCTCTACTCCAAATGTACACTGAGAGTTAGAATATTACCTCTCTCAGGGCGGGACTACCGCAGATAATACTTTGTGACCAAACCCCACGTCTAGGTGACTTGGTAAATCCAAACGGTAGTCCTTAATGAAGTTGTCATAAGAGAACCATGTAGCAGCCTTACAAATTTGGAGTACTGAGGCAGAATTTCTTTCTGCCCAGGAAGAGGAGACAGCCCTAGTGGAGTGTGCTTTGACATTTACGGGGGCTGGCTTACCTGCTATTTCATAAGCTTTGCTTATATACATAACTTTAACCAGTTACTGAGAGTACTCTTGGATGCTCTTAACCCTTTATGAGAACCCTGAAACTGAACAAATAAATTATCCTCCTTTCTCCATTCAGCAGTTTTATCTTAATACAACAAAATCATTTTCCTGACATCCAGGGAACTAAACTTTTCCTCTTTTCGGTTTCAAGGATTCGGACAAAAAGAAGGGATAAAGATTTCCTGTTCACTGTGGGTATCTGTGACAACTTTTGGAGAAACATTTGGAGGTAATTTAAAAGTGATTCTATCCAGACGGATAGTCATGAATGGTGGCTTTATGCTTAAGGCTTGTATTTCCCCAATACGCCAGGCTGTAGTCACTGCTACTAACAAATATGTCTTTAGCGTTAAGTCCTTAATGGAAATTTGATCCATGGGCTCAAAGGGGAATGCTATAAGAGAATTCAGGACTAAATTCAAGTCCCAAGGTGGAAAAGTTGGTTTCTTCACCACAGTTTTCCTTTTAACTGCCTTGATGAATCTTTTCATAAAAGAATTTGCAGTAAAAGGCAAATCAAAGTATGCACCAAGAGCTGCTAACGGCACCTTAAGGGTGTTTTAGACCCATATCTAGCCCTTTCTGCAGGAAATCTAGAATGTTTGGGATGGAAAATTTTACAAGATTTTCTGGAGTGTCTTTGTTAAATTCACAAAACACTTTCCAAATCCTGAGATAGGGGAAGTGACAGACTTCCTTGCATGTAGCAAGGTAGAAACCACTTTTTTGGATAGGCCTTGATTCAATAATAAGTGCCCCTCAAAAGCCACGCCTTCAGGTTCAGACTGGCCACTGAGGGATGGTATACTTGTCCCTGATACAGCAGATCTTCCCTGATCTGCAGGACCATGGGTTCCTCTACTGCTAGGAAGAGTCACAGAGGATACCTAGGCTTTCTTGGCCAGTCTGGGGTGATAATTATTATCTTGGCCTGGTCTTTGATCAGTTTCTGTAGTTCCTTGCCAAATAATTTCAAGGAAGGGTGTACAAATGCTTTCTCCAGTCCCCAGTGAAGCATGAATGCGTCTACACATACCGGAGAGCCTCTGGAGTTGAGGGAGCAGAATCTGGGAAGAAGTACATTGTTCCAAGCAGCAAACAGGTCTATGGATGGAAGACTAGAGATGGCCCAAACCTCCGATTTTCGGTTCGCAAACCGCGTTCGCGAACCTCCGCAAACATGAAAACTTTCACGAACCGCAATAGACTTCAATGGGGAAACATTTATGCTGGCCACAAAAGTGATGGAAAAGATGTTTCAAGGGGTCTAACATCTGAGTTTTTGCATGGGGGAGTGGGATACATGCCAAAAGTCCCGGAGAAAAATCTGGATTTGATGCAAAGCAGCATTTTAAGGGCAGAAATCACATTGCATGCTAAATTGGAGGCCTAAAGTGCTTTAAAACATCTTGCATGTGTATACATCAATCAGGGAGTGTAATTAGAGTACTGCTTCACACTGACAGACCAAACTCACTGTGTAACGCACCGCAAACAGCTGTTTGTGTTGTGACGGCCGTGCTGGATTGGTGCACACCATGACCAGAGTGCAGGCAATAGTGATTTTCAAGTCCATATGGTCGCCAGGCTGAGGTAGCTCAATGACAGAACAACAGTGACTGTCCAGCTGATCGAATTTGGTCTGTCCACAATGAAGCAACAACCTTATTATCATTGGTGTGCCACCCCCCGAGACACTTATATAGCTGTCTGTCATTGCTTCATTGTGATACACAAGCCCCTTCACCGCGGCAAGGTAATGATCACAAAGGGAAATTTACACATGTACATGCCTGTTGTTTTGTTGTTGCAGCTGCAGTGCAGCCAGAAAAATTAGGCAGGCATGTACACGCACCAGAAACATTATTATAGCGGCCGCTGCCAGGAGGGGCCTTAAAAATTCAGGAATCTGCCTTGAGTCCTGGACCCTGTTGGTGGTGGCAGTCAAGCGGCCTGCAGGCAGAGGTGCTCTGTGGGGATTGATTTAGTCATGGGGCACGCAGTCGCACAGCGGGCAGGCAGAGATGCTGTGTGTGGGGACTGACTTAGTCTTTGGGTGAGCAGTAGCCCTCCAGGATCCATGCCTCATTCATTTTGATAAAGGTGAGGTACTGAACACTTTTTTGACTTAGGCGACTTCTCTTCTCAGTGGCAATGCCTCCAGCTGTGTTGAAGGTCCTTTCTGACAGGACGCTTGAGGCAGGGCAAGACAGAAGTTAAATGGCAAATTAGGACAGCTCTGGCCACAGGTCAAGCTTGCGCACCCAGTAGTCCAAGGGTTCATCGCTGCTCACAGTGTCTACATCCACAGTTAAGGCCAGGTAGTCAGCTACCTGCCTGTCGAGGCGTTGGTGGAGGGTGGATCCGGAAGCGCTAAGGCGAGGTGTTGGACTAAAGAGTGTCCGCATGTCCGACATCACCATGAGATCGCTGGAGCATCCTGTCCTTGCTTGCGTGGAAATTGGAGAAGGATTACTGGCAGTGGTACCTTTATTGCATTGTGCTGTGACATCACCCTTAAACGAATTGTAAAGCATAGTTGCCAGCTTGTTCTGCAAGTGCTGCATCCTTTCTGCCTTCTGGTGATTTGGAAACATTTCTGCCACTTTGCGCCTATACCGAGGGTCTAGTAGCATGGCCACCCAGTACAGCTCATTCCCTTTGAGTTTTTTTATACGGGGGTCCCTCAACAGGCTGGATATCTGCACAAAGTTGGATGCAGATGTACTATCCATCTCCTCTTGCTCTTCCTCAGTGATGTCAGCTAAGTTCTCCTCCTCCCCCCCGCCACGAACAATACCACGGGAAGAAGGCATATGGGATTAAGTCTCTGATGGCGCCTTCACTGTGACTCACCAGGTTTGTCACCTCCTCAAACGGCTTTATGAGCCTGCAGACATTTCACATCAGTGTCCAGTACTTCGGCCAGAACATCCCCATCTCCCCAGACTGTGTCCTTTGACTGTAGTTGTAGAGATACTGTTTGACGGCTTTCTCCTGTTGTGGCAGGTAGTTGAACATCAGGTGGGTCGAATTCCAGTGAGTCTAGCTATCGCAAATCAAGCATCTCACTGGCAAGTTGTTTCTCCGCTGAATATCGGCAAAGCGTGCCATGGATGTGTAAGACCGCCTGAAATGCCCACACACCTTCCTGGACTGCTTTAAGACATCCTGTAAGCCTGGGTACTTAGACACAAATCTCTGAATTACAAGATTGAGCACATGTGCCATGCAGGGTACATGTGTCAACTTTCCCAAATTCAAAGCCGAAATGAGATTGCTGCCATTGTCACACACCACGTTGCCGATCTCCAGTTGGTGCGGGATCAGCCACTGATCCATCTGTTTGTTCAGAGCAGCCAGCAGAGCTGCTCCAGTGTGACTCTCCGCTTTGAGGCAAGACATGTCTAAGATGGCGTGATACCATCCTACCTGGCATGCAGCATAGGCCCTGGGGAGCTGGGTCTGTGTAGCTGGAGAGGAGATTGCAGCACCAGTAGAGTTGAACTGCCACTCAGCCAAGGAGGAGGACGACAGCGAAGATGATGTAACAGGAGGAGAGGAGGTGGCAGCAGGCCTGCCTACAAGCCGTGGAGGTGTCACTAGGTCCGCTGCACAGCCACATACTCCATGCTTGCCAGCGGTCACCAGGTTGACCCAATGGGCTGTGTAAGTAATGTACCTGCCCTGACTATGCTTGGCAGACCAGGCATCCGTGGTCAGATGGACCCTTAACCCAACGCTGTGTGCCTGAGATGACACCACTTGCCTATCAACTTCATGGTACAGTTTGGGTATCGCCTTTTTGGAGAAATAATTGCGGCCTGGTATCTTCCACTGCGGTGTCCCAATGGCCACAAATTTTCAGGAAGCCTCAGAGTCCATGAGCTGGTATGGTAACAGCTAGCGGGATAACAGTTTATTTATTTATTGTATTTATAAAGCCCCAAAACATATTACGCACCGCCAAGCCAGCTGTGAAATGCCACGCAAGGGGGTGACTGGCAGACATTGGCTTCTTCCGCTCAAATATTGCCATTAATGGACACCTGGCTGCTGCTGTGGGCAGAGGAGCAGGAACCGCTCAAGGTGAGA
Source organism: Hyperolius riggenbachi (assembly GCF_040937935.1). Taxonomy (NCBI): domain Eukaryota; kingdom Metazoa; phylum Chordata; class Amphibia; order Anura; family Hyperoliidae; genus Hyperolius; species Hyperolius riggenbachi. The sequence continues at coordinate 141,262,938 of NC_090655.1, forward strand.
GGCGGAGTGGAGGAGGAAGGCTAAGATTGTGAAGGTGCAAGGGAGAAAGCAGCTGAAGATGAGGCAACCGGAAGGAGGAAGAGGAGAAGGAGGGTGGCTTTGCTTTGGTGTGCGGCTTTTCCTCAGGTGGTCTTCCCATTGCAGTTTGTGCCTTTTCTGCATGTGCCTTCATAAGGCAATTGTCCCTACGTGGGTGTTGGCCTTTCCACGGCTCAATTTTTGGTGGCAGAGAGTACAGATGGCATTGCTCTGTTCTTTGGCATACACACTAAAAAATGTCCACACCGCTGAGCCACCCTGGGGTGTAAGCACTATGGTGGCTTCAGCAGCTGATGTTGAAGGGCATGTTGGCTGGCTGTCCATAGTAGGTGATAAATGGCGCCGGACACTGTCACCAGCTGTTTCTGATGACGAGCTCCCCCTGCTTCTTTCAGCAACTTGTCTCTTCCTACTCCTCTCTGACTCACCCTCTGAACTCTCCCCTTCATCGTGTCTCTTAGGATCCCGCGTGGCATCCATGGCAGTATTTTTTTTTTTGATTCAACAATTTTTATTGAACATTTTGAAGATACATAAAAAGCATTTCAAGTGATACATAAACAGAATACGGTCTACAAATAGAATATTATAGAGCTCACATCTGATATGCATCTCAAGACTGGTCCCTTTATACCCGTCCGGCCGAAGCCACTGAGGTTTATCGCTTTTGGCATAGCCAACTACATGGTTGAGTAAAGGGGAGAGTATCTGTATGGGGACCTCTTAGCTAGACTGCATAATGATTGCTTGGATCGTAATATTAAATTATAACTCTAATTGAGAATAATGCTGCTGACAGATTCCTGCCAGTACTTTGTAACTATGTTCAGCTAAGTACAGGTAACTTTTTGAACTAGTTACCTGAAATTAAATTTTAACAAAGAACGCTAACTATGTTAACAACGCTAACTCTACCTCTGGATTTCGTGATTACATTAGGCTCAGTCGTACCTACCCCTGAAGCTGAGAAAGTTATAGCCTCATAAGTTGCGCAAGTTGAAGAAGGGTTGAGGGTTAAAGAACTCCCCATTTATTTATTCAAGTGACATAATGTGTTCCGATTCATAGACATCATTTGGAAGTCGGAGGCGCGATTCTAAGGTGAGGTTGTGTTGGGTTGTGTGCATTAGTTGAGTGATTGATGGGATATCGGTGGATTTCCAGTTGGATAGGATTAGATGTCTTGCCGCAGCCAGTGTGTGAAAAACTACCAACCTATGTCTAATTTCAATGTCTTCCAGGCCAACATTTAGTATTGCTAGTGCCGGATCCAATGTAAATGGTTGATTTAAGAAATTAGATAATTTGTTTTGAACTAAACTCCAGAAATGGTGTAAATTGGGGCATTCCCACAAAATGTGAAGGAGTGTGCCTGTATACCCGCATTGTCTCCAGCAGAGCGGAGACTGTGAAGGTTGGAAAGTTGCTAATTTACGAGGTGTGAGATACCATTTTAAAAATATTTTTTGAAGTGTTTCCCAATGGGAGAGGCACTTAGATAATGTAGAGGCGGCTTGGAGGGATCGACGTATCCTACCTATGTCTAATGGAGATTGAAGGTCATATTCCCATATTTTTACAAATGAGGTGAGTGAAATACTTGTGCTTTGCATGAAGGTGTTGTACCACATTGATATACCTCCTTTTAAGGGGGTGTTGCTATTTAAAAAGGAGACGATATGTCGAGGTAGGCTTGGGATCTTGAATTTGATCGCTGTGACCCAGTGCTTAAGCCTCATATATGTAAAAATTTGGTTTGAGCCAATTTTGTGAGCTTGTTGAATTTTGTCAAAGCTCCAGAGGTTGTTGTCCTCCCAAATATCATTAATGTTGATAATACCTCTCATTTGCCAGTTAGTGAAATCTATGTTTCCCATAATTTTAGCTATAGATTTCAACTCTAAGTGGATGGGGGTCAAAGGGGAGGGAGATGCGGGGCTTAAATTCTTAAAAAATTTCCATGAATTTAAGGTCGCAGTGTATGTGAGTATATTGCTTCGCTTGTATCAGACACATCCAAAACTTCACCAACAGCAGGTACTTCATCATCCTCCTCCTCACACCTTATGTCCATAGTGTCGCCTAACTCAGACATATGAGGTGGTGTAACTTGGTTAGCGCCTTCATCTTGTTGTAACAATAGTGGCTGTGAATCAGTGATTTCCCCACCAAATAACTCCTGCGAAGTGTCAAATGTAGCGGATGTGGTACTTGGAGTAGTGCTGGTGGATGCGGAAGATGAGGTGTTCTGTGTTAGTCAACCATGTCCTGACAATCTTGGGAGTTGATGGGATGTGCCTTCTCCTGGGCACTGTACTTTGAGACAGGGCCACACAAAATCACATCAGCACGACCTCGAACAGACCTGCCGGGTGGCCTGCCTCTGGGTCTGCTTCTGCCTCTGCCTGTTTTGTCCATATCGGGGGGGATGAAGGGAAATGTATGCACTCACTTGACTAATACAATGTGTGGTCACACAGGGGCAGTGAAAGGTAGCAGTGACTGGTATTACAATATAATGTGCAGCTGTCACACCCGTGCAGTTCACAGGTATGCACGGACTGGTATACTAAACAGCGTGCGGTCACACAGGTGCAGTGAACAGGTATGCAGGGATTGGTATTACAAATGTGCAGCTGTCACACACAGGTACCGTGAACAGGTGCAATGACTGGTGGTATATTACACTGCTTGCGCTCACGTAGGTAGGTAGGTAGGTAGGTAGGTAGGTAGGTAGGTAGGTGCACTGAACAGTGAACAGGTGCAGTGATTGCAATTACAAATGTGCAGCTACCTGTCACTTGTGTTGGGCCGAACCTCCGATTTTCGGTTCACGAACCGGGTTCGCGAACTTTCGCGAAAGGTTCGGTTCGCGTTAAAGTTCGCGAACCGCAATAAACTTTAATGGGGATGCGAACTTTGAAAAAAAAAATAATTATGCTGGCCACAAAAGTGATGGAAAAGATGTTTCAAGGGGTCTAACACCTGGAGGGGGGGATGGCGGAGTGGGATACATGCCAAAATTCCCCGGGAAAAATCTGGATTTGACGCAAAGCAGCGTTTTAAGGGCAGAAATCACATTGAATGCTAAATGACAGGCCTAAAGTGCTTTCAAACATCTTGCATGTGTATACATCAATCAGGTAGTGTAATTAAGGTACTGCTTCACACTGACACACCAAACTCATCGTGTAACGCACCGCAAACAGCTGTTTGTGTAGTGACGGCCGTGCTTTACTGGTGCGCACTATGGCGAGAGTGCAGGTTTTGGTGGCTTTACAGCCCATATGGTCACCTGGCTGATGTAGCTGAATGACAGAACAGTGACTGTCCAGCTGATCAAATTTGGTCTGACCACAATGGGGCAACGACCTTATTATCGTGGGTGTGCCCCCCGAGACACTCATCTAGGTGCCGGTCATTGCTCCATTGTGATACGCAAGCCCCTTCACCACGGCAAGGTAATGATCACGAAGGGGAATGGGCGCATGTACATGCCTTTTCTTTTGTTGTTGCAGCTGCCCGCAGTGCAGCCAGAAAAATTAGGCAGTCATGTACACGCACCCGAAAAATTATTACAGCGGCCGCTGCTAGCAGCGGCCTAAAAAATTCAGCAATCCGCCTGGAGTCCCGGACCCTGTTGGTGGTGGCGGAGAAGGTAGTCAAGCGGCCTGCAGGCAGACATGCTGTGTGGAGGGACTGGGAGCGACTTAGTCTTCTTGGGGCAGGCCAGGCAGCCAGTCACACGGCGTGCAGGCAGAGATGCTGTATGTGCGGGGACTGACTTAGTCTTGGGGCGGGCAGCAGCCCTCCGGGATCCATGCCTCATTCATTTTGATAAAGGTGAGGTACTTAACACTTTTGTTACTTAGGCGACTTCTCTTCTCTGTGACAATGCCTCCAGTCCTTTCTGAAAGGACGCTTGCGGCAGGGCAGGAGAGAAGTTGGATGGCAAATTGGGACAGCTCTGGCCACAGGTCAAGCCTGCGCACCCAGTAGTTCAAGGGTTCCTCATCGCTGTTCACAGCAGTGTCTACATCCACACTTAAGGCCAGGTAGTCGGCTACCTGCCGTTCCAGGCGTTGGTGGAGGGTGGATCCGGAAGGGCTACGGCGAGGCGTTGGACTAAAGAACGTCCGCATGTCCGACATCACCATGAGATCGCTGGAGCGTCCTGTCTTTGACTGCGTGGACACGGGAGGAGGATTAGTGGCAGTGGTACCTTGCTGGCGTTGTGCCGTCACATCACCCTTAAAGGCATTGTAAAGCATAGTTGACAGCTGGTTCTGCATGTGCTGCATCCTTTCCACCTTCCGGTGAGTTGGTAACAGGTCCGCCACTTTGTGCCTGTACCGAGGGTCTAGTAGTGTGGCCACCCAGTACAGCTCATTCCCCTTGAGGTTTTTTATACGGGGGTCCCTCAACAGGCAGGACAGCATAAAAGACGACATCTGCACAAAGTCGGATCCAGTACCCTCCATCTCCTCTTGCTCTTCCTCAGTGACGTCAGGTAAGTCAACCTCCTCCCCCCAGCCGCGAACAATACCACGGGAAGGTTGAGCAGCACAAGCCCCTTGCGATGCCTGCTGAGGTTGTTCTCCTGCCGCTGTCCCCTCCTCCTCCTCCTCCTCCTCCCCCAAAGAAACACCTTGCTCATCATCCTCTGAGTCTGATTCGTCTTCTGCACACGACTTCTCTTCTTCCTCCTCCTCCCCCCTCTGTGCTGCCGCAGGTGTTGAGGAAACAGCTGGGTCTGATGAAAATTGGTCCCATGCCTGTTCCTGCCGTAACGGTTCCTGGTCATGCTCATTCACAGCTTCATCCGCCACTCTACGCACAGCACGCTCCAAGAAGTAAGCGTAGGGAATTAAGTCGCTGATGGTGCCCTCACTGCGGCTCACCAGGTTGGTCACCTCCTCAAACGGCCGCATGAGCCTGCATGCATTCTCCATCAGTGTCCAGTTGTCGGGCCAGAACATCCCCATCTTCCCAGACTGTTTCATTCTACTGTAGTTGTAGAGGTAGTGGGTCACGGCTTTCTTCTGTTCTAGCAGGCGGGAGAACATGAGCAGGGTCGAGTTCCAGCGAGTCGGGCTATCGCAAATGAGGCGTCTCACCGGCATGTTGTTTTTGCGCTGAATTTCCGCAAAGCGTGCCATGGCTGTGTAAGACCGCCTCAAATGCCCACAGAACTTCCTGGCCTGCTTCAGGACATTCGCTAAGCCAGGGTACTTTGCCACAAATCTTTGAACCACTAGATTCATGACATGTGCCATGCAGGGTATGTGTGTCAGCTTCCCCATATGCAAAGCGGCAAGCAGATTGCTGCCGTTGTCGCACACCACGTTGCCTATCTCCAGGTGGTGCGGGGTCAGCCACTCATCCACCTGTTTCTTAAGAGCAGCCAGGAGAGCTGCTCCAGTGTGACTCTCCGCTTTGAGACAAGCCATGTCTAAGATGGCGTGACACCGTCGTACCTGGCATGCAGCATAGGCCCTGCGGAGCTGGGGCTGTGTAGCTGGAGAGGAGAACTGCCACTCAGCCAAGGAGGAGGAGGACAGCGAAGAGCATGTAGCAGGAGGAGAGGAGGTGGCAGGAGGCCTGCCTGCAAGCCGTGGAGGTGTCACAATTTGGTCCGCTGCGCCCTGCTTGCCATCGTTCACCACCAGGTTCACCCAATGGGCTGTGTAGGTAATGTAGCGGCCCTGCCCGTGCTTGGCAGACCAGGCATCCGCGGTCAGGTGTACCCTTGACCCAACGCTCTTCGCAAGAGATGACACCACTTGCCTCTCAACTTCACGGTGCAGTTGGGGCATGGCCTTTCTCGAAAAATAAGTGCGGCCTGGCATCTTCCACTGCGGTGTTCCGATGGCCACAAATTTACGGAAGGCCTCAGAGTCCACCAGCCGGTATGGTAACAGCTGCCGAGCTAACAGTTCCGCCACGCCAGCTGTCAGACGCCGGGCAAGGGGGTGACTGGCCGAAATTGGCTTCTTCCGCTCAAACATTTCCTTCACGGACACCTGACTGCTGCTGTGGGCAGAGGAGCAGGAACCGCTCAAGGGCAGAGGCGGAGTGGAGGAGGGTGCCTGTGAAGGTGGAAGGGAGAAAGCGGCAGAAGCAGATAATGCACCTGATGGAGGAGGAAGAGGAGAAGGAGGGTGGCTTTGCTTTTGTGTGCTGCTGCTGCTTTTGCTCAGGTGGCCATCCCATTGCTGTTTGTGCCTTTTCTCCAGGTGCCTTCGTACGGCACTTGTCCCTGCGTGAATGTTGGCCTTTCCAAGGCTCAATTTTTGTTGGCAGAGTGAACAGATGGCTTTGGTCCCATCTGAGGCACACACATTAAAAAATTTCCACACCGCTGAGCCACCCTGGGATGTGGGCACTATGGGGACCTCAGCAGCTGATGCTGAAGGGCAAGTTGGCTGGCTGTACATAGGTGGCAATACATGGTGCCGGACACTGCCACCAGCTGTTTCTGACGAAGAGCTGCCCCAGCTTCTTTCAGCAACTTCTCTCCTCCTCCTACTCTCTGACTCCCCCTCTGAACTGTCCCCCTCTTCATCTCCTCTATTGGGTACATACAGAGGATCCCTATCATCGTCATCATCGTAATCATCCTGCCCAGCTTCGCTTGCCTCAGACAAATCCAAACATGCACCAACATCAGTAGGTCCTTCATCCTCCTTACACGTTACATCCATAATGTTGCCGCGTAACTCAGACATATGAGCTGGTGAAAATTCATCTGGCTGTAACAACAATGGCTGTGCATCAGTGATTTTACCACTAAATAATTCTTGCGAAGTGTCAAATGCAGCGGAAGTGGTGCTAGTAGTAGCACTGGTGGCTGAGCAAGATGAGGTGTTCTGTGTCGCTAAATACTCAACCACGTCCTGACAATCTTGGGAGGTGATGGGACGTGCCTTCTTCCGAGCACTGTACTGTGGGCCAGGTCCACACGAAATTACATTTACACGACCTCGCGCAGACCTGCCGGGTGGCCTTCCTCTGGCTCTGCCACTACCTCTTCCTCTACCTGTTTTGTCCATATCGGGTATGCACGGAGTGGTATATCCCACTGCGTGCACTCACGTAGGTAGGTGGGTTCACTTAACTGCACAGGTATGCGCACTGATGCGGTGGGTTCACTGAACAGAACAGGTATACAGTGGCGGGTTCACAGAACAGGTATGCAGTGGCGGGTCCACTGAACAGAACAGGTATGCAGTGGCGGGTTCACTAAACAGAACAGGTATACAGTGGCGGTTCACTAAACAGAACAGGTATGCAGTGGCGGGTCCACTGAACAGAACAGGTATGCAGTGGCGGGTTCACTAAACAGAACAGATATACAGTGGCGGTTCACTAAACAGAACAGGTATGCAGTGGCGGGTCCACTGAACAGAACAGGTATGCAGTGGCGGGTTCACTTAACTGCACAGGTATGCGCACTGATGCGGTGGGTTCACTGAACAGAACAGGTATGCAGTGGCGGGTCCACTGAACAGAACAGGTATGCAGTGGTGGGTTCACTTAACTGCACAGGTATGCGCACTGATGCGGTGGGTCCACTGAACAGAACAGGTATGCAGTGGCGGGTTCACTAAACAGAACAGGTATACAGTGGCGGTTCACTAAACAGAACAGGTATGCAGTGGCGGGTTCACTAAACAGAACAGGTATACAGTGGCGGGTCCACTGAACAGAACAGGTATGCAGTGGCGGGTTCACTTAACTGCACAGGTATGCGCACTGATGCGGTGGGTTCACTGAACAGAACAGGTATGCAGTGGCGGGTTCACTAAACAGAACAGGTATGCAGTGGCGGGTCCACTGAACAGAACAGGTATGCAGTGGCGGGTTCACTTAACTGCACAGGTATGCGCACTGATGCGGTGGGTCCACTGAACAGAACAGGTATGCAGTGGCGGGTTCACTAAACAGAACAGGTATACAGTGGCGGTTCACTAAACAGAACAGGTATGCAGTGGCGGGTCCACTGAACAGAACAGGTATGCAGTGGTGGGTTCACAGCACAGGTATGCAGTGGTGGGTTCACAGCACAGGTATGCAGTGGTGGGTTCACAGCACAGGTATGCAGTGGTGGGTTCAATGAACAGGTATACACAGTGGCGGGTCCACTGAACAGAACAGGTATGCAGTGGCGGGTTCACTAAACAGAACAGGTATGCAGTGGCGGGTCCACTGAACAGAACAGGTATGAAGTGGCGGGTTCACTAAACAGAACAGGTATGCAGTGGCGGGTCCACTGAACAGAACAGGTATGCAGTGGCGGGTTCACTAAACAGAACAGGTATACAGTGGCGGTTCACTAAACAGAACAGGTATGCAGTGGCGGGTCCACTGAACAGAACAGGTATGTAGTGGCGGGTTCACTTAACTGCACAGGTATGCGCACTGATGCGGTGGGTTCACTGAACAGAACAGGTATGCAGTGGTGGGTCCACTGAACAGAACAGGTATGCAGTGGCGGGTTCACTAAACAGAACAGGTATACAGTGGCGGTTCACTAAACAGAACAGGTATGCAGTGGCGGGTTCACTTAACTGCACAGGTATGCGCACTGATGCGGTGGGTTCACTGAACAGAACAGGTATGCAGTGGCGGGTTCACTAAACAGAACAGGTATACAGTGGCGGTTCACTAAACAGAACAGGTATGCAGTGGCGGGTCCACTGAACAGAACAGGTATGCAGTGGCGGGTTCACTTAACTGCACAGGTATGCGCACTGATGCGGTGGGTTCACTGAACAGAACAGGTATGCAGTGGCGGGTTCACTAAACAGAACAGGTATGCAGTGGCGGGTTCACTAAACAGAACAGGTATACAGTGGCGGGTTCACTAAACAGAACAGGTATGCAGTGGCGGGTCCACTGAACAGAACAGGTATGCAGTGGCGGGTTCACTTAACTGCACAGGTATGCGCACTGATGCGGTGGGTCCACTGAACAGAACAGGTATGCAGTGGCGGGTTCACTAAACAGAACAGGTATACAGTGGCGGTTCACTAAACAGAACAGGTATGCAGTGGCGGGTCCACTGAACAGAACAGGTATGCAGTGGTGGGTTCACAGCACAGGTATGCAATGGTGGGTTCACAGCACAGGTATGCAGTGGTGGGTTCACAGCACAGGTATGCAGTGGTGGGTTCAATAAACAGGTATACAGTGGCGGGTCCACTGAACAGAACAGGTATGCAGTGGTGGGTTCACAGCACAGGTATGCAGTGGTGGGTTCACAGCACAGGTATGCAGTGGTGGGTTCACAGAACAGGTATGCAGCCAGACAGGAACAAGCTAAGCCTAACTAATCTTTCCCTGAGAGACAGTCTGCTGCAGCTCGCCCTACTCTGACTAATGCAGGCACACGAGTGGCCGTAATGGCCGCCGCTGCCTGCCTTATATAAGGGGGGGTGGGGCTCCAGGGGCTAGTGTAGCCTAATTGGCTACACTGGGCCTGCTGACTGTGATGTAGAGGGTCAAAGTTGACCCTCCATGTGCATTATGGGGCGAACCGAACTTCCGCAAAGGTTCGCCTGCGGGACGCGAACGCGAACCACTGAAGTTCGCATGGAACCGTTCGCAGGCGAACCGTTCGGCCCAACTCTACGCTGTCACACACACACAGGTAGTCACTGAATGTGCTGGGCCTGGCAGAGGCACAGTAGGAATTACCACCAAGGGGTCAAAAGCCAGCTGCGACTGACTGACAGGGCTGTATATAATGCAAGTGGGCCACAAAAAAAAAATAGATCACAAGAACAAGGTTAGCCCTCAAAAGAGCTGTTGTGGGGTGCTTTTTTAGCAATAAGAGTCAGCAAGGAGCAAGCTAACAAGCCTACAAGAGCCTAACTATGCTTTCCCTATAGCTCTCTCTGCAGCAGCTCTCCCTTCTCTAATTACTGCAGGCACACAAGTGAGTCCAATGCCTGACGCTGCCTGACTTTTATAAGGACGGATGGGGCTCCAGGAGGGAGTGTAGCCTGATTGGCTACAATGTGCCTGCTGACTGTGATATAGAGGGTCAAAGTTGACCCTAATGATGCACTATGGGGGTGATTTGAACTTCCGGAAAAGTTTGCGGTTCTCAGCGATCACGAACCCCGGAAGTTCGCCGGTTCCCATTTGCTGGCGGACCGTTCGGGCCATCTCTATGGAAGATGCCACTTGCTGCAAATCATCAGAAAGACCTCTTTGTTCAGAGAACAGTTGCTCTGATTTAGCTTCTGGCGGCCAATCCGCTAGAACATTGTCCTTTCCCTTGAGGTGAACGGACTTTAAGGAAAGAACCTTTGTCTCTGCCCAGCGGAAAATTGAGATATTAGCGGAGGACCGTGAGTCCCTCCTTGCTTGTTTATGTGAATTACTGCCGTCTGGTTGTCTGACTGGACAATCACGTTTTTGTTTACAGGCAGATTTTCCCATCTTTGTAGAGACTTCCAGATCGGCAATAACTTTTTGTGATTTGATGAGAAGTACTTTTCTAATAGAGACCACCTGCCTTGGATGTAATCTCGACCCAGATGAGCTCCCCATCCCCAGAGGCTCGCATCTGTCGTAATGATCACTGGATTTTGCAAGATCCAACTTACACCTCTTTGAAGGTTCTTACTGGAAGTCCACCAGTTCAGAGAATGAATCACTGGATATGACAAATCAATTTTTTGATCTAGATCCTCCTTTCTGCTTGACCACAGACACAGAATTGCCAGTTGGAAGATTCTGTAGTTTGCCTGAGCCCAGGCTACGGCTGGAATACACACTGAGTATTTGCCCAGGAGAGACATAGCTTGTCTCATTTTGACAGACTTTGCTCTCAGAAGTTCCTGAGTACAAATGATGACTTGATCTACTTTCTTTTGTGGCAGACAGAAGATCTGGTTCACTGTGTCCAGAGACACCCCAAGAAATTATTTTCTCTGATCTGGTGTAAGATCGGATTTCTTTAGGTTCAAGATCATGAAATGTTTTGCCAAGCCGGGAAAAAAAGCTTTTAACCTGCCCCCCACCTGAACATAGTCATTGTTCAGTATTGGGTTGTTTTGGGGTATTTGAGGATTGTGGATTAAAGAGGAAGCTTTTAGCTTTAAGGCCCTTTTCACCTGCCAGCTTTTATTCTGCTCCTTACCTCTAATTTTTTCTGGGGCCCAAACCTTTTTCTGGGAGCCTGTTTTTTCTTCAGAGGAGGAAAAGTCTTTTTCTTTTCAGCTGCCCTTTCTAGAGCTTTCTCAAGGGCTGAACCGAACAACAGGTCTCCCTCAAATGGGAGGCCACAAAGTTTAACTTTAGTTGCCATATCACCTTCCCAATTTTTTAGCCATGAGAATCTGCTAACAGAATTAATCAAAGCTAGACTCCTAGCAGAAATTCTTACTGCTTCACTAGAAGCATCCGTTAGGAACTTAGCAGCTTATTTAAGGGTAGCAACAGATAGGGAAATACATTTAAGTGGAGCACCATCCTTCAAATGAGCCTGCATCTCCTGTAGCCAAAGAATTAAACAACGAGCAGTGCAGGTGGCTGGTAGATTAAGAGATAATGAGGCAGAAATTGACTCCCAATAGTCAATTTCCTATAATAATCCTGTATCCTCAAAGGGAATAGGTGAGTCTTTGGATAATTTTGAAATGGCAGAATCAATTTTAGGACATTTTGACCATTTAATAACTTCCTCCTTGTTAAAAGGATATCTCCTTTTAAACGATTTTGAGAGAAATAGCCTTTTATCGGGCTCTTTCCACTCACCAACAATCAAATCCACCATTGTTTTGTGTATTGGGAAAACCACCTGTTTCTGAACAAGCTGTTCTGAATACATATCATCCTCAATAGAAGCAGGTTTAGGCTTATCAATAGGAATATTCAAAGCCGTGCAAATGTACAATTCACTAGACTGATCAGGTAGCAGTTTAAATTTTCCTTTATTTAAGCTTCTGGGTGTCTCCTCTTCCAGCGCAGAAGAATACCCAACATGCTCAATTTCCTCTGAGGAGGAATCCACAAACCTCTGTGCACCAAATATACTAGGTATGTCTGAATCCAAAATTGGTGGGACTACCTGAGCAGTGGATTGTAAAATAGGAGCTTCTTTTGTAGCTAAAAAAAATTCTGCTAATTGCTCCTGAAATTTATTTAACATAGTTACATAGTTACATAGTTATTTTGGTTGAAAAAAGACATACGTCCATCGAGTTCAACCAGTATAAAGTACAACACCAGCCTGCTCCCTCACATATCCCTGTTGATCCAGAGGAAGGTGAAAAAACCCTTACAAGGCATGGTCCAATTAGCCCCTAAAGGGAAAAATTCCTTCCCGACTCCAGATGGCAATCAGATAAAATCCCTGGATCAACATCATTAGGCATTACCTAGTAATTGTAGCCATGGATGTCTTTCAACGCAAGGAAAGCATCTAAGCCCCCTTTAAATGCAGGTATAGAGTTTTCCATAACGACTTCCTGTGGCAATGCATTCCACATCTTAATCACTCTTACTGTAAAGAACCCTTTCCTAAATAAATGGTTAAAATGTTTTCCTCCATGCGCAGATCATGTCCTCTAGTCCTTTGAGAAGGCCTAGGGACAAAAAGCTCATCCGCCAAGCTATTATATTGCCCTCTGATGTATTTATACATGTTAATTAGATCCCCTCTAAGGCGTCTTTTCTCTAGACTAAATAAACCTTATTTAACCTTTCTTGATAAGTGAGACCTTCCATCCCACGTATCAATTTTGTTGCTCGTCTCTGCACCTGCTCTAAAACTGCAATATCTTTTTTGTAATGTGGTGCCCAGAACTGAATTCCATAGCCTTACTAGCGAGTTAAACAGGGGCAATATTATGCTAGCATCTCGAGTTTTTATTTCCCTTTTAATGCATCCCAAAATTTTGTTAGCTTTAGCTGCATTAAACATGTCACCACTTTCATGTTTTACCACTTGTAGTATACAGGCATTGCACAGGGGTTTGGGATAGGAGGGAGCAAGCCTTTTCTGGCAAATACCACATTCCCTTGTGGCTTTTAATGGCGTGGGGTTTTGAAAGACATAAGCAGAAAGAAAAGGGCCAAAAAGTGTTGGAGTACCAAATTAGAAAAAAAATTGCCCCCAAAAGTACCGATTTAAAGACCTTACCTGGCCAGTATCAGGCTGTGACATGGTGTCCCTGCCCTGAGAGTTATCCTCCATTGCGGGCGGCAGAGGGAACGCTGAGTCTAGCACACTATGCACCACAGCATCTGTGGTCAAACAGACGCTTCCCACAAGGCTTGAGGTCCTCCTCTGCACCGGTAGAAGTTCCTGGTGCCACAATTAAAAACTTCTGCCGTCTCTAGTGTGGAGCTCCGCTCACCCCCCCCCCCCGCTCAATGCTAAGTATATAGCCCGGCACGAGGGATCTGCAGGACCTGCAGCGGAGCATATGCACATGCAGGGTCCTGCTATACCAGCCGTCGTTCGTCTTGTCCCCCGTGCTGCGGACCGCCGAGCAGAGTCCCAGCCTAGGATACTCGCACCGGCAGGCAGAGAGGAGGCTGGCCTTACCCTTGGACCCCCCGGGAGGTCCAGAGATTGTATCCTGTCTGTCCAGGGGACAGAAAAGCACTGAGGCTAGTTAGGAGGATGTGGCTATTTAATGGTATCTAGTGCTTCCTGTCCCCTAGGCAGGCGGGGAAATCTCAGTGTACACTGGGAGTAGAGGCAAGCAGAACCAATAATTACTTTTACCAGTATTTGAATTTTCATGTAGCCTCCACGTCAAGTCCACCTGGAGATTACCCCACCCCATCCCTGGGACAGGAAGAACAGAATCAATTTAAATACCACCTCCTACTTCCTACCTTCAGTGTTTAGAATATCACTCTGTATCAGTAGGAGACTTACCATTTGTCTTAAGGGGGGGGTTGCCACCCATGGGGTTTACGTGAAAATCCAATTCACCGGTGATGGCGACTCCCCTGTGTTGTGTCCGCTTCTTTTCAGAGTGACCTCTCCAGAGACGCAGCATCGCATTTTTGAAAACACAAACTTGCCCAGCATTTGTGACTCCCTCTTGACCGCATCGAGCATTATCCACATAACAAAACAAGTCATCATGTGTGGAGCTGAGTAGGTTGCAAGAGATGCTGACTTGTTCAGGTTGAACCCTACTGTCGCCTACGGTACTCCAGATCTGTTGCCCCATCCACCAATATACGTCGTACCGAAGTCCATGTTCTCCGCCGTAGCTGGTGTTAGGGTCTTCATCCGTATCCCTGGGCATTGGGCCCATGTTATAACCCGTGAAACTGGGTCCCTGCCGAACTTAGTCACCCAACACACTCAAGCCTACTGAAGTGAGGGGTGCCCACCCCCCGCGCCGTGGACGTGCCTGACAGGAATTACATTGGTGGAAGACAGAGAAGGTAGCTCTGTCTACCCCGGGACCGGGTTAATGGCTCGTATAATTCCAAAACCAAAGGCAAAATTCTGAAAATAATTATAATTCCGAAACCAAAAGGCAAAATTCAGGAAATCCAATTACCGGTAAGAGTAATTATGGTCTTCCTCTTACCTCCACGACAGGTCCCCCTGGAGATATAGAATATCACAACCTCTCAGGGCAGGACCACAGAAGATAGTACCTTACATCCAAAACCCAAGTCTTGATTACTTGGTAGATCCAAACGGTAATGCTTTATGAATGTATCACGAGAGGCCCATGTGGCATCCTTGCAGAATGAAAGCACTGAGGCACAATTTCTCTCTGCCCAGGAAGAAGAGTGGAGTGCGCTTTCACGCTCTCAGAAGCTGGCTTCCCTGCAATATCGTATGCTTTGTTAAAGCATACTTTTATACTTTTAACCAATTACTTAGTGTAGTTTTAGACACTTAACCATTTTCTGGGACCCAGAAACTGGAAAAACAAATTAACTTCCTTCCTCCATACAGAAGTTATGTTTATATAAACCATACTTATCTTCCTCACATTCAGTGAGCTGAATGTCTTCCACATTTATTTGAGGAAGTAGAGCAGAAGGAAGGGATGGAGATTTTCTGCTCTTTTCCAGCTTCACATTTTTGGGAATCACCATCGCAGAGAACCTGTCCTGGGCTGACAATGCTTTAGCTCTAACTGGCAAAGCACAACCTACTTTTTGAGGAAACTAACCTCCCACAGAAGCTGCTGGTTAATTTCTACAGATGCACTATAGAAAGCGTTCTGACCAATTGCATGACGGCCTGGTACAACAGCTGCACCAAGGCTACTAGAGAAGCCCTGCAGCGAGTTGTTAAAACAGTAGAAGCCATTATCGGCACTGAAATACCATCACTGGAACTTTTTTATAATACTCGCAGCGTGAGAAGGGCCAAAAACATTATCAAGGACTACACTCACCCTGGAAATGCCTTGTTTGAGTTCCTTCCATCAGGTAAACGTTTTAGATCAATCCGCACACACACAAACAGGCTGAAAAACAGCTTTTTCCCATCCGCCATAAACTTGATGAACTCTGAATACTCTCTGAAATAATTAACACTGTGTACAAATTGTAAAAATATCTGCAATACCTGGCATACTTGTATAATTTCTTCTCTTCCTACCAGGGGCGTTGCTAGCCCTATTTTGGGGGGCATGTGCCCCCAATCTGTCCTGGGGTGCCCCGGACCTCTTCCCCAGGGGTGCGCTGTCCCCTCCTGGCAGCCACTGCCCCCCCCCCCGGCTGTCTCCACTGCCCGAGCGTCAGACCTCGATCAGCGGCGACCAGATGCAGCGGGCGCTAGGACCTAGCGTACACCACTGATATGCGGAAGTGACATCACTTCCGCATATTTAGCGTGGTGCGTCCGGCGCCCGCTCTATCTGGTCGGGTCGCCCGCTGATCGAGGTCTGCTGGCTGCGAGGTGAGGAGGGGGGGTCCCGAGGTGAGGAGGGGGGTCCCGGTCACTAACTACCTAACGGGGGTCCCTGTCACTATCTACCGGGGGTCCCTGTCACTCACTATCTAAAGGGGGTCCCTGTCACTCTCTAAAGGGGGTCCCTGTCACTCACTATCTAACGGGGGTCCCTGTCACTCACTATCTAAAGGGGGTCCCTGTCACTCACTATCTAAAGGGGGTCCCTGTCACTATCTAACGGGGGTCCCTGTCATTCACTATCTAACGGGGGTCCCTGTCACTCACTATCTATGGGGGGTCCCTGTCACTCACTAACTGGGGTCCCTGTCACTCGCTATCTAACCTGGGGATCCCTGTCACTCACTACCTAACCCATGGGGCGCCTGTCACTCACTACCTAACCTGGGGGGCACCTGTCACTCACTAGCTAACCTGGGGGTCCCTGTCACTACCTAACCTGGGGGGCTACCATATTAAGAGGGCATTCTGCCTATTTATGTGAAATGCTGTCTATTTATGTGCCTCATGACTGCTGAATTTGTCTTGTTGGGGGCCTCATGATTTGTTGGGGGCCTCATGATTGCTAAATTTGTCTTGTTGGGGGCCTCACGATTGCTGAATTTGTCATGTTGGGGGCCTCACGATTGCTGAATTTGTCATGTCGGGGGCCTCACGGTTGCTGAATTTGTCATGTCGGGGGCCTCACAATTGCTGAATTTGTCTTGTTGGGGGCCACATGATTTTTTGGGAGCCTCATGATTGCTGAATTTGTCTTGTTGGGGGCCTCACGATTGCTGAATTTGTCATGTCGGGGGCCTCGCGATTGCTGAATTTGTCATGTCGGGGGCCTCACGATTGCTGAATTTGTCTTGTTGGGGGCCTCATGATTGCTGAATTTGTCTTGCTGGGGGTCACATCATTGCTAACTGCGAGACTATGGGAAAAGCTGAATCCTTATCATATGAGACAATAGCATTAAACCTACTTTTTTAGCTTTTTAAAACAGAAAATAAAACTGGGAGGTTCTAAAAAATTGAATACATTTTTCAGGAGTAGGATGGATGAAATTGTTTATCTTCACATTTTATTTTCAACTTGGATTTTCCATAATGTTCATGTATGAGTTAAAACGTTTGTACAGTATTTAGTTTAAATTGCTGTTGCCACTTTGCGATAGATAAGTGACTTTTGGGTTGCAGTTTGGGCACTCGGCCTCCAAAAGGTTCGCCACCACTGTCCTAATCTAATGTCCCACCTTTGCTAGGTTCATGTAAATTTGTCTTCACCCGTTACCACACCTACATTCTGGTCCATGGCCACCCATTTTTCGGTGCGGCGCGATAAGCACGCCGCACAACGTGATCCTCATATTTTTGGCACGCTAGCTGCAGTGTGCTGAATTCTGCTGCCTACAGTATGTACAGTAATATGCTGTTCTCTAGTGCCTGCACTGTGTGCTGATTTACCTCCAGTGTGTACAGTGTAAGGTGTTACTCTGTGCCTTTACTGATTGTAAACCAGCTGTATTGTATGCTGATCCCTGCTACTTTCAGTATGTACAGTATTAGCTGTAAAGCCTGGTACACACATAATTTTGATTAGCCAATATTAGCTCTGTTCATCAAATTAATTGTCTGTTGGCCCACTTACTGCACGGGGGTGGTAAAATTGGTCAGAGATTGACCAATCAAAATTGTATGTGCGTATACATCTTTGATCAATGCCTATACTGATTGTAAATTATCTAAATAAAGGACAGGGGGCTCCATCCAATATTTCGATGGGCAGGCCCGTTATCTGTAGCTTACACCGCTGCTAAGGTCATGTACATTTGGCCCCACCCATGGCCACGCCCACTCACCTCATGGTCACGCCCATTTTTGACGCTGCACGCACCCCATATACCTCCCCACCTAGTGCCCACAGGTGCCCCCGATCTCCAAGGACCCTAGAAATGCCCCTGCTTCCTACCCTTGTTACTATCACTATGTTCCCTATATGCACCGTGGGGTTGTCATGAAAAGTAATTTTCTTGTGTTACACAATGACAATAAAGTGCTTGAATTGAATTGTGGAAATCAGACATAACTTTCGTAAAAAAAATGAGGGAGGTAACTTCAAAATAATTCTATCCTCCAGGATAGACATGAATGGTGGTTTAATGTTTAAGGTCTGTATTTCTCTAACACACCTGGCCGCAGTTATTGCTACCAAAGCATATTTTAAGCATTAGGTACATAATGGAAACTTTATGCAAAGGTTTAAGAAATGAAACTGAATAATAAAGTCTTGAAATAAATTCAGACCCCAAGGTGGTATATCACCGACTGTAACGAATGTGGAACCGTCTCCGTGGTCAGCGCACCAGACGTGCGCTGACGCGGTGGATTTCCTCCACAAGCATATAATTGAGGACACCCAGGCTAGGTGCTATGCACCCACAGAGGGCAATTCCCACCGGTAGATGGCGCTGTGGAGTGCAGGCGAACACAGCCGCTGCACAGCCACAGATGCCAAATGGGAATTGTACAGATCCAAGACAAGGTACAATCAGGCAGGGCTGGATAGCCCACAGGGAACAGAGCAAAGGGACAGAACCAATGTGTGCCCACCAAACTAGTCGCCACCCAGCAACGGCGAACACACAACGGCGGAAACGAAGTAGGAAACGCAATCGCAAGAATGGCGATTGCCAATAGCGACACAAGACTGAGCAGGACAGAGCACCAGGGTAGCAAAGGCACAGTAAATCATACAAAGAGAAAGATAAGGAAAATAACAAACGCTAGCTGAATGCGAACACCGCACTCATTCGCAACAGTGCACGCGTTCGTGCGCGGTCTCCGCGTGTTACGCACAACAGAGACAAGCACGCCTAACTAACAGACAGACAAACACGAAACAGAGAACGCGAGCGCTTGCTTAACGGTTACCTCACCGAGCCTACAGCAAGCGTTCGTATCAGACAAGACAGACAAACGTGAACCAGGAACTAGGCAGAAAGGATCCACCGCTCTTCCATCAGAGCAAGTGTGATCCAGCAGAAACACAGATCAGAAAGATCCACAGCCGCTACCGCTAGCGGTTAGTGCGATCCAGGTAGACAGAACAGAAGGATCCACAGCACCAGCTCAAGGCGAGTGCGATCCAGGTACAGAGTAGCAGGACAGAAGGTTCCACAGCACTAGCGCAGGATGCTAGTACGATCCAGGGAGGCAGAACAGAAGGGTCCACAGTACTAGCGAAAAGAGGCTAGGACAATCCAGGGAAACAGATCAGAAGGGGCTACCAGTAACAACCGCTGTTCCGGTTAGCACCCAGACACACAGAACGACTTCCTATCGACCACCGCTGGGACAGGACAGTCGCAACAGACAAACAAACAGATAAGCAATCCTGACAGCACTAAAGAAACTGCCTAGTGCAGTCCCCAGAATTACTCCAAGATAACTTCAACAAGAAGTAGCATGGCTGACACTCTCTAGGAGTGTTTACTACAAACCCTGAAGGAATGACCAGCAAAGGACTGTGGGTAATCCCAACCTTTATACTGCCAGTCATCACAGGAGGCAGGTAGGGGATTTGCATAACGAATGTATGCAAATTGCTCAGCAGCAAGCTGCAATACTGATAAAAAGTCTCTCTTAAAGAGACCTGCAGAATGCAGACCTGAACAGTGGTCAAAAAGCTGCCTGTCTGCACAAGCAGCTGAGCAGATTCTCACACCGACTATGTTTTTACCCCTTATTAAATCTTCTATTTGAAATAAAAGAAATCATGAAATACGCACCCATGGCTGCTAATTGCACTTTAAGAGTGTACAATGTTAAACCTATATCGAGACCTTTCTGAAGGAAATCTATAATAGAAAACATTAGGATTTTTGAAGAATCTATGTTGAACTTACAAAACTCTCCATAGTCTCAGGGCCCGTTTCCACTAAAAATAGAATCATGCACCATGAGAATTCACACACCACACACATAGTGTGCGGTTCGCATGTAATGTAATGAACATGAAATTCACCTGCATTTTCGCCATGTGGTTTACCATGTAAATGAGTTAGCGCATACATTTCAAAAAAACAAAACAAACAAAAAAACAAACAAAAAAAAAAAAAAACAGGCATGGACATGGTTAAACATGCATATTTGGAAAAATATACAAATTCAATGTGATTTCACGTTCAAATGCACATAAATTTGCATGCATATTCGTTTGCGCAGTTTCTGCAACTAATTTGCAATGTACTAATGGAAACATGGCCTGAAGTAAATTGCTTAGGTGACAGAGTCCCTAGCATGCAGCAAAGTGGAAACAACTTGTTCTGATGGACCTTTGTTTAGTAACAAGCGCTGTTCAAAAAGCCACATCATAAGAAGGGGATCAGTACCTGCCACTATGTAAACAATTTCAACTGTTTATTGCATCATTAAAATGACATAAAAGAGGGCTGCTGTACAGAGATAGCGCTGCTGTTTCAGACAAATAACTTTTGTCTTTGTTCAGGTTGAGTAAACCATGCCTTCAGATACAGACATTCAACTGAGGATGGCATACTTGCCCCCTGCTTCAAAAGATCATTCAAAATCTGAAGGATCAATAGGGTAACAGCAGATACCAAACCTATATTTAGCCAGTCTGGCATAATAAGAATTATAGTGGTCTGATCCTCCACCACTTTTTTAAGAACCTTCCCTAGTAAGTTCATTGGAGGAAAGGAGTATGCTCTTTGCAGGCCCCAGTCTAGCAGAAATGCACTCACAATTTTTGGTGAGCATCTTAGAAGAACAACATTGTCCTAAGCAGCAACACAGGTAGCTGACAATGGTCAAACATATCTGTTCAGACACCAATTGCTCTGAAATAATTGTTGGCAAATCAACCAATCCGCTAGAACATTTCTACAGGGGTAAACAGATCTCAAGGATAAAAACTTGTTTTCTGACCAGCAAACTATCTGGAGATAGGCAAACAGAGATTGATCAGGGGTGGACTGCAAGTCCCCCTTGTTTGTTTAAATAAGCTACAGATGTCTGTCTGAACAATCAAAAAAGTTTTCACTTTCATGATTTACCATTGACAAGTACAGGCATTTACACCAAGGTTTGGGATAGGAGGATACAGCAAGTTTCTTATGACAAATCCCACAAGTTTTGGATATAGAGCCATCAACAGATTTAGCAGGCCTTGGGTTCTGAAATGGCATAAAAGAACCCCATTAATAGACTGCACAATCCTAGCAAAAACACTTGCTACACCTATACCAGTATTAAAAGACCTTACCTGGTCTGTACTGGTCTATGTGGTAGGGTCCCGGCACTGAGAGGAGGATTGCTCCATAGTGCATGCAGTGGAGCGGTGGATCCACTTACAGCTGACAGACTCAGCTGCCGCTTATGCTGCTCTGCATCTCTTTAGTCAGATTTAATCCAACCTCGCTCAGCGCGGCGTCCCCGTGTGGCCTTGGTCCGCCTCCAGCGGGCAGAAGAATCAGGTTCATCCTTCCACTGGAGCCACTGGTGAATGCACGCCCGCCCGCTTGAGCGTCCCATGCATTTCCAGTGTAAGGCGGGAAAGCATCCGCATCCACCGAAAATTGGTGTCTGACACTGCCTTTCTCTGGAGACCTGCCACCTGCCAGCATTACCCAGCGGCCTGTGATCCCCACATAGGTTCTCCCCAGGCCGGCTAAACAGGTCTTCAGGCACTTGCCCTCTGGCCCTCCTGGCAGGACCAGGATTACATCCGTCTCTCCAAGGGACAGGAAGAACACTGAAGGTAGGAAGTAGGAGGTGGTATTTGAATTGATTCTGTTCTTCCCATCCCAGGGATGGGTGGGGTAATCTCCAGGTGGACCTGTCATGGAGGCAAGTGGAATATTATGTTTCATGCAATTTTATGCGCATTTTCATGTGCATTCGCTCCTCTCCCTCCCCACATCCTCCTGACCCCAATATTTAGTATACTTTTTTATGCCACTATGCAATATCATGCAGTATTATCTTTCATGCATTTTATGTGAATTGTCATGTGCATCAGCTCTCCTTCTCTCCTCCTCTGCTTCCTCCACCTCCCAACCTCATCCAAAATGACCCACAGTCTCCAATGCCCCTCCCTCCCCCCCTCCAGAAAAATGTATTGCAGTTTTCATCAATATGTAGGTTATACAAGTCCATTGTGACGCCATACATTTTTGGGGGGGCTGGTGGATTTTTCACATACTTCAATTATCCATTCTTTTTCCCCATCCTCTCCTCCCTTCCTTCCCTCATTACCTTCCCTATTCTTATTGTCAGGATGCATCTATTACACCAAGGGGAACATGGGACTCTCAATTAGAATAACTGCACCCACTTACCCCATGCTTTTCAATGCCATTTTGTAGTTATATAAATACCTGTATGCAATGTTATTACTAGGCATGGTCAAAGAGATTCAAATAATTTTGCGTTGATACTGGATTATGCTTATTTTGTATGCCAATGTATGTAGCTTTAAAACAGACCAATCAAATGTTACCTCAGCAGGATTCTATTGGTCCATTTTCAGGCTGCATAAATTTGCATACAAGCATATCTAATTAGACCAAGATGGCGCTGGACGGCTGCCACGGCACAGAGCTCTGCTCTTTTTCTCCTCTATTCCCTATTTTTCCTTGCATCACAGGCAATTGATGCACATAAAGGGCCGGCACACATGCTCCGGCTCCCCTCGGGCAGGTTGGCTGCTGCAAGAGCCAGGAGGACGCATCCCGATCAGGCCGCATCCCGATCAGGCCACCCACGTGGAGAAGCCACCGGAGCATCACCCCCGGAGCACAATCGCGGATCAGGCCACCCACGTGGAGAAGCCCCCGCTGTACATCCACCCATCGGAGGAGAGCCTTCCACGAAGTGAAGTCCCCCAGACTAACGCTCATCAGAGTGCCACCCACGTCGGCAAGCTCCGGATCACCCCTCCTCGCAGTGGAGTAAGCAGGCCCATCCCGTTGCGCAGCCGAGCCTCGGATCCCCCGCAGCTGGCGGCAGGCCAGGCCATCGCCGGCCAGTCACCCAAGGGCCACGAACCTCTGCGAGCAGGAACCGCCGGCTGCACTCTGCACCCATTCACAGCACACGCAGCCGGGGAAGTCCCGACTGCATCCACCGCTGCCCCCGCCTTGGGTCTTCTAGGCCTCCCACGTGGGGAGGTGGAAAACAAAGAGGGGCTATACTCACAGACCTCATCGTGGTCACTGTCGCACCAGAACGCCCAGACCATCCGAGCAGCCACTCAGCACTGGTAAGAACCCTGCTCCCATCACCTGTGTGCTGCCTGCACAAATTGAACTGTTACTGCTGCCGCTGCTGCCCTATCCTGACCTGTCTGTGTTATGATTGCTAGGGTTGCTACTATCACTTTTTGCTGACCCCAGGAACTGCTGACTAGTACTGCTATGCTTGCTAGGGCTACAACTGTTACTTGTACTATATATACACATTTGATGACCCCAGGAACTGTTTGTCCAGCACTGTATATCTTATGTTCTGCCTCTGGCATCTGACCTGCCAAACTGCCTGATCTGTCCTGCTAAGCACGATCAGTGCCTGATTCCTTACTGCTGCATCAACCGATCTGTTTCCGACCTGTACTATATCTGATCTGTGTGGCCGGCGACCCTGTGAAATGCCATGCTCCTCCACCCGCCGCTGGCGCCCCACTCCCACCACCGGGCATGCCCCCCACGCCACCACACGCACCATGTACTCCAGGGAGCAACTTCTTTGGTGGGAACAACGTGGCCCATCACTCCCTGAGGCCAATTTCCTGCCAAACCTGGTCCAGAAGTACATCCAGCAAGTCCTGGTCTCTGCTCCTTGGCCCAGTGCAGGCTGGCGGTGAAGGGGCTGTCGAGCTGGGGCTCGCGTGAGACTTAAGAGGAGGGGACTAAGGTCAGCCATCCCTGCGGTACTCTTGGCAAATGTCCGCTCTCTCCCTAACAAACTGGATGAACTACGTCTCCTCTGTGGCAGGTGGGAGCTGGGGAAGAACACCCCAGTACTTTGCTTCACGGAGACTTGGCTACATGAGAACATCCCTGAGAACGCCCTACACCTTCCAGGCTTCAGCCTCATACGGGGGGATCGCGACCCTACCCTCTCCGGGAAGAAAAGAGGTGGTGGCATTTGCTTCTACATCAGCTCATCATGGTGCCCCACCCCACCAGTACTCGACAGGAGGTGCTCCCCAGACCTAGAACTTCTACTCGTGAATTGCAGGCCAGCATACTCACCACGGGAGTTCTCCTCCTATGTCGTTGTCGGAGTGTATATCCCCCCTGATGCTGACATCAAATATGCCCTGAGTACCCTCAGCGACGCCATCTCACAGGGGGAAACATCCCTCCCAGACTCACTGTTCATCGTCATGGGAGACTTCAACAGGGCAAACCTTCGACAAGAGCTTCCACGCTACCATCAGCATGTTGTTTGCCCTACCAGAGGCCTGAACACCCTCGATCATTGCTACACGCCACTGAAGGATTCCTACAAGGCTATCTCTAGGGTGGTGCTTGGCTCTTCTGACCACTGCCTTGTCCATCTCATCCCCACCTACAGGAGGCTCCTGGAATCAGCAAAACCGGTCGTAAAGTCCTCCAAGGTATGGTCAAGCGAGGCCAAGCTCCACCTTCAAGCCTGCTTTGACTGTACGGACTGGGAGACCCTGGCGCCCCAGACCTGGACGAGTGGGCGGATAACATCACCTCATACATCAGTTTCTGTGAGGCCTCCTGCGTCCCAACCAAATCCTTCAAGGTCTACCCGAATAACAAACCGTGGTTCTCCAACAAACTACGGCTATTGCGGAAACGCAAGGAGGCGGCACACAAGGCGGGAAACCAGGAGGATTTCAGGATGGCAAGGAACGCGCTGAAACAAGAGCTGAGAGCCGCAAAAAAGGAGTTCGCTGAGAGGATGAAGCAGAACCTGCGCTCAAACGACTCAAGAGCCGTATGGCAGGGGCTTAAGGCTGCCACCAACTACAAGCCTCCCCCGCAACATGCAACACCCAGCTCTGAGTTAGCTGAAGAAAAAAGCAGATTCTACTACAGGTTTGAGAATCAGGCTGAGCCTGGGGGGCACCTACCACCTCCCACTCTCCCTCCAGCCCCCGTGATCAGCGACCCAAGTGAGGACCCACCCACCCTGGAGGTGGGTGAGGCAGACGTTCGGCACCTCCTGTCCACGCTAAATGCCAGGAAAGCCCCAGGCCCCGACGGTGTGTCCCCAGCCTGCCTCAAAACCTGTTCGTGGCAACTTGCCCCCATCCTCTCTGCCATCTTCAGCAAGTCACTAGCAGAGGGCAGAGTCCCTGCGTGCTTCAAGAGGTCCACCATCATTCCTGTTCCTAAGAAACAAGGCATCTCCGACCTCAACAACTTCAGGCCTGTGGCCCTGACATCTGTCATCATGAAGTCCCTAGAGAGAGTAGTCTTATCCACCCTCAAGCTATCCACCATGCCCCTACTAGACCCACTCCAGTTCGCCTACAGGGCAAATAAGTCCACTGACGATGCTCTTAACATTTGTCTGGAATTCATCTACAACCATCTTGACAGACAAGATGCGTACGCCAGAGTACTGCTACTATTCTTCAGCTCAGCGTTCAACACTATATGCCCACGCACCCTCCTGAATGTTCTGGCAACACTTGGGGTCCACCCCACCCTACGCCTATGGATCGCAGACTTTCTCTCTAACAGATCCCAAGTTGTCAGGCTGGGGGACATCTACTTGCGAGAAATGATAACCAACACAGGGACACCCCAGGGCTGCGTCCTGTCCCCGCTGCTGTTCTCCCTCTACACAAATAATTGTAGATCCACGGTTGACTCTGTCAAAGTCATAAAATTTGCCGATGACACCACCATCATCGGCCTCGTCACCAAGGACAACATCCAGGATTACCAGCAGCAGGTGGAGAGATTATGCCACTGGTGCAAGAAGAACAGTCAGGTGCTCAACGCGGCCAAAACCGTCGAGCTAATAATGGACTTTAGGAAGTCTGCTCCCACCCCACCTCCTATCTACATCGATGGCACCGAGGTGGCCAGAGTGCCATGTGCTCGCCTTCTGGGCACTACCATCTCCAGAGATCTTAGTTGGAGGGCCAACATTACATCAACCCAGCGGAAAGCCCAGCAGAGACTCTTCTTCCTCCGCCAACTGCGGAAGTTTGGCATGGCGCAGGAGATCCTAACTTGTTTCTACTCTGACACCATTGAATCAATCATCTGCTCCGCCATCTTGGTCTGGTATGCGGGAGCCACTGCCAGCGACAGGCACAAACTACAGAGGACCATCAGGTCGGCAGAGAGAATCATTGGGAGACCTCTGCCTCCACTTGACCTTCTGTACAATACAAGACTGCGTGCCAGGGCACTGAGGATCGCAAGTGACCCCTCACACCCGGGCTTCTGCTTTTTCACCCCACTTCCATTGGGCCGGAGACTCCGGGCTATCCCCATCAAGACCACCAGACACAAGAACTCTTTCTTCCCTATGGCCGTTAGCCTCCTAAACTCCCTTAATATTCTCCCACCCTCCATCAGTGCCCTACCACCTGCATAGCAACGAACTGGAAAATATCCGGCAACTTTGGTAGACGTCAGCAGCGTTTCCTTGAAAGGCGCATACCGATGTGAATGCATATTTGATTTGATGTTGATTGTTTATCTGTGTATGTAAATATTGTCTTGCTTATTCTGACGCTTTGTCCTGCCTTTCTGTCTATGTACCGCTCAGTATTGTGCCAAACCCAGTTCCGGGCATGACCCAGTCATGCTTGGCGAAATAAAACGATTCTGATTCTGATTCTGATAAAATTTGCATAATGCTTCATCATGTTAAAATTCAATGCAACATAAAAATGCACTTGCTGAGTCACGCTCCTCACATGCACTCATCGTGCTGTGAGAACATGGTAATCAGCCGGACGGGGGAGCGTGCACGGCTGGACTGCTCCTGCCCTGACTGGAAGATTTTTTGTGGCCAGTTGCCTAAGATCCAAGAGGTGGAGGAGGACAGCGAGGTAGCAATTAGCCTGGAGTGGGCAGGATGAAGCCCCAGGTACGTACATTTTTTTCTGCACGGCCCAACTCAGGCTCTCTTTAAGAGGACCGAAATGTATTAAAAATGACTCCTGTTAGGTTAAGTGAAAAGGAGGTGAATGAACACCTTAAAACAGAAGCACAAAGACACCCCCTCTTGTACAATTGATGCTGCTCCTTAGTCCCTGCATCTAGGATATGAAAAACTGCTCTTTCAGTTTTCAGTTTTCAACAGTAGATGTGTGCTGTTGAGTTCTTCCAGCACACCCTGCAACTGTCAATCTAGATGGCATGCATAGCCTAAGTAATATGTATTTTGACACTGGGGGTAGCCCTGGGACTAGAGATGGCCGAATAGTTTTCCCGGCGGGTAGTTTGTGCGGATATCAGCTACCCGCGCCCGCAGCAGGTAGCAGACACATTCGACCCGCCTCCTATCCCTCGTTATTGAGATAAACTTTGACCCTCTACATAACAGTCAGCAGACACATGGCAGATTATCAGGCTATCACTTCCTCCCGGACCCCCGCCCCCCCCCCCCCCCCTATAAAAACACTGCAGCGTTGGCCATGTTCTCACTCTGCTGATCTTGCTATAGTGAGAGGAAGGGAGAGACATTTGGAAATAGGCAAAGCATTAGTTAGGCTGTTGTTAGCTTGCTCCTCACTCAATGTTGTTGCTGAAAGCACCCCACAAAAAGCTCATTTGAGAGCTAAAATTCTTCTGATCTGTTTTTTTTTTTTTTGTGTGTGTGACCAGAGACAGGCATAGATACAGCCCTATCGCAGCTGGGCCCGGCCTAGTTGCTGTATTTAGAGATGGCCCGAACCTCAGATTTTAGGTTCGTGAACCTACAGCGAAAGTTTGTTTTGCCCGAACTTTCGCGAACCGCAATAGACTTCAATGGAGAGGCGAACTTGAATATTTAGAAAAAATTATACTGGCTAGAAAAATGATGGAAAAAATGTTTCAAGGGGTCTAATACCTGAAGGAAGACATGGATGAGTGGAATAGACATCAAAAGTGCCAGAAAAAAATCTAGATTTGACACAAAGCAGTGTTTTAAGGTCAGAAATCTCATTCGATGTTCAATTGCAGGCCTACACTACTTTACAACATCAGGAAGTGTAATCCTCACTCCCTCACAACTCCCTCCTCCTCTGGAGGAGGGTCTTGTCTTCCAGGGAATTGTAGGATTTCCAAAGCCAGCTTACATACCTTGGCCGGGAATTGAACCCAGGTCTTAGTGCTTGGTAGGCAACTCTCTTCACCACTATACCACCACCAACACTACATGCTGAAGCCAGCCTAGCATGTACCATTATGATATATCCAAGAGAAAAGTGAGCTTGCTTAGGGATATTGTAGGATTTCAAAAGCCAACTCACATGCATTGTCCAGGAATTGAACCCAGGCCTACCGCATGGTAGGCTGCTATCCTAACCATTATACCACCAACACAACACACTACAATGCTACATGCTGAAGCCAGCCTAGCATGTACCATTGTGATATACCCAAGAGAAAAATGAACTCTCTCTCTCTCTCTCTCTCTCTAGGACTTGATGCCATTGAACTAATTTTTTTAGCTTAAAACCATCAACAGGTACCGGCAGAATTTGAGGCAATTTCGGAATTCCGCCAGATTGAAAAAGCAATTCCGTTCCGACCAAACGGAATTGAATGACCAATTTCCACCCAAAATTGCAAAAAATACAATTCTGCGGGAAAGCGGGGACCATCCCTACGAGAGAGAGAGAGAGAGAGAGAGAGAGAGAGAGAGAGAGAGAGAGAGAGAGAGATAGAGAGAGAGATGAATCTACATGGCTATCTGGGGTTCTCTTCGGACAACTGTTGAACACATAAGGCGAGGCCATGCCTGGGTGGGCTTGAACCACCAACCTTTCAGTTAACAGCCAAACATGCTAACCAATTGTGCCACAGAGACTGTGTACCACAAAGACTGTGCACGCAGTTGCTGTTAAATGATTTTATGGGGACGTATGTGTGTCTTTTGGAGGGAGGAAGTAAGTCTGCTCCAAGAAGTTTCAGTATGTAGTGTTGGTGGTATAATGGTGTGGATAGCAGCCTACCACGCGGTAGGCCTGGGTTCAATTCCTGGCCAATGCATGTGAGTTGGCTTTTGAAATCCTACAAATCCCTAAGCAAGCTCATTTTCTCTTGGATATATCATAATGGTACATTGCTAGGCTGACTTTAGCATGTAGCATTGTAGTGTGTTGTGTTGGTGGTATAATGGTTAGGATAGCAGCCTTCCACGCAGTAGGCCTGGGTTCAATGCATGTGAGTTGGCTATTGAAATCCTACAAATCCCTAAGCAAGCTCATTTTTCTCTTGGATATATCATAATGGTACATGCTAGGCTGGCCTCAGCATGTAGTGTTTGGTGGTGGTATAGTGGTGAAGAGAGTTGCCTACCAAGCACTAAGACCTGGGTTCAATTCCCGGCCAAGGTATGTAAGCTGGCTTTGGAAATCCTACAATCCTACAGTCAGGAGCAAGCTACCAAGCCTACAAGAGACTAACTAAGCTTTCCCTAGCAGAGTCTGTCAGCAGCTGTCCCTTAATTAATTACTGTAGGCAGACGAGTGAGTAAAACGGCAGGAGAACCTTGCCTTTTATAAGGGGGGGGAGGCTCCAGGATTGAGTGCAGTCTGATTGGCGACAATGTGCCTGCTGACTGTGATGTAGAGGGTAAAAGTGGTTCTTAATGGAGCATTATGGGGGCGAATCGAACTTCCGCAAAAGTTTGCCTTCGCCGGCGAACGCGAACCACCTAAAGTTCGCCTGGAACCGTTCGCGGGTGAACCGTTCGGCCCATCTCTAGCTGTATTGTGCCAGGCCCACATTCTGTATTACCATTGCATATCTTTTCACTGCATTTGTGATTTAACTTACTAAAGCATAACTGTCTGTATCTGTGATTGAAAAGACTATACCATAGCTCCCTTTGTGGGTGACACTGCATACAGCCCACAGAGAGTAAGGGACAGTTAGCTAGGCTGTTCTTTATTGCTGAAACCACCCCAAGTGTATATGACACTAATTGCGTACCTCTTTGTGATTACACACATGCAGGCAAGGACAGGACACTCTAGCGATCTCATGGTGATGTCGGATATGCGCACATTCTTTAATCCAACGTCTCGCCTTAGCCCTTCCGGATCCACCCTCCACCAATGCCTGGACCGGCAGGTAGCCGACTACCTGGCCTTAAGTGTGGATGTAGACACTGTGAGCAGCGATGAACCCTTGGACTACTGGGTGTGCAGGCTTGACCTGTGGCCAGAGCTGTCCCAATTTGCCATCCAACTTCTGTCTTGCCCTGCCTCAAGCGTCCTATCAGAAAGGACCTTCAGCGCAGCTGGAGGTATTGCCACTGAGAAAAGAAGTCGCCTAGGTCACAAAAGTGTCCAGTACCTCACCTTTATCAAAATCAATGAGGAATGGATCCCGAAGACCAGGGCAGTTTCTAGGCTAAATTTCACCCAGGGCGAGGGTGTAAAAATCGCCCCCCCACCGTGGAGCCAGGTATAGGTGCCCACAGTATAGGTTAGCTACGTAGGTGCCACCAGTATGCGTTAATTAGCTAGGTGCCTGCAGTATAGGTTAGATAGGTAGATGCCCCCGGTATAGGTTAGATAGGTAGGTGACTGCTGCATAGGTTAGGTAGGTAAGTGACTGCAGTATAGGTTAGATAGGTAGGTGACTGCAGTATAGGTTAGGTAGGTAAGTGACTGCTGTACAGGTTAGGTAGGTAGGTGACTGCAGTACAGCTTCGATAGGTAGGTGCCAGTATAGGTTAGGTAGGTGGCTTCAGTATAGGTTAGGTAGGTAAGTGATTGCAGTATAGCTTAGATAAGTAGGTGCCTGCAGTATAGATTAGGTAGGTAGGTAGGTGCTGCAGTATAGGTTAGGCAGGTGCTGCAGTATAGATTATGTAGATAGGTAGGTGCTGCAGTATAGGTTAGGTAGGTAGGTAGGTAGGTGCTGCAGTATAGATTAGGTAGGTAGGTGCTGCAGTATAGGTTAGGTAGGTAGGTGCTGCAGTATAGGTTAGGTAGGTAGGTGCTGCAGTATAGGTTAGGTAGGTAGGTGCTGCAGTATAGATTAGGTAGGGAGGTAGGTGCTGCAGTATAGGGTAGGTAGGTAGGTGCTGCAGTATAGATTAGGTAGGTAGGTAGGTGCTGCAGTATAGATTAGGTAGGTAGGTGCCTGCAGTGGGTCCAGTCAAAAATGGCGTGGGATAAAAAACGGCGCACGGAGACGCTGATAAAATTATTTAAACCGCTATTTATCTTTGTAATGAAAGTGTGCTGCAGCTTACCCCTCCTGCTTTTAGTATAGCACCGGCAGACTTTGCAGGATGAACAAGTGCTTAACAAGTGCCTGCAGCGGCAATGATTGCTGAGGCTGGGCTGTGCGCTGATAGCCCCATAGTTCCGGAGCTGTTACTGCTCCTCTGCCTGACCAAATATCATGGTGCACGGAGCAAGCTGGTCAGGCAGAGGAGCAGTAACAGCTCCGGAACTATGGGGCTATCAGCGCACAGCCCAGCCTCAGCAATCATCGCCGCTGCAGGCACTTGTTAAGCCGTTCATCCTGCAAAGTCTGCCGGTGCTATACTAAAAGCAGGAGGGGTAAGCTGCAGCACACTTTCATTATAACGATAAATAGCGTTGTAAATAACCTGCGCCATTTTGTAACAGTGAAAACGCTAAATAGCGTTTAATAAGGTAATTGAATGGGCGCCATTATTTTACCTGCGGTGCTGTGCGCCATTATTATCTGCTCCCGCCTGCAGTATAGATTAGGTAGGTAGGTGCCTGCAGTATAGATTAGGTAGGTAGGTGCTGCAGTATAGGTTAGGTAGGTAGGTGCTGCAGTATAGATTGGGTAGGTAGGTAGGTAGGTAGGTGATGTAGTATAGATTAGGTAGGTAGGTGCTGCAGTATAGATTAGGTAGATAGGTGCTGCAGTATAGATTAGGTAGTAGTAGGTGCTGCAGTATAGATTAGGTAGGTAGGTAGGTAGGTGCTGTAGTATAGATTAGGTAGGTAGGTGCTGTAGTATAGATTAGGTAGGTAGGTAGATAGGTAGTCGGGTGCTGCAGCGTGGTGGGAGCAGGCATAATAATAACTTACCTTTCTTCAGCAGAATAGCCGATCTCACGCTGCTTCAATGTACTTCCTTTCCCAGCATCTGTCTCAGTAACAGCACCCCCTGTGTTGACATGCGGAACATCATCACAGGGGGCGCTGTTACTGAGACAGATGCCGGGAAAGGAAGTACATTGAAGCAGCGTGGGATCGGCTGAACGAAGGTGAGTTATTATTATACCCATATCAAATAGCTCAAATGTGGGAAAGATTGGTGCACATGGGGAGAAAGTAGTTCCATAAACTTATCCATGAATTCATAATCACAATTTTCATGCAACCTGCCAACGAAATATATGTACTAGCAGAAAAGAGAGAGTTGGCTCTTGGGTGCATGAAAAGATTAAAAAAACCTTTTATTAATTAGAAAAACATCTATAGAAACATACAAAACATCATAATAGAAATATATAAGAACAGGTAGCTCAAATAACCCCGAAAATTACTCTCAGGAACTTAATGAGGCTGCAGTCCTCAAAAAAATCAAAAGGGCCCAATGAAGACACCAAAAGGTTATCTGTGACAGCATGGGTTCTAGTAGCCAGCAGCAGAAATGGTTAGTCCGGAGAGCACTTGATGCAAGGCAAATGACCGGATGAAACAACAGCAGATAGAGTATGGTGTTTGTAAGGCATCTGTGTCATTCAGACAACACATATCACTTCGTTGTATCAGCAGTTAGTAGGGCAAAGCAAGCATGCATGCAGTCCTCAGTGTCCCTCAATCGCAGGGGCAAATGATGAAAGGTGCTTGACATGAGGCAAATAGCAAGATGAGACAACAACAAATGAGATATGATGTTTGTTGAGCATCAGTGTCATTCAGGCAGCACATATCACTTCATTGTATCAGCAGTTAGTATGGCAGAGCAAGCATGCATGCACTCCACAATGTCCCTCATTCGCAGGGACAGATGATGATATGCGCTTGATATAAGGCAAATGGCAGGTGTAAGCAGCATGAAGCCAATGCACACAGATAAATCACTGCTGAGCGGCTCAGATGCAAGCGAGTGCCCAGTCCATAGTTACCATCCTGTTGCTGAATAGTTGTAATAGGTCCTGGAGCAATGTCGGGGAGAGCCAAGTGCTGTCAAAAGCCTAGGCTATTACAACTATTCAGCAACAGGATGGTAACTATGGACTGGGCACTCGCTTGCATCTGAGCCGCTCAGCAGTGATTTATCTGTGTGCATTGGCTTCATGCTGCTTACACCTGCCATTTGCCTTATATCAAGCGCATATCATCATCTGTCCCTGCGATTGAGGGACATTGTGGAGTGCATGCATGCTTGCTCTGCCATACTAACTGCTGATACAATGAAGTGATATGTGCTGCCTGAATGACACTGATGCTCAACAAACATCATATCTCATTTGTTGTTGTCTCATCTTGCTATTTGCCTCATGTCAAGCACCTTTCATCATTTGCCCCTGCGATTGAGGGACACTGAGGACTGCATGCATGCCTGCTTTGCCCTACTAACTGCTGATACAACGAAGTGATATGTGTTGTCTGAATGACACAGATGCCTTACAAACACCATACTCTATCTGCTGTTGTTTCATCCGGTCATTTGCCTTGCATCAAGTGCTCTCCGGACTAACCATTTCTGCTGCTGGCTACTAGAACCCATGCTGTCACAGATAACCTTTTGGTGTCTTCAATGGGCCCTTTTGATTTTTTTGAGGACTGCAGCCTCATTAAGTTCCTGAGAGTAATTTTCGGGGTTATTTGAGCTACCTGTTCTTATATATTTCTATTATGATGTTTTGTATGTTTCTATAGATGTTTTTCTAATTAATAAAAGGTTTTTTTAATCTTTTCATGCACCCAAGAGCCAACTCTCTCTTTTCTGCTAGTACTTATTATTATACCCGCTCCCACCACCTCTGCTCCCAGCTCCTGCCGCAACAATCCAGCACCCCGGGCGATTGCACGTATCGCACGCCCATAGAAACGGGCTGCCGAAGACTGAGTCAGTCCCCACACACAGCATCTCTGCCTGCACGCGGTGTGACTGCCTGCCCTATGACTAAGTCGGTCCCCACACAGCATCTCTGCCTGCAGGCCGCTTGACTGCCTTCTCCGTTACCACCAACAGGGTCCAGGACTCCAGGCAGATTCCTGAATTTTTAAGGCCGCTGCTAGCTATAATAATTTTTCTGGTGCATGTACATGCCTGCCTAATTTTTCTGGCTGAACTGCAGCAACAAAACAAAAGGCATGTACATGTGCCAATTCCCCTTTGTGATCATTACCTTGCTGCGGTGAAGGGGCTTGCGTATCACAATGAAGCTGAAGTCTCGAAGGGCGGGGTGGGGGGGGCACACCCAAGATAATAAGGTTGTTGCTTCATTGTGGACAGACTAAATTCGATCAGCTGGACAGTCACTGTTGTTCTGTCATTGAGCTACCTTAGCCCGCTATCACCTGCACTCTGGCCATGGTGCGCACCAGTCCAGCATGGCCGTCACTACACAATCAGCTGTTTGCGGTACGTTACACAGTTTGTTTGGTCTGTCAGTGTGAAGCAGTACACTAATTACACTACCTGATGTATACACATGCAAGATGTTTTAAAGCACCTTAGGCCTCCAATTTAGTATGCAATGTGCAATTTGTGCCCTTAAAACGCTGTTGTGTGTCAAATCCAGATTTTCCCCGGGACTTTTGGCGTGTATCCCACTCCCGCATGCAAAAACTCAGATGTTAGACCCCTTGAAACATCTTTTCCATCACTTTTGTTGCCAGCATAAATATTTCTAATTTTCGAAGTTCGCCTCCCCATTGAAGTCTATTGCGGTTGGAGGACGTTCGCGCATACCGAACTTTTTTCGGAGGTTCGCTTTCAAGGCTCGCGAACTGAAAATCGGACGTTCGAGCCATCTCTACCAGTGACAGTCACGGACAGTACATTACTTTTCACAACTCCAGCACGCGCATTACATGGAACAGTCTTACCAGCTCCAGTCGCAGTTCAGGTGCGAGGAGAATAAGCCCTGGTAACGACATCCATCCAATCACTGACAAGCATTAGACCCCAGCGATTCTCTTCCTCCAAAACAGGGCTAGTGCACACCAGAGCGGTTCTGAAGCGTTTTTTTTAAAAAGGCTTGCAGGGGGAAAACCGCTTGGCTAATGAAAGTGGATGGGATGGTGCACACCAGAGCAGTTCGTTTTTTTCCACAAACGCAAACTCAGGGGCTGCAGCATTTTTTAGATTTCTAAAGGCATTTCTGCCTCAATGTTTAAGTATAGGAAAGTGGAAAACGGCTCTGAAAAACGCTATATCAGAGCGGTTTTCCAGGCGTTTTTGTTACAGAAGCTGTTCAGTAACAGCTTTACTGTAACAATATTTGTAATCTGCTACACAAAAACGCTTCAAAAACGCTAGGCAGAAAACATACCTAGAATCGCTCTGAAATCTGCTTCAAAAACCTCTAGCGTTTTGCAGATCTGCTAGAGGTTTTTGGTGTGCACTGGGCCACAGGTGCATCTCTCTGAACAGGCTGCAGAAATGCACTCCTCAGCTGCTGCCTCCATGCTGGATCCTCTGTCGCTTTCACAGAGCAACTTGCAAACAGCCAAACACATGGACCTGCTTAGAAATGACCTCCTGGTCTGACACACATGTGTAGACCTGCTGCAAGCTTCTCCTCACAGAAACTTTTTCTTGCACTTTTAGTCGATTCTCATAATCTTGCATGATAATATGCTCAAACCATTCATCGCTGTCTGCAAACCATCTCTGTTGGACAGCAGATGTACACTTTTTCTTGCGACCCATCTCTGTTAATCCACTCGAAAAAAACTTTATCAAAAGTGCAGCAAGGGAAAAAAAATGTCCTTTGCAGACTGACATTTAACCCTTTCACTGCTGTTGTGAATTCCTTTGCTCTGCCCGCATCCGAGCACCAATGGTGATATTCTGGGGGTTTTAAATCATTGGTAGAGTAGGTCAGCAGCATCAAGGGTCACAACACACCAGCCAGTGAGTCTTTTTAGGGTAAAAATAAAACAATCCAGCTTTATTGTCAGTCAAACAATGTCCATAAACAACAACAAAATAAACCTGGTTATTCAGTAATCATACTGTAGGCACAGCACAAAAATATAGGGCCTTCTTCAGCCACACTGGCTATTCAGTGATACCCTGCCACGGGCCTAATGGCAGTCCTGGTGCCACTCACCTTTTTCCAGGCTTCTCCTGGTTTACCAGTACTGGAGTCCAACTCCCCTCCAGCACTTCCGCATCAGCAGCTTCCCTGATGCTACAGGCCTGGCAGCCCTCTCAGCTATAAAGCCTTTCTGGAGCCTGCTTGCTCCACATACAGCCCACCGCATTTTGAGTGATGCAGCCTCTTATGCAAATTCCCACAGGTGAACCACTTAACCCTCTGTCTGCCAGACTCAGGCCTAGACTTGGAGAAGTGGCATGTTAGGCCCACCCTTCTCCCAATACACGCCAGCCCTGGATCCCAAACAAACCTACAGGCAGGGATGAGCAGAAACTACGCCAGTGCGAATTTACGCATCGTAGTTCGCATGTACGCATCGTAGTTCGTAGGTGAAGTTTCAAAACTACGCTCACGAATTTACGCATAGCGTAGTACCGCTACGTGTAGCTTACGCCCACTGTGCGTAGTTAACATGTGTATTGCGTAGTGAACTACGAATGCGTTGCTCGCGTCTATTTTTCCACGTGCGATTGTACGCTTACAAATTTACGCATTGGAAAGGGGAATGTACGCATAGAAGAGTACCCGGTATAGGCAATTACAGAGGTATTAATGTATAAAATGTTCTGTATACGGACATAAGCATCCGCATAACTACGCTTCACACTACGCGTATTTTAACGTGTACTCTACGAAATGCATACAAAGCGAATATTTGATTTCAAAGCCATAGTTTGGCGAAGCGTAACTGCGTAAAACTACGCATAGTTCCAGCGTAGCGAAGTTGGCTGATTACGACCATCCCTGCCTACCGGACACGTTGTTGCAAACGTGCAACAACTAACACTATCCAGGACCTTTTGTTTCAAATCCAGGCCAGAAACGAGCAGACAACTGCTCTGATCATCACAGTCTCCAGACCCTCAGAGAGCACTGCATTAAAAACATTACTATTAAGTGGAATTCACTGCATTGGCTCAGAAACACTTCCAAAAACCTTGTCTGTAAACACAATTTATCACTTTATCCACAATTGCAAGTAAAAGCTCTACCATGCAAGCAAGGAGCTGTATCTCTATATATAATTGGAAAGTGTCTCTGTGTCCATTTTTGTCCTTGTGTCAGTGCTTTTTAGACGCAGAGACACTGCCGACGGTGCCGAGAGCCGGAGGACGGGACCAGAAGGGGCGGGCACGAGTGCGCGTGTCGGGCATCACGGGGGCACCCGTGCGTCGGGCGTCGTGCATGCGGTGAAGTAATGACAGACCTAGCCCATTTTTAAACAGGCTAAGGTGACTAGTATAAACATAAATGCACACCTGATCCTGAAAACATTATGCAGGCTGTGGAGCAGTATGCTGTCATTCAGATGACATTTTGATTGGGGGTGGTCTTAGGCCCAGAGCTTACTAGAGTGCTTTCAATAGCGTTTTGAGCTTTCAAGTAATTGCTGGCAATTCCAAAAGCGCTTAGGCAATGTAAGTGAATGGCGGCTTCCACTGAAGCATTTGTGATTTGCGGGGTCCAAAATCACAGTCTTTGAAATCACTGCAGAAAGTTCTCAGAGTTTTGTGTACAAATTGCAATTTGCTATCCAAGTGGATCCCAGTCCTTACTCGTTTCATAAAGAGAATACCAAGCCACATTATAAACATACCACTACAACATGGTCCGATCATTAGAGAGTCAGGGTGCTAACTAGCCTGTCTGCAGTCTAGACCTGTCAGACATTGAATGCATTTGGTGCATTATAAAAGCAAAAGTACAGTAAAGGAAGACCAAAATCTGTCAGGCAGCTGAAATTGTAAGAATGTTTTCTTTCAAAATTCTAGCAATTGGTCTCCACATTTCCAAAATGTTTACAGAATATTTTAAAAATACAAATAACACAACACAATGTTCATCTTGCCTCTGTTTTGTTACCAGAATTAAATTAAAAAAGTACATATATTAAAATATATATTTTAAACAATGTTTATTAGTTTCAAAATTGGCTATTGTCTTTTCAGTTAACCTCTTCTGGACTTTGGTAATTGAAATGTATGCACTGCTTACTGCCTCTTATGCCCACCAGGAGGAGGACTTCAATTACTCACGGCATGCAGTCCCACTGCTCTAGTCACTCACGCGCTACTGCAGTCCGCTCACTCAGTTATCCAAATGACCGCTGATCGGAGCTGATTTATTTGGCTCCTGACCATGTGATCACTCTGAGTCATCCACAGTGATCACAGCTCAAAATCCAGCAAAACCAGTCTCTGGTCCTTAAAGAGCCAGAGGGGGAGATTTATCAATGCATTACAGTTTCTTCTTAATCTGTTCTAACCAACAGGGAGAACAGTTTTGCATGATAATAAGAACCTTCTGAAATACCAGGTAATAGTGGCAAGGAATTCTAGAGCTGCACTACAGTTAAGAAAAGTGCAAATCCAGATGTAGAACTGCAGGCTAGACATGATTGCAGAGTGCAGGCTAGACATGATTTGTGATGTGCCCCCCCCTTCTGAATTCCTCTTCAGAGCCTGCTGCTATCAATACAGCACGTGTGTTGGTTACCTCAGCAACAGCAATTCCCCTCACACACTGCACTGTGTGAGAGACCTTCCTAGCTCCTCCTATTTATTTACAGCAGTTTTAGAAGGAATCTGCACTATCTAATGATTTCTTAAGATGCCTGAGACAGTTCTGCATGGATTTCTAAAAACCTACCAATATTTTGTCTCAGACACTCTTGATAAATCTGGCCTATAGACAGCTGGTACTAAAAGGGTTAGTTCAAATAGTATTTACATAAACTGCAGAGCAATGCATTGTTTTTTTATTTAAATTTTACAAACTGTGTCTCCCCCTATTACAGTTAATAAATCAATCAGTATTTACCAGTACACTTAATTGCTCAGCATGGAATGTATTATTTTTTTCAGCTTAACCACTTGCCGACCGCGCACTCATAACGCACGTCGGCAAAGTGGTAGCTGCAGGACCAGCGACGCACATCTGCGTCGCCGGCTGCAGGCCAATTAATCAGGAAACACCTGTCAATTCACGGCGGGGGGCTCCGTGAATAGCCTGCGGGCCGCCGATCGCGGCTCGCAGGCTAAATGTAAACACAAGCGTAAATAATCCGCTTTGTTTACATTTGTACAACGCTGCTAACAGTAGCAGCGTTGTACCAGATTAGCGATCCCCGGTCAATCAGCAGCCGGGGATCGCTGTCACATGACAGGCAGGAGCCTGTTAGAGGCTGCACAGGACAGATCCATTCCTGTGCAGCCTCCGATCTCCAGGGAAGGGAGGGAGGAGAGGGAGAAGGGGAATCCTGCGGTGGAGGGGGCTTTGAGGTGCCCCCCCCGCCAGCCACACGCAGGCAGGAGCGATCAGACCCCCCCAGCACATCATCCCCCTAGTAGGGAAAAAAGGGGGGCGATCTGGTCGCTCTGCCTAATGTTTGATCTGTGCTGGGGGCTGTAGAGCCCACCCAGCACAGATCTTCGTAATCAGTGCTGGTCCTTAAAGGGGGGGGGGGGGTAAAGGCTGGGTCCTCAAGTGGTTAAACACCAACAGAATTCACACAATTCTCAAATGTATTAATAATTTGATTAGCTGATTCATTGGATTAGAAGTGAATATCAGCCTATGAATACTATGTCTACGCCGAGCGGATCAGTCAAAAACTCCTTATCAGCCTGCCGACAGATTGTACACACGGGCAAACTGTCGTCAGAACGGCCACCCCGTGGGCGGGTCTGACGACCTGTAGTCTGAAGAAATCAGGCGTGTGTACGCATTTTAAGCAGAATAGATATAATCTGAAACAAGATCCAGAGTTGCATTCATTGCTGCTGCAGGAACCGAACAAATGTTTTCTTTGGTACAGATATTAATAGTTTGAAACAAATGCCACTTGAGGAAAAGTTTCAATTACTTATGTTTTAACTTGGTTTAACTTGTTGCCAACCGCTCCAAGCCAATTGGTGGGAACGCAGTGGCAGCCCCAGGGCCGCTCCACGCCGATTGGCTTGAACGGTCTTCTATGGGGCTAGCAGGAGAGTGCGCGCGCTGATGCGCGAGCATCTCTGCTTGGAAGGCGGAGCTCCACCTTCAGTCTCCCAGCGGAGATCGCCGTTTTGAGACTGTTAGACGGCAAACCAAGTCTAATATACCTTTACAGCGCTGCGATTTAAGGCAGTGCTGTACTTGGGGGACACAGAAGTGATCGGCGATAGGCTGAAGCCTATCACAGCCGATCGCAGTGATTGGCTGGCCAAGGGAGGGATGGAAAATAAATAAAAAAAATAAGAACATACATTTTGTAAGAAAAAAAACAAACATTAGAGGAACAATCAGACCCCACCAACAGAGAGCTCTGTTGGTGGGGAGAAAAGGGGGGGGGATCACTTGTGTGCGGAGTTGTGCGACCCTGCAGCAAGCCCTTAGAGCTGCAGTGGCCCAATTTAGGAAAAATGGCCTGGTCTTTAGGGGGGCTTAGTGCCACAGTCCTTAAGTGGTTAAAATTCAGATTTAACACATCCTAGTTTCATTAACTGAAGTATGCTTTAATTTTCCCTTTCAAAATATACATACAATTGTCTTTTCTTCTCATGCAACACTTAATTATCTTGCCTTTCTATCTGTCCTTTTTTTTTTCCACTTCTCAATTTCACGCATAACACACTTCTCTCTAAAATGTGTGCATGATGCACCTGAATGAGCCTATAAATAAAATAATACATCAGATCCTATGAAATAAAGGGAAGCCAGTGATCACAAACTGAGGTGGAAAACATCTTTTATATGGAAATTGTGCAGTAGTATGTACGTGCCTTTAGAAAACCAATAATTCAAAAATTGCAATGGAATATGAAAATATATCCCAATACCAAGTGATGGGGATATGTCAGCTGCATACAATTTTTATTGACGTAAAACTTTCTATGAAGTGAAAGAGCTGTACAACTAAATAATATATTAAAAAGCACAGGAATGAAACAGTATAATGGAATGCTTGTTTAAAAGGAACCTTAACGGAGGATTAAAAAAAAAAAAAAAGTTTAACTTAACTGGGGCTTCTACTGGCCCCCTGCAGATGTCCTGCGCCCACGCCGGGACAAACCAATCCTCCGGACCCTGCAGCAAGCTAATTTTGTTTCTGGTGACTGTCCAGTTGGTGGCCACTACGCCTGCGTGGTCCTCGATCAAGCTCCTGGCGCCTTCGCCGTCCTGTGCAGTATAAGATTTTTTTCTGCATGTGCAAAGAACGGTGACGGAAGCATGATCAAGGATGCATGTTGCCATGGCCACGCAGGTGCAGTTACCACCGACTGACTGCCACCAGTCACCAGAAATTAAACTAGCTCATTGTGGGGGACTGGAGGATCGGTTTGTACCGGCGTGGGCACAGTATGTCTGCAGGGGGGCAGTAGAAGCCTCAGGTAAGCCCCAGAAATTGTGGCTGCAAAGATGCCCTGGAAGTTTTGAAGGTTGCCTGTCCATTAAAGTCTATGGAGCTGGTTGCAAATTGACAAATGCGTTCGGGAATGCAACATTTTGATGTTCGGCCATCACTAGTGGCCGATAAATGTGATTTCATTTAGAATGCCATACATCCTCTATAGATACCAGTTGCAGCATGTGGAATAGTTTGACTGGGATATCACAATGACTGCACACATACTCTGATGTAATGGCATTGGTACACTTGTATAATGTAAACACTATGAAATGCTAGCCATCAGGTTACATAGCCTCAGAAGAAGCATGGCACAGCACAAAATGGCCATCAGACTTCCCTCTCACACCCACCATCTGAACCTCTGGTATATTTATTCACTTTGTATCTGTTGTGAACTTTACACTGGCATTTACAGTGGCTTGCAAAAGTATTCGGCCCCCTTAAAGTTTTCCACATTTTGTCACATTACTGCCAAAAACATGAATCAATTTTATTGCAATTCCACGTGAAAGTCCAATACAAAGTGGTGTGTACACATGAGAAGTGGAACGAAAATCATACATGATTCCAAACATTTTTTTACAAATAAATAACTGCAAAGTGGAGTGTGCGTAATTATTCATCCCCCTGAGTCAATACTTTGTAGAACCACCTTTTGCTGAAATTACAGCTGCCAGTCGTTTAGGGTATGTCTCTACCAGCTTTGCACATCTAGAGACTGAAATCCTTGCCCATTCTTCTTTGCAAAACAGCTCCAGCTCATTCAGATTAGATGGACAGCGTTTGTGAACAGCAGTTTTCAGATCTTGCCACAAATTCTCGATTGGGTTTAGATGTGGACTTTGACTGGGCCATTCTAACACATGGGTATGTTTTGTTTTAAACCATTCCATTGTTGCCCTGGCTTTATGTTTAGGGTTGTTGTCCTGCTGGAAGGTGAACCTCCACCCCAGTCTCAAGTCTTTTGAGGACTCCAAGAGGTTTTCTTCCAAGATTTCCCTGTATTTGGCTCCATCCATCTTCCCATCAACTCTGACCAGCTTCCCTGTCCCTGCTGAAGAGAAGCACCCCCAGAACATGATGCTGCCACCACCATAGTTGACAGTGGGGATGGTGTGTGCAGAGTGATGTGCAGTGTTAGTTTTCCGCCACACATAGCGTTTTGCATTTTGGCCAAAAAGTTCCATTTTGGTCTCATCTGACCAAAGCACCTTATTCCACATGTTTGCTGTGTCCCCCACATGGCTTGTGGCAAACTGCAAATGGGACTTCTTATGC
Organism: Hyperolius riggenbachi; assembly: GCF_040937935.1. Classification (NCBI taxonomy): domain Eukaryota; kingdom Metazoa; phylum Chordata; class Amphibia; order Anura; family Hyperoliidae; genus Hyperolius; species Hyperolius riggenbachi. The sequence continues at coordinate 141,306,058 of NC_090655.1, forward strand.
TTTTCTGTTAACAATGGCTTTCTTCTTGCCACTCTTTCACAAAGGCCAACTTTGTGCAGTGCACGACTAATAGTTGTCCTATGGACAGATTCCCCCACCTGAGCTGTAGATCTCTGCAGCTCGTCCAGAGTCACCATGGGCCTCTTTACTGCATTTCTGATCAGCGCTTTCCTTGTTTGGCCTGTGAGTTTAGGTGGATTGCCTTGTCTTGGTAGGTTTACAGTTGTGCCATACTCCTTCCATTTCTGAATGATCGCTTGAACAGTGCTCCGTGGGATTTTCAAGGCTTTGGAAATCTTTTTGTAGCTTAAACCTGCTTTAAATTTCTCAATAACTTTATCCCTGACCTGTATGGTGTGTTCTTTGGACTTCATGGTGTTGTTGCTCCCAATATTATCTTAGACAACCTCTGAGGTCGTCACAGAGCAGCTGTATTTGTACTGACATTAGATTACACACAGGTGCACTCTATTTAGTCATTAGCACTCATCAGGACATTTCTATGGGCAACTGACTGCACTCAGATCAAAGGGGGCTGAATAATTACGCACATCCCACTTTGCAGTTATTTATTTGTAAAAAATGTTTGGAATCGTATGATTTTCGTTCCACTTCTCACATGTACACCACTTTGTATTGGTCTTTCATGTGGAATTCCAATAAAATTGATTTAAGTTTGTGGCAGTAATGTGACAAAATGTGGAAATCTTCAAGGGGGCTGAATACTTTTGCAAGCCACTGTATATTCAATAAAGAATGCTGGGCATTTGAATCTGTAGTAATGCTGTGATTCTGTGGCTCACTGGACATTTACCAGGCTTGAGTCTGTAGGCACAGCCAAAAGGAGAAAGGGTATAAAAAACCTACAACCAAAGTCAGTGAAGTGCTATGTACCATAAGAATCACCCACAAAAATTAAAAAAAAAACTAAATAATTATAAACACTTTGAAATAGGAGGATGATTGGTGAACTTATCTCCTCCAAAATGAAAACCACAGTATGGATTAGAAACTTTGTTAGACACAAGTCAACATGTTTCACAGGTCCAGCCTACTTCTGTCAGTCTATCAGTGTCACAAAAATATCTATATGTCAGCTGAGCAGCTCTATTAAGTACATAGTTCACAACAGCCAAAAGCTAAAGTTGCATTATTAGTAAATACATTTGCATTACATACAAAATACAAAGTGACAAACAATATATTTAAAATCCCGAAATTCCAAGATAAAGCACTTGATAATGGCTGTAATGTCTCCAAAGATGCCTGTAGCAACCTACTAACAAATGACTAAAGTGCACATAAAGTAATGAATTTGCAGAGAAGTGGCAAAGGCATAAAGAGATTGCAAATATGTAGAACAAATTAAAGCAACCGTTTCTGTGGGGCATACATGTAAAATGGCAATGGCCAAATTTTGTTGCAGTGTGAAGCCCAAAGACAGTTCACCCTGCGTCTGCTTAAAGTTGGGTGTGGTGTTAATGCTATCCCACCTCCGAGTTGTCGCAACTTGTGGTGAAGACGTAATTCAGGCTATTTGTAATTTGGCTATTGCCGGCAGCTAAATTACTGTATTTTTTGGACTATAAGTCTCACTCAAAGTCACTGCGTCTTATAGTCCAAATGCAGGGATTTCCTTACTTGTTAACGTCTGCCAATTTGAACCGCCAACCTGCCGAAATGTCAAGGATTCCCTTTACTGTGCCCATGCAGAGGAGGACACGGGACAAACAAAAGACACCGAGGCACATAAAAGGGCATAGAGGAGGACACAAGGAAGACACAAAGGGACATTAGAGAAGGACACAAGGACAGAGGGGGACCCAGGAGGACACAAGGGAGAAAGAGGAGGAAATAGGGAGACACAAGAGGTACAAGGGGAACATGAGGTTCATAGGGGGAATAATCCACAAGATGCCCCTTCACCATGGATGCACCAGGTTATAATTCCCCCCCCCCCCCCCGGTTTTTGTCACTTTAACCTAGGTGCTTCTTATGGCCAGGAGCATCTTATAGTGTTAAAAATACGGTACCTCTTTTTTCTAATTAGAGCTCCGGCAATCACTGGTGGCCAAATTGGTCACTGAGCGCTGCTATAGCCATAACTCTCATTGCGGTCTTTGGCAATGCTTATATCGTTGGTGCAACACTGTGCCGAAATTAGCTGTCTCGTCTGTGGGATCAGAAAAATTCAGTCCAGAATCATATTATTTATGAAGCAAACATGATTAGCATCAACAGCTTTATTAAACAGTTGTCTCAAATGGTATATAATAGGTTAAAATCATTATGTGGTGCCTATAAACTGCTAAAAAAAACAAAAAAAAAAAACACTTTTTAATCAGAATACGGCATCAAGTTATCAAACATTCCAGGAAATTGATATGGTAAAGTAGCAGGGGGGGGGGGGGGGGGTTAGTAATAAGTTTCAGCTGCTTCAGTGTTAATAAAATTAACAACAGGTGCACTAGAGGGGCAATACTGAGACCATGGTTTAAAAGTGGAGGCTACTGACATTTCTCCCTCCTCCTCTTTTCTGTCTGTCCAGCATCTTCTCCTTTGGGCAAGGAGGAACTGGATGAGCACTGCCAGGCTACAATATGACCTCCAGTAGGCCACTGGTGTGAATGTCTATGACCAAATAATCATAAATATCATAAATACACTCCTTGAGGCTGACCTGAGGGCCTGACATCCACCAAAGGGTCTTGTTCTGACTGTATGGCACCCTGGAGCTAGATTGGCATACGCCATAGCCTACTGTCACCCTCACTGTACCTTTTTGAAGGAATCTTTCAAGAAAATTCAACCACAACAGAATTGCAGATTTCAAGAGATAAATATCCCAGAATCTGTCCACTCATCCCAATTACTAGATACTTTATGTAAGTATTATAATCTGGCACCGCTCTTTTTTATTGCTGTAATTGTAATGTGTGTATATGCACAACTAAACCTTTTTTTTTGTCATGGAACATACCAGTTTTCTATCATACAATACTAATCTGTAAAGCTCTGGACAGAATGTATTTTCAGATTCTTATATAGCTGTCAAATTATTCTATAAATTGATTTTTCTCTACATTAGGGCATGTTATACGGTGAAATGTAGTCATCTAACTTACTTGAATTCTAATAAGATAACATTTAAATGCAGTCATGCAAACTGCTCAAAAATATTAATCTCAACTTTTATTTAAGACATTAATATGTATGGAAAATCCTCTTATTGAGATGACTCATGAGAATTATAATCAGAATTATTATGATAACCTAAGCTTTCTTAGCAAGAAAGTGACTTATTTCTTTAAAGGAAAATTCCACACTTGCTACAAAATTGCCATAAATAGAGATCAGTACAGCACAAGTTGATTTGTAATTTAATGTTATTAAAACACCTCTTTTCTTTTCAATTCACTAAAACCCATGATAATTTCACACTGCACTTATTTGCAGCATTAGCAACTGTACTGCGTTTGGAATACTGTTTCCAGAAAATTGTTCAGAAGCATCCACCTTGCTGCAGGTGTATTCAGCTGCACAAAACTGCAGTTATTATTACTCATTTCCAACACCTACAAGACAACCAAGGCAGTTGCCTTAAAGGGGTTCTTCCGCGAATGAGGAAAAAAAATCAAAATGGTTTATGCATAATCTATTAAAAATCCTTCTAAAATAGTGTGAAAAGTTTTTTTAAAAAATGAATGGTTTCACCAATACAACATGTAATGTATACAGTGACGGCTGAGGTGACTGTGAGGCTAATCCATTTGTTAGGGGTGGTTTTTTTGTTACTGTCATTTCACAAGCTGCTCCCTACCTAGTTTTCATTGCTGTAATGCAGGGCTATGATGAAGTGCTGTGCAATGGCAGTTACAGCTGAATAACGGCTGTGCTGCTCTGTAGTTTCTGCTTGTACTTCCTTACAGAGCTGACCCCCCCCTCTCTGTACTGTACTGTACTGAACTGTAGCTCAGGCAGCTAACTTGCCGTGCAATGGATAGGAAGTCCTCTGCACAGACGCTGAAGTCTGGTTGCCCGGCAACGAGGTAAACACGTGATTTGCTCCGAAGAGCTGCCCGACCTCTGCCTACAGGGAGAGGCGGGGGGAGGGGGGTCAGCTCTGTGAGGAAGTACAAGCAGAAACTACAGAGCAGCACAGCCGTTATTTTAATAGCTGTAACTGCCATTGCACAGCACTTCATCATAGCCCTGCATTACAGCAATGAAAACTAGGTAGGGAGCAGCTTATGAAGTGAAAGTAACAAAAAAAACACCCCTAACAAATGGATTAGCCTCACAGTCCCGTCAGCCGTCACTGTATACATTACATGTTGTATTGGTGAAACCATTCATTTTTTTGAAAAAATTTTCACACTATTTTAGAAGGATTTTTAATAGAACATGCATAAACCATTTTGATTTTTTTTCCTCATTCGCGGAAGAACCCCTTTAAAGAGACACTGAAACAAAAATGTTTTTTTGATATCATGAATTGGTTGTGTGGTAGGGGTAATTACTAGAACATTGGTAGCAAATAAATATTCTCATATTTTTATTTTCAGTTATACAAGTTTTTTTTATATAACATTGCACTATTCTATAATATTTGCATTTTACACATTACTCAGCATTCTCCAGGCCCTAAAAGTTTTTACAGAACAGGCAGTGATCGTTTGACCTGTCCTGAACTGTTCTCTGCAAAAGTAAAACACAATACAGCTGAGATAACCTAATCAGAAGTCAGAGCTCTTTGTGACTTTCAAAGTCACAGAGCGCAATGGCTATTTGCATAGATAACAACTGGAGTTTCTTAAAGGGGAACTGAAGAGAGAGGTATATGGAGGCTGTCATGTTTATTTCCTTTTAATCAATACCAGTTGCCTGGCAGCCCTGCTGGTCTATTTCTCTGCAGTAGTATCTGAATAAAACCAGAAACAAGCGTGCAGCTAGTCTTGTCAGATCTGACTTTAAAGTCTGAACCACTGAAACACCTGATCTGCTATATACTTGTTCAGGGTCTATGGCTAAAAGTATTAGAGGCAGAGGATCAGCAGGGCTGCCAGGCAACTGGTATTGCTTAAAAGGAAATAAACATGACAGCCTCCATACACCTTTCTCTTCAGTTCCCCTTTAACTCTTCCTGTACTGGAAACAAATATTAGACTTATGTCTCTGCTCCTAATGCTTTATTTCTTAGCTGTACTACACAACCAATTCATTATATCATAATATTTTTTTTCGCTTCAGTGTCTCTTTTTAAATGACTTCAAATTTGGATACAATTTTCAAAAAAAAAAACCTGCAATGTTTCTTCACTCTTTTACTTTTGATCATGTGATTGCATTTTCAAGACAATTGTGTTTGGTACAGAAACCTCATTTCAAACAATAATAATAAAAACAACATTTGAACGCTCTAATTATTAAGTCATTAGATAATATTTATTTATTAAAATAGTGAAAATAATGCAACTAATGTTACAAGATAATAGAGCAACAAACAGTGTAAGACACCTTATACAAGCTGAGCATTACTCGTATAATATGCATTATATTCTTTGTACTGTATAATGCATATACAAGCAAAAGCAGCATGTGCTACATGAGTGGTGCTATTTGTGCAATGCTTTCTGTGTTTCCCTGAAAGTAAAACCTCCCCCGAAAGTAAAACCTAGCTCAGATTTCAAGCAGGCTGGAAATGTAAGCCCCACCCTGAAAATAAGCCCTAGTGGCAGAGAGGAGGGGACACAGCTGAGCAATAGGAAGAAGCAGCCAGGGAAGCAGTGTGTGGATGGACTCATCCCTGGACAATGTCAGCCTCGGCTGTCTCTTTTCCTTTCCCATCCACCAGTGTTGCTGTCACTCTCTCCCCTCCCCTCTGCAAGCCCCCCTGGTGAGCGAGATGTGCTGGCTACTGTCATTTCTGTTATTTGCTCTGGGACAGTGGGAGGGTGTGAGAAAAAGCTGCTGTGTGGAAGGAAGAAGGAAACTGTATGGAGAGGGAGCTTCTGCCAGTACCACTTTGCTACCATAGGCTCAGCAGCGTTAGTATGGAGAAAGATGTGACTCTTTCTTTAGCTGCATATGCTTGCTGTCCTCTCTCTCTCTCTTCTGCTCAGCTTGTGCCTCAGACAATACTGCAGTGGCAGGAATCTCAAGCATGTGCATGTCCTCTCCTTACTATAGATCTGAGTTAGAGAAGAGTGTGAGTCTGGGAGTAGAATTCTGAACCTCAGCAAACAGTACAGTGACTTTGCCATTGTACTCTATCATTTGTCTTTTATCAGCAAATGTGAAGTGAGATTCAGATGTTTTATAAAACTCACATATTGTGCACAAATAAGTTTTCCCAATAGCAATGTGTTCTTCCTTAGTGCGTTTCTGCCAAAATAAGACATCCCCTGAAAATAAGCCCTAGCACATTTTTTGGAGCAAAAATTAATATAAGACAGTGTCTTATTTTCAGGGAAACACGGTATTTTGCACTTTTCATAATTACCAGTAAAATATATTATGATAGATCAAGCAATCTAGCAATCCTCTCGCACAATGTCCAGAGGTTCAACTTACCTCAGAAGTAGGCCAAAGCTTTTCACTATTATAATATGTGCACTACTATAAAATGTGCAAGCTGATATAGTTTGTCTCCAAGAGACTAGATTTTCTACTTCCTCTCTACCCTTGTTTTTAAATTTTCATTATTCCTTTGTGTTTCATGCCTGTTGCAGAAATAAAGTTGAAGGGGTCAACATAGTCTTTCGTAGGAATCTTCCTTTCAGATGTCCATATCAAATATCAGACCCCACAGATAGATATCTTATTCTGTACAGTCCTGGCCAAAGGTTTTGAGACTGTCAAAAATATTGGAAATTAAAAAAAGTTGGTGCTTAAGTTTTTATAATAGCAATTTGCATATACTCCAGAATGTTATGAAGAGCGTTCAAATGAATTGCATAGTCCTTCTTTGCCATGGAGATTAACTGAATCCCCAAAAAAACTTTCCACTGCATTTCATTGCTGTCATTAAAGGACCTTCTGAGATAATTTCAGTAATCGTCTTATTAACTCAGGTGAGAATGTTGACGAGCACAAGGCTGGAGATCATTATGTCAGGCTGATTGGGTTAGAATGGCAGACTTGACATGTTAAAAGGAGGGTGATGCTTGAAATCATTGATCTTCCATTGTTAACCATGGTGACCAGCAAAGAAACGCATGCAGCCATCATTGTGTTGCATAAAAATGGCTTCACAGGCAAGGATATTGTGGCTACTATGATTGCACCTAAATCAACAATTTATAGGATCATCAAGAACTTCAAGGAAAGAGGTTCAATTCTTGTTAAGAAGGCTTCAGGGCCTCCAAGAATATCCAGCAAGCACCAGGATCTTCTCCTAAAGAGGATTCAGCTGCAGGTTTGGAGTGCAACCAGTGCAGAGGTTGCTCAGGAATGGCAGCAAGCAGGTGTGAGCACATCTGCATGCACAGTGAGGCGAAGACTTTTGGAAGATGGCCTGGGGTCAAGAAGGGCAGCAAAGAAGCCACTTCTCTCAAAAACATCAGGGACAGATTGATCTTCTGCAGAAAGTATGGTGAATGGACTGCTGAGGACTGGGGCAAAGTCATATTCTCCGATGAAGCCCCTTTCCGATTGTTTAGGGCATCTGGAAAAAGGCTTGTCAGGAGAAGAAAGGTGAGTGCTACCATCAGTCCTGTGTCGTGCCAACAGTAAAGCACCCTGAGACTATTCATGTGTGGGGTTCCTTCTCATCCAAGGGAGTTGGCTCACTCACAATTTTGCTAAAAAACACAGCCATGAATAAAGAATGGTACCAAAACACCCTCCAACAGCAACTTCTTCCAACAATCCAACAACAGTTTGGTGAGGAACAATGCATTTTCAAGCACGATGGAGAACCGTGTCATAAGGCAAAAGTGATAACTAAGTGGCTTGGGGACCAAAACATTGACATTTTAGGTCCATGACCTGGAAACTCCCCAGATCTTAATCCCATTAAAGCGTTATCGTCACCATAAAAATCAAATTTTAACAGCAACTGGTCTGAGTGTATTAAGTGATAAAGATGCTAATCCTGCATTCAAAACTTTCAAAATGTTTTTGCTGTTATGATTTGGAGTTATCATATACCTTAGAAGCACTGGCTCTTTAGTAGTCAGTGCCAAAAAATTGCATGTTGGAGAGGTTCTTTTTATCTATAATGTATTCCTCCTCTTCCCTTTATTTCCCTGTCTGCTGCTTATATGAAACCTGATCCCCTACTCACTTGTGTTTACAAGCAAGGCTGAGGTGACTCAGTGATTGGAGGAGACAAGAAAAAAAGTAAAGAGCAGAAATGAATTCACAAGTTAGCCTTTACTGTGGGCAAAAGACATGGCCCCCACCAGGAACAGAATTCTTGTCATTTACTATATAACATTCACTGAAATCAAAACGTGGACAGTACAATACATGTGTTATGTAAGTAGATCAAGTATTTATCCACTTACCGTATATACTCGCATATAAGCCGACCCGCATATAAGCCGACCCCCCAACTTTTCCCTGAAAAAACAGGGAAAAATGATTGACCCCCCATATAAGCCGGGGGTAGGAAATGCTGGATTGGTGCAGCCCCCCAGTGTGTCCCAATATAGCTAGTATAGTGCCCAGTATAGGTAGGTAGTGTCCAGTATAGCTAGTATAGTGCCCAGTACAGCTAGTAAAGTGCCCAGTATAGCCAGTATAGTGCCCAGTATAGGTAGGTAGTGCCTCAGTTTAGCTAGTATAGTGCCCAGTTTAGCTAGTATAGTGCCCCAGTATGGCTAGTAAAGTGCCCAGTTTAGTTAGTATAGTGCCCAGTTTAGCCAGTATAGTGCCCAGTTTAGCCAGTATAGTGCCCAGTTTAGCTAGTATAGTGCCCAGTTTAGCTAGTATAGTGCCCAGTTTAGCCAGTATAGTGCCCAGTTTAGCCAGTATAGTGCCCAGTTTAGCTAGTATAGTGCCCCAGTTTAGCCAGTAAAGTGCCCAGTTTAGCCAGTATAGTGCCCAGTTTAGCTAGTATAGTGCCCAGTTTAGCTAGTATAGTGCCCCAGTATGGCTAGTAAAGTGCCCAGTTTAGCCAGTATAGTGCCCAGTTTAGCCAGTATAGTGCCCAGTTTAGCCAGTATAGTGCCCCAGTATGGCTAGTAAAGTGCCCAGTTTAGCTAGTATAGTGCCCAGTTTAGCCAGTATAGTGCCCAGTTTAGCCAGTATAGTGCCCAGTTTAGCCAGTATAATGCCCAGTTTAGCCAGTATAGTGCCCAGTTTAGCTAGTATAGTGCCCAGTTTAGCCAGTATAGTGCCCAGTTTAGCCAGTATAGTGCCCAGTTTAGCCAGTATAGTGCCCAGTTTAGCTAGTATAGTGCCAAGTTTAGCTAGTATAGTGCCCAGTTTAGCGAGTATAGTGCCCAGCATAGGTGGGTAGTGCTCCCCCCCCCGCTCCCCCTGCGGCCGCCGCTGCTATTTTACCTTCTTAGACAGCGGCCGCTTCCTAATCCGCGTTCCTCTTCTTTCTCAGAGTGTCAGTGTTTCACAGCAGCGCGCCGGGCGCTGCTGCTGTGACGATGCAGGGGGCAGGAAATAGCGCGGCTCCCTATAACGGCGATCTGTATCGCCGTTACCAAGGGAACCGCTCTTTCCTGCCCCCTGCATCGTCACAGCAGCAGCGCCCGGCGCGCTGCTGTGATACACTGACACTCTGAGAAAGAAGAGGAACGCGGATTAGGAAGCGGCCGCTGTCTAAGAAGGTAAAATAGCAGCGGCGGCCGCGGGGGGAGCGGGGAGGGGGGGGGGAGCGGGGCGCGGACCACCCGACCACCCACCACTACACCACCATGGAAGACTCGCATTCAAGCCGACCCCCCAACTTTTGACCCCCTTTTTGGGGGTCAAAAATTCGGCTTGTATGCGAGTATATACGGTATATATGTGTTTTTTTTCCCTGGAATAGTATGGCTGATCCTACTGCATTAAGAACTTGTGGTAATTCCTCAAAAGGTGAGTGGACAAACAAAAATCAGCTAATTCTGAGAAACTCAAAGAAGTGATTGTGAAAGAATGGGTTGCTATCAGTCAAAATTTGGCCCAGAAGTTGATTGAGAGCATGCCCAGTCGAATTGCAGAGGTCCTGAAAAAGAAGGGCCAACACGGCAAATACTGACTCTTTGCATAAATCTCATGTAATTGTCAATAAAAGCCTTTGAAATGTATGAAGTGCTTATAATTATATTTCAGTACATCACATAAACAACTGAAACAAAGATCTAAAAGCAGATTAGCAGCAAACTTTGTGAAAACTAATATTTTTGACAGTCTCTTTTGGCCAGGACTGTATGATGTAAAACTTACAGTAGTATCCTATTAGGCTACATATAGGTTTTAAAGTGTACCTTAAGTGTCCCCAAAAAATTGAGTTTTACTCACCTGGGGCTTACCTCAGCCCCCTGCAACTGATCGGTGCCCACGACGAGTCGCTCTGATGCTCCGGGTCCCGCTGGCGGCCACTTCCGGTTTCGCCGTCAGGACCCGTCAGGCTGGGGAACACGGCTGATACTACGCGTTCCCAGCCAAAATAGCACCCCTATGCGGCCATATGTCCGCATAGGCACCCGTATGCGGACATATGGCCGCATAGGGGTGCTATTTTGGCTGGGAACGCGTAGTATCAGCCGCGTTCCCCAGCCTGACGGGTCCTGACAGCGAAACCGGAAGTGGCTGCCAGCGGGACCCAGGGCATCAGAGCGACTCGTCGTGGGCACCGATCAGCTGCAGGGGGCTGAGGTAAGCCCCAGGTGAGTAAAACTCAATTTTTTGGGGACACTTAAGGTACACTTTAAGAATGTTTTTATCACATTTGCTATAAGTGATAGACAATCATAATGGAGGTAGTTTATTGTTGTATGGAGACACTAACGCTGTCATGAATTAAATACCTGGGGGGATTCCTGCATTGTTTGGTACAAGAGGTTTTCTGGATGTATGGAGGGAGCAAAATCCAGCAGCTAGAGACTTTACTTTTCATTCAAACCCACATGCCAGTTTTAGACAGATAGACTTTTTTTGTTGATTATACAGGGTGGGCCATTTATACGGATACACCTTAATAAAATGGGAATGGTTGGTGATATTAACTTCCTGTTTGTGGGCCATTAGTATATGTGAGGGGGAAAACTTTTTCAAGATGGGTGGTGACCATGGTGGCCATTTTGAAGTCAGCCATTTTGAATCCAACTTTTGTTTTTTTCACTATTAAGAGGGTCATGTGACACATCAAACTTATTGGGAATTTCACAAGAAAAATGATGGTGTGCTTGGCTTTTAACATAACTTTATTCTTTCATGAGTTATTTACAAGTTTCTGACCACTTATAAAATGTGTTCAATGTGCTGCCCATTGTGTTGGATTGTCAATGCAATCCTTTCTTCCACTCTTCACACACTGATAGCAACACAGCAGGAGAAATGCTAGCACAGGCTTACAGTATCCATAGTTTCAGGTGCTGCACATCTCGTATGTTCACAGCATAGACAATTGCCTTCAGATGACCCCAATTATAAAAGTCTAAGGGGGTCAGATCGGGAGACCCTGGGGGCAATTCAACTGACCAATCCACTTTCCAGGAAACTGTTAATCTAGGAATGCTCGGACCTGACACCCATAATGTGGTGGTGCACCATCTTGCTGGAAAAACTCAAGGAATGTGCCAGCGTCAGTGCATAAAGAGCGAAATGCATCATCATGTAGCAATTTTGCATATCCAGTGGCCTTGAGGTTTCCATTGATGAAGAATGGCCCCACTATCTTTGTACCCCATATACCACACCATACCATCATTTTTTTTGTTCCAACAGTCTTGGAGGAATCTATCCAATATGGGTAAGTGTCAGACCAATAGCAGTGGATTTGCTTGTTAACTTCACCATTCACATAAAAGTTTGCCTCATCACTGAACAAAATTTTCTGAGTAAACTGAGGGTCCTGTTTCAATTTTTGTTTTGCCTATTCTGCAAATTCAGTGCGCCAATCTTGGTCATACTCGTTGATATGCTGGAGTAGCTGGAGTTTGTAAGGGTGCCATTTGTGAATAGCTAATATCCGCTGAAGGGATGTTAGACTAATGCCACTCTCCAGTAACATCCAGCAAGTGCTACGCTGTGGGCTCTAGCTGAATGAAGCTAGGACAGCCACTGATGTTTCTATATTAGTGACAGATTTCATGCGTCCACATTTTGGCAAATCCAACACTGAACCAGTTTCACGAAACTTAGCAAGCAGTTTGCTAACTGTAGCATGGGAGATGGGTGGTCTTGTAGGGTGTCTTGCATTGAAATCTGCTGCAATGACCTGGTTACTGTGTTTACCAGACATCAACACAATTTCTATCCACTCTTCACGTGTTAATCTTGGCGACATGTCAATGGCTGTAAACAAAGAGAAACATGTAAATAACTTCTGAAAGAATACATTTAGGTTAAAACCAAACACACCATTGTTTTTCTTGTGAAATTCCCAATACATTTGATGTGTCACATAACCCTCTTCCTATTGAAAAAAACAAAAGTTGGATTCAAAATGGCCCACTTTAAAATGGCTACAATGGTTGTGTAAGACTAAGGAAGCAGGAGGAAATAAATTATATATAAAAGTACAACTTTTATTAATGACCAAAATACAAACACATATATATGTAAATCTATTTAAAATTGACCAGAACACACAGGTGGGCCACCATGTCTAGGCCAGATGGAAAAATGTAGGGGATCCCCTAAAAAAATATTGATAGTGCGCAATCCATCAAATATCTTAATGCAAAAAAAGGGGGAAGCGACTCCTAGCAGGTAACATTGAAACAAAAGACCTTGGAGAGAAATATTTCATTGGTTTTAAAGGCCAAGTGTCCAGGACCTAAATGGAAAAAGACATCCTAGTAGAAAAGCACAGGTGTATCAGATACTGGCTGTGTTGCTGCAATGTTTCATTGGTTTTAAGGGCCAAGTGTCGAGGACCTAAATGGAAAAAGACATCCTAGTAGAAAAAGCACAGGTGTATCAGATTCCGACTGTGTTGCTATAATATTTCCAGTGATTTGCAGGATCAAAAGGCTGAATAACGGCTGATAGAGAGATTCAATCCATCACAATAGGTGGTCTTACTGCATATGTTATCACAAAATAATTGATGTGCAGGTCCACAGGTCAGGCAAGCTGTCTCATTTATGAGCTATTACAATGGCCAGGTGCACAGAGGTAGATTGATAGGCACACACTGCATGTGGCAAGCACTTCGGGCTAGTAAACAAAAAATGTATATTCACAGCAAGCCTGACACATCCGCAAGCCCCAGGAGCAACAAGCAATTCACCAGAGTTAGTGCCCCAATCAGAAGCACATTCTGAGACAGATTCACAGGCAAGTGTTTAAACCACAGACATATGCAGGTACGGATGGTGTGATATTAAAGTTGATATAGTTCATTCATGGAACAATCCGCCAGGGTCATCCCTTCAGCAGCATCAACTTGATATAGACAAACTCAAAGTTCCAGCAAACAACAGCATATAGCAGCACATAGGTGCATCCTAGGAAGCTGTTTCAATGATTATATGGTAAACAGTGGTTACTCCATAGGAGGCTGTTTTCAAGTCACCAGTAGAAATGCATATCATTGAGGTATACTCATCTGAGTAGCTGGTCACTGCAAAGTACATCCACAGGAGCCCATGTGCTGCCACCACAAGTGTGTCTGGTCACAAAGAGAGCCTTAGAGGCCAACCGGTTTCACTGGTGAGATTACCAGCATCATCAGGGCAGGCTCAGAAGTTTTGCTGCCTGTGGGAGAGAGGAGCCGGCCTAAAATGGCACTGGGCGGCCAGAGGATGCTACCACGCCCCCCCATGACCACTCCCACCCCACCACCACAGGATGCAGGTGGTGAGTGAGAGGTGGAGGCAGAGGCGTGATGCATCAAATTCTCCGCATGTACGCACGGCGTTCCCCCCGCGTCCGCATGCGGTGATGCGGATCAAAGGAGGGAACGCATATATGCGTACAAGTGCACGCACAGCATTTCCCTCGCGTCCGCAACCGCCAAGCGGATCAGGTAGGAGGGAACGCGTATATGCGTACGACTGTACGCGACCCACAGAGACCCCAAACAGGGCCGCTATGGGAATGCGGCCGACGCAAAAGGGCTCTGGGATTGCTGAGGGGCACAGACTATCAAGACCCCACCCCCTGATCGTTGGTAAGGAGAAAAGGTGGCCCGGCTGTCCCGCAGGCGGGGCCCCGGGTCCCCTGGGCCGCCCAGTCGCCATCACCACTGGAGCGCCACCATAGCCGCGGACAAGTGTGCCCAGGGGCAACAGGAAACGGGGCAGGGGGGGAGGGGAGGGCCACGGGGGGAGGAGGACGGGGAAGGCCCACAGGCAGGCCACGGGCCAGCAGGCATTAGCCCAATATATGGTCCATGTCAAGCCAAAGACTGGGCCGACCCCGAGCACCCCCCCAGGGCACACCGATCCCCCACCAACCCCACCCCACATCCAGGACCACCAGCAAGTGCGGCGCGCCGGGGGGGCCATAGCTACAACCTCCCACAGGATCAGTAAAGTCATCGAAAAAAGTTACATATTGAAAAAAACACAATATAATAATGCAAAAATATTTCCATTTATAATAAATCCCTAATAGCTATATATAATTAAGTAATAAACACACAGGTGTTTGTATAAGCAAAAAATCCTCCCATTTCCTCCAGGTGCAGGGCACAGTGATGGGGACCACCTGTGCCCCGTCCTATGCATGCCCGTACCTGGGGGAATGGGAACGATGTATTTTTTCAGATGCGAACCTGAGTGATCTTTTGGGGCATGTACTTACCTGGCATCGTTATATCGATGATATATTTTTAATCTGGACAGGAACACAACAACAGATGTTTGATCTGGTCAATTTGCTAAATAATAATGTTTTCAACCTCAAATTTACCATGACTATGGATACTCACAGTATCCCGTTTTTGGACATTATGATTTCTGTGAACGACCAGGGAGTATTACAGACGGATCTTTATAGAAAACCTACAGCAGCTAACTCCTTGCTTCATGCAAGAAGTTTTCATCCCACACACCAGATACGCAGTATTCCTGTCGGGCAATATTTGAGAGCCCGACGGAACTGCTCTGATGACAGGAACTTCCATGCCCAAGCTAATGATTTACAGCAACGATTTAGGGCTCGCGGTTATCCCAAAAAATACCTAAAGAAAGCCTATCATCGAGCTTGCGATACCCCTAGATCTACTCTCCTATACAATCAATCATCGGGACAAAAGTCTCGAAATGAACCAGATGGGGGTCCTTCCTTCATTACCAAATACAATGATCATCACTTTCAGGTCCGCGCCCTACTTCAGAAACATTGGCATGTGCTCACGGGCGACCAGCGTGTTGCCCCCTTTGTTCCGAGGGAGCCCTCTGTTACCTACAGGCGGGCCACCACCATAGGTGATACCTTGACACGCAGCCACTACTCAGGTACAGGCAAAACCAAATTATGTAATTGCACAGTTCTGGGTACTTACCCATGTCATTCCTGTAACCAATGCAGGTACATCTATGTCGGTAAACAGTGCCCCCTTGTGATGAGAGACGTTGTATTAACTACCAGACATTATGTTAACTGTGAGACGGAGGGGATAATTTATCTCCTCCTCTGCCCCTGTGGGGCCTTTTATGTGGGCAAGACTGGCAGATCCCTTAACAGACGTATTTATGAACACACTTATGGTATCCAGGAGGGACACCAGACACCTGTAGCCCGACACTTCACAATTTGCCAGGGGGGTAACCCCAGGAAAATTCGATTCTTTGGCTTGGATAGGGTACACCGGGACCCACGGGGAGGGGACTGGGACGGGAGACTCCTCCAATGTGAGGCCTTCTGGATTTACAAACTTAAGGCCTTTCAAACACCGGGCCTTAATGAAGGTATTGATTTTGCCCCATTTCTGTGACAGCAGTGCTCTGGCTCATGGTCATATGTTCTCTATTTTTCATTATTTTTGTTCAATTTCTAAGGATGAATCTTCATATTTTCCTTTTGCTGTGCTTAAGCTGGCGGCCTTTTTGCGCCCGAACCGGGTCTTTTCCCGACCCTTATATATTCCTTTGATTTAAAACCTTTTATGCCATCTAATTTAGATATGATCTTTGACACTTCCTTGATGGTGGTTGGTGGGTTGGCGTGGCCCCCCGTTGCTCCACTTTGTCCTTGGTCTCCTCTCGTTTGGTCCCCTATCGGCAGGACAACAGTTTATTTATTATCATTTCATTTTACTTTCGTATTCTATTTTTTTGCTTATGATTACTTAATTATATATAGCTATTAGGGATTTATTATTAATGGAAATAGGTTTGCATTATTATATTGTGTTTTTTTCAATATGTAACTTTTTTCGATGACTTTGCTGATCCTGTAGGAGGTGGCAGCTATGGCCCCCCCGGCGCGCCGCACTTGCTGGTGGTCCTGGATGTGGGGTGGGGTTGGTGGGGGATCGGTGTGCCCTGGGGGGGTGCTCGGGGTCGGCCCAGTCTTTGGCTTGACATGGACCATATATTGGGCTAATGCCTGCTGGCCCGTGGCCTGCCTAGGGGCCTTCCCCGTCCTCCTCCCCCCGTGGCCCTCCCCTCCCCCCCTGCCCCGTTTCCTGTTGCCCCTGGGAACACTTGGCCGCGGCTATGGTGGCGCTCCAGTGGTGATGGCGACTGGGCGGCCCAGGGGACCCGGGGCCCCGCCTGCGGGACAGCCGGGCCACCTTTTCTCCTTACCATCGATCAGGGGGTGGGGTCTTGATAGTCCGTGCCCCTCAGCGATCCTGGAGCCCGTTTGTGTCGGCCGCATTCCCATAGCGGCCCTGTTGGGGGTCTCTGTGGGTCGCGTACAGTCGTACGCATATACGCGTTCCCTCCTACCTGATCCGATTGGCGGTTGCGGACGCGAGGGAAACGCTGTGCGTGCACTTGTACGCATATATGCGTTCCCTCCTTTGATCCGCATCACCGCATGGGGGGGAACGCCGTGCGTACATGCGGAGAATTGGATGCATCACGTCTCTGCCTCCACCTCTCACTCACCACCTGCATCCTGTGGTGGTGGGGTGGGAGTGGTCATGGGGGGGGCGTGGTAGCATCCTCTGGCTGCCCAGTGCCATTTTAGGCCGGCTCCTCTCTCCCACAGGCAGCAAAACTTCTGAGCCTGCCCTGATGATGCTGGTAATCTCACCAGTGAAACCGGTTGGCCTCTAAGGCTCTCTTTGTGACCAGACACACTTGTGGTGGCAGCACATGGGCTCCTGTGGATGTACTTTGCAGTGACCAGCTACTCAGATGAGTATACCTCAATGATATGCATTTCTACTGGTGACTTGAAAACAGCCTCCTATGGAGTAACCACTGTTTACCATATAATCATTGAAACAGCTTCCTAGGATGCACCTATATGCTGCTATATGCTGTTGTTTGCTGGAACTTTGAGTTTGTCTATATCAAGTTGATGCTGCTGAAGGGATGACCCTGGCGGATTGTTCCATGAATGAACTATATCAACTTTAATATCACACCATCCGTACCTGCATATGTCTGTGGTTTAAACACTTGCCTGTGAATCTGTCTCAGAATGTGCTTCTGATTGGGGCACTAACTCTGGTGAATTGCTTGTTGCTCCTGGGGCTTGCGGATGTGTCAGGCTTGCTGTGAATATACATTTTTTGTTTACTAGCCCGAAGTGCTTGCCACATACAGTGTGTGCCTATCAATCTACCTCTGTGCACCTGGCCATTGTTATAGCTCATAAATGAGACAGCTTGCCTGACCTGTGGACCTGCACATCAATTATTTTGTGATAACATATGCAGTAAGACCACCTATTGTGATGGATTGAATCTCTCTATCAGCCGTTATTCAGCCTTTTGATCCTGCAAATCACTGGAAATATTATAGCAACACAGCCGGAATCTGATACACCTGTGCTTTTTCTACTAGGATGTCTTTTTCCATTTAGGTCCTCGACACTTGGCCCTTAAAACCAATGAAACATTGCAGCAACACAGCCAGTATCTGATACACCTGTGCTTTTCTACTAGGATGTCTTTTTCCATTTAGGTCCTGGACACTTGGCCTTTAAAACCAATGATATATTTCTCTCCAAGGTCTTTTGTTTCAATGTTACCTGCTAGGAGTCGCTTCCCCCTTTTTTGCATTAAGATATTTGATGGATTGCGCACTATCAATATTTTTTTAGGGGATCCCCTACATTTTTCCATCTGGCCTAGACATGGTGGCCCACCTGTGTGTTCTGGTCAATTTTAAATAGATTTACATATATATGTGTTTGTATTTTGGTCATTAATAAAATTTGTACTTTTATATATAATTTATTTCCTCCTGCTTCCTTAGTCTTACATTGGTCATATTGAGAAGTCTCAGACTTGTGGAGGATTATCTGTGATAGAAATTTTTAGGACCCATTTGTCTAAACTGGCTACAATGGTTACCATCCATCTTGAAAAGTTTCTCCCCTCACATATACTAATGTGCCACAAACTGGAAGTTAATATCAACAACCATTCCCATTGTATTAAGTTGTATCCATATAAATGGACCACCCTGTACTTTCCTCCTAATATTATTAAATCCAAAATATTAACAGTATCCTGGTCGGATCACAATCCGCTTCTCCATCTAACATTAGTAATTCCTTGTCAATATAGTTGAGGATGGAGATTGAATGAGTCTTTACTATCTGACTTCGACACTACAGAGAAGATTCAATCATACGTCACTAAGTTCATTGAAAATAATGAAAATTCAGTTATGCCTTTAATTACGTTGTGGGAAGCATTCAAAGTTACAATGAGGGGAAGGGTAATAAGTCTATCATCTCATAAAAATAAACAAAATAAAAAAGGAGATTATAGATTTATCTGAGAAATTAGCAATAGCAAAGGCAGACTGGAAGATAAATCCCAAATGCCTAATTAAAAAAGATTAGAGATTCCTTAAGAGTAAAATCTGAGATGTTGCTATATACAGAAGTGGAGAAACCTCTTTGCTGGCAATGTAATAAAGATTACCGATGGGCCTCTGTGCTGTCCCTGTCTCTTGCTATACCGCTCTCAGGCATGTCCTTAATAAACCCAACCCACCAACTAGATGGCTCCTACAGATAACATGAACAGTGACTGCAGCTATGTCTCTTATAATGTTAAAGGATTCAACAATCCCGGGAAGAGATCCCAGATTCTCCACCACCTACATAAAAATAAAATAAAAATAGCCCTTATACAAGAGACCCACTTCCGTATTGATGCCATTCCTAACATCAAACATAGATTCTATAATAGATGGTACCATAGCACCTTTCCTTCTTCTGAATCCAAAGGGGCATCCGTTGGCCTTCATAAATCTTTTCCTATCACGGAAGTAGTCCCGCTGATAGACCCACAAGGTAGATTTGTCTTCATAACGGGGAAAGCTCTATGGGAAGTCACTTACAATTGCTTCATATATCTCCCTAACTCTAACCAGGGACAGTATTTTCTTAGGTACTTGAATAAACTTGGCGCTTTGCTGAACGTCTCATTTTAATAGGGGCTGACATTAACATGTGTTAAATCCTAAGCTAGACTCCTCTAGAGAGCAAAACCATATCTCTCACAACATCAAAATGCAAATAAGGGAGAAATGAGTTACCATGCGACTAGCGGACAGCTGGAGGGTTTTTCACCCCAATACCAGGGATTACACATTCCACTCTGTACCACACAACTCATTTAGTCGCATCGACTATATTTTAATCTCCCATAGTATATTAGATAGAACTATCACCTCTGACATTGGTCTAAAAATCTGGTCCGATCATTCGCCTGTTTTTTGCTATATTAACATGTCCCATGACCATCGTGGTGAATTCCAGTGGAAATGAAACAATCTCCTGAAAGGCCCTATATGTCTAGACAATATTAAGAGGGCCATAGCAAACTTCCAGGTAGATCACGCAAGCGATGAAAACCCCCCCCCATTAAATGGGAAGCACTAAAATGTGTACTAAGAGGGATTTTCATCTCACATGGGACAAGACTCAAGAAAGAGAAAAGCTTCATAATCTCCTCCCTCCTAACTCAGCTAACCGCTAAAAAACAAACAAAAATCTGGGCGGGATACCTCACCATCCCTAACTCTCCAGCTGTCCAACAAGAGGCAACAATTATTATCTCTACTAGATAAATACTCTCTAAAAGCCAGAGAAAAGTTGAAAGGTACTCTCTATGAGAAAGCAGATAAATGCAGTGGTGGGCCGAAATTTCGCATGTGCAAAATTTCACATTGAAATTCCCAATTACGCATCATAATCGTAATGCAAAATTTCTGAGAAAATCGTAATTAATTTTGTATGTAATAGTAGTATTTCAAAATTTTGCATAATTTTTGCATAGTTTTATGCCGACTTTAGAGGTTAATAGCAAAGCCCCCATACATGCTATTGCTATCAAAAATTGCTACATATGTTAAGCAGACTAGTGGGTATAAGTAAAAAAAAATTTTTCAAAAAGACCTTGTAGTTTTTGAGAAACTCAATTTTCAAAAATGCAAAGAAAAAATGGTTTTTAAACTGTCATTTTTAAAAAACATTTTTTACTTGCATTTTTAAAATCAAGTTTCTCAAAAACGACATGGTCTTTTTGCAACATTATTTTTTTGACTTGTATCTACGATTCTCCTTAACATATGTAGCAATTGTGGTGTCAATAGCATGTAAGGCAGCTTTGCTATTCACTGCTAAAGTCGGCAAGAAATTACACAAAATTTCGTGAAATTTTATGCGAAATTACGAATGACAACACGAAATCAATTACATCTGCAAATCGTAATTACGTATAAGCGTAATTGTGAAAATGTACACAAAATTTAGCGCAATCATAATTTGTTGTTTACGATCATCACTAATATGCGGCACGCTTCTGGCTTCATCCCTGCATCCCAGAAGCTCTTTATCTTTTATTCCCTGTATAAAACCTCAAAACTCATATCTACTTAACTATGAATCTTCTGAAATAGCGAAGACGTTCAGACAATACTACTCATACTTATACTATTTGAAAGGTAAATTCCATGACTTGGACCCTGAAGGCCTCTCCACGAAAATTAAAGATAATATATCCAAACCAAACTGAAACAATTAGACATAGAAATAGTAAAGGAGTTGGACAATGAATTCTCAGAAGCTGAAATTGCCTCTGCGATTCAAACCCTTAAAAACAATAAAAGCCCTGGCCCAAATGGCCTTTCCGGCGCTTTCTACAAGAAATTTTCCTCTGAACTAATTCCAACTTTACACAATGCCTTTAACTCTATAAGCGACACCACAGCTTTCCTCAAACAAGTCCTATAAGCTCACATTGTGGTTATCCCGAAGCCAGGAAAGGGAAAGGATAACAACTATTGTTGTAACTTCCGTCCAATCTCCCTCATAAAATTAGACATCAAATTATATTCCAAGATAATTGCTGAAAGGCTTAATTAAACAACTTCTACCCCCATCATTCATAACGACCAAGCGGGCTTCACCCAATTTAGAGAGGCTAGGGATAATACCCTTAAGACCATTTCCCTGATTCCTAAGGCCCATAGGGATAATACGCAAATGTGTCTACTGTCTGTGGATGCCGAGAAGGTGTTTGACAGGATCCATTGGGGTTTTCCGAGAGAAACTTTATCTCAAATTGGGTTGGGACTACAATACTACAAAAGATAATGGGGCTATATAATAATCCATCTGCGAAGGTTAGGGTTAATGGTATCCTGTCGGACGCCTTCTCCATCAATAATGGGACGAGACAGACCCAATGTTATATATTTTATGTATGGAGCATTTTGCTGAGGCACTTCGAGCCAGTACTGAATCCCTGAGGGGACTCAGTACTGGCTGTCAGCAATATAAATTAGCCCTGTACGCAGATGACCTACTGTTGTTTATCACAGAACCACATACCATGATGCCTAACTTCTTGTGAGAGGCAGAAAACTTTGGAAATCTCAGCAATTTCAAGATAAATTTATCTAAATCTGAAATTCTTTATA
This sequence comes from Hyperolius riggenbachi, assembly GCF_040937935.1. Taxonomy (NCBI): domain Eukaryota; kingdom Metazoa; phylum Chordata; class Amphibia; order Anura; family Hyperoliidae; genus Hyperolius; species Hyperolius riggenbachi. The sequence goes on from NC_090655.1 coordinate 141,328,235, forward strand.
TCTCCATTCCTCAACATAAAGCAGATCTCCTAAAGTCCTCTTTCCCGTTTAAATGGTCTTCCGAATCAATAAAATACCTAGGTATTAATATTCCATCAGACCTTTCTAACTTGTACCGCCTAAATTACATCCCTCTCCTCGCTAAAATTACCTCTGTCTTGAACAACTCGGCCAAGCTCAGAATTTCCTGGCTAGGGAAAGTTAATGTCTTAAAAATGGACATTTGCCTAGGCTCCTTTATGTGTTTCAGGCCATCCCAATCAATGTCCTTAAGGAATGTTTCCTAAAACTCAGGAAAACTACTACATCTTTCTATGGGGAGGTAAAAAATCCTGCACTAACCTTAACTTACTAATTCGACCAAAGTCTGAAGGTGGTTTGGGTGTCCCTTGTTTCAAAAGATACCATGATGCTGCTCAGCTTATTTTAATATTAGACATTTTCCATAGTAGACTTCAAAAACAATGGGTCTCCATACTATCTGCAGAATCTGCTGTTGACCCTAAAGTTCTTTTGTGAACTCCCAAATCACTCAGACCAAACTGCACCACCTTGCCATTTTGGGTTAAAGAACTACTCCTAGGGTGGGATAAATCAAGACCTTTATATAATTTATCCATTCCCAGAACCCTAACTAGTATACTAGATAATGCACAATTTAAACTATTTATGCATGCACTCTCTTTTATGAGCAAAGATAGAGAAAGCTGGCCTCAAATTAGGCAAAATATAGGCAATGGAACTTTATCCCCTCCCGAAACATGGAATAAGTAAGGTGAGACTTTTCCTCCCCCCAGATGGTTTGAAATACTACAATTTCAGAGGTTCTATAGAGACCTTGCAGGGTCGGGAAACATACATAGAGGTCTCTTTTTCTTCAAGAACCTGTGCTCTCTTCAAAGTAAGCCAGAACATATGATATGTCAGGTATACTCCGCTCTAATCGGCTCAGCAAGTGAAAGTAACCTAGACAAAATTCAAAAGCATTGGCATGAAGACCTGGGGAAAATTATTGCTGGAGGATTGGGATAAATCTTTCATTCTCTCACATAAATCCTCTCCATCTGTCCTAGCGCAGGAACGAAATTACAAGATCTTCTCAGGATGGTATAGGGACCCAATAAACAATTCATACCTGCCATTGTTGCGGTCTTATACCGCCCTCCGGGCTCCACCCCACAATTTCTCGATGACCTTGCCTCCTGGCTCCCTCACATCCTCTCCTCTGACCTCCCCACCATCATCCTTGGGGATTTCAATATTCCCATCGATGAAGCCCAGAGCTCCGCTGTGACCCGACTACTTACCATTGCCAACTCACTTGGACTAGTACAACACGCCAACACCCCCACTCACACTGCAGGTCACACTCTCGACCTTATATTCACTAAATCCACCACCATTGCAGACCTCGACATCGCACCCTTTCCACCCTCAGACCATCACCTTCTCACCTTCAACCTCCTCACGGAAGGCACCTCCAAATTAGCCACCCACCCACCTGGTCGATGGCAGCGAGACCTACGCAAGCTCAACCCTAGTGTCCTTGCTGACCCCCTCCATGCCCTCTCCTCCACTCTCCCCACCCTAACCTGTCCTAATCTTGCTGCAGCTCAGTATCGCCAAACTCTCTCATCAGCCCTAGAGAAAGCTGCTCCACCAATATTTCGCCGCAACCGACCCCCTAACCCCCAGCCCTGGCGCACTACCCATACTCGCATCCTCCAGAGGAAAACACGCGCCACTGAACGGAAATGGAGAAAAACTAGACTTAACCAGGATTTCCTACAGTACAAGACCAACCTGCTGCAGTTCCACACTGCCCTTGCTCATGCGAAGCAGGGATACTTTACCAAGCTCATCGGAGCACAAGCTTCCAACCCCCGGCGTCTTTTTGCCACCTTCAACTCCCTGCTTAGAGCCACCCCCCCCCCCCCCCACCCTCCGTTTCCTCCCTCTCTGCCACAGATTTAGCCACCCACTTCACCAACAAAATTGTCTCCATCCGCCAGGAAATATCCAATCTCCAACTCCCACCCCCTCCCAACCAGCTCCTCCTTCACCCTATCCTCCCCTCACATCCTTCACTCCTACTACCACTGAGGAAGTCAACCACCTATTGCAGACTTCCCATACCACTACTTCCCCCCTTGACCCCATCCCTTCTGATTTACTCCAGCCTCACTTCACGGAATTGGCCCCAGTCCTCACTACCCTGTTCAACCTCTCCCTATCCACAGGCACCTTCCCCACAGACTTCAAGCAGGCCACTGTACTACCCCTGCTCAAGAAACCCTCACTCGACCCCTCGCTACCCTCCAACTACCGTCCTATCTCCCTCCTCCCCTTTGCCTCAAAACTCCTTGAGCGTCTGGTTCACAAACACCTGACCCAGTACCTCAATGCCAAATCACTGCTAGACCCACTCCAATCTGGATTTCGGCCTGCTCACTCAACCGAAACTGCTCTCACCAAAGTGGTCAACGACCTTGCCTTAGCTAAAGCTGAAGGTAAATACTCCATTCTCCTCCTCCTTGACCTGTCAGCAGCTTTTGACACAGTAGATCATCCCCTACTCCTCCAGTCCCTCCAGTCCCTGGGCATTCACGATCTCGCCCTGTCCTGGCTTTCATCCTACCTCTCCAACCGCTCCTTCACGACCTCCTTCAATAAGTCCTCCTCCACCCCCAACCACCTCTCGGTGGGAGTCCCCCAAGGTTCGGACCTTGGCCCCCTACTGTTCACCCTATACACATCCTCCATTGGCAAGGTTATCTCCTCCATGGGTTTTAACTATCATTTGTATGCAGATGACACCCAGATCTACCTCCACACCCCTGACATATCCACCACTACCATGGACAAGGTCTCCTCCTGCCTATCAGCCATCTCCTCCTGGATGTCCGCTAGGTTCCTGAAACTAAATCTAGACAAAACAGAATTTATGATCTTCCTACCCCGGCCATCCACGAACCTCCCAGATGTGCATGTCACTGTTAACCACACTACCATTCGCCCTACCCAGGGGCGTTTCTAGGGTCCTTGGAGATCGGGGGCACCTGTGGGCACCAGGCGGGGAGGTATATGCGGCGCACGCAGCGCGCCGCGGCAAAAAATGGGCGTGGCCTTGCGGTGAGTGGGCGTGGCCATGGGTAGGGCCAAATGTACATGAACTTAGCAGTGGTGTAAGCTACAGATAACGGGCCTGCCCATCGAAATATTGGATGGAGCCCCCTGTCCTTTATTTGGATATTTTACAATCAGTATAGGCATAGATCAAAGATGTATACGCACATACAATTTTGATTGGTCAATCACTGACCCCCAATTTTACCACCCCCGTGCAGTAAGTGGGCCAACAGACAATGAATTTTATGAACAGAGCTAAAATTGGCTAATCAAAATTGTATGTGTGTACCAGGCTTTACAGCTAATACTGTTCATACTGAAAGTAGCAGGGATCAGTTACAATATAGCTGGTTTACAATCAGTAAAGGCACAGAGTAACACCTTACACTGTACACACTGGAGGTAAATCTGCACACAGTGCAGGCACTAGAGAACAGCGTATACTGTACATACTGTAGGCAGCAGAATTCAGCACACTGCAGCTAGCGTGCCAAAAATATGAGGATCACGTTGTGCGGCGTGCTTATCGTGCCGCACCGAAAAATGGGTGGGCCATGGACCAGAATATAGGTGTGGTAACGGCCGGATGGAGACAAATTTACATGAACCTAGCAATGGTGGGACATTAGATTATAACAGTGGTGGCGAACCTTTTGGAGGCCGAGTGCCCAAACTGCAACCCAAAAGTCACTTATCTATCGCAAAGTGGCAACCGCAATTTAAATTAAATACTGTACAAACGTTTTAACTCATACATGAACATTATGGAAAATCCAAGTTGAAAATAAACTGTGAAGATAAACAATTTCATCCATCCTACTCCTGAAAAATGTATTCATTTTTTTAGAACCTCCCAGTTTTATTTTCTGTTTTAAAAAGCTAAAAAAGTAGGTTTAATGCTATTGTCTCATATGATAAGGATTCAGCTTTTCCCATAGTCTTGCATTTAGCAATCATGTGACCCCCAACAAGACAAATTCAGCAATCATGAGGCCCCCAACAAATCATGAGGCCCCCAACAAGACAAATTCAGCAATCATGAGGCCCCCAACAAATCACGAGGCCCCCAACAAGACAAATTCAGCAATCATGAGGCCCCCAACAAATCATGAGGCCCCCAACAAGACAAATTCAGCAATCATGAGGCCCCCAACAAATCATGAGGCCCCCAACAAGACAAATTCAGCACTCTTGAGGCCCCCAACAAATCATAAGGCTCCCAACAAGACAAATTCAGCAGTCATGAGGCACATAAATAGACAGCATTTCACATAAATAGGCAGAATGCCCCCTTAATATGGTAGCCCCCCAAGTTAGGTAGTGAGTGACAGGGACCCCCAGGTTAGCTAGTGAGTGACAGGGACCCCGATAGTGAGTGACAGGGAGCCCCTTTAGGTAGTGAGTGAGTGCCAGGGAGCCCCTTTAGGTAGTGAGTGAGTGACAGGGAGCCCCTTCAGGCAGTGAGTGAGTGCCAGGGAGCCCCTTCAGGCAGTGAGTGAGTGCCAGGGAGCCCTTTCAGGCAGTGAGTGAGTGCCAGGGAGCCCCTTCAGGCAGTGAGTAAGTGCCAGGGAGCCCATTCAGGCAGTGAGTGAGTGCCAGGGAGCCCCTTCAGGCAGTGAGTGAGTGCCAGGGAGCCCCTTCAGGCAGTGAGTGAGTGCCAGGGAGCCCCTTCAGGCAGTGAGTGAGTGCCAGGGAGCCCCTTCAGGCAGTGAGTGAGTGCCAGGGAGCCCCTTCAGGCAGTGAGTGAGTGCCAGGGAGCCCCTTTAGGGAGTGAGTGAGTGCCAGGGAGCCCCTTTAGGGAGTGAGTGAGTGCCAGGGAGCCCCTTTAGGGAGTGAGTGAGTGCCAGGGAGCCCCTTTAGGGAGTGAGTGAGTGCCAGGGAGCCCCTTTAGGGAGTGAGTGAGTGCCAGGGAGCCCCTTTAGGCAGTGAGTGAGTGCCAGGGAGCCCCTTTAGGGAGTGAGTGCCAGGGAGACCCTTTAGGGAGTGAGTGCCAGGGAGCCCCTTTAGGGAGTGAGTGCCAGGGAGACCCTTTAGGGAGTAAGTGAGTGCCAGGGAGCCCCTTTAGGGAGTGAGTGAGTGCCAGGGAGCCCCTTTAGGGAGTGAGTGAGTGCCAGGGAGCCCCTTTAGGGAGTGAGTGAGTGCCAGGGAGCCCCTTTAGGGAGTGAGTGAGTGCCAGGGAGCCCCTTTAGGGAGTGAGTGCCAGGGAGCCCCTTTAGGGAGTGAGTGAGTGCCAGGGAGCCCCTTTAGGGAGTAAGTGAGTGCCAGGGAGCCCCTTTAGGCAGTGAGTGAGTGCCAGGGAGCCCCTTTAGGGAGTGAGTGAGTGCCAGGGAGCCCCTTTAGGGAGTGAGTGAGTGCCAGGGAGCCCCTTTAGGCAGTGAGTGAGTGCCAGGGAGCCCCTTTAGGCAGTGAGTGAGTGCCAGGGAGCCCCTTTAGGCAGTGAGTGAGTGCCAGGGAGCCCCTTTAGGCAGTGAGTGAGTGCCAGGGAGCGCCTTTAGGGAGTGAGTGCCAGGGAGACCCTTTAGGGAGTGAGTGAGTGCCAGGGAGGCCCCCCGCCGCTGCTCCCCCCACCTCCCTTACCTCGTAGCAGACCTCAGGATCAGCGGCGACCCGACCAGTAAGAGCGGGCGCTAGACGCACCCGCTCGATATGCGGAAGTGATGTCACTTCCGCATATCAGTGCGGGCGCTGGGTCCTAGCGCCCGCACGATTGGTCGCCGGCTCGCCGCCTGATCCTGAGGTCTGAGTGACGCGGCGGCGGCGGCTGGAGGGAGCTGCTGCTAGAGGGGGCGGCGGGGCGGAGATCCGTGGCACCCCAGGATAGATTGGGGGCACGTGCCCCCCCAAAATAGGGCTAGCGACGCCCCTGGCCCTACCTTTCAAGCCCGCTGTCTGGGTGTCACCCTGGACTCTGCACTCTCCTTCACTTCCCACATCCAAAACCTCACAAAGTCCTGCAACTTCCACCTTCGTAACATCTGTAAGATTCGCCCTTTCCTGACCTCTGCCACCACCAAATTCCTCATCCATGCCCTCATAATTTCCCACCTTGACTACTGCAATGCCCTGCTGTCTGGTCTCCCTATGACCCGAACAGCCCCACTGCAGTCCATCATGAATGCGGCAGCCAGAATTATCCACTGCTCCCATCGCTCCACCACGGCAGATCCCCTCCTAGAATCCCTCCACTGGCTTCCTATCCAGTCCAGAATCAGATTCAAGATACTGTGTCTGACCTACAAATCTGTCCACAAAACCTGTCCAACCTACATTTCCGATCTTACTCAAAGGTACACACCTAGCCGCTCACTCCGCTCTTCCAATGAACTTCGCCTAACTGCCCCCCCAATCACCCAGTCCCATGCACGCCTCCAGGACTTCTCAAGAGCTGCTCCAACACTATGGAACTCCCTACCTCCACCCATTAGGGCAGCCCCCTCCTTCAACATCTTCAAGAAAGCCCTCAAAACACCTTTTCACTCTGGCTTACTACCCCTCACAAGTGCTCTAAACCTACAGCTGAACTCTGGTCCCCTACCATTCGTGTCCTTACCTCTCCCTCTAGATTGTAAGCCTTTGGGCAGGGTCCTCCTCCTTTTGTGTCCTACCTGATCTTGCACCTCCATTACTGTGAACCCATGCTATGCATCTGAGTGAACCTAACTTACCTAATCTCCATGCTCCATCCAGTGATTGACTAAGCATTACCTGGTACTCATACTATGGTGTGTGATCTGGTTTTCTTGTATCCTGTATTGTCATTTTGCTGTATGTCACCCCTAAATATTGTCTGTAACCTAAATTAATGTTCAGCGCTGCGTAATATGTTGGCGCTTTATAAATACAATAAATAAATAAATAAGTATGACTCACAAACTCCAGATACTTGTTGGCGCTGCAATAACCAACCAGCTCTTATTTACACATATGGTGGTCCTGCAATAGTATCCAACCTTTCTGGAATAAGGTCTTTAAATTACACTCATTACTATACTTATCCCCCATGCCTCTTACACCAGATATAGCACTCCTGTTAATGTTACCTGGATCACTCAAGAATGCCAAAAGCTTGATTTTCAGATACATATTAATCTGCGCCAGATTGCTGATTGCTGATTGCTGAAGTCTAATAGAACCCCCTCGGTGTCAGAACTCATGAAGGAAATAAATCACACAATGTGTGATGAGGATGGATGAGTTAATGTTGTCTGCCCAAGCCAAAAAGGACGTCTGGACTCAAAGATAGATTTTAGAGACTCAGCTCCAGCTTCTGATTTATGCAATGATAATTAAGCATTATTGTGTTTATAGCAATTTGGATATGCTTTTCTCTTTTCCTTTTTAAATATCAGATTCGGCAGTATAGAATATGTACAAACAACAAGGTGGATCCCCCCCCTCATCCACCCACCCTCTCTCTTCCCTCTCTCCTCCCCCCTTTTTTTCCCTTTCTTCCTCCCTTCCCCATCCTCTTTTCATTCTTCATTAAAACCCAGCTTTCACCAGGTTCAATCCTCCACGTTCATTCTCTATGTATAAGGACTTTTTATCTTTATCTGTTTCTGTAAATTATACAATGTCACTTGCAATTTTTGTATGTCAGAGTTAAACGTTGGATGCTATAGACTGCACTGTCATGTTTGGACATGTTTTCCTGAATAAAAACAGATAAAAAAAAAAAAAGATTACCGATGGGCCAATAAACCGCACTCTATGTTGGTGAACAAGTTAAAAAATAGGACATACAAACCCCCAGTTCTATCACAGCAGATCTTGCTAAGTAAGATAACTAAATGTATTCAGGAGTTTTTATATAATTTATATGATAAACCTACAATAGTCTCTACAGACCTAATTGGTGCCTATATAATTAAAGCTTCTCTCTCTCTCCTTCCTTCTGATGTTAGACACCCTAGGTGGAGATATTGCAACTGCAGAGGTAATGCTTGCCATGAGGTCACTGAAGATGTTGTAATTTAAATGTATTGTAGACTGAAACTAGCAAGAGTATATATTAAATAAACTTTTTATAAAAATAGGCATCAAAACATTTAGTCCTTAAGATTGTATTACTTACCAGATAAGACCTCTCTTTATAGCTATGCTTCCTAAATCTAGAATCCCTAGAGCCTCGGAAATGTAGACCCATATCATTGTTAAATAATGATATTATTATTTATTTATTAATATTATTATTATTATTATTATTTATTTATAAAGCGCCAACATATTCCGTCGCGCTGTACAATGTAAGAAAACAAACAAGGGATACATAATGATACAGACAATGATATACATCAAATATGAACACTGATACAAAATACAGAACTGCTGATTACAATAGCAAATTTAACATGATGACTAAAATGTATAAATGTCTAACAGGGTGCAAGCAATTAAATTAATAACATTCAATGACACAAAACAGTGAGAGCCCTGCCCTTGCGAGCTTACAATCTTAAACTTTTAAGAAAAATTCCCGCTAATAAGGTCAATGCATTTTTACCCTACATTATTACTAAAGACCAAGCAGGGTTTGTCAGGCTTTAGAGGCAATTTTTAGAGCAATTCAAGTCATCAAAACGAAGCATGCAAGGAATATACCAGGACTTTGTCAAATTTAGATGCTTATAAGGCTTTTGATTCTTTTACATAGGCATACCTTTTTTATGCAGGCATACCTTTTAGGGTTCTAAAAAAATGGGGATTTGGTACTTTATTTGAGACATGGATTTAAGTATTGAATTCATCCCCTTCAGCCACGGTACATTATGCTGGATTTGCCCACCATTTCAATATCATTTGGCACTCGCTAAGGCTCCCCCTTTCTTACATTCGCTTTATATTAGCAGTGGAAACTTTAGTGAGAATTATTAGACAGAAATCCAATATTATGGCTGAAGAAGTGGCAGAAGTACAGCACAAACTAAATCTATTTGCAGACAACCTATTGTTCTTTCTTACGTATCCTCTGAAATCAACTCCAGAACTAATGTATACTTTGAACCTTAACAATAAACATGTCACAATCTGAGATCTTAAATATTATTTTGCTCCAGGAGTCATCTGAGAAATTAAAAGCCATATATTCCTTTGGTCAACTAGTTCCATAGATTATTTAGGAATTTGCTTATCCTCTGCCTACCAGTTATTACAACATAATTCTATGCCAAGCCACTGCAGCTAAAGCTAATAAAATTTTGGGATGCATTAAAGGGAAATACAATCTTGGGGTGCGAGCATATACTGCCCCTGTTTAACTCTCTAGTTGGACCGCACCTGGAATATGGAATTCAGTTCTGGGCACCACATTACAGGAAAGATATTGCAGTTTTAGAGCAGGTGCAAAGACAAGCAACACAATTGATACAAGGAATGGAAGGTCTCACTTACCAGGAAAGGTTAGATAAACTGGGTTTATTTAGTCTGGAGAAAAGACTCCTTAGAGGAGATCTAATTAACATGTATAAATACATCAGAGGGCAACATAAAAGCTTGGCGGATGAGCTTTTTGTCCCTAGGCTTTTACAAAGGACTAGGGGACATGATCTTTGCATGAAGGAAAATGCTTTACCCATTTATTTAGGAAAGAGTTCTTTACAATAAGTAGAGATGGCCCAATAAGTAGAGATGGCCGGTGAACGGTTCCCGGCGAACTTCGGTTGTTCGCGTTCGTAAGCGAACGCAAACTTTTCCGGTAGTTCGATTCGCCCCCATAGTGCATCATGAGGGTCAACTTTGACCCTCTACAGCACAGTCAGCAGGTAAATTGTAGCCAATCAGGCTACACTCCCTCCTGGAGCAAAACAATTTGAGATGCGCAAATGTATACAGAGAAAGTCAGGTAGTGCGCCAATATTTTTGTAAACAGTTCAATTTAGGGTTCAATATCAAAGCGCTACACAGTCCTGCTACTGAAGGAGGGAAAACCTCTCTATCAGGAAAGTTATTTTATATTGCCGATATGGTTCTCACCGCCACCACACCAAATATTGGAAAAGGACTCACCCTCTTCTAAGACCCCCAATTAGGTCTTAATCACGCCTTGGGTTTATTCCCAGGTCACCCCCGACCTTATCGATCTGTATCTTTAGTAGGCTAGGCCAATCCTTGATGTTGTTCCAAGACTGCTGATGTTACCTCCAGATAAAAAGTCTCACATAGCGTAATACTGTATGAACTTTAAAAGCCTTAAACATTTATTGCACTTACAATTTTCTCCAGATAAAATACAGCGTGAGTTTTTCCAACGGGCTCTCCCCCGTATTGGTGGCCTCCGGAGGGCTCTCTAAATGTTGCTACCGGTCTGGCTGCCGCGCGGTCAGCCTTCCGTGTGATTTCCGCGTTTGCCCCGCTCTTTGCCGTGCACTCCACGCCGTCTAGGGCGGGACCCTAAACTCCCTCCTGGAGCCCTACCCCCCCCCCCCTTATAAAAGGCAGGCAGTGTCAGGCTTTTCACTCACTCGTGTGCTGCCCTGCAGTAATTAGAGAAGGGAGAGCTGCTGTGCAGAGAGAGCTATAGGGAAAGCTTAGTTAGGCTCTTGTAGGCTTCTTAGCTTGCTCCTTGCTGATTCTTATTGCTTAAAAAAAGCACTCCACAACAGCTCTTTTGAGAGCTAATCTTGTTCTTCTGATCTATTTTTTTTTTTTGTGGCCCACTTGCATTATATACAGCCCTGTCAGTCAGTCGCAGCTGGCCTTTGGCCCCTTGGTGGAATAATTACTACTGTGCCAGGTGCACATTGTAATACCCAACACTGTATATACCTACCTGTTGTTCACAGTGCACCCACCTACCTACGTGAGCGCACGCAGAGTCACTGTGCCTGCCTGGTACCTGTCTGTGTGTGACAGGTGCACATTGTAATACCCATCACTGCATATACTTACCTGTTGTTTACAGTGCACCCACCTACCTACGTGAGCGCACAAAGAGTCATTGTACCTGCCTGGTACCTGTCTGTGTGTGACAGGTGCACATTGTAATACCCATCACTGCATATACCTACCTGTTGTTCACAGTGCACCCACCTAGCTACGTGAGCGCATGCAGTGTCACTGTGCCTGTCCAGTACCTGTCTGTGAGTGACAGTGGCACATTGTAATACCCATCACTGCATATACCTACCTGTTCACTTCAGTGCACCCACCTACCTACGTGAGCGCACGCAGTCTGATATTTAATACCACCAGTCACTGTACCTGTTCATGGTACGTGTGTGTGACAGGAGCACATTTGTAATACCCATCCCTGCATATACCTACCTGTTGTGTTCAGTGCGCCCACCTACCTACGTGAGTGCACGCAGTGTGATATACCACTCCGTGCATACCTGTTAACTGCATCTGTGTGACTGCACATTGTATTAGTCAAGTCAGTGCATACCTTTCACTTTATCCCCCCGATATAAGGCAGAGGTAGAGGCAGACCCAGAGGAAAGCCACCCGGCAGGTCTGTGCGAGGTCATGCTGATGTGATTTCATGCAGCCCTGGACCAAAGTACAGTGCTCAGAAGAAGGCACATCCCATCAACTTCCAAGATGGTCAGGACCTGGTTGACTATTTAACACAGAACACCTCATCTTCCGCAGCCACCAGCGCTACTACAAGCACCACATCCGCTGCATTTGGAACTTTGCAGGAGTTATTTGGTGGGGAAATCACTTTTGCACAGCCATTATTGTTACAACCAGATGAAGGTGCAAAGCAAGTTACACCACCACCTCATATGTCTGTGTTAGGCGACATTATGGACGTAGCGTATGAGGAGGAGGATGATGAAGTACCTCATGTTAGTGCAGTTTTTGAGGTGAGGCAAGCAAAGCTGGGTAGGATGATTATGATGATGACGATGATATGGATGCCATGTTTCTTCCCAACAGAGGAATCCAACAAAGGACCGGCACCGCTGACGTGTATTATAGCTCAAGTACTTTAATGAAACATCACAAGCAACGAGAGACTGCTGTTTCGGCCTATCATAGGCCTTTGTCAAGTTGCAGAAAATGAAAGTGGTATCATTTTCTGCAACTTGACAAAGGCCTATGATAGGCCGAAACAGCAGTCTGTCGTTGCTTGTGATGTTTCATTAAAGTACTTGAGCTATAATACACGTCAGCGGTGCCGGTCCTTTGTTGGATTCTACTATTACGACCCCTTGGTACTGGGGTGGGACCTGGGCACGTATTTATTTTTGGATTTCATCGGTGCTCCTGGATCCATTTTTGTCCATTCTTCCCAATAGAGGAGATGAACAGGCGGACAGTTCAGAGGGGGAGTCAGAGAGGAGTAGGAGGAGACGAGTTCCTGAAAGAAGCAGGGGGAGCTCATCATCAGAAAAAGCGGGTGGCAGTATCGCCACCTATGGACATGCCAGCATGTATCGCCACCTATGGACAGCCAGCCAACATGTTCTTTAACGTCAGCTGCTGATGCCACCATAGTGCCATCATCCCAGAGGGGCTCAGTGGTTTGGACATTTTTTTAATGTGTCTGCCTCAGATCAGAGCAATGCCATCTGTTCTGTCTGCCTCCTAAAATTGAGCCGTGGAAAGGCCAACACCCACGTAGGGACAAGTGCCTTACGAAGGCACATGGAGAAAAGGTACAAACTGCAATGGGAAGAGCACCAGAGAAAAAGCAGCACACAAAAGACAAGCCACCCTCCCTCTCCTCTTCCTCCTTCAGGTGCAGCATCTTCAGCCGCTTTCTCCCGTGCACCTTCACAACCAGCCTCCTACACTCTGCCTCTGTCCTTGAGCGGTTCCTGCTCCTTTGCCCACAGCAGCCAGGTGTCTGTGAAGGAAATCTTTGAGCGGAAGCAGCAAATTTCTGCCAGTCACCCCCTTGCCCGGCATCTGACAGCTGGCTTGGTGGAACTGTTAGCTCGCCAGCTGTTACCATACCAGCTGGTGGACTCAGGCCTTCGGCCTCTGAGGCGATACCCAAACTGTACCGTGAAGTGGAGAGGCAAGTGGAGTCATCTCTGGCACACAGCGTTGGGTCAAGGGTCCACCTGACCACGGATGCCTGGTCTGCCAAGCACGGTCAGGGCAGGTACATTACTTAAACAGCCCATTGGGCCAACCTGGTGACCGATGGCAAGCAGGGAGTACGTGGCTGTGCAGCGGACCAACTTGTGACACCTCCATGGCTAGCAGGCAGGCCTGCTGCCACCTCCTCTCCTCCTGCTACATCCTCTTCGCTGTCGTCATCCTCCTCCTCCTTGGCTGAGTGGCAGTTCAACTCTACTGGTGCTGCCATCTCCTCTCCAGCTACACAGCCCCAGCTCCCCAGGGCCTATTCTGCATGCCAGCTACGACGGTGTCACGCCATCTTAGACATGTCTTGCCTCAAAGCGGAGAGTCACATTGGAGCAGCTCTCCTGGCTGCTTTTAAACAGATGGATCAGTGGCTGACCCCGCACCAGCTGGAGATCGGTAATGTGGTGTATGACAACAGCAGCAATCTAATTTCCGCTTTGAATTTGGGAAAGCAGATACATGTACCTTGCATGGCGCATGTGCTGAATATAGTCATTCAAAGATTTGTGTCAAAGTACCCAGGCTTAGAGGACGTCCTGAAGTAGGCCAGGAAGTTGTGTGGGCATTTCAGGTGGTCTTACATGGCCTTGGCATGCTTTGCCAATATTCAGCAGAGAATCAAGTTGCCGGTGAGACGCCTGATTTGCAATAGCCCAACTCGCTGGAATTCTGCCCTCCTTATGTTCTCTCGCCTGCTACAACAGGAGAAAGCCCTCACCCAGTATCTCTATAACTACAGTAGAAGGACACAGTCTGGGGAGATGGGGATGTTCTGGCCCAACAACTGGACACTCATGTGAAATGCATGCAGGCTCATGCGACCGTTTGAGGAGGTGACCAACCTGGTGAGTCGCAGTGAAGGCACCATCAGCGACTTGATCCCATACGCTTACTTCCTGGAGCGTGCCGTGCGTAGAGTGGTGGATAAAGCTGTGGAGGAGCATGAACAGGAACAGTTATGGGAGGAAGCGTTGAGGGATCAATTCTCATCAGAACCAGATGTTTCCTCAACACCTTCAGCAGCACAGGGGGGGGGGGGGAGGAGGAGGAAGAGTCGTGTGGGGAAGAGGATTAAGACTCGGATGATGAAGAAGGTGTTTCTTTGGAGGAGGAGGAGGAGGCGGCAGCAGAAGAACAACTGCAGCAGGTGTAGCAGGGGGCTTGTGCTTCTCAATGTTGCCGTGGTATTGTTCGTGGCTGGGGGGAGGAGGAGGATTTACCTGACGTCACTAAGGAAGAGCAAGAGGAGATGGATAGTACATCTGGATCCAACTTTGTGCAGATGGCATCTTTCATGCTGTCCAGCCTGTTGAGGGACCCCCGTATAAAAAAACTCAAGGGGAATGACAATTACTGGGTGGCCACACTACTAGACTCTCGGTATAGGCACAAAGTGGCGGAGATGTTTCCAAATCACCAGAAGGCAGAAAGAATGCAGCACTTGCAGAACAAGCTGGCAACTATGCTTTACAATGCGTTTAAGGGTGATGTCACAGCACAATGCAATAAATGTATTACTGCCAGTAATCCTTCTCCCATGTCCACGCAGGCAAGGACAGGACACTCCAGCGATCTCATGGTGATGTTGGACATGCGGACATTCTTTAGTCAAACGCCTCACTTTAGCCCTTCCGGATCCACCCTACACCAACACCTGGACCGGCAGGTAGCCGACTACCTGGCCTTAAAGAGACTCCGTAACAAAAATTTCATCCTGTTTTTTATCATCCTACAAGTTCCAAAAGCTATTCTAATGTGTTCTGGCTTACTGCAGCACTTTCTGCTATCACAGTCTCTGTAATAAATCAATGTATCTTTCCCTTGTCAGACTTGTCAGCCTGTGTCTGGAAGGTTGCCAAGTTCTTCAGTGTTGTGGTTCTGCTATGAAATCCCCCTTCCAGGCCCCTCTATGCACACTGCCTGTGTATTATTTAGATTAGAGCAGCTTCTCTCTTCTCTCATCTTTTACAAGCTGGATAAATCGTCCTCTGAGCTGGCTGGGCTTTCACATACTGAAGAATTACAGACAAGGGCAAAGCTGTTTGCAGGAGAAAAAAAAGCAGCCTGAAACTTCAGTGCATGAAAACTGCAGGGTGAAAGAAGCACACAAATGATCTCTTGAGATTCAAAAGGAAGGCTGTATACAGCCTGCTTGTGTATGGTTGTATTTTCTATGTGTGGACATACAGTACATCAACCTACTTCCTGTTTTGGTGGCCATTTTGTTTGTTTATAAACAAACTTTTTAAAACTGTTTTTAACCACTTTTAATGCGGCGAGGAGCGGCGAAATTGTGACAGAGGGTAATAGAAGATGTCCCCTAACGCACTGGTATGTTTACTTTTGTGCGATTTTAACAATACAGATTCTCTTTAAGTGTGGATGTAGACACTGTGAGCAGCGATGAACCCACGACCTATTATACTGGGAATACACTATATACCCCTGTGTTAAAGAGAATCTGTATTGTTAAAATCGCACAAAAGTAAACATACCAGTGCGTTAGGGGACATCTCCTATTACCCTCTGTCACAATTTCGCCGCTCCCCGCCGCATTAAAAGTGGTTAAAAACAGTTTTAAAAAGTTTGTTTATAAACAAACAAAATGGCCACCAAAACAGGAAGTAGGTTGATGTACAGTATGTCCACACATACAAAATACATCCATACACAAGCAGGCTGTATACACCCTTCCTTTTGAATCTCAAGAGATCATTTGTGTGTTTCTTTCCCCCTCGAGTTCTCATGCACTGAAGTTTTAGGCTGCTCTTTTCTTCCTGCAAACAGCTTTGCCCTTGTCTGAATTTCCTCAGTATGTGAAAGCCCAGCCAGCTCAGAGGACACTTTATCCAGCTTGTAAAAGATACGAGAGCAGAGAGAAGCTGCACTAATCTAAATATCACACAGGCAGTGTGCAGAGAGGGGCCTGAAAGGGGGAGTTCATAGCAGAACCACAACACTGAAGAACTTGGCAGCCTTCCAGTTACTGGCCGACAAGTCTGACAGGGGAAAGATACATTGATTTATTACAGAGACTGTGATAGCAGAAAGTGTTGCAGTAAGCCAGAACACATTAGAATAGCTTTTGGAACTTGTAGGATGATAAAAAACAGGATGCAATTTTTGTTACGGAGTCTCTTTAATATGTATGAGAGACAAAAATATGAGCACGCATATACACAGATATATATTCAATTCAAAGCCCATTTTAGCCATTTTATGAAAATATTCTATATATATAAAAAAAAAAAAAAATTAAATTAATTTTTGTATAATATTTTTTTTATATATCTTGGTTGTCTGTATGAGTACTTAGCATACTGTCTTCTGTCAACAGTGATATGCTCCTATTTATTGCCTGAGGAAGTGGGATATACCCGCGAAATGCATTGCACCTTGTTCGGAGTATGTAAATAAACTGATTTTTGCTTAAAATAGCAATTTTTGTGTCTGTTTTGGAGGGGTAAGTCCACCGCTACCTACTTCATTTTAACCATTTTAAAGAAATATTGTTTTTACCCTGGTGGCGCCTCTGTACTACTTTTGCAGTTGTTTCCACCCCTGGTGGAGGGGAATTCTTCTTTTTTCCCGATCTACAGAGAGCGACTTCTTAATCCTGAGTGGGGACAGGTCTAATCTCCTCACCTGCCTTCATAGTGGTTACCTGGACGGTAACCCTTGTTTGTGAGTATAACCTACCTATACTTACCTTCCATACCCAATTTACAGTACATACTACACTATACTGGGCTCTCGGCATCTTCCCTTAACATCTGCAAGGAGTTTGTATGTTTTCCCTGTGTCCATGTGTGTTTCCTCCAGGCACTTTGGTTTCCTCCCACATCCCAAAAATAACTCTTACAGAAGTTAATTGGCTTCCCCCTAAAATTGTCCCTAGACTATGATACATGCACTATACCATACATACATAGACATATGACTATGGTAGGGACTAGATTGTGAGCCCCTCTAAGGGACAGTTAGTGACAAGACAATATACTCTGTACAGCGCTGTGTATATGTCAGCGTTATATAAATACTTAAATAACTAAATACTGCCAGCTCAAATTTCCACTATTTCCTAAGAACAATGCAAACTAAATTAGCTACTTTTGTATAGGGAAAATCAAGCCCATGTGTTTGAAGGTTAACTTTATATGCCCATAACAAAAATGTAGGTTTTGGAGTTACAAATGATATTCATCATTACCTAACTGCTCAGCTATCACATCTACTTGAACTATAGAGAGGGGATTACATGTCCACCTGGCTTTTGTTTGAAAACCAGAAGCAGCTCCTCAGTCGGACAAGACTCAAATGTTTCTCCTAAACAACATCCATCATCTCTAGGAGTGATATATAGACATTGTCTGAAAGCAAGGATGCTCATCCGGATTCCGGATATCCGGGTAACCCGGATATCCGAACTTTTTACGCATTCTGGATCGCATTCGAATTCCGGATTTTTTTAAAAATCCGAATAGCTATCTGTGGATATTTGGATGCATGATCCGGATATCCGTGGATATTGCAGATATCCGGATCCGAAATCAATTACATAGTAAAAAATCTTCCGCCCTCCACCTCCTCCTCCCTGTTCATAGATCTTGTCTTCCAGGGATTTGTAGGCTGTCAAAAGCAAGCTCACATACATTGGCCAGGAATTGAACCCAGGTCAACTGCTTGGAAGGCAGCTATGCTCACCACTATACTGCCACACAGTGAATGCTTCGCTGTAGGAAAAAGTGGCAAAAGACGCACATTGGCGTCGGGTCCTGGGTCTCTTCCGGGCCGGGGATCGCGCGCAGTGATGTGCGCGCATCAGCCGGCAATAGGCTCCGCCCACCCACGCCGACAACCTGCCGGCCGCTCGAAAGCGCCGGCGGGTTGTTAACCCCACGATTGCCGCATACAAAGTGTATAATACACTTTGTAATATATACAAAGTGTATTATACAGGCTGCTTCCTGCCCTGGTGGTCCCAGTGTCCGAGGGCCCACCAGGGCAGGCTGCAGCTAGTGTTGGGCGAACAGTGTTCGCCACTGTTCGGGTTCTGCAGAACATCACCCTGTTCGGGTGATGTTCGAGTTCGGCCGAACACCTGACGGTGCTCGGCCAAACCGTTCGGCCACATGGCCGAACTAAGAGCGCATGGCCGAACGTTCCCCGAACGTTCGGCTAGCGCTGTGATTGGCCGAACGGGTCACGTGGTTCGGGCCCGAACGCGCTCTGATTGGCCGAACGGTCACGTGGTTCGGGTAAATAAATACCCGAACCACGTCATATCTCCGCCATTTGTCTGTGGGTTTAGCTTTGGGTAGGCAGGCAGGGTAGTTCGCTCTCCAGCCACGCTAGCCAGGGTCCCCCCCAGTCATTGTGTGTCGCTGCTGGGAACAGTAGTACACCGCTCGCTCAGCCACACTATATATAGCATTGTTTACTGCCACTGTGTACCTCGCTCAGCCACGCTATATATATAGCATTGTGTTTTCTGACACTCTGTGTACACGGCTTAGCCTGACTAATATAGCATTGTGTGTACTGCCACTGTGCACCTCGCTCAGCCACGCTATATATAGCATTGTGTGTACTGCCACTGTGCACCTCGCTCAGCCACGCTATATATAGCATTGTGTGTACTGCCACTGTGCACCTCGCTCAGCCACGCTATATATAGCATTGTGTGTACTGCCACTGTGCACCTCGCTCAGCCACGCTATATATATAGCATTGTGTTTTCTGACACTCTGTGTACACGGCTTAGCCTGACTAATATAGCATTGTGTGTACTGCCACTGTGCACCTCGCTCAGCCACGCTATATATAGCATTGTGTGTACTGCCACTGTGCACCTCGCTCAGCCACGCTATATATAGCATTGTGTGTACTGCCACTGTGCACCTCGCTCAGCCACGCTATATATAGCATTGTGTGTACTGCCACTGTGCACCTCGCTCAGCCACGCTATATATAGCATTGTGTGTACTGCCACTGTGCACCTCGCTCAGCCACGCTATATATATAGCATTGTGTTTTCTGACACTCTGTGTACACGGCTTAGCCTGACTAATATAGCATTGTGTGTACTGCCACTGTGCACCTCGCTCAGCCACGCTATATATAGCATTGTGTGTACTACCACTGTGCACCTCGCTCAGCCACGCTATATATAGCATTGTGTGTACTGCCACTGTGCACCTCGCTCAGCCACGCTATATATAGCATTGTGTGTACTGCCACTGTGCACCTCGCTCAGCCACGCTATATATATAGCATTGTGTTTTCTGACACTCTGTGTACACGGCTTAGCCTGACTAATATAGCATTGTGTGTACTGCCACTGTGCACCTCGCTCAGCCACGCTATATATAGCATTGTGTGTACTGCCACTGTGCACCTCGCTCAGCCACGCTATATATAGCATTGTGTGTACTGCCACTGTGCACCTCGCTCAGCCACGCTATATATAGCATTGTGTGTAATGCCACTGTGCACCTCGCTCAGCCACGCTATATATATAGCATTGTGTTTTCTGACACTCTGTGTACACGGCTTAGCCTGACTAATATAGCATTGTGTGTACTGCCACTGTGCACCTCGCTCAGCCACGCTATATATAGCATTGTGTGTACTGCCACTGTGCACCTCGCTCAGCCACGCTATATATAGCATTGTGTGTACTGCCACTGTGCACCTCGCTCAGCCACGCTATATATAGCATTGTGTGTACTGCCACTGTGCACCTCGCTCAGCCACGCTATATATATAGCATTGTGTTTTCTGACACTCTGTGTACACGGCTTAGCCTGACTAATATAGCATTGTGTGTACTGCCACTGTGCACCTCGCTCAGCCACGCTATATATAGCATTGTGTTTTCTGACACTCTGTGTACACGGCTTAGCCTGACTATATAGCATTGTGTGTACTGCCACTGTGCACCTCGCTCAGCCGCGCTATATATAGCATTGTGTTTTCTGACACTCTGTGTACACGGCTTAGCCTGACTAATATAGCATTGTGTGTAATGCCACTGTGCACCTCGCTCAGCCACGCTATATATAGCATTGTGTTTACTGCCACTCTGTGTACACCGCTCAGCCAGACTATATACCGTTGTTTACTGACACTCTGTGTACACCGCTCAGCCAGACTATATACCATTGTTTACTGACACTCTGTGTACACGGCTCAGCCTGACTATAAAGCATTGTGTGTACTGCCACTGTGCACCTCGCTCAGCCACGCTATATATAGCATTGTGTTTTCTGACACTCTGTGTACACGGCTTAGCCTGACTATATAGCATTGTGTGTACTGCCACTGTGCACCTCGCTCAGCCACGCTATATATAGCATTGTGCTTTCTGACACTCTGTGTACATGGCTTAGCCTGACTAATATAGCATTGTGTGTACTGCCACTGTGCACCTCGCTCAGCCACGCTATATATAGCATTGTGTTTTCTGACACACTGTGTACACGGCTTAGCCAGACTATATAGCATTGTGTGTACTGCCACTCTGTGTACACCGCTCAGCCAGACTATATAGCATTGTGTTTACTTCCACTCTGTGTCTGCTGGGCCTGGGAACAGTAGTACACCGCTCACCCGCCACTGTATAGCATTGTGCTCTGTGTCGCTGCTGGGAATAGTGGTACTGTATAGCATTTCTGTACTGCCACTGTACTGCTGCCAGTCAGCGTGTACTGTAAGGATAAGTGAAATGAGGAAGAAATCCGGTGAAAGAGGAAGGGGGCAAGGGAAGAGGTGTTTCCCCTGACGGTTCACGTACAGGCCACAGGGGAGCACCCAAGAAAACCCACTCAATACCGCCCATGTTGTCCAGGACAACAACCCTCACAAATCCAAAAGAACAGGACCAGATAATTACTTGGATGACCTCTCAAGCGTCCAGCAGTGGGTTAAGCAGCACCAGCACATCACGCACGAGGTCCGAGTCCTCAGCCAGTTACAAGGAGCCAGTGGGCACAAAGCTGACACAACCGGCAGCGACACCACGCACACAACTGCCAGATAACCAGTCCTATGAATTACCTCAGGACACAATGGGGTATTCGCAGGAGCTATTCCCAGCCCAACAAACTTCCACCTATGAAAGGTCAATGGAGGAACAGCCAGAAATGTTGTGCCCGGATTCACAACCATTAACTGTGGGAAATGCACCGCGCACTGAAATACAAGGCGAGTCCGAGGAGGACTCGGAAACCCAAATCCCAGAGCAAGTTGGGCAGGAGGGGTTGCAATTGCAGGAGGTCGGCCGACAAGATCTGGAAGACGACGTTGGAGTGAGCTGCGCAGAGGTTGTTCTGGGGAGCTCTACTCCACGGCGGCGGCCCCCCACAATGACATATGACGAGTTTGAGGAGATGGAAGAGGAGGGTATGGACAATGTGGACAGAGACCCAGATTTTATTTGTGAACGAGAACATCGCCGTCGTAGCAGCAGCACAGATGAGTCTGTTGAAGAACCCACTGCTGCACGAGTTCGCCTTGTGCCACAAGGTAGGCGGCGCGCAATTTCAGGCACCACAAGCGTGGAAGTTAGAGTGAGAGGCAAAAGAGGAGGAAACAGAAATCGCCAGCAAGGAGGCAGGTGCTCCAAAGTCTGGGCTTTCTTTGAAGACTGCACTGAGGATGTTACCATGGCGATTTGCAAGGTGTGCAAGACTCGCCTGAGCAGGGGGAAAAGTATTAACAACCTCTCCACCACCAGCATGAGCCGCCACATGCTATCCAAACATCCCACTCTGTGGGCAAACGCGGCAGGACAGGGTACCAGCAACACTGCCTCCCTTGGGTTCACCAGACTCACCACCAGACCCGCCTCAGCAGCAGCAGTAGCCCAGCCATTGCGTGGTTCACAACATTCACAAACATCAGACGACGCTGACACTGTCACTTTCCGGAGTAGTGCTCTTGAGGTCTCCCAGTGTTCATCAAACACAACAACCAACAGCCCTTCCGTGTGCAGCGCTACGGTTCAGTTGTCTGTGTCGGAGATGTTTGAGCGCAAGAGGAAATTGCCAGCAAATGACCCCCGGGCCGTGGCAGTAACAGCCAGCATAGCCAAGCTTCTGGCCTGCGAAATGCTGCCATATCGAGTGGTGGAGACAAACAGCTTCAAGGGCATGATGTCAGTGGCCATCCCACGTTACGTGGTTCCCAGCCGCTACCACTTTGCGCGCTCTGCAGTGCCTGAGTTGCATGAGCACGTGGTCAGCAAAATAACCCGAAGCTTGAAGAATGCCGTTGCCTGCAAGGTTCACCTCACCACTGACACTTGGATGAGTGCGTTCGGCCAGGGTCGATACATCTCCCTTACCGCGCACTGGGTGAACCTTGTGGAGCCTGGCAGCGATTCCTCACCTGCTACGGCGTGGGTGTTGCCCACGCCGCAAACAGCTGCACCGCCGTCCCTCCCACTGGATAACAACAGCAGCACCTACCTCTCTGACTCCTTCTCCTCCAACGCATCTCAAAGCTGTACCTCATCCGGAAACGCTAACCCAGCAGCAGTAGGATCGTGGAAGCAGTGCAGCACAGCTGTTGGCATGCGTCAGCAAGTGTTGCTGAAGCTGATCTGCCTTGGGGATAAGCAGCACACAGGGGAGGAAATTTGGAAGGGAATAAAGGAACAGACGGATTTGTGGCTGGCACCGCTGGACTTGAAACCGGGCATGGTTGTGTGTGATAATGGGAGTAATCTCATTCGCGCTTTAAGGTTGGCTAAGCTGACACACATCCCTTGCCTGGCGCACGTGATGAACCTAGTAGTTCAGCGGTTCCTGAGGACATACCCAGGCATGGCCGATCTTCTGTTGAAGGTGCGTCGAGTGGCCAAACATTGTAGAAATTCCAGTACTGCTTTGGGGGCACTCGCCAAGATGCAGGAGCGCTTCAATCTCCCCCACCATCGCTTGCTGTGTGATGTCCCTACGCGCTGGAATTCTACGCTGCACATGCTAGCACGCTTTTGTGAGCAGAAGAGTGCAGTGGTCCAGTACATGACGGCGCAGTACCGAGGCGCATCCGGCCAGCTGCCAAGCTTCTGTGGATCCGATTGGGCCAACATGTTGGACCTCTGCCAAGTCCTCCAAAATTTTGAGCAATCCACGTTGCTTGTGAGCAGTGACAACTCTTCAGTCAGCATTACCATACCACTGCTGTGTTTACTGAAGAGGTCAATGTTGAAAATCAAGGAAACAGCTGTCATGATGCAACTGGGGGAATCTGAAGGAGAAAACGATCAGCGTGATGGTACCAACATCAGGCCATCCGCCTCAGGGAACGCTGGCCCCAGCAGCTATGACGAAGAAGAGGAGGAGGAACAGCTGGAGTTGGAGCAGGAATTTCATGCCACCACTGACGAGGGCCAGAGCGGTGCACGTTGGACTTCCACAATTCAACGCGAATGGTCAGCAGAAGCAGACCAGGAGGAAGGTGACGACTATGATGCATCACAACAACTATCACAACGCTCACAAGAGGATGATGAGGATTCTGGTAGGACTCTGGCACACATGGCTCAATTCATGCTAGACTGCATTGAACGCGACCCACGCATTGTGCGCATTCTGGACAACACCAATTACTGGGTTTATACCCTTCTGGATCCACGGTACAAACACAATGTTCCAAAACTGCTTGAAGAAAGAGTCAGACAGGTCAAAATGGAAGAATACCAGCAGGCCCTTGTGGAGACTTTAGAGAGGAGATTGACATCCTCCCCCTCCTCTAGCCAGTTGTACGCCGACAGACTGACTTCCGCAAACCCAGGACGACCAGGAGGGCAGCAAACAACGCAAGCCGCAGCTAGTGCCCAAAAGGGAATGGTATCGGCAGTGTCCTTGGAGTGGGAAAATTTTCTGACACCCATGCAGCAGCAGCCCACTGAACAGCAAGCGTGCAGATCCACCTCCAACACCGATCGCCTGGAGAAGATGGTCAAGGACTACATGTCAGATGACGTAGCTGTGTCGAACAATCCATCTGCACCCTTCAACTATTGGGTATCGAAGCTAGACACCTGGCACGAACTGGCAATGTACGCAATAGAGGTGCTGGCTTGCCCGGCAGCCAGCGTTATGTCGGAACGCTGTTTCAGTGCTGCCGGAGGCATCGTCACAGATCGGCGTATCCGCCTCTCCACAGAAAATGCAGACCGTCTGACTCAAATTAAAATGAATCAATCCTGGATTGGAAACGACTACGCAACATTCCAGGACCCCAACCAAGTAACATGACCAATGAACATCTGGGATGGTGTAGCGTTTCCGGTCCCTGTTTATTGAACCTCTCATCTGTATTACATTTATGACTGCATGGCGGCAAAAAGCATTGCTGCTATATCCGCACGCTTTTTGTCCTCATGCAAGGCCTGGGTTGTTGTGTCTCAAAAAGCATAGCCTTCTCCTCCTGCGCCTGCTCCTGTTCCATCACGTGTGCTGCTGCTGCTGCTGCTGGGTTAGCGTTGCCGGTCCCTGTTTATTGAACCACTTATCTTTATTACATTTATGACTGCATGGCGGTACAAAGCATGCTATCCGCACGCTTCTTGTCCTCATGCAAGGCCTGGGTTGTTGTGTCTCACAAAGCGTGGCCTTCTCCTCCTGCGCCTCCTCCTGTTCCATCACGTCTGCTGCTGCTGGGTTAGCGTTGCCGCGTGGTCCCTGTTTATTGAACCACTTATCTTTATTACATTTATGACTGCATGGCGGTACAAAGCATGCTATCCGCACGCTTCTTGTCCTCATGCAAGGCCTGGGTTGTTGTGTCTCACAAAGCGTGGCCTTCTCCTCCTGCGCCTCCTCCTGTTCCATCACGTCTGCTGCTGCTGGGTTAGCGTTGCCGCATGGTCCCTGTTTATTGAACCACTTATCTTTATTACATTTATGACTGCATGGCGGTACCTCATGCAAGGCCTGGGTTGTTGTGTCTCACAAAGCGTGGCCTTCTCCTCCTGTTCCATCACGTCTGCTGCTGCTGCTGGGTTAGCGTTGCCGCGTGGTCCCTGTTTATTGAACCACTTATCTTTATTACATTTATGACTGCATGGCGGTACCTCATGCAAGGCGGTACCTCATGGCGGTACCTCATGCAAAGCGTGGCCTTCTCCTCCTGCGCCTCCTCCTGTTCCATCACGTCTGCTGCTGCTGGGTTAGCGTTGCCGCGTGGTCCCTGTTTATTGAACCACTTATCTTTATTACATTTATGACTGCATGGCGGTACAAAGCATGCTATCTGCACGCTTCTTGTCCTCATGCAAGGCCTGGGTTGTTGTGTCTCACAAAGCGTGGCCTTCTCCTCCTGCGCCTCCTCCTGTTCCATCACGTCTGCTGCTGCTGGGTTAGCGTTGCCGCGTGGTCCCTGTTTATTGAACCACTTATCTTTATTACATTTATGACTGCATGGCGGTACAAAGCATGCTATCCGCACGCTTCTTGTCCTCATGCAAGGCCTGGGTTGTTGTGTCTCACAAAGCGTGGCCTTCTCCTCCTGCGCCACCCTCCTCCTGTTCCATCACGTGTGCTGCTGCTGGGTTAGCGTTACCGGTCCCTTTTCCTGGAACCTCTTATATGTATTACATTTATGACTGCTTGCCGAAAAAAGCATGTTACCTGTGCAAAGAAAACAGACATTTCCCGCATTTAAAAGACAGTTTTCCCTTTGAAACTTTAAAATCGATTTACTCAAAAACTATAACCTCTTTTTGCTAAATTTTTTTTCCTCTTGTACCCACTCCCAAGGTGCACATACCCTGTAAATTTGGGGTATGTAGCATGTAAGGAGGCTTTACAAAGCACAAAAGTTCGGGTCCCTATTGACTTCCATTATGTTCGGAGTTCGGGTCGAACACCCGAACATCGCGGCCATGTTCGGCCTGTTCGGCCCGAACCCGAACATCTAGATGTTCGCCCAACACTAGCTGCAGCCACCCTAGTTTGCACCAAACACACTGATCCTGCCCCCCCTTCCCTCTGATCAGCAACAGCACCCCTTAGACCCCCCCTGCCCACCCCCTAGACCACTGTTTGCACCCAATCACTCCCCTAATCACCAATCAATCACTCCCTGTCACTATCTGTCAACGCTATTTTTTTATTTTAGGTCCTAACTTCCCCCTGCTCCCTCCTAATCACCCCCCCCACCCCTCAGATTCCCTCAGACCCCCCCCCCCCCCCCCCTGTGCACTGTATGCATCTATCCCCCCTGATCACCTGTCAATCACCTGTCAATCACCCATCAATCACCCTCTGTCACTGCCACCCATCAATCAGCCCCTAACCTGCCCCATGCGGGCAATCTGATTACCCACCCACACCATCAGATCGCCCGCAAACCCGCCATCAGATCACCTCCCAAGTGCATTGTTTACATCTGTTTTCTCCTCTAAACACCCACTAATTACCCATCAATCACCCATCAATCACCCCCTATCACCACCTGTCACTGTTACCCATCAGATTAGACCCTAATCTGCCCCTTGCGGGCACCCAATCAACCGCCCACACGCTCAGATTGCCCTCAGACCCCCCTTATCAATTAGCCAGTGCATTATTTACATCTGTTCTTCCCTGTAATAACCCACTGATCACCTGTCAATCACCCATCAATTACCCATTAATCACCCATCAATCACCCCCTGCCACTGCCACCCATCAATCAGCCCCTAACCTTCTCCTTGCGGGCAATCTGATCACCCACCCACACCATCAGATCGCCCACAGACCCGACGTCAGATCACCTCCCTAGTGCATTGTTTACATCTGTTCTCTCCTCGAAACACCCATTAATTACCCATCAATCACCCATCAATCACCCCCTGTCACTGCTACCCATCAGATCAGACCCCTATCTGCCCCTAGGGCACACAATCACCCGCCCACACTCTCAGAGCACTCTCAGACCCCAGCCCTGATCACCTCACCAGTGCATTGCTTGCATCTATTCCCCCCTCTAATCACACCTTGAGACCCATCAATTACCTCCTGTCACCACCTGTCACCCCCTAGCACACCTACCCATCAAATCAGGCCCTAATTTGCCCCATTTGGGCTCCTAATCACTCGGCCAAACCATCAGATCCCCCTCAGACTCCCTTCCGATCACCTCCCCAGTGCATTGATTGCATCTATTTTCCCCTCTAATCACTCCCTTAGACACCCATCAATCACCTCCTGTCACCCCCCTAGCACTCCTATCCATCAGATCAGGCCCAATACAACCTGTCACCTAAGAGGCCACCCTGCTTATGACCAGTTCCACAAAATTTTCCCCCTCATAGACCACCTGTCATCAAAATTTGCAGATGCTTATACCCCTGAACAGTCATTTTGAGGCATTTGGTTTCCAGACTACTCCTCACGGTTTTGGGCCCCTAAAATGCCAGGGCAGTATAGGAACCCCACAAGTGACCCCATTTTAGAAAAAAAGACACCCAAGGTATTCCATTAGGTGTATGACGAGTTCATAGAAGATTTTATTTTTTGTCAAAAGTTAGCGGAAATTGATTATTGTTTTTTTTCACAAAGTGTCATTTTCCACTAACTTAGGACAAAAAAATAAAATCTTCTATGAACTCACCATACACCTAACGGAATACCTTGGGGTGTCTTCTTTTTAAAATGGGGTCACTTGTGGGGTTCCTACACTGCCCTGGCATTTTAGGGGCCCTAAACGTGAGAAGTAGTCTGGAAAGCAAATGCCTCAAAATGACCTGTGAATAGGACGTAGGGCCCCTTAGCGCACCCAGACTGCAAAAAAGTGTCACACATGTGGTATTGCTGTACTCAGGAGAAGTAGTATAATGTGTTTTGGGGTGTATTTTTACACATACCCATGCTGGGTGGGAGAAATATCTCTGTAAATGGACAATTGTGTGTAAAAAAAATTAAAACATTGTCATTTACACAGATATTTCTCCCACCTACTTCTCCTGAGTACGGCAATACCACATGTGTGGCACTTTTTTGCAGCCTAACTGCGCTAAGGGGCCCAAAGTCCAATGAGCACCTTTAGGCTTTACAGGGGTGCGTACAATCTAGCACCGGCCAAAATGCCAGGACAGTAAACACACCTAGAGATGAGCGTAATGACCTAATTACGATTTCGCGAAATTTCGCGTAATTAGTGTAATTACGATTATGGCCGTAAGTACATAATCGTAATGAAGAAGGATTTCGCGAAATTTCGCGTAAGCGTAATTTTCGCGTAATTTTCGCATTACAATGGTTATTTGTTCATGCCGTAATTTCGCATTAAACGCTACCGTAATTTTGCGTTAAACCGTAACGCTCCGTATAATATAAAAAAGCCGCCGACTTTAAGGGTTAATAGCAAAGCCCCCTTAAATGCTAAGAGCCTCAAATTTGGAGAATATATTAAGGAGATCAGGAGGAATAAGAGGAATTTTTTTTTTTTCAAAAAGACCTTATAGTTTTTGAGAAAATCGATGTTAAAGTTTCAAAGTAAAAATGTATACATTTAAAAACCCGCCGACTTTAACGGTTAATAGCAAAGCCTGCTTAAAGTTTAGGAACACCAAATTCCTAGGGTATATTAAGGGGATCAGTGGGAATAAGAGGAAAAAAAAATTCAAAAAGACCTTATAGTTTTTGAGAAAATCGATTTTTAAGTTTCAAGGGCAAAAATGTCTTTTAAATGCGGAAAATGTCAGTTTTTTTTGCACAGGTAACAATAGTGTATTATTTTCATAGATTCCCCCAAGTGGGAAGAGTTTTACTTACTTCGTTCTGAGTGTGGGACATATAAAAAAAAAACGACGTGGGGTCCCCCCTCCCAGACCTCTTTAACCCCTTGTCCCCCATGCAGGCTGGGATAGCCAGAATGCGGAGCACCGGCCGCATGGGGCTCCGCACCCTGACTATACCAGCCCGCATGGTCCATGGATTGGGGGGTCTCGGAAGGGGAGGGGCAGCCAAGCTTTCCCCTCCCCCTCCGAGCCCTTGTCCAATCCAAGGACAAGGGGCTCTTCTCCACCTCCGATGGGCGGTGGAGGTGGAGGCCGCGATTTCCTGGGTGGGGGGTTCATGGTGGAATCTGGGAGTCCCCTTTAAAAAGGGGTCCCCCAGATGCCCACCCCCCCTCCCAGGAGAAATGAGTATAGAGGTACTTGTTCCCCTTACCCATTTCCTTTAAGAGTTAAAAGTAAATAAACACACAAACACATAGAAAAAGTATTTTAATTGAACAAAAAACATAACCACGAAAAAAGTCCTTTAAAGTCCTTAAAATTTCAGCTCAACTCTAAACACACCCCACAAATGACCCCATTTTGGAAAGTAGACACTTCAAGGTATTCAGAGAGGGGCATGGTGAGTCCGTGGCAGATTTCATTTTTTTTGTCACAAGTTAGCAGAAATGGAAACTTTTTTTTTTTTTTGTCTTAAAGTGTCATTTTCCGCTAACTTGTGACAAAAAATAAAATCTTCTGTGAACTCACCATGCCTCTCAGTGAATACTTTGGGATGTCTTCTTTCCAAAATGGGGTCATTTGGGGGGTATTTATACTATCCTGGAATTTTAGCACCTCATGAAACATGACAGGTGGTCAGAAAAGTCGGAGATACTTCAAAATGGGAAAATTCACTTATTGCACCATAGTTTGTAAACGCTATAACTTTTACCCAAACCAATAAATATACACTGGATGTTTTTTTTTTTATGAAAGACATGTAGCACAATAACTTTGGACAAAAATGTATACAGAAATTTTTACTTTATTTGACAAATGTTATAACAGAAAGTTAAAAAAAATCATTTTTTGACAAAATTGATGTCTTTTTTGATGAATATAATAAAAAGTAAAACTCGCAGCAGCAATCAAATAGCACCAAAAGAAAGCTGTATTCGTGACAAGAAAAGGAGGTAAAATTAATTTAGGTGGTAGGTTGTATGACCGAGCAATAAACCGTAAAAGCTGCAGTGGTCTGAATGGAAAAAAAGGCTCTGGTCCTTAAGGGGTTTTATGACTGCAGTCCTTAAAGGGACACTTAAGTCAAACAAAAAAAATGAGTTTTACTCACCTAGGGCTTCCAATAGCCCCCTGCAGCTGTCCGGTGCCCTCGCCGTCTCTCCCGCCAATCCTCCTGGTCCTCCTGTTTCAGTGACAGGAACTGACAGGCTGGGGACGTGAGTGATTCTTCGCATTCCCAGACACATTAGCACCCTCTATGCTGCTATATGGTATATGATATATGCTATAGCAGCATAGATGGCGCTTTTGTGGCCAGGAACGCGAAGAATCACTCGGGTCCCCAGCCTGTCAGCTCCTGTCACCGAAACAGGAAGTGGCTGCCGGCGGGGCCAGGAGGATCGGAGGGAGACGGCGAGGGCACCGGACAGCTGCAGGGGGCTTTTGGGGCCCCCAGGTGAGTAAAACTCATTTTTTTTGGTTTGACTTAAGTGTCCCTTTAAGTGGTTAACATGTTTTACTAAATCATATGTTGCTTATATAATTACTATAGCACAGGCACCATTATTGATTGTAGTGCATGTGTTATGACAATATGTTTGAATTTTGTACATAAAGTGAGCAACATGGTTGTGATTATATTGCACTGTTTGTATTGAAATGTAGCAAATTAACTACCTGAAGACCGCTCCACGCTCAAGGGCATGGTCGCAGCGGCAGCCCCAGGACTGCCTAACACCAATTGGCGTCAAGTCCTGGAGCTGCAGTTTGCAGGAGATTGCGCGCAGGCTGTGCACGCACCTCCTGCTCGGGCGGCGGAGCTCCGCCCAGCCTTCAGTCTGCGAGCGGCGATCAATTCATATGAATTGCCGGTTTTCTGCCTGCTTACAATGATTCATATGAATCGCTGGTTCTTTGCCTGCCTACAACAATTCATATGAATCACCGGTTCTCTGCCTGCTTACAATGATTCATGCGAATTGACGGTTCTCTGCCTGCTTACAATGATTTATACGAATTTCCGGTACTCTGCCTGCTTACAATGATTCAAATGAAATTTCTCTACTATTGTCGCCGAAGGAATATCGGTTAAGCGGCGTGAACTTTCTCTGGGATATGGCAGTTGGGGAACAAGTTAAAAAAGGCTATACCATCTGGGATTTGCAACACCTGACCAGGCTACCCCTTTAAATGCATTACAGTTGCAGAAGTCCATCAGCGCAAGTGTGGGCACTGACGTATATAGTATACAGTGACATTTGAATGTTTAAAGGACCATGCTAGAAATTAAAATAAATGACACAGGGAATATTCTGTATGCTTGGTGTAACTACTGTGGGGGTGTTGAAAATTAAATGTTTCACGATAGTGGTCCTTTAAGCTGAAGCAAACTACTTTGGACACAGTAACTTTACTGCACTTAATCCATTCCATATAGCCCCACACACTTGCCGCAGCCCTCCCCTTCCCTCCTGCTCCACCAACTTCCCAAAAAGAGTTTTTTCCTGAATCTCTGTTTCACCAAATAGCTATTTTCAGAGAAAGTCAACATAATATAGTGTTATACAAGAAGCCAGGTTTGTGTCAGTTTTCTCAATAAATGCGTGTCTAAACCATTGACTAATAAAGTACAATGACTTTATATCTTGAGAAATGTATGTTCTAGAAGTATGAATAAATGACATAGTTCTAATCAATCCTGCACACACAGAAAGGAGACAAGTAGTATTTGATCACACAGAATATGGATATCAAAGTGAGGAATTAATTGTCAGATGAAAAAAGAAATGTGAAATATTAAATGTAAATCCCACCCGAGAAAACAATGACTAAAACCACAATGCTATTAGAACTTAGAAAACCCTTTTGGAATAACACGTTTTTGAATATGACTGTCATTTATGTTTTGCCACAGAGCTGTAAGACCTCATTAACCTTTCTAGACCCCGATCATTTCAGTGAGTACAAGACAGGTTCTGAATATGTATACATCCATCATTTGCCTTTAGTTAAATGTCCACCTATCCATTTAAGGGGAAGCGCACATATGATATAAATTTCCATCCTTTTAAATGCTCTATTAAATGTGGATTTGGATGGATATTAGTGATTTGTGACATGAAATCATTACATACAATTATTGCTTAGGAGAAGGACTAGGGGGTGAGGAGAATAGATCTACCGGTGTTACGGGACTTTCTCAATTGAGGAGAATGTATTTCTTATTATATTCTAGACACAAATTCGTAGTGCCTCTGGTTCTGCTTGACTTAAAGAAGCACTGTAATGACATATAGTAGAATACACTACATTATTCAGGATACCCAGCTTTACGTTCATTATCTTGGTTTAGGCATCAGGAGCATTTCCTTTATCTAATGTGTGTATTGGTATGTAGCTCTGCCCTTCCAGCAATGTCCCAGCCTAGGTAGAATACTCCTCCCAGAGCATTCAGCGAGACCAGGTAGAATTTCTACTAGCTTTGGAACAGAAGAGTACACAAACATTCTCACGTCTAGACTACTGTAACTTTCAGCTCTCTGGCCTACCCACTAACTGTGTGACTTTGCTACAGACCATCCTGAACTTTCTGCTGCACCACTCATCCACCTCTCCTCCCACTTCTTCAACGTTATCCCACTCTGTCAGTCTCTTTACTGGCTGCCAGTTACACAAAGGGTACGATTTCAAATCCTGACAATTGCCTACAAAGCACTCTACAACCTAAAAACAAGGAACACCAAGAGCCCCAATAGTGTAATATGTACTGGTAAATGGTTACTAGATAGAGTAAATATTAATACTCACAAACCAGGGTTACCATTAGGCAACCACTGTAAAGACAGGTGGGGAGATTTTCCTGACCCCACTCAGGAATAAGAAGTCTCTCTCTGTAGATGTGAAAAAGGGGTTCAACCCTCCACCCAGGATGGACTCAATATTGTGCAGGAGAACAGAGGCGCCAAGAGGATAAAAGGAAGCTAAATGAGCTTAAAAACCAAATTCTTGGTAAATAGAGGAGTTAGTGGTGGACTTACCTCCTCCAAGTAGACACTGTCAGGATTGATAGGGTTACCTCTACAGTGAAAGCTCTCAGACCTTAGTCAGATACGTGTGTGTTTGATTCGGCAGGACCCCGGGGATTCACACTTAGACTAGGAAAAAACATATCATTGTATTTATTTATGTGTATGACTCTTTGCCTGAACCATTGATTACTCTTACTGCCTCTCGATTCTGTACCTTGCCAATCTAATCTGGCGCCGACCTCGGCCCAACCTCCACTCTGATTTAGCCTTCTGATTCTGTACCTTTGCTCATCTGATTGTTGCCGACCTCGGCTTGTATTTTGACTACGTATTTCCCTGACGTAACTGTACCGCTGCCTGACCGACTTGTTACCGACATCGCCTGTACGACCACTCTATCCAGTGATAGTCCCTACAGCCAAGGGCTATCACTTAGGAGTACTCCTACATCATTTACTGTGCACAGTAAACACGTCTGATCACACTTACTGACTATTGTTCTGATAAAGCTGACTCTGTTCTGATTTACGATCTGCTAGTGCCCCTACACTAGCAGATCGTTACATAACAGCAGACCAAAATAATCATGGAGGCACAAGTTCAGGTGTTAACTGTAGCTGTTCAGCAGTTAACGGCCACTGTGGCATCTCAGCAGGCTCAGTTAAATCTCCTGACTGAAGCCATAAATGACCCACGGAGAATTACATCATCATTGCCTCCCTCTATTGTCCGGGAACCTAAAATGGCTCTCCCTGAGAGATTTTCAGGTCATAGGTCAGATTTTAGAAATTTCAGAAATAGGTGTATGTCATATTTTGAAATGAGACCCATTTTGTCAGGTTCTGAATTACAGCGGGTAACTCTGATTAAAACACTGTTGAATGGAGATTCACAAACCTGGGCTTATAGCCTACCTAGTGGTCATGAGGCCTTAGGTTCTGTTCAGGCTTTCTTTGATGCCATGGCGGTCATATATGATGATCCCGATGTTGCCGCCACGGCAGAAAGAAATTTAAAAAGACTCCGTCAGGGGCATGGCACTGTGGAAGATTATGCTTCAGAGTTCAGAAAATGGGCAGTCTCTTCCAGGTGGGAACATTACGCTTTGCTAGACTGTTTTCTCTTAGGGTTATCTGAGTCAGTTTCTGACATCATGCTCAGTCACCCTGAACCGAAAACCCTCGATGAAGCCATTACATTGGCAGTTAAGATAGATCGCAGGGTGCGATTTCATAAACAGGGCAAGCTGCATGTAAGTTCCAGAACTGTTTCCCTGACCATAACAGCTTCGGATGAGCCAATGCAGTTTGGCCATTCAAAGTTGTCTGAGTCTGAGAAAACCAGAAGGAGGAAAGAGGGCCTCTGTTTATACTGTGTCATCTTATTCAGAATTGCAGTAGGAAGGCGGAAAACTTCTCCGCCTAGGTGTAGTTGGAGGTACTACCCTAGGCGAACCTGTTTTACGTCCCAAGATGTCTAAAGTACTGTTGCCTTGTTCTATTGCATGGAAGAACCAAGTTTTCTGCACACAGGCCTTCGTAGACTCAGGGTCTGCAGCAAACTTTATTGATTCAGATCTAGCCTCTAAATGGGGAATACCCGTTCTTCCCATGGAGAGACAAGTCTATGTTACGGCTATAGATGACTCGCCACTACAGAATAAACAACCCCTCTCACAAACTCCTCTCCTCACGTGTCGTATTGGAGTACTGCATAGAGAATAATTGCAATTTTATGTGTTAAAGATGTCATCAGGTATGATAGTTTTGGGGCTCCCATGGTTACGTTAGCATTCGCCTCAGATTGATTGGAAAACTGGGCAATTGCTATTCTGGTCCCCTAAGTGTCAAACCACTTGTCTAGACAAGATTACCCTGTGTTCCACTGAGGTTCATGTGGAAGGTGTTCCTCCTCCATATAAAGCTTATTCTGCCGTTTTCTGCCCAAAAGCTGCTGATAAACTTCCTCCTCACCGAGAGTTTGATTGCCCTACTGAATTAAGATCTGGAAGTGTACCTCCCAGGGGGCACTTGTACAACCTCTCAGGTCCAGAACAACTTGCTATGAAAGAGTACATTAAGGAGAATCTGGAAAAGGGTTTTATTCGCCCTTCCAAATATCCAGCCGGGGCGGGATTCTTCTTTGTTCAAAAGAAAGATGGTGGACTTCGTTCATGTATTGATTATCGTGCTTTGAACAAGATGACCATTCCCAATCGTTATCCCCTGCCACTGATAGACGATTTGTTTTCACAAGTCTCTGGGGCTCAAGTGTTCTCTAAAATGGACCTGAGAGGGGCATTGTGAGAGAACGTGGAAAAGCCGTGTGCTACTGAGGAGGCGGCTGATTCCGCGTCCAATGCGGTGGTTTGCACGCGGAAGCGTGTGTCTGGTAGCAGGACAGAACGCGGAAAAGCCGCCGCATGCAACAACAGTAAGGCAGCTGGTCCTGCGTCCAGCGCATCGGTTTGCACGCGGCAGCGTGTGTCTGGTGTGGCTGAGTCTGTTAGTGCACACAGGCTTAGGAATACGCGCGCGCGCGCTAAGAGGCAGAATTCTTATACTGGGCAGAGAGAGTCAGCTGATCACGCCGATCAGCTGACTCCAGAGCAGGATACTATTGGTTGATCAATTAGGGGTGGTGCTGGAGAGCACTACTCCATATATAGTTACTGCTGGCCAGTTGCAAGTTCTCTGCCGTTGCGAACACTACGTGGAAGCACTCAGACCTTAGTCAGATCCAACAGTGTGTTTGAACCAGGTGGACCTGGGAATTCACACTGAGCCAGATTACTTGAACTGTTATTCTGTTTATGCTTAAGCTAGTTCCAGGGTGTAGAGACCAAGGACCTCACACCCAGACTAGGGAACTGTATTATCATTTGTGTTATACTCCAGACTAGTGTTGGGCTGAACAGTTCGCCTGACGAACCTCTCTGGGCCTCTTACTACTTCCGGGTCGCAATGACCCGGAGTAGTACGCCTGCGCTGCCCGGCGGAGCGCGTCCTAGATCGCGCTCCTGTTACCGGGCACTCTCTGCGCATGAGCGTGACAGCACTCATGACGTCACGCACATGCGCAGAGAGTGCCTGACAACGGGAGCGCGATCTAGGACGCGCTCCGCCGGGCAGCGCAGGCGTACTACTCCGGGTCATTGCGACCTGGAAGTAGTAAGAGGCCCATGGATTTAGAGATGTTTGCCGGCGAACGGTTCGGGAACCGTTCACCACATCTCTACTCCAGACTAGTTCCAGGGTGCTGAGACCACGGACCTCGCACCCAAGACTAGGGAACTTGTGCGATCATTTTGTTATACATCAGACTAGTTCCAGGGTGGAGAGACCACGGACCTCACACCCAGACTAGGCATTGTTTGATATCTGTTATGACTCATTGCTTTCTTGACTACTCCTCTGTCCTCTGATTCGGTACCTCGCATATCTGATATTCCGTTGCCAGACCCTGCTTGCCTTGGATACCGAATCAGCCTTCTGTCTTTGTACTTTATCTGTCCGTGTGTTACCGACCAGGCGTGTCCGACCTCGAGAGCTATCTCTCCCCTTAAGAGATAGTCTGCAGATCAGATAGTGACATCCACCTTCAGGTGTCACTCACTCTCTGGCCCTTCCTGTCTCCAGCCTGACTCCACCCCTTGGAGAGTCTCAGGCTGCTGGAAGGTTCCTGTGCTCTCAGAGCAGTGTTCCTTTACTGCCTAATATCACCTGCCCAGCAGGTGCATTACTCAAAGTACTACTGTTACACCAAACACTTACATACCCATAGGTGTCCAGAGGTTAGTAATATATCTGTATTATCGGTGATTCTGCAGATCATCAATAATCAGGTATATATCTGCATTCTTGGTGATAATGCATATCACCAATAATCAGATTCTCTCTGCCTGCTGACACCAATCGTTACAGGCATCTAATCTGATTCGTATCAGGCAGGGTGATGAGTGGAAGACAGCTTTCAACACACCCAATGGGCATTACGAGTACTTGGTTATGCCCTTTGGGTTGTGCAATGCTCCTGCAGTCTT
This sequence comes from Hyperolius riggenbachi, assembly GCF_040937935.1. Lineage (NCBI taxonomy): Eukaryota > Metazoa > Chordata > Amphibia > Anura > Hyperoliidae > Hyperolius > Hyperolius riggenbachi. Next base: position 141,365,433 of record NC_090655.1, read on the forward strand.
TCAGGAGTTTGTTAACAAAATTTTTAGAGACGTTTTGGAATGATTTGTCGTCGTTTACTTAGATGACATTTTGATATTTTCAAAGAACCTCAAGGAACACAGGGAACATGTAAAATTTGTTCGTGAGAAACTCAGAGAAAATAGTTTATACGTGAAACTGGAAAAATGTTTGTTCGAGGTTTCTGAAATTGCATTCTTAGGGTATATTATTTCTACTGATGGTCTGTCTATGGACCCTAAGAAAGTCTCTGCAGTAATGGAGTGGCCACAACCAGCCGGGCTAAAGGCTCTCCAACGGTTTCTAGGATTTGCTAATTACTGTTGAAAATGTATCAAAAGGTTCTCCTCAATGGTTTCTCCTCTCACCAACCTGATTAAAAAGGGAGTAGATACTTATAATTGGTCCAAGGAAGCTTGTTGTAAGGCATCCACACAGCTTAAGACACTTTTCTGTGCTGCTCCCATTTTACACCATGTGGATGTTACTCGTAGAAGTAGATGCCTCCGAGATCGGAGTGGGGGCTGTACTGTCTCAATATTCTGGAACTCAGGGACGTTTACATCCATGTGCGTTCTTTCCTCGCAAGTTTTCACCAGCAGAAAAGAACTATGACAATGGCAACAGGGAGTCGTTGGCCATCAAGATGGTGTTTGAGGAGTGGCAACACTGGTTGGAAGGGGCAGAGCATATGATCACGGTTTATACAGACCATAAGAATTTGGAATATATCGAAGGAGCAAAGCGGCTCAATCCGAGACAAGCTCGGTGGGCGCTATTTTTCTCCCGATTCCGGTTCATAATCACATATAAACCTGGTAATAAGAACGTTAAGGCCGATGCCCTGTCCCGTTGTTTCGAACCTGAGACAGTTCAGCCCTCACTCCCTGGCAAGATCCTGCCAGAAAATGTAGTGATTGCAGCTACAGAACCCATGGAGGATCTGATGGTCACTCTATAACCTCATCAGAGTGACGCTCCTGCAGGGAAACCTGATGGGGTTTTATTTGTCCCATTACACTTACGTCTCCAGGTCCTGCACATGTTTCATAGTCATAAAAATGCAGGACATCCTGGGATCACCAGAACAGAGGAACTGTTATCCCGTAGTGTATGGTGGCCATCTTTGAGGACTGATTGCAGGGAATTTGTGACTTCCTGTACAGTCTGTGCTTGCAGCAAACCGACCAGACACCTGCAGGGACTTTGCAGCCTTTGCCAACTCCCACAGAACCATGGACCCACATATCCATGGATTTTGTGGGGGAACTCCCAGTCTCAGAGGGTAATACTGTGATTTGGGTGGTCGTGGACCGCTTTAGCAAGATGGCACATTCGTGCCTTTGAAAAAACTCCCATCAGCTCAGGAACTAGCGGATCTTTTCATTGATCACATCTTCCGCTTCCATGGGATACCAGTCAATATAGTTTCTGACAGGGGAGTACAGTTCATATCGAAATTTTGGCGAGCATTCTGCCAGCACCTAGGCCTGACTGTCGTTTTCCTCGGGTTTCCATCCCCAGACCAATGGTCAGACCGAAAGGGTTAACCAGGCACTGGAACAGTTCCTTCGGTGCTATGTGGCTGATTCCCAACAGGATTGGGTAAAGTTTCTTTCGCTGAGTTTGACCATAACAATCTCAGAAATGCTTCCTCGGGTTTCTCTCCATTTCAGATTGTTACTGGAAAGTCACCCAAATTCTCTCCATTACCAGCAACTAATTCTCTCTTTCCTGCAATAGAAGGTTGGCAGAAATCGTGTAAGAGAATATGGTCACTGGTGAAAGTCAATTTGGAGAAAGCATTTAAAATTCAAAAGAAACAGGCTGACAGGAAGCGTTCACCTGGGTGGGATTTTGCCCCAGGGGATAGGGTATGGGTTTCCACCCGTCACATTGCCCTAAGACAACCTTCAGCCAAGTTGGGTCCTAAGTATAATGGTCCATACCCCATTACTGAGAAAATCAATGAGGTAACCTACAGAATTGCTCTCCCAGCCACCATGCGGGGCGTGAAATCTTTTCCCTCTTTAAACCAGCTGTATATGCAGAATCCTCTCCACCCCCCCCCCTGTGATTGTTGATGGTGAAACAGAGTATGAAGTTGAGGAGATTTTGGATTCACGCAGAGTGCGGAATTCTATACAGTATTTGGTCCATTGGAGAGGGTATGGTCCTGAGGAGAGGTCATAGGTCTCAGCGCATCATCTTCATGCTGAGGAATTAAAAAGACAATTTCATTCATCACATCCTGAAAGTGCATCAGGGGCGTGTCCGGAGACCACGCCTCGAGGGGGCGGTAATGTCAGGATCGATAGGGTTACCTCTGCAGCAGGGAACGGTGTGGCCGCCGCTCCCGTGTCTGACGTCACAGCGGATCTTGCCGCGTCATCTCAGGCATCCTCTTCCGATAGAACAGGTCTCTCCAGTGTGCATCAAAGCAGAGCAGCGCACGCGCGCACCAGGAGACAGGACCTTTATGCGTTGAGGAGGCGGGTCAGCTGACCTGCCGGTCAGCTGATAGCAATAGATTGGTTCTTGCCGCCGATTGGTTGGAATCCGCAGGGCGGAACTTTCTGAATGTCCTTTTGTATTTAAGGCCTGAGCCATCAGTGGCTCGTTGTCTGCTGTTGCTGAAACTTTGCAGTGAAAGCTCTCAGACCTTAGTCAGATCCATGTGTGTTTGATCCGGCAGGACCAAGGGGGATTCACACTTAGACTAGGAAAAAACATATCAGTGTATTTATTTATGTGTATGACTCTTTGCCTGAACCATTGATTACTCTTACTGCATCTCGATTCTGTACCTTGCCAATCTGATCTGGTGCCGACCTCGGCCCAACCTCCACTTTGATTTAGCCTTCTGATTCTGTACCTTTGCTCATCTGATTGTTGCCGACCTCGGCTTGTATTTTGACTACGTATTTGCCTGACGTTACTGTACCACTGCCTGACCGACTTGTTACCGACATTGCCTGTACAACCACTCTATCCAGTGATAGTTCCTACAGCCAAGGGCTATCACTTAGGAGTACTCCTACATCATTTACTGTGCACAGTAAAAACGTGTGATCACACTCTGAATAAAATACTGACTATTGTTCTGATAAAGCTGACTGTCCTGATTTACGATCTGCTAGTGCCCCTACACTAGCAGATCGTTACAGACACACAACGACTGTAGTAAAGACAGTCAATATATTTTATTTATGAACTCCAAATATGCAACCCGTTTCGCAGGTTTGATCCCGCTTCATCAGGCAACAACAACGGCGCAATAGCATATGTGGTCAGTAGAAGAGCCAGGCACCTCGGCCGTGCTGTTCGGGGCCCCTAGCGATAACGGGCGGGGATCACTCACCTCTTCTGGTTCCAGCGTGCATTCCACTGACATCACTTCCTGCAATGCCGCCCACTGTATTGTAAGTGGACAGCATTGCAGGAAGTGACGTCAGTGGAGCGCACGCTGGAACACGGAAGAGGTGAGTGATCCCAGCCCATTACCTCTTAATAGTAGCGGATGCTACTTAACTTTTTAAAGCTGGAGGGGAGCAGAGGTCGGGGGACCCAGGTGAGGGAGGGGAGGGTCCGTCTCCCCTCCCCGCTTCTAGGCCCAATACCCCCTTCCTGCCCTCTATCCCACCAGCTCTGTGGCCCTCCACGGCTCAGGTCCCCATAGACTTCAATAGGGTTCAGTGTTTTGGCCGAATATACGAACATCTGCATGATGTTCGTCCGAGCCGACCCGAACCCGAACATCTGGGTGTTCGATCAACACTATTCTTTGGCTCTCCTCCAGCCAACCAGGATTACAGGTTCCTGTGAGACTGTGTAATCTGCTTTGGGGGTATACAACCTCTGCAGCCAGGAGCAGATGACACAGAATTCCCATGCTGTGCTGTGTGAGTGTGTGTGACATAATGCAGAGCCCTCTGCCCACAGTGTACTATTTACTGGTCTAATCTGGCTGCCCACAGTGTACTATTTACTGCTCTAATCTGCCCACAGTGTCCTATTTACTGGTCTAATCTGCCCACAGTGGACTATTTACAGCTCTAATCTGCCCACAGTATACTATTTACTAGTCTAATCTGACCACGGTGTACTATTTACTGGTCGCATTCTGATTATTTCCTGGTGAAACATTGTTGCACTATGATTATTTTATGGTGAATAGAGATGGCCCGAAACTCTGATTTTCAGTTTGCAAATCGGGTTTGCGAACCTCCCGTGAAAGTTCGGTTCACGCGAACTTTCGCGAACCGCAATAGACTTAGGGAGGGAGGCTAACTTGGAAAACTAGAAAAATGTATGCTAACCAGAAAAGTGATGGAAAAGATGTCTCAAGGGGTCTAACACCTGGAGGGTGCATATACCTACCTGTTGTTCAGTGCACCCACCTACCTACGCGAGCACACGCAGTGTGCTATTTAATACCACCAGTTACTGTACCTGTTCACGGTACGTGTGTATGACAGGTGCGCATTTGTAATACCCATCACTACATATACCTACCTACTGTTCAGTGCACCCACCTACCTACGTGAGCGCACGCAGTGTGCTATTTAATACCACCAGTCACTGTACCTGTTCACTGTACATGTGTGTGACAGGTGCACATTTGTAATACCCAGCAGCACTGCATATACCTACCTGTTGTTCAGTGCACCCACCTACCTATGTGAGCGCACGCAGGGCTTGATTCACAAAGCGGTGCTAACCTACTTAGCACGTCTAAAGTCTTTAGACGTGCTAACCAGGGTGCTAAGTAGGTTAGCACCGGATTTCTCAATCAGAGTTCAAGTTCAAAGTTTTACGCGCGCAAAGTTTTATGCGCGCTAAGTCACATAGGCTTTAATGGGCACTTCGCGCGGAGCACCCTGCGCTTAGTGTTGGGCGAACACCTAGATGTTCGGGTTCGAGAACGTTCGCCGAACATCGCCGCGATGTTCGGGTGTTCGCGCCGAACTCCGAACATAATGGAAGTCAATGGGGACCTGAACTTTCGTGCTTTGTAAAGCTTCCTTACATGCTACATACCCCAAATTAGCAGGGTATGTGCACCTTGGGAGTGGGTACAAGAGGAAAAAAAAATATTTGAAAAAGAGCTTATATTTTTTGAGAAAATTGATTGTAAAGTTTCAAAGGAAAAACTGTCTTTTAAATGCTGAAAATGTCATGTTTCTTTGCACAGGTAACATGCTTTGTACCGCCATGCAGTCATAAATGTAATAAAGAGAAGAGGTTCCATAAACAGGGACCGGTAACGCTAACTCAGCAGCAGCAGCAGCACACGTGATGGAACAGGAGGAGGCGCAGGAGGAGAAGGCCACGCTTTGAGAGACAACAACCCAGGCCTTGCATGAGGACAAGAAGCGTGCGGATAGCATGCTTTTTACCGCCATGCAGTCATAAATGTAATAAAGAGAAGAGGTTCCATAAACAGGGACCGGTAACGCTAACCCAGCAGCAGCACACGTGATGGAACAGGAGGAGGCGCAGGAGGAGAAGGCCACGCTTTTTGAGACACAACAACCCAGGCCTTGCATGAGGACAAGAAGCGTGCGGATAGCATGTTTTGTACCGCCATGCAGTCATAAATGTAATAAAGAGAAGAGGTTCCATAAACAGGGACCGGTAACGCTAACCCAGCAGCAGCAGCAGCACACGTGATGGAACAGGAGGAGGCGCAGGAGGAGAAGACCACGCTTTTTGAGACACAACAACCCAGGCCTTGCATGAGGACAAGAAGCGTGCGGATAGCATGCTTTTTACCGCCATGCAGTCATAAATGTAATAAAGAGAAGAGGTTCCATAAACAGGGACCGGTAACGCTAACCCAGCAGCAGCAGCAGCACACGTGATGGAACAGGAGGAGGCGCAGGAGGAGAAGGCCACGCTTTTTGAGACACAACAACCCAGGCCTTGCATGAGGACAAGAAGCGTGCGGATAGCATGCTTTGTACCGCCATGCAGTCATAAATGTAATAAAGATAAGATGTTCAATAAACAGGGACCACGCGGCAACGCTAACCCAGCAGCAGCAGACGTGATGGAACAGGAGCAGGCGCAGGAGGAGAAGGCCAAGCTTTTTGAGACACAACAACACAGGCCTTGCATGAGGACAAAAAGCGTGCGGATATAGCAATGCTTTTTGCCGCCATGCAGTCATAAGTGTAATACAGATGAGAGGTTCCATAAACAGGGACCGGCAACGCTAACCCAGCAGCAGCAGCAGCACACGTGATGGAACAGGAGCAGGCGCAGGAGGAGAAGGCCATGCTTTTTGAGACACAACAACCCAGGCCTTGCATGAGGACAAAAAGCGTGCGGATATAGCAGCAATGCTTTTTGCCGCCATGCAGTCATAAATGTAATACAGATGAGAGGTTCAATAAACAGGGACCGGAAACGCTAAACCATCCCAGATGTTCATTGGTCATGTTACTTGGTTGGGGTCCTGGAGTGTTGCGTAGTCGTTTCCAATCCAGGATTGATTCATTTTAATTTGAGTCAGACGGTCTGCATTTTCTGTGGAGAGGCGGATACGCCGATCTGTGACGATGCCTCCGGCAGCACTGAAACAGCGTTCCGACATAACGCTGGCTGCCGGGCAAGCCAGCACCTCTATTGCGTACATTGCCAGTTCGTGCCAGGTGTCTAGCTTCGATACCCAATAGTTGAAGGGTGCAGATGGATTGTTAGACACAGCTACGCCATCTGACATGTAGTCCTTGACCATCTTCTCCAGGCGATCGGTGTTGGAGGTGGATCTGCACGCTTGCTGTTCTGTGGGCTGCTGCTGCATGGGTGTCAGAAAATGTTCCCACTCCAAGGACACTGCCGATACCATTCCCTTTTGAAGACACACACAAATGGGCAAGCACCATCTACTCAACCATAAATATGGGTAAATACCAGAGTGTGCAGAAGGGAACCAAAAGCAAGTACTGTACAAACAAAATAAAAAGTAGTTCCCTAAAAACTGCACCACTCAATTCAATAATGAATAATAAACCAACTTTATTCAGTATACAAGGAATTAAAACACTAAAAACAATAGATCATGGGGCACATGATAATAGGATGAGTGTAGTCAAAAAGTCCACAATGCCAGCAAGTATATCGCAATAAATACACATATATATAAATTATATATGAAAAATAAAAGTAATAATAAATATCAAAAAACCCCTGACAAGCTGTCAGCCGATACGTGCAAAAAGGTAAAGTGCATAGTGCAAAGATGAGGAGGAACAGAGTAGTCAACCCTCCAATGAAAATGTGGGATCAATAACCATAAGAACAAACAAATACAGAAGTCAGTGAGGTGCTATTAGTGGAGAAAGGATATAGAGCTGTATGCAGATGGTGAGAAACAGATAAGGGCTGTGTGCTAATAGTGTGGCATGGAGAAAGGCTGTAGCTTACCAGGTAGGAGAGAGAGAGCAGGCAAGGGAAAGGGGTGCCCCACGCACGCCGTCGCGATTCGCTGCCTCCAATGCGCAGCTTCGACTGGGCTGAAGGACCTACGTTAGTGGCCGGCTTTTCAATGCAGGACCTATGTGGGCGGGGACAGGAAAAGTCCTATACTAGAATGTTGTGTGCGCGGCCGCGCACTAGGAGGAACCCGGAAGTAGCGTCAATTGACGCTACCCCGCTTCCTCCAAAAGCCCTCAAGGATTATGGGAAATGTAGTGCCGGCGAATGATGAGGAAGTTACTGAGCGGGGATAGTAAAAAAATAGTTTAGGGGTGGTTAGCCCCATCAGAAACCATAGGAAAAGATCCCTAATATGAGTACAAAGAAAACACACATGTAGATAAATGAACCCAATATGCTTAATAATTACACATCGTCAGAAAGCACATAGAATAAGCTGAGCCAATCACAACAGTTATGTACATAATCACATGTTGCCATCTAGTGGTCAACTACATATTGCTGCAAATACAGTTATATAAACAGGCAATTAGCCCTGCCACATGAATGAACCTAATAACAGAAAAATAAATAAAATAAAATAAAATAAATAAAATAAAATAAGGAAAGCACACACAGGGAGCTCTATCCAGAACCTCAGAGAGGCAAGAAAATGTACTGTAGTCCATTCCCGTCCATCCAGGTTAGTTAAGATAAGTAATGCAAGTATGTATAGAGCATCCAGATTCCAGAAATACTACAAGAGAAAAGTATATATTAATATATATCCTGCATAAAAATATCAGGTAACAATGGAACCCATCATGAAAAGCAGCCCGTAAAGCCAAAACGCCAAGGAACCAAGAAAACATCCTGTGTTAGATAGGAAGATCCCCCAAATGACATGCGGACCAGTGCATAAATTAAAAAATGAATGATGAAAAATGGAACTACTCACGAATTCCAAAACCGTACGATTGAGACCTCAAAAATGGATAAAACAAGCAGATCAGTGGCAAGAGGGAGAAAACACACAGCAAAAGGGAGAGCGGTGCTATAAATATGATTCAGACCAATACACCCACTCACCAAGGATGTCATAGGTCAAATCAGTTGTTAATGTAAAAAACCCAAAAAGGAAAAATCCTCATTGAGACCTACCGGTGATTTTGAGGCCAGGTCGAAGATCCACCTTGTCTCGTGTCTCAATACTAGTGACGTGACGATATTGCCGCCCCTAGGAGACATAAACACACGTTTTAAACCACATACTGTCCAACCAGTAGTCAAACCCCCATGTACTTTTAAAGCGTGGTCTGCCACTGGAGTAAGTGGTTTCCCCTCTATGAAGTCCCTCTCCGCCAAACGAATGGTTGAGAGGTGCTTCTGAATACGTGTTTTTAATTTATTTTTGGTTTGACCAACGTAATACAAGTCACATGGGCACCTCAACAAATATATGACTGCTTCTGTCTGGCAGTTGATAAACTCCTCAATACGATGTGTTTTTAGTGTTTTAGGGCTGACTACTTCCTTAGTAGGTCTCATCAAAGGACAAATACTACATCGTCCACAGGGAAAACTTCCCTTGGTTTCCAAACGTGTGCTTGGGTGCTGCTGGAAGTGGCTCCTACATAGACGATCCTTGAGTGTGGGTGCTTTTTTGGCTGTTAAGGCCGGTCTGGTTGTAATAAACTTCCCCAAAACGGGGTCGGTATGTAGAATTGGCCAATGTTTTGCCAAAATACATCTTAAGTCATCCCACCTGGTGTTGTATGGGGTACAAAGCCTTACCATAGAATTGGTCTGCTTTCTCTTAGCATATAAGAGTTCCTCCCGTCTGGAGTGCTTCGCTCTCTGATACGCCTGCTTGACCGTCCGTTTGGGGTATCCCTTCTGCAGGAACCTCATCTCCAAATCCTTAGCTTCTCGCTCAAATTCCTGCTCCTCAGAACAGTTCCTTCGAACCCGCAGGAACTGTCCAGTCGGGATATTATTCTTTAGCTGCTTAGTATGAAAAGATCCATAGTGTAGTAAAGAGTTAACTGCAGTAGCTTTTCGGAAAAGGGTACTTCCTATTTGTCCATTGTCTGAAAAATAAAGATGTAAATCCAGAAAATCCACAGAGACAGGTGAGATCTTAGATGTTAAAACAATATTCATATTGTTCTGCCCCAATTCCTGAATGAATTCCTGTGCCATTGTCACGGAGCCCTCCCAAAGGATCAGAATGTCATCTATAAAACAGTACCACCCCAAGATGTTAGGGTGGTACCGTTCTAACGAGGGACCCCATACTATTTCCCGTTCCCACCACCCAAGAAAGAGATTGGCGATGGCGGGGGCACACTTTGCGCCCATGGAAACACCATGGGTCTGTAAAAAGAACTGTCCATCAAAAACAAAGAAATTGTGGGCCAAAATAAATTTCAGAAGATTAATTAGAAACGAATTAAAGTCCGCTCTACCTGTTGTAGTCGTAGACAGGAAATAATGGACCGCTCGACACGCATCATCATGTTGAATATTCGTGTAAAGTGATTCTACATCGAGCGAGATAAAACAAGTACCTGTTGGAACAGAAACGTGATTAAGTTTCGTAATCAAATCCAAAGAATCACGGACATACGAGTCCAAAGTAACGACATGTTCCTGCAAAAAAAAGTCTAAAAAACTGCAACCCTTCTCAATGAGGCTACCAATCCCCGAAACAATAGGGCGGCCAGGTGGACACACTCAATTCTTGTGGACCTTCGGTAAAAGATAAAATGTTGGAATAATTGGTTCTTTGACCGTAAGGAAACCCTTTTCCTTTTGTGAGATTAGGCCCCTCTCTCTAGCCTCATCTAAGAGATGGTTCAGTTCTGTGTTAAAGTGAGCGGTCGGATTGCCAGGCAGGCGTTTGTAAAATCTTCTATCTCCTAATTGTCTCTTGACCTCCTTCAGGTATTCACTAGTCGGCCACAGCACAATGTTCCCACCTTTGTCCGCCTCACGGATCACAAAGTCATCCCTGATAGCAAGTTCAGAAATGGCTGCGTTCTCTTCCCTAGTCAAATTAGACATGTAGGGGCGTCGTGAGGTTAAACTCTCTATGTCCTGAACAACCAGGTCAAAAAATATTTTTATCGGTGGAAAAAGAGACAAATTAGGTAGAAAAGTAGATCTTGGTCTAAACATACCTCTTATGGTCTTCTCTCCATCAGATCCCATATTGTTCTCATTCTCATTCAGCAAGTCCATGAGGTCCTCAAACACCTGTCTGTCATTCTCATCAGGAAGGTCGACAATCTGCTGTGTTCGCACATCCAATTCACTATTCTCATGAAGATATAAACGTTTCAGAGCCAATCTTCGACAAAACAAATAAACATCTTTAACCACTTCAAAGACGTCCATATTCTTGGTTGGGGAAAAATTAAGGCCTTTCTGTAAAACACTCAGTTGGGCAGGACTGGGCTGATAGTCTGTTAAGTTAATGACCTGAAGTGTATTTATCTCCTCAATTGTCCTGGGCTCACATTCAGCTTTCTCCTCTTGTTGGTAAAATCTCCGGGGCTGTTTATCCCTCTTTCGTTTGAAAGCAAGGCCGCCCCTTCTGCCTCGCTTTCTGTTTCTAAAAAATCAGTACTTGTCTCCGACAAAGATGTATATTGTGGGACATTAGGTAAGGGTTGTTTTGGGTCAATCGGTTTTGGTTTTCTCACTCTTCTAGGTCGTCTAGGTTGTTCATAGCCCTGACCTTTTCGATTACCACGATGCTTCCATCTAAAGGCTTTCCCAGATGCATAATCGTTCCTGTCCCTTATTAGTTTTGTCTTTTTGTTTTCAATAGTTACTTTTTCTACTTGTTGTACATCTTTATCAAGTTGTTGCAGGAATGGTTGTACTAATCTAACACTGTCAAATTTATTAAGCTGGCCCAACAGACTATTAATCCTCTCTTTGAGTTTGGGTAATAAGTCTCTGTCATGTTTCCGAAGCATGTCTATGATGATAATGGAGCACCTTCCAAGCCCCAGTTCCCAGTCCTTCTTCTCCTGTTCGGAAACTTCCCAGGAGGGAAAGATCTGGACTCTGAGTCCTCTAGGAAAAATACCCTCCTTCCTATAGTTTTCCAGACTATGGACATTCCACCATAGCTTGACATACTCAGCATGTGTGCTTTTGATGTCAAAGCATAATTTTTTGAAATCTGGTGGAAACCTCGGATCTTCCACCACAGTTTTATTACCAAAAATCTCACTCAACTGGGAGTTCCAACCCCTCTCAAGACGGTTCAGAGCTTCCATCATGTGCAGGGTTCAATAATCGTATCTGACCAATCGATAAGCAATTCATATAAAGGAAAATGTCCAGAGATGTGCTGTAGCCCTAGAAAAGACCAAAGGAGGTCATAAGGGACATGTGAAGACACACACAAATGGGCAAGCACCATCTACTCAACCATAAATATGGGTAAATACCAGAGTGTGCAGAAGGGAACCAAAAGCAAGTACTGTACAAACAAAAGAAAAAGTAGTTCCCTAAAAACCGCACCACTCAATTCAATAATGAATAATAAACCAACTTTATTCAGTATACAAGGAATTAAAACACTAAAAACAATAGATCATGGGGCACATGATAATAGGATGAATGTAGTCAAAAAGTCCACAATGCCAGCAAGTATATCACAATAAATACACATATATATAAATTATATATGAAAAGTAAAAGTAATAATAAATATCAAAAAACCCCTGACAAGCTGTCAGCCGATACGTGCAAAAAGGTAAAGTGCATAGTGCAAAGATGAGGAGGAACAGAGTAGTCAACCCTCCAATGAAAATGTGGGATCAATAACCATAAGAACAAACAAATACAGAAGTCAGTGAGGTGCTAATAGTGGAGAAAGGATATAGGGCTGTATGCAGATGGTGAGAAACAGATAAGGGCTGTGTGCTAATAGTGTGGCATGGAGAAAGGCTGTAGCTTACCAGGTAGGAGAGAGAGAGCAGGCAAGGGAAAGGGGTGCCCCACGCACGCCGTCGCGATTCGCTGCCTCCAATGCGCAGCTTCGACTGGGCTGAAGGACCTACGTTAGTGGCCGGCTCTTCAATGCAGGACCTATGTGGGCGGGGACAGGAAAAGTCCTATACTAGAATGTTGTGTGCGCGGCCGCGCACTAGGAGGAACCCGGAAGTAGCGTCAATTGACGCTACCCCGCTTCCTCCAAAAGCCCTCAAGGATTATGGGAAATGTAGTGCCGGCGAATGATGAGGAAGTTACTGAGCGGGGATAGTAAAGAAATAGTTTAGGGTTGGTTAGCCCCATCAGAAACCATAGGAAAAGATCCCTAATATGAGTACAAAGAAAACACACATGTAGATAAATGAACCCAATATGCTTAATAATTACACATCGTCAGAAAGCACATACAAGACAAGACAAATAACATTTATATCGCGCTTTTCTCCTGGCGGACTCAAAGCGCCAGAGCAGCAGCCACTAGGGCGCGCTCTATAGGCAGTAGCAGTGTTAGGGAGACTTGCCAAAGGTCTCCTGCTAAAAAGGTGCTGGCTTACTGAACAGGCAGAGCCGAGATTCGAACCCCGGTCTCCTGCGTCAGAGGCAGAGCCCTTAACCATTACATCATCCAGCCACTTAGAATAGAATATAATAGAAGATAGAATAGGCTGAGCCAATCACAACAGTTATGTACATAATCACATGTTGCCATCTAGTGGTCAACTACATATTGGGCACTAGCTGCGGCTTGTGTTGTTTGCTGCCCTCCTGGTCGTCCTGGGTTTGCGGAAGTCAGTCTGTCGGCGTACAACTGGCTAGAGGAGGGGGAGGATGTCAATCTCCTCTCTAAAGTCTCCACAAGGGCCTGCTGGTATTCTTCCATTTTGACCTGTCTGACTCTTTCTTCAAGCAGTTTTGGAACATTGTGTTTGTACCGTGGATCCAGAAGGGTATAAACCCAGTAATTGGTGTTGTCCAGAATGCGCACAATGCGTGGGTCGCGTTCAATGCAGTCTAGCATGAATTGAGCCATGTGTGCCAGAGTCCTACCAGAATCCTCATCATCCTCTTGTGAGCGTTGTGATAGTTGTTGTGATGCATCATAGTCGTCACCTTCTTCCTGGTCTGCTTCTGCTGACCATTCGCGCTGAATTGTGGAAGTCCAACGTGCACTGCTCTGGCCCTCGTCAGTGGTGGCAGGAAATTCCTGCTCCAACTCCAGCTGTTCCTCCTCCTCTTCTTCATCATAGCTGCTGGGGCCAGTGTTTCCTGAGGCGGATGGCCTGATGTTGGTACCATCACGCTGATCGTTTTCTCCTTCAGATTCCCCCAGTTGCATCATGACAGCTGTTTCCTTGATTTTCAACATTGACCTCTTCAGTAAACACAGCAGTGGTATGGTAATGCTGACTGAAGAGTTGTCACTGCTCACAAGCAACGTGGATTGCTCAAAATTTTGGAGGACTTGGCAGAGGTCCAACATGTTGGCCCAATCGGATCCACAGAAGCTTGGCAGCTGGCCGGATGCGCCTCGGTACTGCGCCGTCATGTACTGGACCACTGCACTCTTCTGCTCGCAAAAGCGGGCTAGCATGTGCAGCGTAGAATTCCAGCGCATAGGGACATCACACAGCAAGCGATGGTGGGGGAGATTGAAGCGCTCCTGCATCTTGGCGAGTGCCCCCGAAGCAGTACTTGAATTTCTACAATGTTTGGCCACTCGTCGCACCTTCAACAGAAGATCGGCCATGCCTGGGTATGTCTTCAGGAGCCGCTGAACTACTAGGTTCATCACGTGCGCCAGGCAAGGGATGTGTGTCAGCTTAGCCAACCTTAAAGCGCGAATGAGATTACTCCCATTATCACACACAACCATGCCCGGTTTCAGGTCCAGTGGTGCCAGCCACAAATCCGTCTGTTCCTTTATTCCCCTCCAAATTTCCTCCCCTGTGTGCTGCTTATCCCCAAGGCAGATCAGCTTCAGCAACGCTTGCTGACGCATGCCAACAGCTGTGCTGCACTGCTTCCACGATCCTACTGCTGCTGGGTTAGCGTTTCCGGATGAGGTACAGCTTTGAGATGCATTGGAGGAGAAGGAGTCAGAGAGGTAGGTGCTGCTGTTGTTATCCAGTGGGAGGGACGGCGGTGCAGCTGTTTGCGGCGTGGGCAACACCCGCGCCGTAACAGGTGAGGAATCGCTGCCAGGCTCCAGAGCCGGATTAAGACTTAATGGGGCCCTAAGCAAAGTAGCAGATTTGGGCCCCCCTCTGAATATTATATACATATGCACAGTGTAAAATATATATATATATATATATATATATATATATATATATATATATATATATATATATTAATCTCTATCATTTTTTTTTTAATTGAGTGAGGATGGAAGGAGGCAGTTAGAGCTGAGGAAAAACAACTGGGGAGGTATATAAAATGAGAGGGGCAGTTAAAACTGAACAGCCAAAATTGGGAGAGATCGGTCAGGCTGAGGAAAGAAAATATAGAGGGCAGGCAGAAGCAGCGTTGTGCACTACAAGTAGCTAAAGGTAGGTAGCTACTCATAATCAAAATTTAAATTAGATAGCCCTGCCTGCAACAGAGGGGGGTTAACTTACCCATGCCTTAGCCATTGCACTCCATGTTGCTCCCATGCTTTCTTCTTCCGGGTAAAAAAAAAAAAAGCAAAGGAGTGACGTGGAACGCGAAATGGAACGCAACGGCTAAGGCAGCGGCATGGGTAAGTTAAACCTCCGCTAATTTAAATTTCGATTACAAGTAGCTACCTACTTGTAGCTACTCACAGTGCACAACACTAGTCAAATGTGAGGTTGTGATCAGGCTGAAGTAAATCAGGTAGGGAAGGCAAAAGAAGTGCTAGCCATAGGGGCAGGTGGTCAACAAGGGGGGGGAGGGGGAATCAGGATGGGGTGAAACAAATCAACCACTTGAGGACCTAGGGCTTTCTACCCCTTAAGGACCGGCCACTTTTTTTCCATTCAGACCACTGCAGCTTTCACGGTTTATTGCTCGCTCATACAACCTACCACCTAAATGAATTTTGGCTCCTTTTCTTGTCACTAATAAAGCTTTCTTTTGGTGCTATTTGATTGCTCCTGCATTTTTACTTTTTATTATATTCATCAAAAAAGACATGAATTTTGGCAAAAAAATGATTTTTTTAAATTTCTGTGCTGACATTTTTCAAATAAAGTAAAATTTCTGTATACATGCAGCGCGAAAAATGTGGACAAACATGTTTTTGATTAAAAAAACCCCATTCAGTGTATATTTATTGGTTTGGGTAAAAGTTATAGCGTTTACAAACTATGGTGCAAAAAGTGAATTTTCCCATTTTCAAGCATCTCTGACTTTTCTGACCCCCTGTCATGTTTCATGAGGGGCTAGAATTCCAGGATAGTATAAATACCCCCCAAATGACCCCATTTTGGAAAGAAGACATCCTAAAGTATTCACTGAGAGGCATAGTGAGTTCATAGAAGATATTATTTTTTGTCACAAGTAAGCGGAAAATGACACTTTGAGAGAAAAAAAAAAAAAAAAACTTGCGACAAAAAAAAATGAAATCTGCCACGGACTCACCATGCCCCTCTCTGAATACCTTGAAGGGTCTACTTTCCAAAATGGGGTCATTTGTGGGGTGTGTTTACTGTCCTGACATTTTGGGGGGTGCTAAATTGTAAGCACCCCTGTAAAGCCTAAAGGTACTCATTGGACTTTGGACCCCTTAGCGCAGTTAGGCTGCAAAAAAGTGCCACACATGTGGTATTGCCGTACTCAGGAGAAGTAGTATAATGTGTTTTGGGGTGTATTTTTACACATACCCATGCTGGGTGGGAGAAATATCTCTGTAAATGACAATTTGTTAATTTTTATAACACACAATTGTCCATTTACAGAGATCTTTCTCCCACTCAGCATGGGTATGTGTAAAAATACACCCCAAAACACATTATACTACTTCTCCTGAGTACGGCGATACCACATGTGTGGCACTTTTTTGCACCCTAACTGCGCTAAAGGGCCCAAAGTCCAATGAGTACCTTTAGGATTTCACAGGTCATTTTGAGAAATTTCGTTTCAAGACTACTCCTCGCGGTTTAGGGCCCCTAAAATGCCAGGGCAGTATAGGAACCCCACAAATGACCCCATTTTAGAAAGAAGACACCCCAAGGTATTCCGTTAGGAGTATGGTGAGTTCATAGAAGATTTTATTTTTTGTCAAAAGTTAGCGGAAAATGACACTTTGTGAAAAAACACAATTAAAATCAATTTCCGCTAACTTGTGACAAAAAATAAAATCTTCTATGAACTCGCCATACTACTAACGGAATACCTTGGGGTGTCTTCTTTCTAAAATGGGGTCATTTGTGGGGTTCCTATACTGCCCTGGCATTTTAGGGGCCCTAAACCGTGAGGAGTAGTCTTGAAACGAAATTTCTCAAAATGACCTGTGAAATCCTAAAGGTACTCATTGGACTTTGGGCCCTTTAGCGCAGTTAGGGTGCAAAAAAGTGCCACACATGTGGTATCGCCATACTCGGGAGAAGTAGTACAATGTGTTTTGGGGTGTATTTTTACACATACCCATGCTGGGTGGGAGAAATACCTCTGTAAATGGACAATTGTGTGTAAAAAAATCAAAAGATTGTCATTTACAGAGGTATTTCTCCCACCCAGCATGGGTATGTGTAAAAATAAACCCCAAAACACATTATACTACTTCTCCCGAGTACGGCGATACCACATGTGTGGCACTTTTTTGCACCCTAACTGCACTAAGGGGCCCAAAGTCCAATGAGTACCTTTAGGATTTCACAGGTCATTTTTGTTTCAAGACTACTCCTCGCGGTTTAGGGCCCCTAAAATGCCAGGGCAGTATAGGAACCCCACTAATGACCCCATTTTAGAAAGAAGACACCCCAAGGTATTCCGTTAGGAGTATGGTGAGTTCATAGAAGTTTTTATTTTTTTTGTCACAAGTTAGCGGAAATTGATTTTAATAGTTTTTTTTCACAAAGTGTCATTTTCCGCTAACTTGTGACAAAAAATAAAATCTTCTATGAACTCACCATACTCCGTACGGAATACCTTTGGGTGTCTTCTTTCTAGAATGGGGTCATTTGTGGGGTTCCTATACTGCCCTGGCATTTTAGGGGCCCTAAACCGTGAGGAGTAGTCTTGAAACCAAATGTCGCAAAATGACCTGTGAAATCCTAAAGGTACTCATTGGACTTTGGGCCCCTTAGCGTACTTAGGGTGTAAAAAAGTGCCACACATGTGGTACCGCCGTACTCAGGAGAAGTAGTATAATGCGTTTTGGGGTGTATTTTTACACATACCCATGCTAAGTGGGAGAAATATCTCTGTAAATGACAATTGTTTGATTTTTTTTACACACAATTGTCCATTTACATAGAAATTTCTCCCACCCAGCATGGGTATGTGTAAAAATACACCCCAAAACACATTATACTACTTTTCCTGAGTACGGCGGTACCACATGTGTGACACTTTTTTGCAGCCTAGGTGCGCTAAGGGGCCCAACGTCCTATTCACAGATCATTTTGAAGCATTTGTTTTCTAGACTACTCCTCGCGGTTTAGGGCCCCTAAAATGCCAGGGCAGTATAGGAACCCCACAAGTGACCCCATTTTAGAAAGAAGACACCCCAAGGTATTCCGTTAGGTGTATGGCGAGTTCATAGAAGATTTTATTTTTTGTCACAAGTTAGTGAAAAATGACACTTTGTGAAAAAAAACCAATAAAAATTAATTTCCGCTAACTTTTGACAAAAAATAAAATCTTCTATGAACTCGTCATACACCTAACAAAATACCTTGGGGTGTCTTTTTTTCTAAAATGGGGTCACTTGTGGGGTTCCTATACCGCCCTGGCAATTTACAGGCCCAAAACCGTGAGTAGTCTGGAAACCAAATGTCTCAAAATGACTGTTCAGGGGTATAAGCATCTGCAAATTTTGATGACAGGTGGTCTATGAGGGGGCGAATTTTGTGGAACCGGTCATAAGCAGGGTGGCCTTTTAGATGACAGGTTGTATTGGGCCTGATCTGATGGATAGGAGTGCTAGGGGGGTGACAGGAGGTGATTGATGGGTGTCTCAGGGGGTGGTTAGAGGGGAAAATAGATGCAATCAATGCACTGGGGAGGTGATCGGAAGGGGGTCTGAGGGGGATCTGAGGGTTTGGCCGAGTGATCAGGAGCCCACACGGGGCAAATTGGGGCCTGATCTGATGGGTAGGTGTGCTAGGGGGTGACAGGAGGTGATTGATGGGTGTCTCAAGGTGTGATTAGAGGGGGGAATAGATGCAAGCAATGCACTGGCGAGGTGATCAGGGCTGGGGTCTGAGGGCATTCTGAGGGTGTGGGCGGGTGATTGAGTGCCCTAGGGGCAGATAGGGGTCTAATCTGATAGGTAGCAGTGACAGGGGGTGATTGATGGGTAATTAGTGGGTGTTTAGGGTAGAGAATACACTGCGCTTGGGTGGTGATCTGATGTCGGATCTGCGGGCGATCTATTGGTGTGGGTGGGTGATCAGTTTGCCCGCAAGGGGCAGGTTAGGGGCTGATTGATGGGTGGCAGTGACAGCGGGTGATTGATGGGTGGCAGTGACAGGGGGTGATTGAAGGGTGGCAGTGACAGGGGGTGATTGATGGGTGATAGGTGATTGGCAGGTGATTGACAGGTGATCAGTGGGTTATTACAGGGAAGGACAGATGTAAATATTGCACTGGCGAATTGATAAGGGGGGGTCTGAGGGCAATCTGAGCGTGTAGGCGGGTGATTGGGTGCCCGCAAGGGGCAGATTAGGGTCTGATCTGATAGGTAACAGTGACAGGTGGTGATAGGGGGTGATTGATGGGTAATTAGTGGGTGTTTGGAGGAGAGAATAGATGTAAACGCTGCGCTTGGGTGGTGATCTGATGTCGGATCTGCGGGCGATCTATTGGTGTGGGTGATCAGATTGCCCGCAAGGGGCAGGTTAGGGGCTGATTGTTGGGTGGCAGTGACAGGGGGTGATTGATGGGTGATAGGTGATTGGCAGGTGATTGACAGGTGATCAGTGGGTTATTACAGGGAAGGACAGATGTAATTAATGCACTGGCGAATTGATAGGGGGGGGGTCTGAGGGCAATCTGAGCGTGTGGGCGGGTGATTGGGTGCCCGCAAGGGGCAGATTAGGGTCTGATCTGATAGGTAACAGTGACAGGTGGTGATAGGGGGTGATTGATGGGTGATTGATGGGTAATTAGTGGGTCTTTAGAGAAGATAACAGATGTAAACGATACATTTGGGAGGTAATCTGACGGCGGGTTTGCGGGCGATCTAATGGTGTGGGTGGGTGATCAGATTGCCCGCAAGGGGCAGGTTAGGGGCTGATTGATGGGTGGCAGTGACAGGGGGTGACAGGGGGTGATTGATGGGTGATAGGTGATTGGCAGGTGATTGACAGGTGATCAGTGGGTTATTACAAGGAAGAACAGATGTAATTAATGCACTGGTGAATTGATAAGGGGGGGTCAGAGGGCAATCTGAGCGTGTGGGCGGGTGATTGGGTGCCCGCAAGGGGCAGATTAGGGTCTGATCTGATAGGTAAAAGTGACAGGTGGTGATAGGGGGTGATTGATGGGTGATTGATGGGTAATTAGTGGGTGTTTAGAGGAGAGAATAGATGTAAACAATGGATTTGGGAGGTGATCTGATGTCGGATCTGTGGGCGATCTATTGGTGTGGGGGGGTGATCAGATTGCCCGCAAGGGGCAGGTTAGGGGCTGATTGATGGGTGGCAGTGACAGGGGGTGATTGACAGGTGATTGACGGGTGATTGACAGGTGATTGACAGGTGATTGACAGGTGATCAGGGGGATAGATGCATACAGTAAACAGGGGGGGGGTGGTCTGGGGGGGGGGGGGGGTCTGGGGAGAATCTGAGGGGTGGGGGGTGATCAGGAGGGGGCAGGGAGCAAGGGGTGGGGGATAAAAAAAATAGCGTTGACAGATAGTGACAGGGAGTGATTGATGGGTGATTAGGGGGGTGATTGGATGCAAACAGGGGTCTGGGGGGTGGGCAGGGGGGGGGTCTGATGGGTGCTGTGGGCGATCTGGGGCAGGGGGGGGGAGAAATCAGTGTGCTTGGTGCAAACTAGGGTGGCTGCAGCCTGCCCTGGTGGTCCCTCGGACACTGGGACCACCAGGGCAGGAGGCAGCCTGTATAATACACTTTGTAAACATTACAAAGTGTATTATACACTTTGTATGCGGCGATCGCGGGGTTAACATCCCGCCGGCGCTTCCGTATAGCCGGCGGGATGTTGCGGTGGGCGAGCGGTGACAGGCGCCGGCGGAGGATCACGTCACGGATGACGCGATCGCTCCGCCCATGCCCTTAGAAGGACCGCCGCCTCTGTGGGTGAGCCGGTCCTTCAGGGCTCCACTTCCCGGCCGCCGCTGTGCGTTAGGCGGTCGGGAAGTGGTCAAAGTCAGCTGCAGACAGTGGGGAAACAAAAGCACAACCTTCAGCTCAGGACAAACCATACTCACAAATATTCACAGTGACAGCACTCACAGCAGGCATCCTATTCTGCAGCTGCCTGTTGCGTGGAGTCTCTCTACTCTCTCCATCACCACGCAGTGAGCTGATGTTAGGAGCAGGGGGAGGGGCGGGAACTGCAGTCAGTGTGAGCCCTCTGTCTGTCTGGCCATTTGTTGAGCACTGGTGTCGGAAGTGAGGGAAGTTTAAATCAGCTGCTGCTACATTCCTTTTCCTCCCCCAGTACATTGTGCACGGAGGTCTTGCCCTACTCTCATGGGGATTCTGACTTGCTGTCCCTCAGCCAGGGAGACCTCCGTGTGTCTATTGCTGCTAAACAGCTGATCTGATCACACTGCCCGGCTCCCGAGTCCCTCCAGCTTTCTTTTAGCTACCCACTGCCGCTATGTCTATGCATAGGAAAGCGGGCGGCTGCAAGTGAACTTTGCAGCGGCTGCAAGTGAACTTTGCAGCGGCTGCTGAGTTTGAGGAGGTACAGGGAAGAGCCGGATTAGGTGCTAATGGGGCCCCTTAAACTCTGACTGAGGCCCCAAGCAGCTGCTTGAGGTGCTTAGTAGGTTAATCCGGCCATGCCAGGCTCCACAAGGTTCACCCAGTGTGCGGTAAGGGAGATGTATCGACCCTGGCCGAACGCACTCGTCCAGGTGTCAGTGGTGAGGTGAACCTTGCAGGCAACGGCATTCTTCAAGCTTCGGGTTATTTTGCTGACCACGTGCTCATGCAACTCAGGCACTGCAGAGCGCGCAAAGTGGTAGCGGCTGGGAACCATGTAATGTGGGATGGCCACTGACATCATGCCCTTGAAGCTGTTTGTCTCCACCACTCGATATGGCAGCATTTTGCAGGCCAGAAGCTTGGCTATGCTGGCTGTTACTGCCACGGCCCGGGGGTCATTTGCTGGCAATTTCCTCTTTCGCTCAAACATCTCCGAGACAGACAACTGAACCGTAGGGCTGCACACTGAAGGGCTGTTGGTTGTTGTGTTTGATGAAGACTGGGAGACCTCAAGAGCACTAGTCCGGAAAGTGACAGTGTCAGCGTCGTCTGATGTTTGTGAATGTTGTGAACCACGCAATGGCTGGGCTACTGCTGCTGCTGAGGCGGGTCTGGTGGTGAGTCTGGTGAACCCAAGGGAGGCAGTGTTGCTGGTACCCTGTCCTGTCGAGTTTGCCCACAGAGTGGGATGTTTGGATAGCATGTGGCGGCTCATGCTGGTGGTGGAGAGGTTGTTAATACTTTTCCCCCTGCTCAGGCGGGTCTTGCACACCTTGCAAATCGCCATGGTAACATCCTCAGTGCAGTCTTCAAAGAAAGCCCAGACTTTGGAGCACCTGCCTTGCTGGCGATTTCTGTTTGCGCCTCTTTTGCCTCTCAAAGGAACTTCCACGCTTGTGGTGCCTGAAATTTCGCGTCGCCTACCTTGTGGCACAAGGCGAACTCGTGCAGCAGTGGGTTCTTCAACAGACTCATCTGTGCTGCTGCTACGACGGCGATGTTCTCGTTCACAAACAAAATCTGGGTCTCTGTCCACATTGTCCATACCCTCCTCTTCCATCTCCTCAAACTCGTCATATGTCATTGTGGGGAGCCGCCGCCGTGGAGTAGAGCTCCCCAGAACAACCTCTGCGCAGCTCACTCCAACGTCGTCTTCCAGAGCTTCTCGGCCGACGACCTGCAATTGCAACCCCTCCTGCCCAACTTGCTCTGGGATTTGGGTTTCAAAGTCCTCGGACTCGCCTTGTTGTATTTCAGTGCCCGGTGCATTTCCCACAGTTAATGGTTGTGAATCCGGGCACAACATTTCTGGCTGTTCCTCCATTGACCTTTCAAAGGTGGAAGTTTGTTGGCCTGGGAATAGCTCCTGCGAATACCCCATTGTGTCCTGAGGTAATTAATCAGACTGGTTATCTGGCAGTTGTGTGCGTGGTGTCGCTGCCGGTTGTGTCAGCTTTGTGCCCACTGGCTCCTTGTAACTGGCTGAGGACTCGGACCTCGTGCGTAATGTGCTGGTGCTGCTTAACCCACTGCTGGATGCTTGAGAGGTCATCCAAGTAATTATCTGGTCCTGTTCTTTTGGATCTGTGAGGGTTGTTGTCCTGGACAACATGGGCGGTATTGAGTGGGTTTTCTTGGGTGCTCCCCTGTGGCCTGTACGTGAACCGTCAGGGGAAACACCTCTTCCCTTGCCCCTCCCTCTTTCACCGGATTTCTTCCTCATTTCACTTATCCTTAAAGTACACGCTGACTGGCAGCAGTACAGTGGCAGTACAGAAATGCTATACAGTGGTGGGTGAGCGGTGTACCACTATTGCCAGCAGCGACACAGAGCACAATGCTATACAGTGGCGGATGAGCGGTGTACTACTGTTCCCAGCAGACACAGAGTGGCAGTAAACACAATGCTATATAGTGTGGCTGAGCCGTGTACACACAGTGGCAGTAAACAATGCTATATAGTCTGGCTGAGCCGTGTACACAGAGTGGCAGTACACACAATGCTATATAGTCTGGCTGAGCGGTGTACACAGAGTGGCAGTAAACAATGCTATATAGTCTGGCTGAGCGGTGTACACACAGTGGCAGTACACACAATGCTATATAGTCTGGCTGAGCGGTGTACACAGAGTGGCAGTAAACAATGCTATATAGTCTGGCTGAGCGGTGTACACAGAGTGGCAGTACACACAATGCTATATAGTCTGGCTGAGCGGTGTACACACAGTGGCAGTACACACAAAGCTATATAGTCTGGCTGAGCGGTGTACACAGAGTGGCAGTAAACAATGCTATATAGTCTGGCTGAGCGGTGTACACAGAGTGGCAGTACACACAATGCTATATAGTGTGGCTGAGCGGTGTACACAGAGTGGCAGTACACACAATGCTATATAGTCTGGCTGAGTGGTGTACACAGAGTGGCAGTAAACAATGCTATATAGTCTGGCTGAGCGGTGTACACAGAGTGGCAGTACACACAATGCTATATAGTCTGGCTGAGCGGTGTACACACAGTGGCAGTACACACAATGCTATATAGTCTGGCTGAGCGGTGTACACAGAGTGGCAGTACACACAATGCTATATAGTCTGGCTGAGCGGTGTACACAGAGTGGCAGTACACACAATGCTATATAGTCTGGCTGAGCGGTGTACACAGAGTGGCAGTACACACAATGCTATATAGTCTGGCTGAGCGGTGTACACACAGTGGCAGTACACACAATGCTATATAGTCTGGCTGAGCGGTGTACACAGAGTGGCAGTACACACAATGCTATATAGTCTGGCTGAGCGGTGTATACAGAGTGGCAGTAAACAATGCTATATAGTCTGGCTGAGCGGTGTACACAGAGTGGCAGTACACACAATGCTATATAGTCTGGCTGAGCGGTGTACACACAGTGGCAGTACACACAATGCTATATAGTCTGGCTGAGCGGTGTACACAGAGTGGCAGTAAACAATGCTATATAGTCTGGCTGAGCGGTGTACACAGAGTGGCAGTACACACAATGCTATATAGTCTGGCTGAGCGGTGTACACACAGTGGCAGTACACACAATGCTATATAGTCTGGCTGAGCGGTGTACACAGAGTGGCAGTAAACAATGCTAGTCTGGCTGAGCGGTGTACACAGAGTGGCAGTACACACAATGCTATATAGTCTGGCTGAGCGGTGTACACACAGTGGCAGTACACACAATGCTATATAGTCTGGCTGAGCGTTGTACACAGAGTGGCAGTACACACAATGCTATATAGTCTGGCTGAGCGGTGTACACACAGTGGCAGTACACACAATGCTATATAGTCTGGCTGAGCGGTGTACACAGAGTGGCAGTACACACAATGCTATATAGTCTGGCTGAGCGGTGTACACAGAGTGGCAGTAAACAATGCTATATAGTCTGGCTGAGCGGTGTACACAGAGTGGCAGTACACACAATGCTATATAGTCTGGCTGAGCGGTGTACACACAGTGGCAGTACACACAATGCTATATAGTCTGGCTGAGCGGTGTACACAGAGTGGCAGTAAACAATGCTATATAGTCTGGCTGAGCGGTGTACACAGAGTGGCAGTACACACAATGCTATATAGTCTGGCTGAGCGGTGTACACACAGTGGCAGTACACACTATGCTATATAGTCTGGCTGAGCGGTGTACACAGAGTGGCAGTACACACAATGCTATATAGTCTGGCTGAGCGGTGTACACAGAGTGGCAGTAAACAATGCTATATAGTCTGGCTGAGCGGTGTACACAGAGTGGCAGTACACACAATGCTATATAGTCTGGCTGAGCGGTGTACACACAGTGGCAGTACACACAATGCTATATAGTCTGGCTGAGCGGTGTACACAGAGTGGCAGTAAACAATGCTATATAGTCTGGATAAGCGGTGTACACAGAGTGGCAGTACACACAATGCTATATAGTCTGGCTGAGCGGTGTACACACAGTGGCAGTACACACAATGCTATATAGTCTGGCTGAGCGGAGTACACAGAGTGGCAGTAAACAATGCTTTATAGTCTGGCTGAGCGGTGTACACAGAGTGGCAGTACACACAATGCTATATAGTCTGGCTGAGCGGTGTACACAGAGTGGCAGTACACACAATGCTATATAGTCTGGCTGAGCGGTGTACACACAGTGGCAGTACACACATTGCTATATAGTCTGGCTGAGCGGTGTACATAGAGTGGCAGTACACACAATGCTATATAGTCTGACTGAGCGGTGTACACAGAGTGGCAGTAAACAATGCTATATAGTCTGGCTGAGCGGTGTACACAGAGTGGCAGTACACACAATGCTATATAGTCTGGCTGAGCGGTGTACACACAGTGGCAGTACACACAATGCTATATAGTCTGGCTGAGCGGTGTACACAGAGTGGCAGTACACACAATGCTGTATAGTCTGGCTGAGCGGTGTACACAGAGTGGCAGTAAACAATGCTATATAGTCTGGCTGAGCGGTGTACACAGAGTGGCAGTACACACAATGCTATATAGTCTGGCTGAGCGGTGTACACACAGTGGCAGTACACACAATGCTATATAGTCTGGCAGAGCGGTGTACACAGAGTGGCAGTACACACAATGCTATATAGTCTGGCTGAGCGGTGTACACAGAGTGGCAGTAAACAATGCTATATAGTCTGGCTGAGCGGTGTACACAACGCTATATAGTCTGGCTGAGCGGTGTATACAGAGTGGCAGTAAACAATGCTATATATAGCGTGGCTGAGCGAGGTACACAGTGGCAGTACACACAATGCTATATAGTGTGGCTGAGCGAGCGGTGTACTACTGTTCCCAGCAGCGACACACAATGACTGGGGGGACCCTGGCTAGCGTGGCTGGAGCGCGAACTACCCTGCCTGCCTACCCAAGGCTAAACCCACAGACAAATGGTGGAGATATGACGTGGTTCGGGTATTTATTTACCCGAACCACGTGACCGTTCGGCCAATCAGAGCGCATTCGGGCCGAACCACGTGACCCGTTCGGCCAATCAGAGCGCGTTCGGGGTCCGAACCACGTGACCCGTTCGGCCAATCACAGCGCTAGCCGAACGTTCAGGGGAACGTTCGGCCATGCGCTCTTAGTTCGGCCATGTGGCCGAACGGTTTGGCCGAGCACCATCAGGTGTTCGGCCGAACTCGAACATCACCCGAACAGGGTGATGTTCTGCAGAACCCGAACAGTGGCGAACACAGTTTGCCCAACACTACCTGCGCTCTGTGCAGTGTGCGCGTAAAGTTTTACGCGTGTAAAGTTTTATGCGCGAAAAGCTCGTTTAGACATGCTAAGGGGGTTTTCACAGGCGTGCTAACAGTTAGCACCGCTTTGTGAATCAAGCCCGCAGTGTGCTGTTTAATACCACCAGTCACTGTACCTGTTCACGGTACCTGTGTGTGTGTGTGACAGCTGCACATTTGTAATACCCATCAGCACTGCATATACCTACCTGTTGTTCAGTGCACCCACCTACCTACGTGAGTGCACGCAGTGTGATATACCACTCTGTGCATACCTGTTAACTGCACCTGTGTGACTGCACATTGTATTAGTCAAGTCAGTGCATACCTTTCACTTCATCCCCCTCGATATGGACAAAACAGGTAGAGGCAGAGGCAGACCCAGAGCAAGGCCACCCGGCAGGTCTGTTCAAGGTTGTGCTGATGTGATTTCGTGTGGCCCTAGACCAAAGTACAGTGCTCAGAAGAAGGCACGTCCCATCAACTCCCAAGATTGTCAGAACATGGTTGACTATTTAAAACAGAACATTTCATCTTCTGCAGCCACCAGCGCTACTACTAGCACCACATCCATTCCATTTGACATTTTGCAGGAGTTATTTGGTGGGGAATTAACTGATTCACAACCACTACTGTTAAAACAAGATGAAGGCGCTAAGCAACTTACACCACCACCTCATATGTCTGAGTTAGGCGACACTATGGACGTAACGTGTGAGGAAGAGGATGATGAAGTACCTGCTGTTGGTGCAGTTTATGAGGTGTCTGACGCAAGCGAAGCTGGGCAGGATAATTATGATGATGACGATGATACAGATGTCACGTGGGATCCTAAGAGACAAGATGACCAAGGGGACAGTTCAGAGGGGGAGTCAGAGAGGAGTAGGAGGAGACGAGTTCCTGAAAGAAGTAAGCGGAGCTTGTCATCATAAACAGCTGGTGGCAGCGTCCGGCGCCATGTATCGCCACCTATGTACAGCCAGCCAACATGCCCTTCATCGTCAGCTGCTTATGCCACCATAGTGCCATCACCCCAGGGGGGCTCAGCGGTTTGGAAATTTTTTAGTGTGTCTGCCTTAGATCAGAGCAATGCCATCTGTTCTCTCTGCCTCCAAAAATTGAGCCGTGGAAAGGCCAACAGCCGCGTAGGGACAACTGCCTTACGAAGGCACATGGAGAAAAGGCACAAACTGCAATGGGAAGAGCACCAGAGTAAAAGAAGCACATAAAATAAAAGCCACCCTCCTTCTCCTCTTCCTCCTTCAGGTGCATCATCTTCAGCCTCTTTGTCCCTTGCACCTTCATAATCACAGCCACCCTCCACTCCGCCTCTCACCTTGAGTGGTTCCTGCTCCTCTGCCCACATCAGCAGTCAGGTGTCCGTGAGGGAAATCTTTGAGCGGAAGAAGACAATTTCTGCCAGTCACCCCCTTGCCCGGCGTCTGACAGCTTGCTTGGCGGAACTGTTAGCTCACCAGCTGTTACCATACAGCTGGTGGACTCTGAGGCCTTCCGTAAATTTGTGGCCATTGGGACACCGCAGTGGAAGATGCCAGGCTGCAATTGTTTCTCTAAAAAGGCGATATCCAAACTGTACCCTGAAGTTGAGAGGCAAGTGGTGTCATCTCTGGCACACAGCGTTGGGTCAAGGGTCCATCTGACCACGGATGCCTGGTCTGCCAAGCACGGTCAGGGCAGGCACATTACTTACACAGCCCATTGGGTCAACCTGGTGACCAATGGCAAGCAGGAAGTACATGGCTGTGCAGCGGACCAACTTGTAACACCTCCACAGCTTGCAGGCAGGCCTGCTGCCACCTCCTCTCCTTCTCCTCCTACTACATCCTCTTCACTGTCGTTATCCTCCTCCTCCTTGGCTGAGTGGCAGCGCAACTCTACTGGTGTTGTGATCTCCTCTCCAGCTACACAGCCCCAGCTCCCCAGCCCCAGCTCCCCAGGGCCTATGCTGCATGCCAGGTACGACAGTGTCACGCCATCTTAGACATGTCTTGCCTCAAAGTGGAAAGTCACACTGGAGCAGTTCTCCTGGCTGCTCTTAACAAACAGGTGGATCAGTGGCTGACCCCGCACCAGCTGGAGATCGGCAACGTGCTGTGTGACAACCGCAGCAATCTCATTTCTGCTTTGAATTTGGGAAAGCTGACACATGTACCCTGCATGGCACATGTGCTGAATCTCATAATTCAGAGATTTGTGTCGAAGTACCCAGGCTTACAGGACATCCTGAAGCAGGCCAGGAAGTTGTGTGGGCATTTCAGGTGGTCTTACATGGCCATGGCACACTTTGCCGATATTCAGCGGAGAAACAAGTTGCCGGAGAGACACCTGATTTGTGATAGCCCGACTTGCTGGAATTAGACCCTCCTTATGTTTTCTCGCCTGCTACACCGTCACCCAGTATCTCTACAACTACAGTAGAAGGACACAGTCTGGGGAGATGGGGATGTTCTGGCCCAAGAACTGGACACTCAAGCGGCCATTTAAGGAGGTGACCAACCTAGTGAGTCACAGTGAAGGTGCCATCAGTGACTTGATCTCATACACTTTCTTCCTGGAGCGTGCCATGCGTAGAGTGGTGGATCAAGCTGTAGGGTGGTGGATAAAGCTGTGGAGGAGTGTGAACAGGAACAGGAGGAAGAGTTGTGGGATCAATTCTCATCAGAACCAGATGTTTCCTCAACACCTGCGGCAGCACAGAGGGAGGAGGAGGAGGAAGAGTGGTGTGGGGAAGAGGAGTCAGACTCGGATGATGAGGAAGGTGTTTCTTTGGAGGAGGAGGAGGAGGCGGTGGTGGCAGAAAAACAACTGCACCAGGCATCACAGGGGGCTTGTGCTGCTCAACATTCCCGTGGTATTGTTCGTAGCAGGGGGGAGGAGAAGAACTTACCTGACATCA
Organism: Hyperolius riggenbachi; assembly: GCF_040937935.1. Lineage (NCBI taxonomy): Eukaryota > Metazoa > Chordata > Amphibia > Anura > Hyperoliidae > Hyperolius > Hyperolius riggenbachi. Next base: position 141,395,148 of record NC_090655.1, read on the forward strand.
CTGAGGAATAGCAAGAGGAGATGGATAGTACGTCTGGATCCAAATTTGTGCAGATGGCATCTTTCATGCTATCCAGCCTGTTGAGGGACCCCCGTATAAAAAAACTCAAGGGTTTTGAGCTGTACTGGGTGGCCACGCTACAAAACCCTTGGTATAGGCAGAAAGTGGCGGAGATGTTTCCAAATCACATGAAGGCAGAAAGGATGCAGCACTTGCAGAACAAGCTGGCAAGTATGCTTTACAATGAGTTTAAGGATGATGTCACAGCACAATGCAATAAAGGTATCACTGCCAGTAATCCTTCTCCCATGTCCACGCAGGCAAGGACAGAACGCTCCCGCGATCTCATGGTGATGTCGGACATGCGGGCATTCTTTAGTCCAATGCCTCGCCTTAGCCCTTCCGTATCCACCCTCCACCAATGCATGGACCAGCAGGTAGCCGACTACCTGGCCTTAAGTGTGGATGTAGACACTGTGAGCAGCGATGAACCCTTGGACTACTGGGTGCGCAGGCTTGACCTGTGGCCAGAGCTGTCCCAATTTGCCATCCAACTTCTGTCTTGCCCTGCCTCAAGCGTCCTGTCAGAAAGAACCTTCAGCGCAGCTGGAGGCATTGTCACTGAGAAGAGAAGACGCCTAAGTCACAAAAGTGTTCAGTACCTCACCTTTATCAAAATGAATGAGGCATGGATCTTGGAGGGCTACTGCCCGCCCCAAGACTAAGTCAGTCCCCACACACAGCATTTCTGCCTGCGCGCTGTGTGACTGCCTGAACAAGCATCCAGCCACCCTAGGGAATCCCTGGGCAGCCAGCGGGGCAGAGAATGTGCGGGGGGTCCCCCTTGTATGCGGAAGTCACCAAGTCTCGTAATGTAACTGTACAGTGAATGAGACTTTGGAGATGGAGGAGGGTGTGCACCGCAGCCGTCGCTGGAGAAAGCCCTTGGGTGAGTAGATCTATTTACTCAACGGGCTGAGACAGGGAGGGGGGGGATCAGGAGGGAGGGGGGAGGAGGGGGATAGGCCACCCACACAGCCACCATAGAAGGGGGATCCCCCCGCCCGCACAGAGGGGGATTCCTTGCCCGCACAGCCACCATAGAAGGGGCTTCCCCCCGCCCTCACAAAGGGGGATCCCCTGCCTGCACAGCCTCCGCATACAAGGGGGAACCCCCGCACATTCTTTGCCCAGCTGGCTGCCCATCGGAGGTTCGAGCCATCTCTAATTCATATCGCGCTGACATCTTCTAATGTCCTACCATATTATCATTATTATTTATATAGCACTGGTATCTTCTGCAGCACTTTACAAAGAACATAGTCATGTTACTGACTTTTCTCATAGGAGCGCACAATCTAATACCTACCACTTTTTTGTGGGAGAAAATACTGGCTAATGTGTTTTTATGGTAACATTTCCTACTTGCTTGTTTAGGGTCATTTTACTCATATTGGGGTCAGAAACAAGGGCCCACTGACTTTGGGTTGCACTGTTACTAGGAAATTTTCATTGGTCATGCTCATTGTATTGCATTTTGTGGCCATGCCCATTTTTGCCGTAATTGTATTTTTTTTTCAAGTTAGTTTTTTTATTTGAGTATTTTTTGGGTGTGAGAGGCAAACAGTTCATTTTAAATGTAATTTATTGTGTTTTTTAGTGAGAAAAATGTATGTGCATGTAGTTGTACTATTTGGCCACAAGATGGCCACAGTGATTTTTTTGTTTTTCCATCCTGTAAACGAGCACTCTCGCTTACAGGAAGTATAAGGACAACATAATTTTTTTTTGGTTCAGGAAGACCGTGGCTTCTCATAAGAAGCTGTCAGTCTTTCTACCGAGAACTTAGATCAATGAATGGGAACTACTGTATGCTCTCATTCATTGATCTACAGGCTAATGGGGGACGGAATGGGAGCGTGCGAGAGCGCGCAGCAGCAGCAGCCTTTTGGACGTGACAGTCACGTTCAAAAGCTAAAATGGATTAACAGAAGATGATCAACTCATCTGATGCAGCCAGAAGTTTAACCTCCCTGGTGGTTGTGCATGCATGAGTGAGAGAGTGTGCCGACATCCATGTTAAATTGCATAAATCAAATGTTTAGTTTGTGTTGTGTTACAGCAAGATGTTATATTTTCTCTTACCAGGAAAAACATGTATTTTAAATTCTTTTAGGTCTGATTCTACTTTCCCCTCAGAAGACTCTCAGAGTCCTGATGTTGCCCAGCATGAGTAACACCGCAGAAAGGAATAATAGTATTTCAGCTCTAAAGTTTAAATCACTCCATTGCGCTGCAAGCAAAATGGCACCTTAGACCATTTAAATCAGCTCAATTACAAGAAAATGTATGCGTGCTCTACGCCAAGCTTAACCCTTAGGGTTAGGGGGCAATGGGAAGCCTCCTCGTGGCGCCCCTGGATAGTGCTGTATAGCATGAACTAATTCCCGCAGGGCGATTGTTTTGCGGTTTTTGGTTTTGACCCTGCATATTTAGGCATGCGAAAGCAAATGCTTATTTGCATGAGCAATGTCTCGTGATTAGCCAATAGGCCAAATTTGCAAAGCCAGATTTGTCAGGTTCACTTGGTTGATGCACACATGTTCTTTCTCTGATTGTAGTTACCATTTAAATCAGCACTTAGCTGACTAAAGGAGAAAGCACATTACAAATTTCAGTCTTGATGCCCGAGTACAAAATGCATCAAATGTTAACATCTACTGGAAACCTTACACTGACAAATTTCTGTTGAGGTATTTTAAATGTTCAAATACAGACTGTCAAAAATAAATAAAAGTCCATTGCTGACATGTTTAGAAGGAATGAAGCAAAACAAAACTGCTTGACAGAAGCAGAAACTGGCGTCTTAGAGTTACCTGCAATGCTTGAAAGTCCCCCAGATAGTTTTAGAATCTAGAATAATTTTGTTCACTTAAAGCAAACTTTTTGGCCACTTTACAAATGATGGGGATGGTTGGGTCATTAGTGAGGATTTTTAGTTTTGTCCACACTGAGTCCGTTGCTTTGCATCACAACAGACAATATCACTGCATTGCAACGCAATAAAATGATATTCCCTTGGGGCATTCCACATCGAGTGCGATGCGGTGAGTTCCTACCCAGTAAGGCACAGCATGCCACGTGTTAATGAAGTAAAGCATGTGTTTACAGTGGCAGTGAGGTATACTTTCACTGTACTGTACACCTCACAGTATTGCACCACTGCAGTGGTAAAGTGCAATGATTCTCTTTGGTTTCATTTTGTTGCAACCTTTCAATGGTCGTTTCGTTGCAATCTTAACACAATGGTCTTGTGTACAATGGCCCTAATAAAAGAAACTTCTACTTTTGTCCAGGTGAGAGAGTCCACAAAATATGAAAGTTACAAGGAATCTGTCTAATGGGGACACCGAATTTGTGGGATCTGTCAAAACCAGCCTTATCAGTCTGCCGACAGACTGTACACTCTGGCAAACTGTCGGTAGAATGGCCGCCCCGCGGGCGGGTCTGACAACCCGTTATTTGCGGGAATCCGGCGTGTGTACGCGCCTATACAGACTTTACTTTGACTACAGACAGACTGAGACTGTGATTTGGCCATTAATGAACTATGACTACAGAGAATAGGACTGCAGTTTGTCCAGTCACAGATAACTGAACTGGCAGTGGCAGGGACTGCATTATCTACTGTTAGAGACAGGGACTGTCTATCACAGACCACACAGACAGATACTTTAACTGCAGTGGCATTTGACCATTGTCAGCCATTGAGACTGCACTGGTAAAGACAAAGACTGCAGCTTGACCAATGATGAACTGGAACTACAGTCTGCCCAGTGTTACTGCAATTTGACTATCTATGAACTGAAATTGTATTGCGTCTGTACTGACAGACCAATATAGCTTGACCACTGGCAGGCAGATCCAAGAACACGGTGTGCCTGCCGGCCTCAGAGGGATCATTAATCACACGGGGAGTCCAATGCGGTCAGAGGCCCATCACACCTCACCATAAAGTCCATATAACAGCAACAATCCACAAGGACTCGACCCTCCAGGAGTGTAATACAGCACAATATTTATTTTTATACAGCGGTGTTACAGCACACTAAAAAGCACAACGTTTCGGGCAGAGGCCCTTTCTCAAGTGCTCAAGTACTCTGGTCACACATTACAATTATATAGTAAATTTAAAATACACGCCACACCCAAATCAATTAGGGGGGCGGGCACATGCTTGCAATTACATTAACCCTTCAATAAACAGAGAGCGGCCAAAAAAACTTACAAGAAGCATCTGAGGCTAAAATCTTCATTGAGGCCATACGGTGACTGAGTCCCCAGTTTTTCCATCCACCATGCCTCACGTTTTAATAGGGAGGCCCTGCGATCCTGGCCCTCATGGAACTGCACAACCTCCAAAACCAGCCATCTCAGCTGACTCACCCTATGTCCAGCTTCCTTAAAATGTCTTGCTAAAGGGGGATCCCGATTCCTTTCCTCCTCCCCCCTTTTGGTAGTATTGGGGTTCTGTATGTTGCTTCTATGTTCGTTAAGCCGAGACTTTACTTCTCTCTTAGTTTGTCCTACGTAGGCCAGTCCGCAGGGACATTTGATGTAATATATCACCCCTTTAGTGTCGCATGTGGCATAATTTTTAAGGGGAATTGGGGTACCCTGTCGTGGATGTCTCACCTCTGCCCCCCTGATGATGCCATTACAATTTTGACAGTGTAGACAGGGGAAGGTACCAACTCTTGGTGGTCCCAAAAACGTTTGTGTGGGCCCCCCTGTTCTTCCTATATCAGCACGGACCAAATGGTCCCTGATGGATTTCCCCTTCCTGTATACAAATCTAGGTGGATTCCTACAAATGGTGGATAACTGGGGATCAACCTCAATCACCGGCCAAAACTTAGATATCGTGTCTCGCAAAATCCTCGACTCTCTACAAAAAGTGGTCACAAAATTAACCTCATTTTTCTCATCCTGTTTTTCACTATTATATGTTCTTAATGCTTCACGATCTAATCCTCCCACCTCTGCTGCTATCTCCTCGCATCTTTCTTTACTATAGCCCCTTTTAATGAAATCCTGCGTGAGGAGCCGTGCCTGATTAACATACAGTTCATCTGAGGATGTAATTCTCCGTACTCTAACGTACTGACTCTTAGGGAGCCCATTCACCAATGGCTTGGGGTGGCAACTACTAGCCAATAGATATCCATTTTTATCGGTGGCTTTCCTGTATAAATCGGTTTCAAAATGTCCCGATTTTTTCCTCACCTCCACATCAAGAAAATGCAGTGAATTGGGATCATACTCCATTTTAAATTTAATAGTTTCATGTACCCCATTCACCGTACTGAAAAACTGGCACAGCTCCTCCTCTGTACCTGACCATCCAAAGAAAAGGTCGTCAATAAACCTGCAGTAACCTCTGATGCCAGTAGGGGCCCCAGCACCAATGAAATATGTTCTTTCAAAATCCGACATTACCAAATTAGCTACACTCGGTGCATAAGGGGCCCCCATTGGCACCCCGAGGATCTGCAGGTAAAACTCATCCCCAAACCTAAAATAAGAGTGGGAAAGGCAAAATTCAAGCAAAGTCGTAATGAAAACGAGCATCTCATTCGTTACCCTGCTATCACCCTGTAGCCGCTTTTTCACAGATGTCAAGGCTTCCCTATGGATGATATTGTTATAGAGATTCACCACATCCATGCTCACTAGAAAATCCACACAATCAACATTGATCTGGTCTAGCATTTTGAGAAAATGGGTCGTATCTTTAAGGCAGATTTCATCAGCTTTCACAATAGGTTGCAACCACGTATCTACATAGATTCCTAATGGTTCAAGCAAGGACCCCACCGCCGACACGATCGGTCGGCCGGGGGGATGAAACAAATCCTTGTGCACCTTCGGCAAGGTGTAAAACACTGGGACCCTTGGTGATTCCTTTAATAAGGCCCCCATCAGATCTTTGCTGATAATGCCTGTATCAGCTGCATCTCTCAGCAATTCATCAATTTCAACCTTAAAGCGTCCCGTGGGGTCATTAGGCAAACACCTATACATATTCTGATCACTTAATTGCCTTTTGATCTCATCGACATAATCTAAACGATTTTGTATAACGATGGCCCCCCCCTTATCTGCCTTTTTTATAATCACTGACTTGTCGTTCTTAAGCTTATTTAATGCTAATTGCTCTGTCCGGGACAAATTAAATCGCTTTTCCTTTCTTTTTTCCACTTTTGTCTTAATGTCCCTCAGCACCAATTTCTCAAACAGTTCCAATGAACTACTTGTGAACGGTGGATCCGCTTTACTCCGTGGTTTAAGTTTACTGGGAATCTCTTGTATACTGATATGTGGCACTATATCCAGGTTTCCTGCTGCCTTTGTTGGTCTGTTCAAACTGTGCCACACTTTCCAGCGGATATTCCTAGTGTACTTGAACAAATCCACCTTGACATCAAACATATTGATACCACATGTCGGCACAAAACCTAACCCTTTATTCAAAACAGCATACTCAGTGGATGATAGCTGCCTACTCGAGATGTTAATGACAGTTTCATTTCTGTCAGCCAATACATCAGTATTCTGCATATTCTCTGTTACACTTTCAATAGTCTGAGTAGACTGGGGGGCACCCGTTGGCACAGGGCAGAGCGCAGCAACACAATCTCCTTTATGCAGAGTGACAAACTGTCTGTCAACCTCTAGTTCATATATCTCCCTTGCAGCCTGTTCAACCTGGGCTATGTCAGCTCCCATGATCTGTAAGGCATTATCCCCCGCTGTGCCGTGTGGATCAGCAGGCATCACATACCTTTGTCCAGTCGCTGCGCTCTGTCCTGCTACCCCCAAATGCGGTGCAGCCTTCCTCCATAGCGGATCCCCCGCTACACCCTGCGGGGTCCGCGGACACATCACTGGTGGTGCTGGCTGCGGGTGTATGGGCGGTTGTAAGCCTGTGCCCTCGGTCTCCGCTCGGCTCCGCCGCGACCTCTTCCTCTTCCGGCTCCGCCCCTTCCTCTCGGCTGACTGCCGTCTCCTCCCCTGGTCTCTGGAGGCTGAGTATGGGGAAAAGGGGCCGCGTAATCCGGCTCACTGGCGGAGGTCTCTGGATCAGATGCTCCCTCTGCTGACGGGGGGTTCCGACGGAGCTGCCGTGCTAATCGTCGCACCAATCTCCAGGAATACACTCGATTTTTATCGTAATCTTGCGTGTCCCTTTTGAATTTATCAATTTTCCCCTTCAGGATACTCTCTTTAAGGTCTTTGATCGTGTAGCTAATTTGGTAATGTCGGATTTTGAAAGAACATATTTCATTGGTGCTGGGGCCCCTACTGGCATCAGAGGTTACTGCAGGTTTATTGACGACCTTTTCTTTGGATGGTCAGGTACAGAGGAGGAGCTGTGCCAGTTTTTCAGTACGGTGAATGGGGTACATGAAACTATTAAATTTAAAATGGAGTATGATCCCAATTCACTGCATTTTCTTGATGTGGAGGTGAGGAAAAAATCGGGACATTTTGAAACCGATTTATACAGGAAAGCCACCGATAAAAATGGATATCTATTGGCTAGTAGTTGCCACCCCAAGCCATTGGTGAATGGGCTCCCTAAGAGTCAGTACGTTAGAGTACGGAGAATTACATCCTCAGATGAACTGTATGTTAATCAGGCACGGCTCCTCACGCAGGATTTCATTAAAAGGGGCTATAGTAAAGAAAGATGCGAGGAGATAGCAGCAGAGGTGGGAGGATTAGATCGTGAAGCATTAAGAACATATAATAGTGAAAAACAGGATGAGAAAAATGAGGTTAATTTTGTGACCACTTTTTGTAGAGAGTCGAGGATTTTGCGAGACACGATATCTAAGTTTTGGCCGGTGATTGAGGTTGATCCCCAGTTATCCACCATTTGTAGGAATCCACCTAGATTTGTATACAGGAAGGGGAAATCCATCAGGGACCATTTGGTCCGTGCTGATATAGGAAGAACAGGGGGGCCCACACAAACGTTTTTGGGACCACCAAGAGTTGGTACCTTCCCCTGTCTACACTGTCAAAATTGTAATGGCATCATCAGGGGGGCAGAGGTGAGACATCCACGACAGGGTACCCCAATTCCCCTTAAAAATTATGCCACATGCGACACTAAAGGGGTGATATATTACATCAAATGTCCCTGCGGACTGGCCTACGTAGGACAAACTAAGAGAGAAGTAAAGTCTCGGCTTAACGAACATAGAAGCAACATACAGAACCCCAATACTACCAAAAGGGGGGAGGAGGAAAGGAATCGGGATCCCCCTTTAGCAAGACATTTTAAGGAAGCTGGACATAGGGTGAGTCAGCTGAGATGGCTGGTTTTGGAGGTTGTGCAGTTCCATGAGGGCCAGGATCGCAGGGCCTCCCTATTAAAACGTGAGGCATGGTGGATGGAAAAACTGGGGACTCAGTCACCGTATGGCCTCAATGAAGATTTTAGCCTCAGATGCTTCTTGTAAGTTTTTTTGGCCGCTCTCTGTTTATTGAAGGGTTAATGTAATTGCAAGCATGTGCCCGCCCCCCTAATTGATTTGGGTGTGGCGTGTATTTTAAATTTACTATATAATTGTAATGTGTGACCAGAGTACTTGAGCACTTGAGAAAGGGCCTCTGCCCGAAACGTTGTGCTTTTTAGTGTGCTGTAACACCGCTGTATAAAAATAAATATTGTGCTGTATTACACTCCTGGAGGGTCGAGTCCTTGTGGATTGTTGCTGTTACACTGGCAGGCAGAGACAGGAGTGGATGGAAGACTGTACTGTGGCTATAAGGACGTGTTGCTCCACCAGGCATGTACAGTAGGGGGGGGGGGGCTCTGGTTGCTCAAGACCCCCCCCCCCCCCTTTTTAAATCCCCATGAAAAGATTCCTTGGCTGCAGAAGTGATGCTCCGCCTTCGGCCATTATAAGCCCCATCCCTTACTGTGGGAAGCCCCACCCACACCTGCTGAAAGCTCTTCCCCATCTGGGACATGTTGGAGTAAAGAGGTGTCATACAGGAGTAGAGACACCATCATCACAGCTGTGTGGGAGCAGGTAAGATGGTGTCTCTCTGACAGCAGTGACCTCTTCCTCCCCCAGCATCCACAGTGACCTCTCCCTCAACCTTGCATCCACAGGGACCTCTCCCTCCACCTAGGACCCATACTGACCTCTCCCTCTCCAGCATTAGCACTGCAGTGATCCTGTCTTCCCTTGCACCCACACTGTGCCCTCCCTCCCCCAGCATCCACAATGACACTTCCCTCCTCCAGCTGCACATATCCTGTCCCCAGCAGCAGCCATAGTGACCTACCCAGCACCTAATTTGACCTCTACCTCCCCCAGCACCCTCAATGACTTCCCCTTCCTGCAGCACACACACTGCCCTCTACTTCTCCCAACATCCACCCACACCCCTTCCCCCTATAGCTGACACTCAGTACTCACACTCACATGACACCAAGTACCTGCACCCAGACCTGACATTGCACCCAGTACCCACATTTGCACACAGCCACCACATGGCCCCCACTATCTGCACCAAGTGTTCACTTAACCAGTACCCGCACCCAAAGTATCTGCATTCAAAACCCACGTGACACTCAATGCCCACTCATAGCCAGCACCCAGTATAGGCATAACACCAAGTATTTTGACACGTCACACCCAGTACCTGCACCCAGCACCCACATGACATTCAGTACATGCACCCAGATCTCACATGGCACTAAGAACCTGCAATCAACACCCACATGACACTTGATCCCTACCCATAGCCAGCACCCTCATGACACTCTGTACCCACACCCAGAACCCACATGGCACGCAGCATCTGCATTCAGCACCTACATGACAACCAATAGCCCCTAGCTAGAAACAAGGAGAAGGGACCGTGCTGCCACCGGTGACAGGTCTGACTGACTCCACACCATTGAATGCAGCCAGCGCTTCTGTGACTGAATGTGTGTGTGTGTGTGTGTGTGGTGGTGGGGGGGGGGGGGGTGAAGAGTCTTATTAAATTTGGGCTCCCCCAACTTAAGGACCCTCTGCATGGCCCTGACCTCTAGTGTTAGGTGTGCCCCCCACACCTATCCCCCTGTTAAGTGTAGGTAGAAGGTAGAATAGTGTTATACATAGGTTGGGGGTGATTACCAATATTCTAAGTATCAGCAATCATTTTCCATTTTCATAAAGTGCCAGAATCACCTAGCACAACTACTACTTATTTTAAGGATTCCAACGGAAGAAGAAAAAAAAACACAAATTATCAAACGCAAGGTGTCAAAGAAAAAGACAGAAGGAAAATAATTGAAAATGAAATAATAGAAGTATGTTTTTCCCTGAAACTAAGAAAAACAAACAAGAAAAAAACAAAAAAGCCTACTTCCTGATAGCTACACATAACAAAAATAATAACACTGCCGGTAAGTATAGTCTTATCCCATATTTATTCTACTGTCTGAAGTGCTTTACAAGTTGCTAGCCAGGGTCAATATGACATTCTAAACTACAAAAATATAGTAGTGCTTCTTTTTCATTCCATAAAAGAGAGAGGAGAAATGTATTTTCAGTTATTAACTATTACTATTCATGTCACTAAACTCATTAAAATAACTTGCAAATACTGTATATAGGATGCAGAGCACAAGTCATCCCATCTTATCATACATACATTTTTGTAATATATGTAAAAATACCTAAGCTTCAAACAGGACTAGATCACAAGAAAACAAATAAAATATCCCAATTGAGCAATTGAGTTAAAACTTGGGGGATACGTTGAAATAACTTTCCACAAGTTGAATATTGGTAAAATTACCAATATTCTGCTATAAGGCTCTGCCTAGTAGCAATAGTAGAGTATCAGAACATTTTACAGATATGTTGCTAACACCCTAACCTACCACCCTGCCGATACCAGAGCCACAATCTAACACTAACTTCCCCACCGGCCGCTTTCAGCTCTGCAAAATACAGGGCCGCCTTCAGAAATTTGTGGCTCCCCCCCCCAAAAAAAAGTGCTATATAAATACATAATAATAACATGGTAGAACATTTAACTATGACTATGGAAAGATTAGATTGTAAGCTCCACTGAGGATAGTCAGTGATGTGAGTATGTACTCTGCAAAGTGCTGCAGAAGGTGTCAGTGCTGTATAAATGTGTAATAATAATAATATGGTAGGACATTAGGCTTTGACTATGCTAAATACGTATAATAATTAGGGTGACACACTAATGGAATTCATGTAGAGATAGAGATAACAAGAGGAAATGAAGTTAAGATTAGAGACTGGGAGGGAAGGAGGAGAGGAGAGATGGAGGAGGTAAAGGGGAGACACAGCGAGAAAGAGAGAATGGAGACTGGTAGGGGATAGAAAACTACAGTCTAGCCTTGCAGCAATAGTGTCCTATGTCCTAATCTGGGTCAAAATACAACTGATATACTTGGTTATATGGCAATGAAGGTGATACATGGGGAAAGAAGGGCGGAGATCAAGACTTTGGAAACATTGAAATATTGGGGTGACACATTGTGGACATTCACTGCTATAGTGAGAATTCTGCAATACTTGGGGGACAGCACCACAGATATTTAAACCAGGAGTAACTATTATGAAAGAGAGAGAAAAAAGATTTTTTTGGGGGGGAGGGGGGGGGGGGGGTAGAGGTAGGTAGCAATGCATATCAGGTGTAAGCTAGCAGGATTCTGTGCAGAAAGAAAGGCATTTGCTGCTGTCAGAGTGCCCCAGCATCTCACACCGGCTTCAGTCATCTGTAGGGACAAATCATCACAGCCTGCCCTATCCAGAGACCAGAGGGGGTGACTGAATAGTGCAGACAGACCGTGCGTACAGATCCATTTATGAAGCAGCTTAGGACCATCCAGTGTGTGATGAAAGTAAACAAAATGCACTCAATTGATCCTCTCAGTGCCTCACCACCGTCCTCACCACTAGTATACATACCCCCTGGTTGGTCAGTGAATTAATGACCTAATAACAGAGGAATTCAGCTCTGACTGAAAAAAAAAAAAGCAGGCTATGATGGGTGGTGGTGGTGTGTGTGTGTGGGGGGGGGGGGGCACACCATTTGTGTGCAGCCCTGTCCCCTCCCCTTTTGACCCCTAGTAGTGCCAATGGTTTTCTTTGATCTGCTATAATTTATAACAAGGCTGTAACTATAGGGAAGCTGACTCTGCAACTGCAGGGGGCTCCAGAGCTGTGCGGCTGCTCTTACTATCCTTCCCTTCCTCTGATACAGGGGACTACCCTCCAGATCAGAAGTTTTTGTAGCTACACTTCTTATAGTGTATAGTGTAATCATGGCCACACTTGTTTTATTGCCCTTTGAAAATGGACCACCTTGCCATGAAGGTCACCAAGGAAAGGGAAATGAACGATGGGGGGGGGGGGGGGGCTATCAAAGTTTTGCTGGAGGGCCCAATGAATTGTAGCTATGCCAATGTGTTATAACCAAGAGTCAAGTCTTAAAGGAATACTTAAGTGAAAAAAAAAATTATTTTTACTCACCCGGGGCATCCATCAGCCCCCTGAAGCTATATTTGGGCCCTCGCAGCCCCGCTCCGATCGTCCTGCCCCCGCCGGCGGCTACTTCCGGGTCCGTATAGCAGCATAGAGGGTGATATAGCGGCTGGGCACGTGGAAAATCACTCGCGTTCCCAGCCTGTCGGCAGCTGTCGCCAAACCCGGAAGTAGCCGCCGGAGGGGGCAGGACGATCGGAGCGGGGCTGCGAGGGCACCATACAGCTTCAGGGGGCTGATGGATGCCCTGGGTGAGTAAAACTAATAATTTTTTTTCACTTAAGTATTCCTTTAAAGAGGAACTCCAATGAAAATAATGTAATAAAAAAAGTGCTTCATTTTTTACCATAATTATGTATAAATGATTTAGGCAGTGTTTGCTCATTGTAAAATCTTTCCTCTCCCAGATTCACATTCTGACATGTATTACATGGTGACATTTTTACTGTGGGCAGGTTATGTACCTGTTTCTAGCTGTTCTGGCCTTGCAGACAGTTGTAAACAGCCATTTCCTGTCTGTGAACATTGTTACATTGTGGAAGTTTGCCCAGAGTACCGCACGGTACCAGAGCCTTTTGTGGGAGGGGTTTCAGCACAAAATCAGTCATACAGCACCCCCTGATGGTCTGTTTGTGAAAATCATTATATTTCTCATGTAAAAGGGGGTATCAGCTACTGATTGGGATAAAGTTAAATTCTTGGTCGGAGTTTCTCTTTAAAGCTACCTCTTTCAAGCATTAGCTACACTTCATTCGATTTCTGCCACTAGGAGGAAGGAAGATAGGAGGAGTGAAAAAGCTGTCAGAGCAATTGCAGGAAAGCAGTGGGTAAAGTACAATTACAGACTGCTAACATTTGGGAAGAGCAGATAGCCATGGAATTACGGGGTTTTTAAATTCATCAGTATCTTAAACTCATAGATATAGTTTGAGATCTGCAGCACAGACATATAGATATACAAATCTTAAGCTAAACTTCAGTAACTTTATTTTCTATACCTTTGAAAAACACATTATAAGAAGCAAATATCTCCTACTGCCTTGGAGAGACATGGCAAAATTTACAGAAATCTCAACAATCAAATGCATTTTGTAAAACGTTTTTTTTTTTTCATTTTCTATCTTATGCACTGATTGAATGTAAGAAATAATGTATTCAAGTCCTGAAGTTATACTGTATGACTAATAAATGAGGATGTGTGGAGAGTTTGGACCTTTGGATATTAATTACCACCTTCTGAATTCAGGCCGAAACATAAAAAATTGATAAAAAATACAGGTCAAGCAAGCATTTTTAAAGTAATGAACTGAGCTCATTGTATATTTAGTATAAAAAAGAGTTTATCTGTTCTTTTCCAGGCAAAGAGAGTGCATTTAAAGATGTATTTTACATAGAAGAATCGCTGTACTGAATACCATTCTTATACACATATAGTCATCATTGTAACAGCAGAAAAATAAAATCCTAACATTTGAAAAAATAATTAAGCATCTGTGCTGATAAAAAGTCCTAAATTCCAAGGAGATGGACAAATTTCTGTGGAGCAACATTTCCACCTTTTAGCCAACGGGAGTCCCAAAACTTAGACGGTTGACCAACCAATTCCTTGTCACCATTTGCAGCCATTTTTATTCAATGAAAAATATATTTTCCAGGTTTCTAATTGGGCAGCCAGATGACTTTAGGTTTTAGATATCATAGCAGTGAACTGGCTGCTAATAGCATAAACAGAGACACATCACAACACAGTGCTTGCATTTCAAATGGATGCCAGCCTCTTATAAATCATCTAATATATAGTTAATGTTGTATACCATTGTGACATGCAGCTTTGTGAAGTAAAGCAGCTACTATTTTCACACTTTGTAAATACATCCCTTTAAGACTGTATACTGTGAAAACGATGCACTGAAATATTACATTGGACTTTGTACCTATCTATTTTATGTGTGCATCAAACCAAGTAACACCTGACAAATATGGCTTTGCAAATTCGGCCTAATTGGCTATTCACGAGACATAGTTCATGCAAATATGCATTTGCTTTCACTTGCCAAAGTTAGCAGGGTTAAAACCAATACCGCAAAGCGGTTGCCCTGCGAGAATTAGTTCATGCTACATTAGCACTATCCAAGAGTGCCAAATTAGGCCAAATTTGCAAAGCCAGATTTGTCAGGTATTACTTGGTTTGATGCACACATAAATTCTCTATAAAGTGTAGTGTTTCATTTCTATCTTTCTATCCCCCTTAGGAGGCGGGTGGTGGATGGCTTGTTCTAGGAGGTGAGAGCCCTGGAGCGGGCTGTCTGTGCCTGCCTCCCCCCCTTCGAGTGTTGTGTGAAAGCCAGCTCTACAAATCCTTAAGCAAGCTCATTTTTATCTTGGATATATCATAATGGTACATGCTAGGCTGGCTTCAGCATGTAGTGTTGGTGGTGGTATAGTGGTGAAGAGAGATACCTACCACGCACTCAGACCTGGGTTCAATTCCCAGCCAAGGTATGTAAGCTGGCTTTTGAAATACTACAATTCCATGGAAGATGAGACCCTCCTCCCTCCGGGAGGAGGAGAGGAGGAAGGAGGACTAAGGGAATAGTTAATAGGGTCTGTGGGCTAAGATATAGGATAAACAAGGTTGCTGTTATTTTAATTTTTCCAGCGGAATCCGGAATTCAGGAGAATTTCGTAAAAATTCAGCGGAATTTTCAAAGCGACGGAATTTAGTGCTGACGGAATCCGTGAATTCCGGCGGAAAGGAATTTGCTGGTTCCGATCATCCCTATGGATTACTCCACTTTTGGGGGTATGCAGCATAGCTGTTAGCTGCTATACAAGACAATATATTGAGACACTTGTACATTGCATGTTCAAGAAGAAATAAAAATTGCAAATAGCATCAAAAGCTTCTTAAAGGTTCACTATGTCGAAAAAATTGTAAAATTTAAAGTATGTGCAAACATATACAAATATGAAGTATGTTTTTTTCCAGAGTAAAATTAGCTACAAATTACTTTTCTCCTATGTTGCTGTGACTTACAGTAGGTAGTAGAAATCGGATTTATTTATTTTCAAACGCACTTTGGGAATGGCAGTTGCTATGTCCAACTGCCAAAAAACTGTGCAGCGAGCAGGGCAGCTGGCCAGCATCATTGTTTAAATCCTTTTTAGGGAATATCTTTATAAAGAATAAAGGTCATGCTGAGAATGCCCTATAAAGAGATGGACTAGTCCAAAACCTGTCGCTTCTGTCAGATTTCTACTACCTACTGTAAGTGACAGCAACATAGGAGAAAAGTAATTTATGGCTCAGTTTACTCTGGAAAAAACGTACTTCTTATTTGTCTATGTTTGCACATATTTTAAATTTCAAAATTGTTCGCCATAGTATCCCTTTAAGGCACCAATATAAAGTAGTAGTGCATCTGATATATTATGAGCAAAACGTCACGCTATTATTTGAATTGAGCATACAGGTGAACATAGCCGACAGCCCACTGGGGAAATGATTACAAATGTGGATGCTAAATATATAGTTTGTATAGGCATATTGGGGCCTACTTAATGTTAGTGGAAGGGTCGGGTCTGTAGTGATCTTTGGCTCCAGATAGTGAAGCATATAGACAAAGTTAAGTATCATGTAGTGGGGGAAGAAAAAAGGACGAGGTATACTTGCCACCGATGGTCAGTGTTATTGATCTTGATCTTGGCGCCTAGGAGAGCTGCGGCGGTAAAGATTGTTATCAAAGAAATCTGCCGCCATTCTTGGATTTTCAAAAAAATGTGTCTTCCCTTCATGAATTACTGGAAGTCTGGCAGGGTAGATCATAGAGTATGGAATTCCTTTCCCCCGAAGTTTGTGCTTGATATCCATGAATGTAGATCATCGTTTCTGCAGAGCCAGTGAGAAATCTTAGAAAAGCTGGATTTTAGCATTTTCGTAGGTCAAGTCTCCCTTTCCTCTGGCAAGGCGTAGGACTGCATCTCTATCCTTGAAGTTAAGGAAACAAGCAATGAAGGGTCTTGGTGCAGCTCCCGGTGCTGGAGCACGGCCCAGTATCCTATGGGTGCGCTCAACAGCAAAGAGATTAGAAAGTCCGCCCATACCTAGGGTATCTCTCACCCATCCCTCTAGGAATCCCTCTGTATCAGGGCCTTCGGCGCGTTCAGGTAGGCTTATCATGCGTATGTTGTTTCGACGCAACAGATTCTCCATGTCGTCTATTTTCTCCAAGGTGTGTGCCAGATATCTGCAGATCTTGTATTTGGCGTGGCATGTGGCGAGTAGTATCCTCCAAATCAGATATTCTCTTTTCAGCTTCTGTTGCACGTTGGCGCAGCTTAGAGAGATCCTGACGTAGCAGGCCTACTTCCACCCTTATCTCCTCCCTTTTGTTTGTGAAACAGGTTTTAGATTCGGATATTGCCGAGAGCAGATTAGTATATATGGTAGATAGTGTAAGTTCCTCGGTATCTTCAGTGTTTGATGCAGCTCCTGGAACTAGAGTTGGCAGTTCTGTGTCGCTGCTAAAGCTCTCGTTGAATCGATCTGCTGCCTCAGTTGCGCTGCTGCAGGCCTCGGTGCCATTTTGGGTTTCTGTCCATTGGAATCAGGCTAGCTTATCAGCTGCAGATTGTTGCCCTTTCATCATGGTTCACTGGGGAAGGGTCATCAGCGTAATCACCAGGGTGCTCAGCTATGTTTGGTGCCAAAAATAGTGATGTGTCCTTGGATGGAAGCCTCAGATTTAGCGGTATAGGAGGAGCTCTGCTAGCCTATGTCTTGCTGCATTGAGCTCTGGTTCTGCTCCCCTTCCCATGTATTTTTGCTTAGTAAAAAGTTCAGGAAAATCTAAACTTTTTTTTCCTGTGAAATTAGTTTTATTTCAAAATAGCACTTCCTACTGATTACACCAAAGCAGGTTAACATGGCGATGGAGGCACCCTGTTACAAATGGTTACACTATGGACGGCAATGCTAAAAGCAATGATTAGCATCCATAATCAGTAATTTGGGCACCCGGAGTTGATTGATAAAATAGCAGGCACTGGGGCCTTCCACTATGCAAATTGTCCAGTGCCTGCTATTTACCATTTATAGATACAATTTACTGTTTATAGCCGCTAATCATGACTTTCAACATTGCCTTGTATGTCCGCAAACATATCAGGGGTTAGTATTAGGAGTGTGTGTGGGGGTCCTTAGGGGTTAAGGTTAAGCAGGGGGGGTGGGGAGTCAATATTAAGACACCGGGAGAGTGGGGGTAAGGTTGGGACCAGGTGGGGATTTTAAGGTTAGACACCACCAGGGTATTTAACAGTATGCAAAGATACGTTACCTGTGTCATTTCTACTGTATTTGTACATTTAGAAAAATATGTTTTTCCATCTCTCAGGAACAAACTATTTTAACAGGATTCATGCAGATTTTAACCGTATTAAAGGTATCTTTTACAGATTGAAACAGATACAAACAAATGGAAATGGTTGACAGACATTGTGAACATATTCTCTATCTTAAAACTGGATTTTTCCTTCTCCTGTTCACCTAAAAAAGTGTATTTGGTGCCATGTGAGATAAAAGTGAAATATTTCCTATCATTTACTGTTTACTGCTTCAGCAGAATCTCTGTGCAGCTGTGAGAAGTGGAAATATACACTCATGCCTCAGTTAATCTCCTAATTGAAAGATTAGTGTGCAAGGTAAGCCTGATTATAGATGGTGCTAATGAAATGGTAGCGGTAAAGGAGAAAATGGCATGTTTATTGCAATCCCTTATCTGTCACAGCTGTAAATTAAAGGATATTTGCCCATTGCAAATGCTGGAACTGGTTAGCTTATGGGTGGAACTGCATCTGCAAAACCGATAAAATCTGGATGAACTGTGTATGAGCATTTTATCTTTTTTTTCAGCAAGCAATAAAACAACCTACTAGAAATCATACTATCAATCCTCAAACTGTAATCCTAATAAGTTCAGTAGGCTACCCAAAAATATTTTAACATTTGTAATAAATCACCCTGGATGCTCAAACACTATGGGCTTGATTCAGTAAATGGTGCTAACCCAGTTAGCACGCCTTAAGACTTTGGGCGTGATAACTAGGGTGCTAACTGGGTTATCACCGTTTACTAAATTTACATTGCGTGCAAAGTCCCACACTGAAAACTTTGCGTGAGCACAGCGCGGTGTGCGCAAAATGTAGCATCGCGGTGCGACGAAAACGGTGCGTTGATGCGCCTATAAGGTCGCATTGGGTGCGACTTTAACGTCACATGGTGCGACGTTAAGGTCGCACCCAATGCGACCTTATAGGCGCATCGGGTGAGCTGTTTTTTGCTGTGCGCGCGCAAAGTTTTGCGCATGGGACTGTGCGCGCGATGTGAATTTAGTAAAGGGTGCTAACCCAGTTAGCACCCTAGTTATCATGCCTAAAGTCTTTAGATGTGAATTTATCATGCCTAAACTAACTTTAGGCGTGATATAGGGCTTTCCACAGGCATGCTAACACTTAGCACTGTTTACTGAATCGAGCCCCTTATGTAGTTTATGTATGCAATGATCAAACTTTGTAAAAGTTTTACTGTACAAACCACTGGAGGGATGAACAAACTATTAGAGATGGGCCGAACGGTTCGCCGGCAAACTTTGGGGGTTCGCGTTCGCCTGCATCAGGCGAACTTTTGCGGAAGTTCGATTCGCCCCATAATGCTGTATTGAGCAAAATTTTTAGCCTCCATTTCACTGTCAGCAGACATGTTATTGTCAAACACACTGCTAGAGAACCCGCCCACCCTCCCTTCAAGCTAGGTCCTTTATACCATTTGACTCAGTTGTCTGGCTACACTAATTAGTTATGGGACAGCTGCTACACACTCTGCTAGGGAGATTTTAATTGGCCACCCTCCACCTTCTACCCTTCTACCTCCTACCGGAGGGAGGAGGGTCTCTTCTGCCAGGGAATTATACTATTTTAAAAACCAGTATATATCATACCATAGCTGGGAATACATACATGAGTATACATCATACCATAGCTGGGGATACATACATGAGTATACATCATACCATAGCTGGGAATCGAACCCAGATCTCACTGTGTGGTGGGCACGTCACCCTAAGCACTGTACCACTACAGAAGTAAGTGAAGCTAGCCTAAAATTTAACATTTATGCTCAATGCAATAGAACCATTAGGTTGCTTAAAGCAGAACTTTAGTGAGAGGTATATGGAGGCTGCCATATTGATTTCCTTTTAGGCTATACCAGTTGCCTGGCAGCCCTGCTGATCTATTTGGCTGCAATAGTGTGAATCACACCAGAAACAAGCATGCAGCTAATCTTGTCAGATCTTACAAAAATGTCAAACACCAGATCATACCATAGCTGGGAATCGAACCCAGATCTCACTGTGTGGTGGGCACATCACCCTAAGCACTGTACCACTACAGAAGTAAGTGAAGCTAGCCTAAAATTTAACATTTATGCTCAATGCAATAGAACCATTAGGTTGCTTAAAGGAGAACTGTAGTGAGAGGTATATGGAGGCTGCCATATTGATTTCCTTTTAAGCTATACCAGTTGCCTGGCAGCCCTGCTGATCTATTTGGCTGCAGTAATAATAATAATCCAAACATTTGTATAGTGCTTTTCTCCTGTCGGACTCAAAGCGCTCAAGAGCTGCAAGCCACAGGGACGCGCTCAAGAGGCCACCCTGCAGTGTTAGGGAGTCTTGCCTTGAACTCCTTACTGAATAGGTACTTGACCTAGCCAGGATTCAAACCCTGGTCTCCCATGTCAAAGGCAGAGCCCTTAACCAGTACACTATCCAGCCACTGTAGTGTGAATCACACCAGAAACAAGCATGCAGCTAATCTTGTCAGATCTTACAAAAATGTCAAACACCAGATCTGCTGCATGCTTGTTCAGGGTCTAGGGCTAAAAGTATTGGAGGCAGAGGATCTGCAGGATAGCCAGGTAACTGGTATTGCTTAAAAGGAAATCAATATGGTAGCCTCCATATACCTTTCACTACAGTTCTCCTTTAAGCAACCTAATGGTTCTATTGCATTGAGCATAAATGTTAAATTTTAGGCTAGCTTCACTTACTTCTGTAGTGGTACAGTGCTTAGGGTGACGTGCCCACCACACAGTGAGATCTGGGTTCGATTCCCAGCTATGGTATGATCTGGTGTTTGACATTTTTGTAAGATCTGACAAGATTAGCTGCATGCTTGTTTCTGGTGTGATTCACACTACTGCAGCCAAATAGATCAGCAGGGCTGCCAGGCAACTGGTATAGCTTAAAAGGAAATCAACATGGCAGCCTCCATATACCTCTCACTACAGTTCTCCTTTAAGCAACCTAATGGTTCTATTGCATTGAGCATAAATGTTAAATTTTAGGCTAGCTTCACTTACTTCTGTAGTGGTACAGTGCTTAGGGTGACGTGCCCACCACACAGTGAGATCTGGGTTCGATTCCCAGCTATGGTATGATGTATACTCATGTATGTATCCCCAGCTATGGTATGATGTATACTCATGTATGTATTCCCAGCTATGGTATGATGTATACTGGTTTTTAAAATAGTATAATTCCCTGGCAGAAGAGACCCTCCTCCCTCTGGTAGGAGGGAATAGGTAGAAGGGGTGGGGGGTGGAGGCCAATTAAAATCTCCCTAGCAGAGTGTGTAGCAGCTGTCCCATAACTAATTAGTGTAGCCAGGCAAATGGTATAAAGGACCTTGCTTGGAGGAGGGTGGGCGGGTCCTCCAGCAGTGATGTGTATTTCACTCAATTAGGTGTGGCTCCAGGTATTAGAGCTTTTGAAACATGTTTTCTATCATTTTTCCAGTTGATAGAATTTTTTTAAACTTTCAAAGTTCGCCTCCCCATTGAAGTCTATTGCGGTTCGCGAACTTTTTCGCGAACCGAACCTTTCGCGGAAGTTCGCGAACAGGGTTCGCGAACCTAAAATCGGAGGTTCGGCCCAACTCTACAAACTATATGAATGCCAGATGACCTCTGACACCATGAAGAAACCCATTGTTATGTTTTCACAATCTTGATCTTAAAGAGACTCCGTAACAAAAATTGCATCCTGTTTTTTATCATCCTACAAGTTCCAAAAGCTATTCTAATGTGTTCTGGCTTACTGCAGCACTTTCTGCTATCACAGTCTCTGTAATAAATCAACTTATCTCTCTCTTGTCAGACTTGTCAGCCTGTGTCTGGAAGGCTGCCAAGTTCTTCAGTGTTGTGGTTCTGTGATGCATCTACCCCTCCAGGCCCCTCTCTGCACACTGCCTGTGTATTATTTAGATTAGTGCAGCTTCTCTCTGCTCTCTTATCTTTTACAAGCTGGATAAATCCTCCTCTGAGCTGGCTGGGCTTTCACATACTGAGGAATTACATACAGGCACAGCTGTCTGCACTCTGCAGGAAGAAACAGCCTGACACTTCAGTGGAAGATAGCTGCAGGGGGAAAGAAACACACAAATGATCTCTTGAGATTCAAAAGGAAGGGTGTATACAGCCTGCTTGTGTATGAATGTATTTTCTATGTGTGGACATACTGTACATCAACCTACTTCCTGTTTTGGTGGCCATTTTGTTTGTTTATAAACAAACTTTTTAAAACTGTTTTTAACCACTTTTAATGCGGCGAGGAGCGGCAAAATTGTGACAGAGGGTAATAGGAGATGTCCCCTAACGCACTGGTATGTTTACTTTTGTGCGATTTTAACAATACAGATTCTCTTTAACTAAATGTCAGACAGAACTGGTATTTTAATATATACTAATTAATGTCAAAAAACAACCTCACACCTTAGAATACATCATACAACAGTCCCACAATTTATTTTGTTTTTAGCTCTTATCTGTTTTAGTAAGTCACAACCATGAATTATGGCTATTTGTTTTTATATTAGGTCTATATTTAGGTCAGATAGAATTTACAATGTTACCCAGAGTTTGGTATTACCATAGTAGTAGTGAGATACCTATAAGAGACCTCCAGAGTTAGTACAACACAGCTACATACTTCCGTATGGTGGCCCTCTTTTTGATGCAATGTACATTTCTGGTAGGCCGTAAACAATGACTTTGTGTAGTGGGAGTAAGACCAGAGATAGCTTGGGCATTAAAATGGGAAGTTTTCTGTGTAGTAACTAGCAGTAGAGACAGGCAATGGAATGAAGCTTGTTAAAGGCAGAGGGTTGTTATCTTTTTTTTTCAGTTATAGAGTTATTCTTCAAAACTTTCCAGCCATAAATCATGCAGGTCTTAGAGTGCTTACACACCTTTGACTGATGTCGCCTGACGAGCTTCGGGACCGGATCCCCCAGGTGACATCACGGGGCTGGCCTGAACAGAAGCAAAGTCAGCTGTATGGCTGATGACACGCTCTGTTGCGGGGAGGCGAAAGAATGGGGGAGCGACATGTGCAAGACGTCAGGGAGCAGCGTGCACAATTAAGTTGTCCATCGCTGCATTGTCTGGATTGCTGTGGAATGACTGTTGGGGTCGCTGTACACACGCATCATCATCTGCGGTGGTCATTATCGTCTCCCTCAGACAACTTTGATCATGCATGTGTATGTGCCTTTAGGGCAGGGGCCAGGAACCTTTGTGGCAGAGAGAGCCATGAACGCCACATATTTTAACCACTTGCTGACCGCCCACAGCCAATTGGCGGCGGCTAAGTGGCACCCACAGGGGGCGGTACCTGGGGGACTGAATTGCAGGGGATCGCGTGCAGTAATCACCGTACCGTACAGTAATCACTGCGCGCACCCGCCGGCATTAGGCTCCACCCACCCGCAACGTCAACCCGCCGGCCAATTAGCAGCGCCGGCGGGTTGTTAACCCCTGATCTGCCACATAGTAAGTGTATAATACGCTTTGTAATGTATACAAAGCGTATTATCCAGGCTGCCTCCTGCCTTGGTGGTCCCAGTGATCAAGGGACCACCAGGGCAGGAGGCAGCCCCCCTGGCAAGCACACACAAACACTGATCCTGCCCCCCCTGCCCCCTGATCACCCACAGCACCCCTAAGAACCCCCCCTGATCACCCCCCAGACCACTGTTTGCACCCAATCACCCCCTTAATCACCCATCAATCACCCCCTGTCACTATCTGTCAATGCTATTTTTTAGATGAGGTCCTAAACTACCCCCTGGGGGCTCCTGATCACCCCCCACACCCTTAGATCCTCCCCAGCCCCACTCCCCGTGTACTGTATACATCTATTCTCCCCTGTAATTACCCACTGATCACCTGTCAATCACCCCCTGTCACCACCTGTCACTGCCACCCCTCAGATCAGACCCTAATCTGCCCCATGCGGGCACCTGGTCACTCGCCCACACCCTCAGATCGCCTGCAGACCCCCCTCCTCAGATCACCTCCCAAGTGCATTGTTTGCATCTGTTTTCCCCTCTAATCACCCACTGATCACCCATCAATCACCCCCTGTCACCACCTGTCACTGCTACCCATCAGATCAGACCCTAACTGCCCCTTGTGGGCACCCAATTCCCCGCCCACACCCTCAGATCGCCCTCAGACCCCCCCCCATCACCTTGCAAGTGCATTGCTTGCATCTATTCTCCCCTCTAATCACACCCTGATCACCTATCAATCACCCTCTGTCACCACCTGTCACTGCTACCCATCAGATCAGACCCTAATCTGCCCCTTGCGGGCACCCAAACACCCGTCCACACCCTCAGATTGCCCTCAGACCCCCCCTATCACCTCCCCAGTGCATTTACATCTGTTCTCCCCTCTAATCACCCACTGATCACCCATCAATCACCCCGTCACTGCTACCCATCATACCCATCATATCAGACCCTCATCTGCCCCTTGCGGGCACCCAATCACCAACCCAAACCCTCAGATCCCCCTCACACCCCCTTCCGATCACTTCCCCAGTGCATTGATTGCATCTATTCTCCCCTCTAATCACCCCCTGAGACACCCAACAATCACCTCCTATCATCCACCCCACCACAGTGACACAATTGTTTTCCCTGATCACTGCTGGTCTCTACGACTTAATTTTGAGACCAACCGTTATGCCACACAATACGCAACCACCAATCCAAGAAGCTACCATGCCCAGCCTTTTCGATGGAAACCACTCCAAGTTTCTGAATGTAACATTTTTTGGGGCCTTCTCCTTAACATGGGTCTATTCAAAAAGAATGTATTGCGGTCTTACTGGTCTACACACCCAATACATCACATGCCCATGTTCTCTGCTGCCATGTCCAGGTCACCATTTGAGAACATCCTGCGCTTCCTGCACTTCAGTGCCACAACAACCTGTCATCTAAGAGGCCACCCTGCTTATGACTTGTTCCATAAAATTCGGCCCCTCATAGACCACCTGTCATCAAAATTTGCAGATGCTTATATCCCTTGAACAGTCATTTTGAGGCATTTGGTTTCCAGACTACTCCTCATGGTTTTGGGTCCCTAAAATGCCAGGGCAGTATAGGAACCCCACAAGTGACCCCATTTTAGAAAGAAGACACTCCAAGGTATTCCGTTAGGTGTATGAGGAGTTCATAGAAGATTTTATTTTTTGTCACAAGTTACTGGAAAATGACACTTTGTGAAAAAAAACAATAAAAATCAATTTCCGCTAACTTGTGACAAAAAATAAAACCTTCTATGAACTCACCATACTCCTAACGGAGTATGTTGGGGTGTCTTCTTTCTAAAATGGGGTCACTTGTGGGGTTCCTAAACTGCCCTGGAATTTTAGGGGCTCTAAACCGTGAGGAGTAGTCTGGAAGCCAAATGCCTCAAAATGACCTGTGAAATCCTAAAGGTACTCATAGGACTTTGGGCCCCTTAGCGCACCTAGACTGCAAAAAAGTGGCACACATGTGGTATAGCCGTACTAAGGAGAAGTAGTATAATGTGTTTTGGGGTGTATTTTTACACATACCCATGCTGGGTAGGAGAAATATCTCTGTAAATGGACAATTGTGTGTAAAAAAAATAAAAAATAATCTAATTTACAGAGATATTTCTCCCACCCAGCATGGGTACGTGTAAAAATACACCCCAAAACACATTATACTACTTCTCCTGAGTACGGCGATACCACATGTGTGACACTTTTTTGCAGCCTAGGTGCGCTAAAGGGCCCAACGTCCTATGAGTACCTTTAGGATTTCACAGGTCATTTTGAGGCATTTGGTTTCTAGACTACTCCTCATGGTTTAGGGCCCCTAAAATGCCAGGGCAGTATAGGAACCCCACAAGTGACCCCATTTTAGAAAGAAGACACCCCAAGGTATTCTGTTAGGTGTATGGTGAGTTAATAGAAGATTTTATTTTTTGTCACAAGTTACCAAAGCATCATTTTTAGCTTCATTTTTAGCTAAGCTCCACCCATCAAAAACTGCCTGGGCTTTTTTTTCCCTGATGCTGTGCAAAGCATGATGGTATTTTCTATGTTGTTATTCATGTTGCCTAGCAACTGGGAGGGGTGATCAGCACACAGGACATTTGGAACTGTGTCTCATGCTCCCTGTCACCTTGTTTCAACCAAAAAGATGGCTGCCCTCATGAGATCAAACATTTGCCTGTTCTTTTAAAACAGGATGGGTAAGAGATTATATTACCTAACTATTTTAATTAACATAACTAATGTAACTTAATGACAGTATATTTGTTTAGAGTGAAGTTCCTCTTTAAAGGAGTTGTCAGGCAAATTGTAATAAAATAAACGCTACTTACCGGCGGCTTCTTCCAGCCCCAAGCTCCCAGGGCCTCCCTCGCCGCAGCTCTGCCCGCAGCCATTTGCTGGAGCTCTGACCCGGTCCCCGGCGATGACGTCAGAGCAACCTGGAGGTCGCTCTGTACTGCGCCTGCGCAATCGGCGCTGTCAATCACTTCACTCCGGCCCACGTGGCGGTGATTGACAGTGCCGATCGCGCAGGCGCAGTACAGAGAGACCTCCAAGGTCGCTCTGACGTCATCGCTGGGGACCGGGTCGGAGCTCCGGCAAACAGCTGCGGGCAGAGCTGCTGCGAGGGAGGTCCTAGGAGCTTGGAGCTGGAGGAAGCCCCCGGTAAGTAGCGTTTATTTTATTACAATTTGCCTGACAACTCCTTTAAGTGGTTAAAATGTTAATTCTGTGAGAGCCATACAATTTCAAACTAAATAAAAGTACAATTGGAGCGGCCATTAGTTTTGGGAGAGTGCTAGAAAGCTAGTAGTGCATGCTGCAGCAGTAGCGTGCCTACATTGTAAATTTTACTTGCGCTGCCACACTAAGCTGCACTTGAGTGGTGCAGCTTAGTGAATCAACCTCTACTGATTTGTCTGTGAGCCAGATGCAGCCATCAAAAGAGCCACATCTGGCTTCCGAGCTATAGGTTCCCTACCCCTGCTTTAGGGGGTTAGTTAAGGCATGCACAGTACAGGCTTTTATTGCCTATACTGTATCCAGCAAAGCTGTATCTTTTATGTATTGCAAACCTTCCTACAGCTTGGATTTATATGTTATTTGTTTTTGCTATAGTTGTTATTAATTGTTAAAGCTACACCAGTCCAGGTATACAAGCATACAAGTAGTAGGAGTGAAGTAGGGAGGAGGCGGTGCCCCAAAAAATCAAAATAAAAAAAATCAAAAATTAATAAATAGTAAAAAGAAAGCTCTTGGGTCCAGCATCAAAGAGCCTGAGTGAGGACAGGGGGTTTTTCTCACAGGTTTTTCCTGCACAGGGGGCAGAGATGGAACTATGGTAGCGGGATCCGCTGGAGGGACACAGAGAGAGGAGCCAGGAGGATGCCGGGAGACCTTGCAGCCTACGGTGGGCTGGAGAAAGCCCCAGGTAAGTGAAATCTTTTAATTTAAGTCACTGCTCAGGGTCCTTTTAAAGAAGCGTGTATTCAGGCTTCATTCACTATCCCTATATTGCTCCCATATGAACAATTGCTTTATAAAAATGCACTTTTAATTATGCATTGTGGCTGAATAAAGAAATAGATGATCAATAAAGCCTACTAGGACACACTGGGCCACATTGCAGAATCCGTGTTTTTTTTGGTCTCTTTACTGTCAATGAACCACCCCAGACCGACCATAAGGGCTGGAAAACCTGGAAAAATTGCCTGCTCTCCCGTGAACATGCACACACAAAGCTTGCCACCGAGAGGAGTAACATTAATGTCCTGAGAGTGTCAACTAGTAAAAACAATGCGCAGTACAGCCCGGCGGACGTTTGATGACGTCAGCGCGCCGGCGTGGGACGCAGAAGTGCCGGGCCTTGGAGCGCAGAAGAGCCCGACCTGGCAGCCGGCCTGGCCAGGTCGGGTTGGCCACCGGAGACCACCGGGAGCCTGCGGAGCGGCGGCGAGGGCACCTCCTGCCTGCCACGGGCTGGAGGAAGCCCCAGGTAAGTGGAAATTAATTTTTATTTTTTAGCCACCCTCCCTGAACCTTCCCTTTAAGATTAGTAACTGCTCCTCCAGCACGAGATCCACCAACATAGGTGCAACATAAGTGTGTGTTTTGTCCCCTGGACTTCGTTAAGATCATTTAATTTGAAGATGACAACAATCATCTGCCTCATCAGTGGCAATGGAGAGCATGCTTACTGTAGCAAGATAAAGAGGATCTGCAACTGGTGCAAGGGCAATAATCTCATCCTTAAAGGGAAGGTTCAGGGAGGGTGGGTAAAAAATAAAAATCAAATTCCACTTACCTGGGGCTTCCTCCAGCCCGTGGCAGGCAGTAGGTGCCCTCGCCGCCACTCCGCAGGCTCCCGGTGGTCTCCGGTGGCGCGCCCGACCTGGCCAGGCCGGCTGCCAGGTCGGGCTCTTCTGCGCTCCAAGGCCCGGAACTTCTGCGTCCCACGCCGGTGCTCTGACGTAATCGGACGTCCTCCGGGCTCTACTGCGCATGCGCAGAACTACTGCGCATGCGCAGTAGAGCACGGAGGACGTCCGATGACGTCAGAGCGCCGGCGTGGGACGCAGAAGTTCCGGGCCTTGGGACGCAGAAGAGCCCGACCTGGCAGCCGGCCTGGCCAGGTCGGGCGCGCCACCGGAGACCACCGGGAGCCTGCGGAGCAGCGGCGAGGGCACCTCCTGCCTGCCACGGGCTGGAGGAAGCCCCAGGTAAGTGGAATTTGATTTTTATTTTTTGCCCACCCTCCCTGAACCTTTCCTTTAAAGGAATACTTAAGTGAAAATAAAAAAAATGATTTTTTACTCACCTGGGGCTTCCCTCAGCCCCCTGCAGCTGTCCGGTGCCCTCGCAGCCTCGCTCCAATTCTTCTGTCCCCGCCGGCAGCAACTTCCGGGTTCGGCAACAGCCGCCGACAGGCTGGAAACGCGAGTGATTCTTTGCGTTCCCAGCCACAATATATCGCCCCCTATGCTGCTATTGCAGCAAGAAGGCAATAGCAGCATAGGGGGCGATATATTGTGGCTGGGAACGCGAAGAATCACTCGCGTTCCCAGCCTGTCGGCGGCTGTCGCCGGCTGTCGCCGAACCCGGAAGTAGCTGCCAGCGGGGACAGAAAGATCGGAGCGAGGCTGTGTGGGCACCGGACAGATGCAGGGGGCTGAGGGAAGCCCCAGGTGAGTAAAAATCATTTTTTTTATTTTCACTTAAGTATCCCTTTAACATTGGAACAGCTGTTGAACTGATTATGTACACCCTTCCACTCTCCATCCAGTCCTCATTGGCATGATCAAAGCCTCCAGGGTACTGAGCATTGGCACAACCATAACTAATGACCTAAGGTGTGTGTGTGTGTGTGGGGGGGGGAGGACACCACTAAAATTAAGAAGAAGGCATAGCAAAGGTTATTGTTTTTGCTGCAACTGAAAAGATTTGAAATCTCACGTGACCTACTCATCCATTTTTATACCCTTGTTGAATCCATCCTTTGCTCCTCCCTCATAGTTTGGTATGCTGGAGCAATTGCTAACGACAAGTACAAACTCCATAGAGTAATTAGTGCTGCGGAAAAGAGCATTGGATCACCCATGCCACCTCTAGTCCTCCTTCACACTGCCAGAATGAGGAGGGCCACCAGGATTTTACATGATCTCTCCCACCCAGGCAGTCGCTTTTTTGAGTTTCTCCCATCAGAGCAACACTCTCAGAGCCATCCCCTCCAGAACCACTAGTTGCAGGTGCACCTTCTTCCCCAGACAGTCCTCCTACTGAACTCTAGACCCCCTTGCCAGGCCAACGGCACTCTGGCCCCAGAACAGCACTATTTTCCTAGGTGCCCACACCCTAGCTGTTTGGAGTTCTTGCTTGTCCCCTTTGCTCTGTATGTAATATTCTCATGCCTGTATCAATATATACTGTATGTCTAATGTTGTTAACACTATGCCTGTCTTATGTATTACTGCCATTGCCATCTGTACCACAAATAATTCTAGGTATGTCATTCGGTGTGCGTGGCGAATAAAGGTGATTCTGATTCTCTGATTCTGATTTGGAGAGTATTGTCAAATATTTAAAAAATGTTGATATGTGTTCATAGATATAACCAGTGATGTAGCTATAAAACTGGTGATACATATTTTGCTTGCATTGTGGACTTCTATCTCCCTCTTGCAAACAGCAATGCAATTTATTTCCATCTTGATGATAAATGCATATTTAACAGATAGCCTTGTCAGAGGCAAAGTGACAAAATAAGTATTTTAATATAATGCTATTTTCAATATTCTCCAGAGACTACTGAAAAGAAGTGGGACACGTATTATGCACTATTATGTTAGGCATTGCCACTTTCAATGCTGCATTCATATTTGTTAATCTAAGAAATCGTTCCTAAGTGCGAGCAACACTGAAGAAGCTGTTATGCATTATGAAAGAACTGGACACAAACACATTTTAGGGAAAAAAAAACATATTTATTTTTCTGTTAAGAATACTCACAAACAGTACTTCACTTCTTGTTTTTGCATGGATTATTTGAGCATAACAAAAAAAAAAAAAAAAAAAAAAAACAGTAGTAACCTGATTTCTTGACTTCCCAAACTTCAAAATGTTCTTGAGGCCAGAGACCAACTAGCAGCACAGTGATTTGAAAAACTCTTGCTAATGTAATGCTATGGGAAACTTTTTAAAAAATCATATCCCTCAAGTGGGACCGCACATTACATTAGCCAGAGCTTTTCAAATCACAAGTGCTTACAAAAGGCTTAGAAACGTGAACTAGTGGGTTCCAGCCCTAAATGTTTAATTACCACGTTGGGCTTTAGTTGAATGTGTAACATTCCACCAGCCATGGCCATTTCACCTCTTTTATAAAGGAAAAGTACTGTATAATTATTAGAATGATGTCAGTCTTTTGCACTGTGTATTCAACTATTTTATTGACAATACAGTAGAGATAATACATTTTCAAAGGAAAATATGTTCTTCAAGGAAAATTCATGGAGAATACTCAGAATAACATGATCTAGTACTTCTCTGTTTGCCAAGTCATAATCAATGTTCATAGACAGTTAAAAGGAGATAGTATCACATGATCAGGATCAAATCATCACAGGTGTACAGATTGATCAATTGACTAATTAATTTTGCTTCTCTGATCATTCTCAAAGCAGAAGAAATTCTCCTAAGAGAATTTATTATTTAGTCTAATGAAACATTTAAAATTAAACACAATGCTACATCATTTTCATTTCTAAAGCATAAGAAATAAGATAACATAGCCCAGAAAGGTTTCATTGCAAGGGAAACTTAATTAAATTTTTATTGTTCATGAATTTATCTGAATTTATCTGAATTAATCTAAAAATTGATTATTAAACTGAATCACTAAGTTCCTTCCTCCAAAATTAAATCACTTCACCAGTAGCTGCTACTTAAACTAAATATCCATATAAATACAGTGGGATGTGAAAGTTTGGGCAACCTTGTTAATCATCATGATTTTCCTGTATAAATTGTTGGTTGTTACGATACAAAATGTCAGTTAAGCTCTCTGTTGGTGGGGTCTGATTGCTCCCCGTGTGTTTATTTTTTTTATAAATATTTTTGTTATTTATTTGATAATACATTTTACTAAAATGTTTTCCCCTAGGTCCGCCCTGCCTCTGCCCGCCAATCACTGTGATCAGCTGTCATAGGCTTCAGCCTATGACAGCCGATCACCTCTGATCCCCCTCTGATCTTCTTAATGTAACCACACACCCCCACCCACCCACCCATTGGCAACAGTCTACAGCATAGTTAAGGAGGAATAAGAACAATTTTCAGGGATGGTGTTTTACTGTGTTTCACCTGATGATGGTAGTAAAGATTTAAATTGTGATGGACTTCTGCTGCCTAGGTGACCTTCTCCAGCTTATGGAAAAATTATAAAAACAAATTTACGCAGAGTAATGCAGAGGCGCCAATAGGATAAAAGTCACTAAAAAGTTTAAAACGTAAGGGCTGTGTGACACAGAAGTGCCAAGCAATCTCTTGACTCCGTGCTGTGTATCACTCCTGTAGTTTATTGCCTGAAGAAGCGGGACTTTGCCTGCAAAACGCGTTGCAACTTTTCTTGGGCATATATGAATAAATTGTCTACTACTCTATATCGACACTACATGTGTCTGTTTTGGGCCAGTTGGTCCACCACCGCAGCCCTTACGTTTTAAACTTTTTAGTGACTTTTATCCTATTGGTGCCTCTGTACTACTCTGCGTATTTAGAAGTCCACCCTTGATGGAAGGGTGTTTTACCCTTACCTTTCTCCTATCCACAGAGAGCATCATCTGAGTGGGGACAGGCTTGTTCTCCCCACCTGCCTTTTCAGTGGTTGCCTTGGAGGTAACCCTGGTTTGTAAGTATAATACTTCATATTGCATCCCCCTTTTGTCTTATACATACTACACTATATTGGGCTCTCGGTCTTCTACCCTTTTTATATTAATTTTTTTTTGTTTTGCCTGAAGGTGATATCTGGAGCTTTATGAATTTGTAAGTTTCCACAAGCAGGTACTCCCCGTTAGCCTGAGGACCAATTATTTAACAGTTATGGATGGCCTACCTACGGGCATTTCCTACACTCAGGCCTTGCCAGAATATTTGATTGCTACTAGGCCTGAGTGCTGCTAAGTTTCAGGTGCATGTAATATCGGCGCCGCTCAGTTCGGCGCGGGGAGAGCCGAATGACGGCTCTCCCTGCTGCCGCTAAACTCCAAGGTGGCATTAAATACTATTCCCCCTCTGGAGGGAGATGTAATTCGGGGTCTGGCAGCTGACAGAGCTCCGAATTAACGCTACGCTGGGTGCGCATCATAGCATTGCTGCTATGACGGCGCCCAGTTTCGGCGCTAAGCTCTCAGAGCCGAGCGCCAAAATCAGCTGATTCGCTAAGTTTCTGGATATTCTGTTTTTGTAAACCTGTGTTTTCTACCTTTGTTTGTTGACTGATACATTATTGAATTATACTTGCAACCATTGTGTTTTTTCTTTAGGTTACTTAGCTAGATTCCTGGTGTTTGCTGGATTTGCAGTTCATAGTAGTTCACCTTGTACTTTGAGTAAGTGATAAGTGGAAACGAGGATATTCTTTTTGCATCTATCTTTTTGCAAAAATAATTATTACTGTCAAGCAAAAATACCATCAAAAATCATTCTATAATAAGTTTGCGGTTTCCCGCTGTTTTGCCATTTATTTTTTTAAAAGCATAACTGACTGTCACATTCACAGATGACGTGTAAACCCATATACCCCAGTTGATATATACAAGAACACAAATTTGCAGTTTCTGTGAAAATCTGTGGTTTTCAAAAATCACATTTTTTTTTTTTAAAACGAAAATTGCAATTTTGCCCTACAACAACAGTTTTATCCATTTGAGACCATGCTGAAGCCTTGGCACAAGGAGCATGATTTGAGCCCAGTAAGTGTAATTTCACATGATCACCGTGACTGGTCCGTGATGGTGACTGAAGGGAATGCTTGTTTAGAACAAGAAAAAAAAAAACCCTTTCTCTGTGCGCATTTTAATTTATCTTAGTGTTTGGCAGTAAAGGGTTAAAAAAAATCTCATATTTAGCCGGTGAGAGGCATCCTGAAAAGTATTCTTAAACATAAAAAGTAATGAAAATAATAATAAAAAAAATCCTTATGCATACAGGGTAGGTACACCAAGACCTCATGCTTATAGCAACAACCCTGTTGAGTAAATGCAAGTACTTTCTTTTGTCTATTTGACACAATTGCTGGTATATTTTTTCCTTTTTTCTGCCACGTGAAAAATACATTGTTGAAATGAGCCTAAGAAAAATCTACCTTATTACTATACATACTGTGTGTGAACTAATTTCAACCTCTCTCTGCTCATATTACTAATAGAGTTGGGCCGAACCTCCGATTTTAGGTTCGCGAACCGGGTTCGCGAACTTTCGCGGAACGTTCGGTTCGCGTTAAAGTTCGCGAACCGCAATAGACTTCAATGGGGATGCGAACTTTGAAAAAAAAAAATAATTATGCTGGCCACAAAAGTGATGGAAAAGATGTTTCAAGGGGTCTAACACCTGGAGGGGGGCATGGCGGAGTGGGATACACGCCAAAAGTCCCCGGGAAAAATCTGGATTTGACGCAAAGCAGCGTTTTAAGGGCAGAAATCACATTGAATGCTAAATGACAGGCCTAAAGTGCTTTAAAACATCTTGCATGTGTATACATCAATCAGGTAGTGTAATTAAGGTACTGCTTCACACTGACACACCAAACTCACCGTGTAACGCACCGCAAACAGCTGTTTGTACTAGTGACGGCCGTGCTGGACTGGTGCGCACCATGGCGAGAGTGCAGGTTTTGGTGGCTTTACAGCCCATATGGTCGGCCTGGCTGATGTAGCTGAATGACAGAACAGTGACTGTCCAGCTGATCAAATTTGGTCTGACCACAATGAAGCAACGACCTTATTATCTTTTGTGTGCCCCCCGAGACACTCATCTAGGCGCCGGTCATTGCTTCATTGTGATACGCAAGCCCCTTCACCACGGCAAGGTAATGATCACGAAGGGGAATGGGCGCATGTACATGCCTTTTCTTTTGTTGTTGCAGCTGCCCTCAGTGCAGCCAGAAAAATTAGGCAGTCATGTACACGCACCATAAAAATTATTACAGCGGCCGCTGCTAGCAGCGGCCTAAAAAATTCAGCAATCCGCCTGGAGTCCCGGACCCTGTTGGTGGTGGCGGAGAAGGTAGTGAAGCGGCCTGCAGGCAGACATGCTGTGTGGAGGGACTGGGAGCGACTTAGTCTTTTTGGGGCAGGCCAGGCAGCCAGTCACACGGCGTGCAGGCAGAGATGCTGTGTGTGCGGGGACTGACTTAGTCTTGGGGCGGGCAGCAGCCCTCCGGGATCCATGCCTCATTCATTTTGATAAAGGTGAGGTACTTAACACTTTTGTGACTTAGGCGACTTCTCTTCTCTGTGACAATGCCTCCAGCTGCGCTGAAGGTCCTTTCTGAGAGGACGCTTGCGGCAGGGCAGGAGAGAAGTTGGATGGCAAATTGGGACAGCTCTGGCCACAGGTCAAGCCTGCGCACCCAGTAGTTCAAGGGTTCCTCATCGCTGTTCACAGCAGTGTCTACATCCACACTTAAGGCCAGGTAGTCGGCTACCTGCCGGTCGAGGCGTTGGTGGAGGGTGGATCCGGAAGGGCTACGGCGAGGCGTTGGACTAAAGAACGTCCGCATGTCCGACATCACCATGAGATCGCTGGAGCGTCCTGTCTTTGACTGCGTGGACACGGGAGGAGGATTAGTGGCAGTGGTACCTTGCTGGCGTTGTGCCGTCACATCACCCTTAAAGGCATTGTAAAGCATAGTTGACAGCTGGTTCTGCATGTGCTGCATCCTTTCCACCTTCCGGTGAGTTGGTAACAGGTCCGCCACTTTGTGCCTGTACCGAGGGTCTAGTAGTGTGGCCACCCAGTACAGCTCATTCCCCTTGAGGTTTTTTATACGGGGGTCCCTCAACAGGCAGGACAGCATAAAAGACGACATCTGCACAAAGTCGGATCCAGTACCCTCCATCTCCTCTTGCTCTTCCTCAGTGACGTCAGGTAAGTCAACCTCCTCCCCCCAGCCGCGAACAATACCACGGGAAGGTTGAGCAGCACAAGCCCCCTGCGACGCCTGCTGCGGTTGTTCTCCTGCCGCTGTCCCCTCCTCCTCCTCCTCCTCCTCCCCCAAAGAAACACCTTGCTCATCATCCTCTGAGTCTGACTCGTCTTCTGCACACGACCTCTCTTCTTCCTCCTCCTCCCCCCTCTGTGCTGCCGCAGGTGTTGAGGAAACAGCTGGGTCTGATGAAAATTGGTCCCATGCCTGTTCCTGCCGTAACGGTTCCTGGTCACGCTCATTCGCAGCTTCATCCGCCACTCTACGCACAGCACGCTCCAAGAAGTACGCGTAGGGAATTAAGTCGCTGATGGTGCCCTCACTGCGGCTCACCAGGTTGGTCACCTCCTCAAACGGCCGCATGAGCCTGCATGCATTTTTCATCAGTGTCCAGTTGTCGGGCCAGAACATCCCCATCTTCCCAGACTGTTTCGTTCTACTCCAGTTGTAGAGGTACTGGGTGACGGCTTTCTTCTGTTCTAGCAGGCGGGAGAACATGAGCAGGGTCGAGTTCCAGCGAGTGGGGCTATCGCAAATGAGGCGTCTCACCGGCATGTTGTTTTTACGCTGAATTTCTGCAAATCGTGCCATGGCTGTGTAAGAGCGCCTCAAATGCCCACAGAACTTCCTGGCCTGCTTCAGGACATCCGCTAAGCCAGGGTACTTTGCCACAAATCTTTGAACCACTAGATTCATGACATGTGCCATGCAGGGTATGTGTGTCAGCTTCCCCATATGCAAAGCGGCAAGCAGATTGCTGCCGTTGTCGCACACCACGTTGCCTATCTCCAGGTGGTGCGGGGTCAGCCACTCAACCACCTGTTTCTTAAGAGCAGCCAGGAGAGCTGCTCCAGTGTGACTCTCCGCTTTGAGACAAGCCATGTCTAAGATGGCGTGACACCGTCGTACCTGGCATGCAGCATAGGCCCTGCGGAGCTGGGGCTGTGTAGCTGGAGAGGAGAACTGCCACTCAGCCAAGGAGGAGGAGGAGGACAGCGAAGAGCATGTAGCAGGAGGAGAGGAGGTGGCAGGAGGCCTGCCTGCAAGCCGTGGAGGTGTCACAATTTGGTCCGCCGCTTTCTGCTTGCCATCGTTCACCACCAGGTTCACCCAATGGGCTGTGTAGGTAATGTAGCGGCCCTGCCCGTGCTTGGCAGACCAGCCATCCGTGGTCAGGTGTACCCTTGACCCAACGCTCTTCGCAAGAGATGACACCACTTGCCTCTCAACTTCACGGTGCAGTTGGGGTATGGCCTTTCTCGAAAAATAAGTGCGGCCTGGCATCTTCCACTGCGGTGTTCCGATGGCCACAAATTTACGGAAGGCCTCAGAGTCCACCAGCCGGTATGGTAACAGCTGGCGAGCTAACAGTTCCGCCACGCCAGCTGTCAGACGCCGGGCAAGGGGGTGACTGGCCAAAAGTGGCTTCTTCCGCTCAAACATTTTCTTCACGGACACCTGACTGCTGCTGTGGGCAGAGGAGCAGGAACCGCTCAAGGGCAGAGGCGGAGTGGAGGAGGGTGCCTGTGAAGGTGCAAAGGAGAAAGCGGCAGAAGCAGATGATGCACCTGAAGGAGGAAGAGGAGAAGGAGGGTGACTTTTCTTTTGTGTGCTGCTGCTGCTTTTGCTCAGGTGGCCATCCCATTGCTGTTTGTGCCTTTTCTCCAGGTGCCTTCGTAAGGCACTTGTCCCTACGTGAGTGTTGGCCTTTCCACGGCTCAATTTTTGTTGGCAGAGCGAACAGATGGCTTTGGTCCGATCTGAGGCACACACATTAAAAAATTTCCACACCGCTGAGCCACCCTGGGATGTGGGCACTATGGGGACCTCAGCAGCTGATGCTGAAGGGCAAGTTGGCTGGCTGTACATAGGTGGCGATACATGGTGCCGGACTCTGCCACCAGCTGTTTCTGACGAAGAGCTGCCCCAGCTTCTTTCAGCAACTTCTCTCCTCCTACTACTCTCTGACTCCCCCTCTGAACTGTCCCCCTCTTCATCTCCTCTATTGGGAACATACAGAGGATCCCTATTACCGTCATCATCGTAGTCATCCTGCCCAGCTTCGCTTGCCTCAGACAAATCCAAACTTGCACCATCAGTAGGTCCTTCATCCTCCTGACACGTTACATCCATTGTGTTGCCGCGTAACTCAGACATATTAGCTGGTGAAAATTCATCTGGCTGTAACAACAATGGCTGTGCATCAGTGATTTCAACACTAAATAATTCTTGCGAAGTGTCAAATGCAGCGGAAGTGGTGCTAGTAGTAGCGCTGGTGGCTGAGCAAGATGAGGTGTTCTGTGTCGCTAAATACTCAACCACGTCCTGACAATCTTGGGAGGTGATGGGACGTGCCTTCTTCCGAGCACTGTACTGTGGGCCAGGTCCACACGAAATTACATTTACACGACCTCGCGCAGACCTGCCGGGTGGCCTTCCTCTGCCTCTGCCACTACCTCTTCCTCTTCCTCTACCTGTTTTGTCCATATTGGGTATGCACGGAGTGGTATATCACACTGCGTGCACTCACGTAGGTAGGTGGGTTCACTTAACTGCACAGGTATGCGCACTGATGCGGTAGGTTCACTGAACAGAACAGGTATACAGTGGCGGGTTCACAGAACAGGTATGCAGTGGCAGGATCACTGAACACAATAGGTATGCAGTGGCGTGTTCACTAAACAGGTATACAGTGGCGGGTCCACTGAACAGAACAGGTATACAGTGGCGGGTCCACTGAAGAGAACAGGTATACAGTGGCGGGTCCACTGAACAGAACAGGTATACAGTGGCGGGTCCACTGAACAGAACAGGTATACAGTGGCGGGTCCACTGAACAGAACAGGTATACAGTGGCGGGTCCACTGAACAGAACAGGTATACAGTGGCGGGTTCACAGAACAGGTATATAGTGGCGGGTCCACTGAACAGAACAGGTATACAGTGGCGGGTTCACAGAACAGGTATGCAGTGGCAGGATCACTGAACACAATAGGTATGCAGTGGCGTGTTCACTAAACAGGTATACAGTGGCGGGTCCACTGAACAGAACAGGTATACAGTGGCGGGTCCACTGAACAGAACAGGTATACAGTGGCGGGTTCACTGAACAGGTATACAGTGGCGGGTCCACTGAACAGAACAGGTATACAGTGGCGGGTTCACTGAACAGAACAGGTATACAGTGGCGGGTCCACTGAACAGAACAGGTATACAGTGGCGGGTCCACTGAACAGAACAGGTATACAGTGGCGGGTCCACTGAACAGAACAGGTATACAGTGGCGGGTTCACAGAACAGGTATACAGTGGCGGGTCCACTGAACAGAACAGGTATACAGTGGCGGGTTCACAGAACAGGTATGCAGTGGCAGGATCACTGAACACAATAGGTATGCAGTGGCGTGTTCACTAAACAGGTATACAGTGGCGGGTCCACTGAACAGAACAGGTATACAGTGGCGGGTCCACTGAAGAGAACAGGTATACAGTGGCGGGTCCACTGAACAGAACAGGTATACAGTGGCGGGTCCACTGAACAGAACAGGTATACAGTGGCGGGTCCACTGAACAGAACAGGTATACAGTGGCGGGTCCACTGAACAGAACAGGTATACAGTGGCGGGTTCACAGAACAGGTATACAGTGGCGTTTCCACTGAACAGAACAGGTATACAGTGGCGGGTTCACAGAACAGGTATGCAGTGGCAGGATCACTGAACACAATAGGTATGCAGTGGCGTGTTCACTAAACAGGTATACAGTGGCGGGTCCACTGAACAGAACAGGTATACAGTGGCGGGTCCACTGAACAGAACAGGTATACAGTGGCGGGTCCACTGAACAGAACAGGTATACAGTGGCGGGTCCACTGAACAGAACAGGTATACAGTGGCGGGTTCACAGAACAGGTATACAGTGGCGGGTCCACTGAACAGAACAGGTATACAGTGGCGGGTTCACAGAACAGGTATACAGTGGCGGGTCCACTGAACAGAACAGGTATACAGTGGCGGGTTCACAGAACAGGTATGCAGTGGCAGGATCACTGAACACAATAGGTATGCAGTGGCGTGTTCACTAAACAGGTATACAGTGGCGGGTCCACTGAACAGAACAGGTATACAGTGGCGGGTCCACTGAACAGAACAGGTATACAGTGGCGGGTCCACTGAACAGAACAGGTATACAGTGGCGGGTTCACAGAACAGGTATACAGTGGCGGGTCCACTGAACAGAACAGGTATACAGTGGCGGGTTCACAGAACAGGTATGCAGTGGCAGGATCACTGAACACAATAGGTATGCAGTGGCGTGTTCACTAAACAGGTATACAGTGGCGGGTCCACTGAACAGAACAGGTATACAGTGGCGGGTTCACTGAACAGGTATACAGTGGCGGGTCCACTGAACAGAACAGGTATACAGTGGCGGGTTCACAGAACAGGTATGCAGTGGCAGGTTCACTGAACACAACAGGTATGCAGTGGCAGGTTCACTGAACACAACAGGTATGCAGTGGCGGGTTCACTGAACAGGTATACAGTGGCGGGTCCACTGAACAGAACAGGTATACAGTGGCGGGTCCACTGAACAGAACAGGTATACAGTGGCGGGTCCACTGAACAGAACAGGTATACAGTGGCGGGTTCACAGAACAGGTATACAGTGGCGGGTCCACTGAACAGAACAGGTATACAGTGGCGGGTTCACAGAACAGGTATGCAGTGGCAGGATCACTGAACAGGTATGCAGTGGCAGGATCACTGAACAGGTATGGAGTGGCAGGATCACAGTACAGGTATGCAGTGGGCTGAGGGCTCACTGAACAGAACAGGTATGCAGTGGCAGGATCACTGAACAGGTATGGAGTGGCAGGATCACAGTACAGGTATGCAGTGGGCTGAGGGCTCACTGAACAGAACAGGTATGCAGTGGCAGGATCACTGAACAGGTATGCAGTGGCAGGATCACTGAACAGGTATGCAGTGGCAGGATCACAGTACAGGTATGCAGTGGGCTGAGGGCTCACTGAACAGAACAGGTATGCAGTGGCAGGATCACTGAACAGGTATGGAGTGGCAGGATCACAGTACAGGTATGCAGTGGGCTGAGGGCTCACTGAACAGAACAGGTATGCAGTGGCAGGATCACTGAACAGGTATGCAGTGGCAGGATCACTGAACAGGTATGCAGTGGCAGGATCACAGTACAGGTATGCAGTGGGCTGAGGGCTCACTGAACAGAATAGGTATGCAGTGGCAGGATCACTGAACAGGTATGCAGTGGCAGGATCACTGAACAGGTATGCAGTGGCAGGATCACAGTACAGGTATGCAGTGGGCTGAGGGCTCACTGAACAGAACAGGTATGCAGCCAGGAAGAAGTTAAGCCTAACTAATCTTTCCCTATATGAGAGACTGCAGCAGCTCGCCCTACTCTCACTAATGCAGGCACACGAGTGGCCGTAATGGCCGCCGCTGCCTGCCTTATATAAGGGGGGGTGGGGCTCCAGGGGCTAGTGTAGCCTAATTGGCTACACTGGGCCTGCTGACTGTGATGTAGAGGGTCAAAGTTGACCCTCAGTGCATTATGGGGCGAACCGTACTTCTTCCGCAAAAGGTTCGCGTGCGGTACCCGCACGCGAACCACCTACGTTCGCGCGAACCACGTTCGCCGGCGAACCGTTCGGCCCAACTCTAATTACTAACATTATGCAAGATGTATGGAAAACCTAACCAATAGAATATAGAAAAGGTCACTACTGTAAAGCATTATTGGAAAAAAAAAACCTCAGAATAAATGGAAAATTGAAAATATCAGACTGCCCACAAGATAAAAGCATTAGCTTTTTTAGTTAAAATAAAAGTGATTCAATTTTAATCTGACCCCCCAATAGAATCTTGTTTATAAATAAAAAATAAAGTTGAACTCTAGACAAATATATATCTAAAACAAAAAAAAAACTATTAAAACAGTTTATAAATGATGCAATGACCTCATTCAACTTGTATCCTTTATTATAAGCTCACTGCTAACCAGGTTACAATATGACTGATTCTAAATGGCAAAGCACCAGGCAAGAGACCAAGAGCTAAGACACTGTGAATGCCTTTTCAGTCATGGACACACATGCACGGAGTGTGCAGTCACATACCGGAATTACCTCAAGATAATTATAATTCAGGAACCCACCCCTACAAAG
This sequence comes from Hyperolius riggenbachi, assembly GCF_040937935.1. NCBI lineage: Eukaryota > Metazoa > Chordata > Amphibia > Anura > Hyperoliidae > Hyperolius > Hyperolius riggenbachi. The sequence goes on from NC_090655.1 coordinate 141,437,090, forward strand.
CCCCACAGCACAGAGCGGTTGGTACGATCGTAGGGGTACTGTGCTCATACTATTTATTACTGCATTGTGTAGACTGGGCATTCATGCACTAGGGCTGAGGGGATGGCAGCTCTAAGAATATCTCCACATTATAACAAGAACAGCATGCCCATTCATTGAAATGTTTATTTGCATTAGTCTTGAGGAGTAAAAACAACAACAAATAACATTTGTAAAGTGCTTCCCATAGGACTCAAAGCGCATAAGCTTTTCTCAGACCATGGTATTGAGGGCACTGGCGAACTGATGGGGCTGTTCCGGGTGTCTGGAACCTCCCCCCTGCACTGAGCTGTGTATTCAGCCAGGGAAGCCCACATAATATAAACAGCCTCATTCTCCCTCCCTTCTTACTTCTGGTGCCTCCCTCCTAATAGAATGAGAGAGGCAGCCCAGCTTCCCTCACAAGAAGATGCAGCCTGCAGTGAGAGAATGTTGATTATGGAGTCCCGGACTCTCCACAGCACAGAAGTGTCAGACATGATGCAATTAGAGGGCAGGCAAGCTGGTAAATATACACAGCATGATGCAGAGCTTGCCTGGACTCAGGGTCTGTGGGCAAACATCTGTCTGGTCTCTCCCCATTGTTATAATGACTGCATGTGTGGGTAAGGTGTTTAACAAGCTGAAAAGTTTTTGACAGTCCCTAGACTCCAGGAGGGCTTCTTTCTGACTTGTGTGAGAGACTGACAGGGACAGGAGTCCGATTACAGGCAAGTAGCCTGTCTGATGTGGGACTGCAGTACAGATAAGTTCTCTGCTCCATCTCAGGCTATTCTCAATTTCTCCACTCCTCTCTCTGGGCTAGTGCACGCCAAAATGACAATAGCAATCGCTAGCAATTTGTGAGCGTGATTTTGTGAAGCGATTTTCAGAGCGATTTTTGAATGAATTGCTCAAAAACATGCTACATGCAGTATACCTGCGATTTTGAAAAAATCACAACGCTGCTGTGGGAACACCCACATAGGGTAACATTAGCCAAGCGCTTTTCAAATCACTGTTGATTTGAAAAACGCTCAGAAGCACTCTTGGTGTGCACCAGCCTCCTTCATTCACCTTTGTTTCCCTCTTCCCCTAGAGCTGGCTGTGTGTTCTTGTCATACAGGAAAGCTAAATAAAAGTGCAATCCTGGTGAGGCAAAATATTATTATTTAGTATTTATATAGCGCCGCCATCTTCCGCAGATGCATATATCCCTGCATCATATGGGTATCGCTTGCGCTATGTGACACTATGTAGCATATTCCACTGAATTGTCCAAACTAAGTCTATCTCCTGTTCCTCTCTTGGGGAGTTGTTCCAGCGCTGTACCCCGTTCAAATTTGCTGCTACCAGAAGCCCTCAGAAACACTCGTGTCCTTGAGTACTTCCAAAGATAGGCAGCTCCGTAATACGCCAGCGCACTTTTGTGCATGGGCAGTATGGAGCCACCTGTATTCGGAAGCACTCGGGGACATACGTGCTTCTGGACGTTTCAGGAACCCCCCCCTTAAAAATCCTGCGTTTGCCCCTGGAGGAATAATTCTATAAGTCTACAAATGCCAGGTTAAATAGATGGCTTTTAAACCCCCCTGGCGGTAATCCCGAACTGATCTCCGGCTCAGTTTCAGGAGCTGAAAGCAGTAAATGCGAGCTCAGTTTGGGCTGGCCAAAACTGTCGCTTCTATTGGCTGCCTGGGTCCCAGCAGGACCCAGGCTTCTCCCCCAAGCTATTAGCCTACTCTTCGGCTGCCAAGATCCACATGTCTCTGCTCTGATTTTAGGGACGTGGTGGCCAGACTTCTCCACCGCTATCTGCCGGCCTCATCTTTGGTTGCCGGGATCCCCATGTCTCCGCTCTGATTCGAGGGACCCAGCGGCCTTGCTTCTCCCCCCGCTATCTGCTTCAACTTTGGCCACAGGGATACCCATGTCTCCGCTCTGATTCCGGGGACCCGGTGGCCAATGAAAGTGGAGGAGCAGCGTGACATCATCAGGAGCAGGGGGCGGGACACATTTTTAAAGTGCAAGAAGTAAAACAAAGAGAAATGATATATATAAACACATATATATCAATATATGCAGTATATATATATATATGCAGTATATATATATATATATGCAGTATATATATATATATGCAGTATATATATATACACAGTGGCTCGCAAAAGTATTCGGCCCCCTTGAAGTTTTCCACATTTTGTCACATTACTGCCACAAACCTGAATCAATTTTATTGGAATTCCACATGAAAGACCAATACAAAGTGGTGTACACGTGAGAAGTGGAACGAAGAAAATCATACATTATTCCAAGCATTTTTTACAAATCAAAAACTGCAAAGTGGGGTGTGCATAATTATTCAGCCCCCTGAGTCAATACTTTGTAGAACCACCTTTTGCTGCAATTACAGCTGCCAGTCTTTTAGGGTATGTCTCTACCAGCTGCACATCTAGACACTGAAATCCTTGCCCATTCTTCTTTGCAAAACAGCTCCAGCTCAGTCAGATTAGATGGACAGCGTTTGTGAACAGCAGCTTTCAGATCATGCCACAGATTCTCAATTGGATTTAGATCTGGACTTTGGCTGGGCCATTCTAACACATGGATATGTTTTGTTTTAAACCATTCTATTGTTGCCCTGGCTTTATGTTTAGGGTCATTGTCCTGCTGGAAGGTGAACCTCCGCCCCAGTCTCAAGTCTTTTGCAGACTCCAAGAAGTTTTATTCCAAAATTGCCCTGTATTTGGCTCCATCCATCTTCCCATCAACTCTGACCAGCTTCCCTGTCCCTGCTGAAGAGAAGAACCCCCATTTGGCGGTTGGGATGGTGTGTTCAGAGTGATGTGCAGCGTTAGTTTTCCCCCACACATAGTGTTTTGCATTTTGGCCAAAAAGTTCCATTTTGGTCTCATCTGAGCAGAGCACCTTCTTCCACATGTTTGCTGTGTCCCCCACATGGCTTGTGGCAAACTGCAAACAGGACTTCTTATGCTTTTATGTTAACAATGGCTTTCTTCTTGTCACTCTTCCATAAAGGCCAACTTTGTGCAGTGCACGATTAATAGTTGTCCTATGGACAGATTCCCCCACCTGAGCTGTAGATCTCTGCAGCTCGTCCAGAGTCACCATGGGCCTCTTGATTGCATTTCTGATCAGCTCTCTCCTTGTTTGGCCTGTGAGTTTAGGTGGACGGCCTTGTGTTGGTAGGTTTACAGTTGTGCCATACTCCTTCCATTTCTGAATGATCGCTTGAAAAGTGCTCCGTGGGATGTTCAAGGCTTTGGAAACCTTTTTGTAACCTAAGCCTGCTTTAAATTTCTCAATAACTTGATAGCTGACCTGTCTGGTGTGTTCTTTGGACTTCATGGTGCTGTTGCTCCCAATATTCTCTTAGACAACCTCTGAGGCCGTCACAGAGCAGCTGTATTTGTACTGATATTAGATTACACACAGGTGCACTCTATTTAGTCATTAGCACTCATCAGGCAATGTCTATGTGCAACTGACTGCACTCAGACCAAAAGGGTCTGAATAATTACGCACACCTCACTTTGCAGTTATTTGTTTGTAAAAAATGTTTGGAATCGTGTATGATTTTCATTCCACTTCTCACGTGTACACCACTTTGTATCGGTCTTTCATGTGGAATTCCAATAAAATTGATTCATGTTTGTGGCAGTAATATGACAAAATGTGGAAAACTTCAAAGGGGCCGAATACTTCGCAAGCCACCGTATATAAATATAGACCCGGCCCAGGGCTTTTTTGGGGACAAGAGAGGTCACAGCATGAGGGGAGAGCAAGGCCACCTACTTCGGCGGGGAGGAGGCCACCCCCCCTCCTCACCTCGGGCTCTCCCCTCAGCGCTCCCCCTCCAGCATCAATTACTGGTAGCAGCGGTGGGCAGGAACACATACCTCCATGCGTTCCACGTGCCAGAGATTCTGCTCTCTAAGTGTCTGATGCTATTTCCTGTTTATCAGGAAGTAGCGTGAGGCACTTAGAAATCAGACTTCTACGCTGGAACACATAGAGGTATGTGTTCCTGCTCGCTGCCAATGATTGATGCTGGAGGGGGAGCTATAAAAGGGAGAGCCCGAGGTGAGGGAGGGCGGAGTGCCCCCCCCCCCCCACTGATGTAGGTGGCCGGGTTCTCTCTTCATGCTGCGACCCCTCCTGCCCCCCAAAATGGACCTGAGCGGGCCCCGGGAGGCCTATCCAAATTTTTACAGGGGGGCCCCATGATTTCTAGTTATGCCCCTGCTGGCAAAGCATATTTAAAAGTGCCACTGGGGCCCTCTATTGGTTGACCTTTTGAACCAATGAGAGTTCTCCCTGAATAGGATTCTCATTTGTCAAATAAGTGGACCAATAGAGGGAATTGGTGGCACATATAAAAATGCCTGTTGCCCAGGCTCGCTATACTTATTATAGTATACTTAGTATATAGTATATTATAGCATATGTATTAGGAGTGGAGAAAAATGCGTGCTGAAAGTGCATGAGTTTTTTGGGTGTCTTGAATTAATTGGTGTGTGAAAATTTGCTACCCCAGCACGTTAGATACAATGTCTACTTGCTTGTCTGCTATCTCCACCTGCGTGTTCGACAGATTTTTGAAATTCAACCTTAATATTTTGTTCTATGTCATCATATTATGGCTGCTACTGATGTCATTTGCCTTGAGCTCTTCCAGTTTTTGGGAACTCCTGCAATCCATCATTTTACTGGGTTTAACCACTTCACCACTGAGGAGTTTTTCCCCTTGAGCACTAGCGCAATTTTCACCTTTCAGCACTCCTCCCTTTTATTCGCCAATAAGTATCACTACTAAACAAAACTAAATTATTTATATCTCCTTTTTATCACCACCAATTAGGCTTTCTTTGGGTGGAACCTTTTGCTAAGAATTATTTTACTCTAAATGCATTTTAATGGGAATAATACAAAAACATGCATTATTTCTCAGTTTTCAGCTATTATAGCTTTTAAATAATACATGCTACCATAATAAAACCTTACATATTTTATTTTCCCATTTGTCCCGGGTTATTACACCGTTTAAATGATGCCCCTATCCCATTGATGGTGCCAATATTTTATTTGGAAATAAAGGTGCATTTTTTCAGTTTTTGCATCCATTACTATTTACAAGCCCATATTTTAAAAAAAATAACTGTAATATACCCTCTTGACATACATATTAACAAAGTTCAGTACCTAATGTTTTTTTTTATGCAAAACGTGTATCTGGCTAACTATGGGAGAGTGTGGGAGGTAAGGAGTTTATTTGAAATTATGTGTGGATATTTTTATTTAAATAAATGTATGTAGTTGTAATTACTATTTGGCCACAAGATGTCCTCAGTCATTTCTTAACTAAGCGTCCTGCTATCATACTATTAAGTATGCTTACAGGAAGTAAAGTGTGTAACTGTATACTATTAAAGGGAAGGTTCAGGGTGGATACAAAAAAAGTAAAAATGCTAATCCACTTACTTGGGGCTTCCTCCAGCCCATGGCAGGCAGGACGTGCCCTCAGTGCCGCTCCGCAGGCTCCCGGTTTCCTCCGGTGGCTGACCCAACCTGGCCAGGCCGGCTGCCAGGTCGGGCTCTTCTGCGCTCCAAAATGCCCCTCACGGGGGCGCGCTGACGTCATCGGACGTCCTCCGGGCTATACTGCGCAGGCGCAGAACTACTGCGCCTGCGCAATACAGCCCGGAGGACGTCCGATGACATCAGCGCGCCCCCGTGAGGCACATTTTGGAGCGAAGAAGAGCCCGACCTGGCAGCCGGCCTGGCCAGGTCGGGCCAGACACTGCAGGAGACCAGGAGCCTGCGGAGCAGCGCTGAGGGCACGTCCTGCCTGCCACGGGCTGGAGGAAGCCTCAGGTAAGTGGATTAGCATCTTTATTTTTTTTGTATCCACTCTGAACCTTCCCTTTAAGTATGCTTACAGGAAGTAAAGCGTGGGCGTGTAACTTTTTTTTCCCCAATGATGTGGCTTCTCATTGAACCCGGCGATCATTGCAACGGGGACTTAGATCAATGAATGGGAACTGTGTTGATCTCCGGGCTAAAGGGCGGTGGTGAGTACACGTTTGGGAGCGCTCACACTAGCGAGCAGGAGTGCGGATAGTGGTGGTCGCGGTGGGGATTCATATATCTATGCCCCGGGCGCTGAGGTGAAGTCTGCTATTGCGTAGATATACTGTTGCAGGGCACACAAGTAGTTAAAATGCAATTTTTACAGTAAAAAAGTACATTTAATTTGCTCAAAAACTACAAGGTCTTTTAAAAAGAAAAAAAAATCTTATTTTAGCTTTAAAATCATCTTAATCTCTCCACAACTTTCCTGGTCGCAGAATATGCTACCAGGAAGAGAAAAGGAAGAAGCAGAGCTGTTCTCAGTAGCTCTGCCTCTCTGGGTGCAGACGTCAGTCTCCCCCCCCCCCTTCTAATTTATGCTGCCCTCTAATGCTGGCTCTAGAGGCTGTGAGACCTCTCACAGCAGCAGCCTCTGCCAGCAGCTTCAAAGCATGAGACAAGCTGAAGCTGTAGCTCTTCACTAACATGTGTATTCCAAATGTATGTGTATGAAAAGGATGTGAGATATATACAGAGGTAGACATAGCAATTGGCAAACCTAAAACAAAGCTTTTGCAAAGTCGTTTGTGCGCTTTGTTTTATGTTTGCCTTGTCCATCTCTATAAATCTCACCCCCTTTTCACACACATATATTTGGAATACACAGGTTCCTGAATGGCTGCAGCTACAGCTTGTCTCATGCTGTGAAGCTGATGCTGTGAGACGTCTCACAGCCTCTGGAGCCAGCCTTGGAGGGCAGCATAAATTAGAAGGGGGTGGAGACTGACATCCGTCTGCACTCTGAGAGGCAGAGCTACTGAGAACAGCTCTGCTTCTTCCTGTTCTCTTCCTGGTAGCATATTATGCGACCAGGAAAGTCGTGGAGAGATTAAAGATGATTATCTGGACAGCGGCACTCATTTCAAAGCTGGAATACTGTAGGAGACAAGGTATTTATAGCCTTAACATGATTTTTAGATAAAATAAGAAAAAAAAGGTCACTTCAGATTCTCTTTAACTAGCATACAAGGCACGTCTTGAGACAACAGAATGTACAGAACAATGAGCCAAAATTCTCTTCAATATGATACTGTGTCAGTTTAACCTTCTGGGCACCGGCTGCCTAACCCCCCTTAAGGACTAGGGCATGTGGGCATTTTACCTGCAGGGATGGGGGGGGGGGGCTTGTTTGGGGGCAGCCAGATCCCTAGTACAGATACCTAGGCATTATGTCTCCAGTATAGCCAGGTGTCCCCAGTATAGCCAGAAGTCTTGAATATTTCAAATGAAGACAGTCAAATTTTATATAGTCATTAAACTTCTTACTGAACCTAGAAACCTAATAATTTACAGGCTGAGTAGGCTACCCTATATATTATTTCAGATACATTTGCTATCATTTTCTTCTCAAATTCCTAATCTCTATTTTATACAGACCTGTAATTAATAGTTATAGTTCCTATGAAAGTACAAATTATCCATACATAAGAAAACATCACCCTAGGCTAATTATTTAATAGCATCACTTATACCAATTAGATTATCTTTATAAAGGATTTTAAAAACATTTTCTTTGATACTATTATGTGTTGTCATTACTAACGAGAGAAAATCATCATCATAAATTGGGTTAGAAAGTAAGAGACCTAACTAATCTTAAAAATCCGCTATAATAAAACCCCTGTGTCCGTGCCTCCTGTCTCTGTGTAGCGTTGTCCGTGCTTTTGGTCACTGCGCATGTGCGCAGCATGGACCCAGAGACAGGAGGCCGGGGACGGGGCCAGGGAGTCGAGCGGGTGGTGTGTGAGCAGGTGGCCGGATGTGCGGTGGGTGAGCGTGCGGCGGACGCGTGCGGCGGTGGGTGAGCGGCCGGTGGCTGGTGAGCGGGCATGTGCACGCGCACCCAGGTACACAGACCTAGAATCCATTTTTATACGGGCTTAGGTCTACTAGTGTATCATTAAAAATCATGTTTTTTTCTCTGATTATAATCATTGGTCCACCCCAATGAATCTGCCTTTGCCTATTTAAAGTATTTGACCTGACTAGTTACAACAGTCAGCAGTGTAAAGGTTTGGCAATGGTTTAAGTCATACAATTAGGAAACATTGGCCAGCATAACCATGTGACAAAGAACTAATTTCAAAGTATTTTTATTATCTTCATTGGATTCAATTGGTGGCTTCCAAGAGGCAATGGTAATGTCACAAATAAGGGCAACACCCTCATCCCAACCATGTTATAACCCCTAGAATGCTGGTATAGCTTGAACAATTGAGACAAACAGTATGAGGCTCCACCAATTATGCAATACTAGTTTGCAATGTCCATGGCGGGGGGAGGGTGGGATTCTGAAAGAGGAGGGAATAAATCTTTCTCTCCTCTTTCAATGAACTTTTGTCTATGTCACAAAGGGGCTACCTTGTGTGCCCAGAAGTGGGTGAAGTAACCAGCCACACTTGTGCAGGTTTGCCCTAGGAGGCAGGGGGGAGAGGGAGGCTTATGGCGGATTCTTTGAATCCATTTGAATAAAACCCTCCTATATGTCTTCCCCCTCTGTTAAATAGGTAAAGGGGGTAATTCTGACTGAGACATTCAATAATAATGCCTGTTGATTTGGGTGCCCCATTCACAGCAATACAATTATATTTTTTATATTTGCACAACGTGGGTGCTCAGGTAAATTGCGGTTTCAAAGCCACTCAGGTAAATTGCAGCTTTGCAGCTGCTGTAAATAGCGGCTTTACAGCTGCCCTAGTAGATTGTGGCTTTGTTGCTGCTGTATGCGCTGTAATGACCTTAAAGTGCTGTAAAGAGCTTGAAAAAAAATCTGTGGAATAATATTTGACATTTCTCCATTAAATAGTACATAAATTGCAACAGTAACAGTAAGTGGGTGGTTTATATGATCAGCTGTAGCTCTTGTTGCAAGTAATACATGGGCTGAACTTTGAGATCTCTAGGATGCAGATTGTGGAGCATTACTGAGGGACAGTCAATTTGTCCTAAAATAATCCATCCGCTAATATCTCCAAACATTATTGCACACACCATGGAGGTCATACTGCCCAATTTTTTATTCCAGGGTGTGGGGAGGGTCTGTCTCACCAGCAAAAATATATCTAAAGCTCACCATACAAACATCGATTTTGATCGCCCAGATTGGTGCCACCAGCCAGCTATCGTGCCGCTTTGTGCCTCCCCCAAAATTTGAAGCTAGATCTTCCACGGTCCATTGGATTTCCAATTTTCAATCTATAGAGTATAGAACCCACAGGATTGAATTATATTTTTAGATACCTCCCTACATCCCATTAAGGTATGAACACCTATATCTGGGTTTAAAATCTCCATCTAAAGTTATTCTAAGATTATTTAGTTGCGCAAGCACTTAACAGGTAGCTGGGCTAGCCCCTGTAAAAGTGCCTCAAACCCAACATGCCATCTCTTATAACCCATGAACACCCATCTAAGGAACCCCCGTCATTTAGGGCCTCGCTGGAGGCCATGTCTCATCCAGCCAATATAAACACCCCTCAAGCTGACGGAGGGTCAGTCATATATCTATTAACAAAACTGCCCCCCTCAGATCTTAAATTAACAAACCTCAATGTTCCCCTACTCCTATCCTATATAATCTAGGGGTACGCTTGCCGATTATGCTTATTTGTTATAGCAAGCATCACTGCAACTGTATTATTCTGCAACTTGTCAACTTGTATACAGGAGCTAATACTTCTATCTATGGATCTGGCATATTGTGTATGATTCCCCTGTTTCAGTGGACAATCACTCATTTTTTGATTCTTATTGATTGTTATCCTTGTAATACTGTTAAAACTTTAATTCCTTAATAAAAATTTGAATTAAAAAAAATGCAGGAAGCCAGTAACACGAAAAATGTATGGGAAAATGTGGAAGGTGTTTTTAGCATAGTGTGCAAAGGAGAACAGACATGAACACACTGTTCCAGATATTCTAGAATTTTTTCAAAAAGGTGTAGATATGGGGTTGACCGTCAGTACTCTAAGGGACCAGTGTACAGCCCTGTAGCTCTATGTAGACAGACTTTTGGCAAAAGAGACTCTGATAAAGAATTTTCTAAAAGCAGTGGAATGATCGAAACAGATTAAGGAAAAGATAGCTCCTCTAAGTGATTTACCCTTAGTGTTACAAATGTTGATGCAACCGCCATATGAAACTTTGCAGCAATTGGACATTGGGAAGCTAACTCTAAAGATGTTATTTTTGGTGGCGATCACATCAGCGAAAAGGGTAAGTGACATACAAGCATTCTCAATAAAGGATCCCTTTCTCATGATTTTCCCAGATAAAGTTGTCCTTACTCCAGACCCAACCTACCTTCTAAAAGTGGTAACAGACTTTAACCGAACACAACAAGTAATACTACCTTCATTTTCTCAAAATCCAGCAAATGACAAGGAGAAAATGTGTCATAGCCTAGAATGTAAGAAGAACGGTCATTCAGTATCTGAACAAAACAAAGGAATTTAGACGATCAAGTCGACGGTCCTGGGCTTCCCGCTCCGACTCTCCATCATCACCTGCCACGGATCCATCTCACCTGCGTCCGGGATTCACTCAGCCTGCCACCGCTCTGGTCGTCCGAGGGCCTCTGCACCACTGCGCCTGGCTCCCACGTGGCTCCCTCGGCCCGCTCAGCTCCTGCACATCCACGGGTCTCCACAGCGCTCCTCCGGAACCACTCTGCCTTCCTCCGCTGTCTCCTCCGGGGCCCTCGCTCCAGCAGTCCTCCAGCCGCTCAGCTTCCTTCTGCCGCAGGAGGGCCTCTGCATCCCTGCGCCTGGCTCCCACGTGGCTCCTCCGGCCCGCTCAGCTCTCTGCGGCCACCGCTGACTCCTCCAGGGCCCTCGCTCCGGCAGCCCTCCAGCCACTGAGATTCTTTCTTGCCGGATCCAACCTGCCTCCCACCACTGACTCCTCCAGGGCCCTCGCTCCAGCAGCCCTCCAGCTGCTCAGATTCCTTCTTGCCGCTTGGGGGTCTCTGCGTCTGGGGTCCACATGGTCCCTCCGGCCTGCATCAGCTCAGCTCCCGCACATCTGTGGGTGGTCCCCAACGGCTCCTCCGGCCTGCTGTGGGCTCTGCTCCATCTCCTTAGCCGGCTCATCTGCGACGGGATCCCTGTGCAGCTCCGACCCTCTCTGCGTCCATCCACTATACTGCTCAGTCGCGGCCTCCTGGAATGCAAGGTCAGTCACCTGGTACCTCTGGGCCTGCTCCACATAAGCTTGCTGAACCTCGACCCCCGAACGCCACACGGTGAGCATCATAACTTATATACCTCCTACTTGTGCCAGCTCACTCATGCTGCTATGGACCGCATGCTTATGGCTGGGTGCTGCTTTATCCTGCTTACTGCCTGTGCTGCTCATTGATTGATTTGCTTCTCTGCTATGGACTGTGCTGTGTATGGACTGTGTGCTATCCTGCTCTGTTTGGACTGTGTGCTGCTCAGAGACTGTCCAGCTCTGCTCAGGGACTGTGCTGCATACGAGCTGAGTACGGTGTCATGCCCCTTGCTGACCACTCCCTGCTCCTCTGCTCTGCTTAGGGACTGTGCTGCTCAGGGACTGTTCTGCACTGTGCAGGGATGGGGATGCCTACGTACCGCGCATGGTCTGGGCGCTGCGCATCCGTCCATACCCCTTGTTGACCACTTCACTCCATGGCAACCCGGTACTCTGTCCCCTTGTCCAGGGAGGCGATTCTGGAATGGGAACTCATATCCCAGTGCGACCCATCATCAGGACCTCCACTGTGGGACCTAGTCTGTGCCCACTTTGAACAGCTGAACTGGCGGTGCCAATGCCCTTCCAAGGAAAATTCAACACAGGGGGAGAAGAGGGGGGGCACGGGTGAGACTCAAAAGGAACAGGCTTCGATCTCCTATCCCGGACATCCTCCTGGCGAACGTATGCTCCCTTCCAAACAAAGTGGATGAACTACTCCTACTGCTCGACAGCAAACCCTCCATCGCCAAAAACACTCCAGTCCTCTGCTTCACTGAAACCTGCCGCTACACAGTTGTAGGGTAAAAGGATCTCTCCGACTTTATTGAACACAATCATAGCTCAGCTATGATTAAGGAGCCTGTAGAGCTCCGATACGCGTGGGCCATTGTCTGTGTTTTTGCTGATGTGTTCAATAAAGTCGGAGAGATCCTTTTACCCTACAACGGTGTAGCGGGACATTCCTTTTTCTGCTGCTGCTGCTGGATGCCCTGAGTCCCAGGCTTTCGTTGGTTGCATTGGTGGTTGCAGCGATCCACACCCATTTCTTTCACTGAAACCTGGTTGAACGACAATGTACCGGACAACTCACTCCACGTGCCAGACTATGACCTCTTCCGTGCGGACCGCGATCAGTACCTTTCAGGGAAAAAGAGGGGAGGTGGCATATGCTTCTACATAAACTCCGCTTGGTGCACTAGCACAGTAACTCTGAGCAAGATCTGCACACCAGACTTGGAGCTCCTAGCCATAAACTGCAGGCCACAGTATGCACCCAGGGAATTCTCATTTGCCCTCTTCGGAGTCTACATTCCCCCAGATGCAAACACCGCCAGTGCCCTTCAAACACTCAGCGACACCATCTCCTGGTGGGAAACTGCACTCCCGGAAGCCCTCTTCATTGTCCTGGGAGACTTTAATAATGCAAATCTGCGACAGGAGCTGCCCCGGTATAAGCAGCACATCACGTGCCCCACCAGGAATCACAACACGCTAGACCATTGCTACACTGTCCTAAAGAACGCTTACAAAGCTGCTCAGGGCGCTGCCCTAGGGAACTCTGACCACAACCTTATCCACCTGATCCCTTCCTACAAAAGGCTCCTCGAGTCCTCGAAGCCTACCACCAGGACTGTCAGGAAATGGTCGGAGGAGGCAAAGCTTGAGCTACAGGCATGTTTCGACTGTACTGACTGGTCGGCCCTGGAGGCACCAACCCTGGAGGAGTGGACAGACAATGTCACCTCCTATATCAGCTTCTGTGAGGAATCGTGCATCCCAACCAAATCCTTTAAGCTCTTCCCAAACAACAAGCCTTGGTTCAACAGTAAACTACGCCGCCTGCGGAAACTCAAGGAGGAGGCGCACAAGTCCGGCACCCCAGAAGAGTTCAGGGCAGCTAGGAACTCCCTAAACCGAGAACTAAGGGCTTCAAAAAGGGCCTACTCCGACAAACTGGGTCTTAGTCTCCAGTCCAACAACCCACGGGAGGTGTGGAAAGGCTTTAGGGCAGTGACGAACTTCAAACCACCTGCACATCACGCGACCGCCAGCACCCAACTTGCGGCGGAGCTCAACGAGTTCTACTGCAGATTCGAGCACCAACCCGGGCAGCACAGCTCCCCCACACCTATACCAAAGGAGACTCCTTCCGTCCCAATCCTACCGCTGGGTCACAATCCCCCTGCGCCAGTCGTCATTCAGGAAGCGGAAGTACTGAGTCTGTTTCGAAGGATTAATCCCAGGAAGGCCTCTGGTCCAGACGGAGTGTCATCGTCCTGTCTGAGATCCTGTGCAGACCAACTAGCCTCCGCCCTGACGCCCATCTTCAACAGGTCCCTAGCAGAAGGAAAGGTACCATCCTGCCTCAAAAGATCTCTGATTATCCCAGTTCCCAAAAAGCCAGGGAATCCAGATCTTAACAACTTCAGGACTGTAGCCCTTATGCCTGTCATTGCGAAGATCCTCGAACATGTCGTTCTCACCCTCCTGAAGCGCTCCACCGACACCCTCCTTGACCCACACCAATTCGCGTATAGAGCAAACAGATCTGTGGAGGATGCCATAAATGTCAGTTTGGCTTACATCACAGAGCACCTCGACAAACCGGACTCTTACGCCAGGATCCTGTTCCTGGATTTTAGCTCCGCTTTCAATACCATCTGCCCGGTCATCCTGCTCGACAATCTCAGGCAGCTAGGAGTAGATCCCATTCTGCGTGCATGGGTAAGGGACTTCCTCTCCAACAGAACACAGCGAGTTAAGCTTGGCAACTGCTTCTCCCACGTAAGAACCACCTATGTAGGCGCTCCGCAAGGGTGCGTGCTGTCTCCTCTACTCTTTTCTCTGTATACGAATAACTGCACCACAACTGCGGACTCTGTAAAGGTCATTAAATTCGCAGATGACACAACTATCATAGGCCTTATTGACAACAAAAGGGAGCACACCTACCGTAGCGAGATCGAGAGGATTAGCAGCTGGTGCAGGGAGAACAAGCTCGATCTCAATGCAACAAAAACTGTGGAGCTCTCTATAGACTTCAGGAAGCACCCCCCCTGTGCTCTCCCCTGTCCTCATCGATGATACTGCGGTCTCCAGTGTGTCCGATGTACGATTCATTGGCACAACCATAACCAAGAACCTTAGGTGGGAGCAAAACACTTCCAAGATACAGAAGAAGACCCAGCAGAGGCTATTCTTCTTGCGTCAAATAAAGAGATTCGGCATGCCGCGCGAACTGTTGACCAGCTTCTATACCGCTACCACGGAATCCACACTCTGTTCCTCTGTCATAGTATGGTACACAGGAGCATCCGCCAAGGACAAGCACAAACTCCAAAGGGTGATTGACACTGCGGAGAAAATCATAGGTTCACCCTTGCCTCCACTAGACCTCCTCCACATGGCGAGATTCGGGTCGAGGGCTTCCAAGATCTCTGGCGACCCCTCCCCCCCGGGGAATCGCCACTTCGAGCTCATGCCAACAGGCCGACGTTACAGGACCATCTACGCCAGAACCACCCGGCGCGGGAACACATTCTTCCCTCAAGCTGTTCTCCACCTGAACTCTATCACCTAGCCAGCACCCCGATCTCTGAACTCTCTCCACTCTGGGCAGTACTGGCCCACACTCTAGCTGCTAGTGCTCCCATGAGTGTTCCCTAGTATCTGACAGAGCTCCCATGAATATTCACCAGTATCTGCATGTCGCTATACCTGTCTCATTGTAATTCCTGTTTGTTCTTGTTCTGTCTGTCATGTAAAGATGCCATGTGTACCAAAACCAATTCCGGGTACGACAACTGCCGTACTTGGCGAATAAACTTGATTCTGATTCTGATTCTGAGTGTTTGTGACTTATAAAGGCCCAAATAAAGTATTACAGGTCTCAAAAACTACCTTGGCTAGGTCAATAAGAAAGGTGATAGGGGAGGCCTATGAATTAAAAGGCAAGGAGGCATCCAAAACTTTAACAGCTTGCTCTTCAAGCGCAATGGCAACCTTGTGGGCAGAAAAAGCAGGCACTTCTCTACAACAGATTTGCCAAGCAGCCACTTGGAACACTCCGACAACATTTATGAAGCATTACAGAAAAGATGTTTTATCGGGACAAGATATGGCGTTTGGTTGAAAAGTCTTGCAGACAGCAGTCCCTCCCTGATGTAAGTATGAGATTACTTGCCTGTCTCTCCTTTTTAGCCGTACAATGGATTGGTTAGAGAAAGTTCAGTTTAGACACCCTGGTAATGATTTTTCTAACCATTCCAGTGTATGGCATACATCATCTTCCCCTGTTCTTCGTAAAAGTTTTTCATCCTTATCACACGTTGGTGTGGAGAAGGGTTAGTTAACAGTTAGGGGTCATGACTAGGGAGATTGGTGGCCTTATTTCTTGTTAATATACTAAAGGCAGGAGGGCAGGGTGTGGGCTTTTAATCTTTCTTGTTAATTGTGTTTTCCCAGGAGGAGGAGCCTTGAGTCTTTTCTTTCTAGCCATACACTGGAATGGTTAGAAACTTCATTACCGGCAGTGGCGTCCCTACTATAGAGCGGAGGGGGGCGGGGCGCACCGGGTGTCAGACACCCAGGGGGGTGTCGCCACGACCCCCCACAGCAGCACAGCAGGAGGGAGAAGCAGGGCTAGAAGGAGGGGCTGTGGAGGCAGCGGTGGGGAGGGGGGACATATCCCCCCCTCCCTCACCTGGGACCCCTCCTTCTGCCTCTCTCTCCCCCTCAAGAATAGCGGCGACAAGTGCGGGGCGGCATTGGAGGCGGAGACCTGTAACGTCATGATGCTTGGATCGCGGAGATTAGGTGAGTAATTCTCTTTACGCCTATGGCCGCCCCGCACTTGTTGCCGCTATTCTCCCCCAGGTGAGGGCCCCGCACTTGTCGCCACTATTCTCCCCCAGGTGAGGGACCCCTCCATCTAGCCCTGCTTCCCCCTCCTGGGGCACCTACACTGGGGGCAACTATACTAGCCATACTGGGGGCAACTATACTAGCCATACTGGGGGCAACTATACTAGCCATACTGGGGGCAACTATACTAGCTTACTGGGGGCAACTATACTAGCCATACTGGGGGCAACTATACTAGCCATACTGGGGGCAACTATACTAGCCATACTGGGGGCGACTATACTAGCCATACTGGGGGCACCTATACTAGCTTACTGGGGGCAACTATACTAGCCATATTGGTGGCAACTATACTAGCCATACTGGGGGCAACTATACTAGCTTACTGGGGGCAACAATACTAGCTTACTGGGGGCAACTATACTAGCCATACTGGGGGCAACTATACTAGCCATACTGGGGGCAACTATACTAGCCATACTGGGGGCAACTATACTAGCCATACTGGGGGCGAGTATACTAGCCATACTGGGGGCACCTATACTAGCCATACTGGGGGCAACTATACTAGCCATACTGGGGGCAACTATACTAGCCATACTGGGGGCAACTATACTAGCCATACTGGGGGCAACTATACTAGCCATACTGGGGCAACTATACTAGCTTACTGGGGGCAACTATACTAGCTTACTGGGGGCAACTATACTAGCTTACTGGGGGCAACTATACTAGCCATATTGGGGGCAACTATACTAGCTTACTGGGGGCAGCTATACTAGCTATACTGGGGACAACTATACTTACTGGGGGCAACTATATTAGCTATACTGGGGGCAACTAAACTATACTAGCTATACTGGGGGCAACTATACTGGCTGGGGCAACTATACTGGCTGGAGCAACTATACTAGCTATACTGGCTGGGGCAACTATACTAGCTATACTGGCTGGGGCAACTATACTAGCTATACTGGGGGCAACTATACTAGCTGTACTGGCTGGGGGCAACTATACTAGCCATACTGTCTGGGGGCAACTATACTGGCTGGGGGCAACCATACTAGCTATACTGGGGCAACTATATTAACTTCATTGGGGGCAACTATACTAGCTATACTGGGGGCAACTGTACTAGCTATACTGGGGGCAACTATATTACCTACACTAAGGGCAACTATACTAGCTATATTCGCGTGCCGCGGGTTGTAGCCACCCCCATTTTTTTCTGGGGGGGGTGTGTCTTTTAATACCCAGCACCGGGTGTCAAATGCCCTAGGTACGCCACTGATTACCGGTGAGTCTAAACTGAACTTTTTGTGTATAGCTACAGTGTATTTGTAGAAACATTGAACTTTTCCTGCATAGCATTCAGGTTTTGTGCACAGACATACTGTACATGCTCAGTAGACAACCTGAGATTTACATATATGTATATATTCAAGCTGGCACACAATATCTACTTCTAACACTAACCTTTCACCATCTAAGCCTAACACTAAACTACTCCTCCTAAGCTGCAATCACAAAAGATTTTGGTCTCTCTGCTGCCTCACCAGTCCAGCTATACTTGTTACCTTCTGCACCCAAAATGGGAGCCACTATAGCCACATTTAGTACTGAAGTCTATGTGGTGCCCAAGTCTAAAAAATAAATTATTCAATCAAACAATAAAACAGTATTCAGTTAAAAAGGACATGGGGATCGCAGTCCCCGGCAGTATACTAAATTCAAAACACACAGAAAAAGTTGGAACTTTAGCAGTAGTGAAGAGAACTAGGTTGTCAATGTGGAGGATCTTAGCTTCCAAAATGGACTCTAGGCCAACCCCCAAAGTATCAATTTGACTTTAGCAGCACATATACACTATACGTCCATGCAAACCTTGCTGTACTTATTTTCAATTCTATTTTCTCTAAATGTTGCACATAAAGATTAGTTTCAGTATACTTGCTCTGGGAGACGTTTTGCAGGCTCTGGATGGAATTTGAAAAGCAGAGAAAAGTGCTCAAAATGTCATGTTCAAGCATTTTTACATTGAAGTCTAGGGTGCCATATTTGGAATTATTTTGCCAAGCTCACAAAGTGCACTTCTGATTTTAACTTTTTATTAAAAAACGTCATTACACTATGATTGGTACTCTTGAGGTGATTTCCTAGCCATTTTGCAAGATTCTGATAGATGTTATTTAAATGCTTAAATGTCCCAATATCTAGTGAGCCTTGTGTGTAGGGTGAGGGGTCAGTGCATGGAGTGATCACCCTCACCAGACACGGGCATTGGATTGTTACTTTGTGACATGGTGGAATGGCGGTGGCATTGTGTTACTGAGATAAAGTACCATTGTTTCCACATAGGTGTACAAACTGGCTATTGCTACTTTGTGACACAGTGGAATGGTAGCCGTATTGTGTTATATTACATCTAATTTGCATTTGTGTGCAAAAATAAATTTGCTATGATACTCCAGTATGCTTCAAATGCGTGGCTATTATTTGAATATTACATGCAAAAAATATGTTCGTATGCGTAAAAAACAAAAACGGTTGCGTCTGAAATGATGCGTAAATTATTCTAACATGCATAATTATAGTTAGCGATTACGTTTACATGCATTATGGTTATGCATAGACATAATTTCTGCCGAGCACTACTGGTGACAGTTGGCCTTGGGCATTAAAAGTCTGGCCCTGTGCACTCCTGACATTAGAACTAGTAGAATTGTCATGTGCTCACTGGGGGAATTACCTTCCTTTCATGCAACAAGTTCTATGTAAGCTGTTATTGCTCAGGCTCGTTTCAAGAGGTCCGGGCGGCCAACGGAGTGCCAGGAGAGCGGTGCGAGGGGACAGAAGATAATGTGACAGACAGTTTGCCCAGGATACCTAGCTATGCAAAGTGTCCTGAGGTCTCGGCAGCCGATGGAGTGTGAGAGAGCAGCGTGAGGGGCAGAGGAAGAAGGGAGAAGCTGAGAACAGGAGAAGGCCCGGGCAGCAGCAGTTACCAGGTGAGAGCAATGCAGCTAGGCTTCACCTCAGTACATGCTGCTATCTGCCTATCAGGATGCGTTATAAAGTCAGCAATACATGCCGCTATGCTTGGAGGTCAGGACGGTGGCACACAGCCCGTTTATCTGCATGCTCTGTACATGGTTGGCAAGACACTGGGGGGGAATCCGATATACATGTCACTCTGCCTCTAGCAGGGGGGCGATGGATGCCACCTCATTTATTTTGACTACTGAAGCTCGCCAGAGGCCGCTGCATTTACTGCCCCTGGCTTATACATGAGTCAATAATGTTTCCATTTTTTTAGTTAAAAGTTGGGGGGGTCTGCTTACACGCGGGTCAGCTTATACACAAGTATATACTCTATACTTTCCACTTGGATTTAGTGATTGGGGACAGAGAGGGATATGGAAATCTGTGGGTTCTTGGATTGAAAGATTTTACATAATCATAAGGTTAGGCTAGCACTCTATTGTGCTGGTTTCTGAGATAAAGTAACTGCACTTGTTACTAAAAATCATTATTTTCTGTCATTACATCCCTGTACTTTTGAACACCTGTAGCAATTTAAATCAGGATTCTAGCTTCATTATTCCTGACTCAGTCCACTAATTAGAACAATATATTATGCAAAATGACAAGCTACTGCAATTGCATATGACACATCACCATCCTGTAGTGTCATGGTTTCTGGTTTGCCCCATTTAAAAGTGTGACTGCAACTCTATAACTTTAATTTCCTGTGAATTTTTTTATAATGAAGGCCAATTAGCAGTTCTGACATGACAGTTTCATAAAGTACATTATCACATTGAGATATGAGCCAGATGTTACTAACAGTGTGTTTTTATTTGGAACAATCCATAATTGGAGATGGGCCGAACGGTTCGCAGGCGAACGGTTCCAGGCGAACTTCGGGTGATTCGCCTTCGCCGGCGAAGGCGAACCTTCCCGGAAATGAATAGTGACAGTGAATTCCATCTTACACAGCATATAGCACAAAAATGAATGAAAAGATGGAAACATTTAAATTAAAAGAATTGTGGCATTTAAAACCCATCGTACCAGCACAAGAAGTTAGAGTCCTTGTTTAAACCATCTTCTACAGTTTTGAACCAATGTATAAACTTAGTTTCTTGTGTTAGTCTCATGTTTCCCGATTTAAAGCCACCCATTAATACAGTGATGCGAAAATCGCTTAAACTGTGTCCAGGTAAACAAAAGTGTGTTGGTATTGGGAGATCAGTATATTTTGTAATATCATTTTTCCTGCTGTTAATAGTGGATCTGTGGTGTGTCATGCGATCACGCAGTGGTTGACTTGTTTCTCCCACATAAATTCCTTTGGGGCATTTTGCACACATGATCACGTATACCACGTTAGATGAGTCGCAGGAAAAGGTGCCTTGTACTTTGTATTCCTGTTGTGTACCTGGTATTAGTATCCTGTCAGTGGAATGGATGTGTTTACAGGTCCCACACTTTTTCCCTCAGCAAGGGAATGTTCCATTCTGTTCTTGCCTATTTAAGGCACTCCTCACTATCATCTGCTTAAGATTGGGTGGTTGTCGGAACGCTAGGAGGGGAGGTTCAGGGAATATCTTTTTCAGTCTCTGATCCTTGTGTAGAACAGGATGAAGTTCTTTTGCAATCTTTCTTAAGATTTCCAGGCGTGGGTTGTAGGTCACTACCAGTGGGACACGGCTCTCTTCCTGGCTCTGCTTGTACTCCAGGAGCTGAGTCCTAGGGATGTTGTTAGCTTTCTTGATTTGGGTCTCAGCCATTAGAGGATTGTATCCCTGTTTTATGAAATTCTTCTTCAGGTAATCCAGGTGTTTGTCTTTGTCATCCTTGTCAGAACAGATCCGATTGCATCTTATTGCCTGGCTGTAAATTATGGAATTCTTTGTTTGAGGTGGAAACTGTCATATCCGTCTATACTCTCCCTCTAACCTCCAGATCGCAATAATCTACCGCCCTCCTGGCCCTCCTTCCTTCTTCCTAGATCACTTCTCTGCATGGCTCCTCCAGTTCCTGTCCTCCGATATCCCTACCATCATTATGGGCGACTTTAACATTCATATTGACACCAACAATTCTGCCGCCACTAAACTTCTGTCACTTACTTCCTCCTACGGCCTGTCTCAGTGGTCCACTGCTCCAACTCACTCTAATGGTCTTACACTTGACCTCATATTCACTCGTCTCTGTTCTATCACTGATTTCACTAATTCTCCTCTCCCGCTCTCTGATCATAACCCACTAAACTTCTCTCTCTCCTCCTCTCTTCCTACCACCCTGCCTCAAGCACGCTCATATACACGCAGGAACTACCGCAACATAGACATGCAATCTGTCTCTGATGCCTTGGCACCTCTCCTCACACAACCATTCACTGACCCTGACTCAGCAGCTGCACACTATCATTGCTCAATCACGCAAGTCATGGATGAAATCGCACCCCTCACCAATGTCCGCCCGCACCGTGTCAGTCGCCAACCCTGGCTGACCAAAGCTACTAAACAGCTAAAGGGGTGCTCTAGGGTAGCTGAACGCCGTTGGAGAAAAACTAATACTAATGAGGATTTCATTACTTACAAAAAAGAGTTGAACAAGTTTAAAACCGCTCTCTCTTCTGCAAAACAATCATACTTCTCCTCCCTCATATCCTCCCACTTGCACAATCCAAAGCGCCTGTTCAGTACTTTCAACTCCCTTCTCCGTCCACCCCCTCCTCCTTCTTCTTCATGCTTATCAGCTGAAGAATTTGCAACATACTTTACAGATAAAATTGCAAAAATCCGTAGTGTGTTTTCCACGCAGACATCAAACTCCATCTCCACTCCTCTTGTTGACTGCTCTCTTTCCAGTTTCTCTCCACTCTCTGAACATTCGCTCTCTTCCCTTATCTCCAAATCCCATCTAACCACCTGTTCTTTGGATCCTATCCCATCACATCTCATTCCACAGCTATCCACATCCCTCATCCCTGCCCTAACATCGCTGTTTAACCTATCCCTCTCCTCCGGAATTTTTCCATCCTCACTCAAGAGGGCTGTTGTAACACCACTACTTAAAAAATCATCTCTAGACCCCACCGAACTTTCTAACTACCGCCCAGTGTCACTTCTCCCATTTGCATCTAAATTACTTGAACGCCACATCCATGCTGAACTAAGTCAGTATTTATCTGCAAATTCCTTGCTCGATCAGTTCCAATCTGGCTTCCGGCCAAACCACTCCACAGAAACAGCACTCACCAAAGTAGCTAATGATCTCCTCACAGCTAAATCCAAAGGCTATTATTCCATACTCATCCTTCTAGATCTGTCATCAGCATTCGACACTGTCGACCACACTCTACTCCTACAGATCCTTTCATCTATAGGAATAAAGGACCTCTCTCTCTCCTGGATATCTTCCTACCTGTCTGGAAGGTCTTTCACTGTTTCTTATTCAGATCAGGCCTCCTCTTCACATCCTCTGTCTGTAGGGGTACCTCAAGGCTCTGTCCTCGGTCCCCTCCTCTTTTCCATCTACATGCACGGTCTTGGTAACTTAATCAGCTCATTCGGTTTCCAATACCAGCTATATGCAGACGATACACAACTGTACCTCTCGGCCCCAGACCTTAACTCCCTCCTCACACGGGTTCCCGACTGCCTGTCCGCTATCTCCTCTTTCATGTCCTCTCGCTTCTTAAAACTCAATATGAATAAAACTGAACTAATAGTCTTTCCACCATCCCTGTCCACCCCTTTGCCTGATATTACAATAAATGTTAACAACACGTCTATAACATCAGTTCCCAAAGCACGGTGCCTGGGGGTAATATTTGATTCTTCTCTCTCATTTACTCCTCACATTAACTCCCTAACCAGCTCCTGCCATTTCCAACTGAAAAACATAGCACGTATCCGACCTTTTCTCTCCCATGACACAACCAAAATGTTAGTACATGCTCTTATTATATCTCGATTGGACTATTGCAATATATTGCTTGGTGGACTTCCAACTAACCGACTAACACCGCTCAATTCTGTACTGAACTCTGCTGCTCGACTCATTCATCTCTCCTCTCGCTCTTCCTCTGCTGACCCTATCTGTCAAGCTCTTTACTGGCTACCAATTAATGAGAGGATTCAGTTCAAACTCTTAACCATAACCTACAAAGCTCTCCATAATCTCTCTCCCCTGTACATCTCCTCACTAGTCTCCAGATACCAACCCAACCGCAATCTCAGATCTGCACACGAGCTTCTTCTATCCTCTTCTACAATTACCTCCTCACATTCACGTGTACAAGACTTCTCACGTGCCTCACCCCTCCTCTGGAATGCCCTTCCACAACACATCCGCCACTCTCCCACCTTTGAAATCTTTAAACGCTCCCTCAAAACCCACCTTTTCCGACAAGCATATTCTCTAGCTTAGGCCATGCACCCACTAAATAACCTAATTACGCACTGCCTGTACATATACTGTATACTTCCCCCACCTCTTGTTTCCACCCCATTCCTTTAAATTGTAAGCTCGCAAGGGCAGGGCTCTCACCCTTTTGTGTCATGGAATGTTATTAATTCAATTGCTTGCACACTGTTAGAAATTTATACATTTTAGTCATCCTGTTAAATCAAATTGTAATCAGCAGTGCTGTATCTTGTATCAGTGTTCATATTTTCATGTATATCATTGTCTGTATCAATATGTATCCCTTGTTTGTTTTCTTACATTGTACAGCGCCACGGAATATGTTGGCGCTTTATAAATAAATAAATAATAATAATAATAATATGGGACGATCCATCGGTTTGCGGTACATGGACGTTTGTAAGCTGTTCTCTCTGATGTATATGGTGGTGTCAAGAAAGTTAATCTCCCTGTGAGAGTAGCTCAATTTCAGTTTGATTGTGGGATGGAAGGCATTGAAGTTCCTGTGAAATTGGATAAGATCCTCCTCACTTGCAGACCAGATGATCAAGATGTCGTTGATAAAACGGAAGTAGGCCATGGGTTTTATATGACAAGTATTCAGGTATTCTTCTTCAATCTTTGCCATGAAGAGATTTGCGTACTGCGGTGCAAACCGTGAGCCCATTGCCACTCCCATTTGCTGTAAATAGAGGTCCTCCCCAAAAGTGAAATAACACACCACAGATCCACTATTAACAGCAGGAAAAAGGATATTACAAAATATACTGATCTCCCAATACCAACACACTTTTGTTTACCTGGACACAGTTTAAGCGATTTTCGTGTCACTGTATTAATGGGTGGCTTCAAATCGGGAAACATGAGACTAACACAAGAAACTAAGTTTATACATTGGTTCAAAACTGTAGAAGATGGTTTAAACAAGGACTCTAACTTCTTGTGCTGGTACGAAGGGTTTTAAATGCCACAATTCTTTTAATTTTAATTTTTCCATCTTTTCATTCATTTTTGTGCCATATGCTGTGTAAGATGGAATTCACTGTCACTATTCATTTTATTTGCTTTCAGGTGCTGGCTTTAAATGCCACAATTCTCTTAAAGAGGAACTCCAGTGAAAATAATGTAGTAAAAAAAGTGCTTCATTTTTTACCATAATTATGTATAAATGATTTAGTCAGTGTTTGCTCATTGTAAAATCTTTCCTCTCCCAGATTCACATTCTGACATTTATTACATGGTGACATTGTTACTGTGGGCAGGTTATTTAGCTGTTTCTAGCTGCTCTGTCTGTTACAGACAGCTAATAACAGCTATTTCCTGTCTCTGAACATTGTTAAATTGTGGCAGTTTGCCAGCAGTACCGCGGTATTCAGAGCCTCTTGTGGGAGGGGTTTCAGCACAAAATCAGTCACACAGCGCCCCCTGATGGTCTGTTTGTGAAAATCATTGTCTTTCTCATGTAAAATGGGGTATCAGCTACTGATTGGGAAAAAGTTCAATTCTTGGTTGGAGTTTCTCTTTAAACTTAGAATTAATGGTGCATGTAACCAGGCCAATTACCATTTGAATTCGGAATTTACGATGTCTCCCCATCACCAGAGTCTGCTTTATGTCATGTTGAGGATTCTATTGATCTTATCAATTTAGATAGGATGCCTGGGAAAGCCTCCTCAGTAACAGTTAAGGCATCTAATTACATTTATGTTTGCTAAAGAATGTTTCTCCTCTGTATGTCAGTGTATATAAGCTGTGTTTTTCAGTTTTGGTCAGGAACCAGTCCGACGATGGCTTTTTTATAAGTCGAAAGCTCACTGTTTATCCATCTCTAAGTTAGCCAATAAATAGTATCATCCTAAATCAAAACTTCTTGCTTTTACTCATAGCTAACACGGTACAACACTTTACTGCTTCAAACAATTAAAAAAAATGGCAAAAAAACTTGCCCTCCGTAAAACATTCTTGGCAAATGCTTTCGACTTGGTTTGTCTTCCGCTGGGTCAAGGGTCCATCTGACCACAGATGCCTGGTCTGCAATGCACGGTCAGGGCAGCTACAGCATGGGTCTCAGCAGGCTCCCACTACGGGCCGGAATCCAACCTTCATTCCCCGCCCATTACCCGTGGTGACAATGGCAGACTTGCCCGCTATTACGGATTCCCGTTAAAGGATTTAAAGTTGATTCATTACAATTAGGGCCTCAAAAGTCCTCCTGAGTCCTGTATTGTTATTTTTGGTCACTACCTCGGGGCGGGCGTGCATGCCTGCCTGCTGCCCTCCTTGGGTGTGTAGTGGTAGCCGTTGCTCAGGCTCTACACCGGATTCCATTCCTCATTCCCCGACCATTACCCGGGGTCACAAATGGCAGAGTTGTCCGCCTCCATATGATTCTCGTGTAAGGAATGTGGTGTCATCTTTGCCCGCCATAACTGGTTCTCGTTAAAGGATTTAAAGTACATTCATTCAAATACACAGCAGGGCCTCGAAAGTCCTCCTCCTGTATTGTTATTTTTGGTCACTACCTCGGGGCGGGCGTGCATGCCTGCCTGCTGCCTTCCTTGGGTGTGTAGTGGTAGCCGTTGCTCAGGCTCCACACCGGATTCCATCCCTCATTCCCCGACCATTACCCAGAGTCACAAATGGCAGACTTGCCCGCCTCCATATGATTCTCGTGTAAGGAATGTGGTGTCATCTTTGCCCGCCATAACTGGTTCTCGTTAAAGGATTTAAAGTACATTCATTCAAATACACAGCATGGCCTCAAAAGTCCTCCTCCTGTATTGTTATTTTTGGTCACTACCTCAGGGCGGGCGTGCATGCCTGCCTGCTGCCCTCCTTGGGTGTGTAGTGGTAGCCGTTGCTCAGGCTCCACACCGGATTCCATTCCTCATTCCCATTACCCAGGGTCACAAATGGCAGACTTGCCTGCCTCCATAGGATTCTCGTGAAAGGAATGTGGTGTCATCTTTGCCCGCCATAACTGGTTCTCGTTAAAGGATTTAAAGTACATTCATTTCAAATACAGCAAGCCCTCGATAGTCCTCCTGTATTGTTATTTTTGGTCACTACCTCGGGGCGGGCGTGCATGCCTGCCTGCTGCCCTCCTTGGATGGGTAGTGGTAGCCGTTGCTCAGGCTCCACACCGGATTCAAACCCTCATTCCCCGGCCATTACCCGGGGTCACAATGCCAGACTTGCCTGCCTCCATAGGATTCTCATTGTAGCGGTACTAAACAAGTACACAGCAAGTAGAAAATGTAATTTAAAAACAAAGCGTCAGCTTTTTAACAATGCCATGGAAAGTCGTGAAGGCAGTCACACATTACCTGACATCACTGAGTGAGGAATAGCAATCTCGCCATGTTGCGCAGTAGTCCCAGCATGGCCGTCACTACACAAACAGCTGGTAACTTGCGGTGCGTTACACAGTTAGTTTGGTGCGCCAGTGTGAAGCAGTACTCTAATTACACTACCTGATTGATGTATACACATGCAAGATGTTTTAAAGCACGTTAGGCCTGCAATTTAGCATTCAATGTGATTTCTGCCCTTAAAACGCTGTTTTGCGTCACATCCAGATTTTTCCCCGGGACTTTTGGCGTGTATCCCACTCCACCATGCCCCCCTCTAGGTGTTAGACGCCTTGAAACATCTTTTCCATCACTTTTGTGGCCAGCATAATTTTTTCTATTTTTCAAAGTTCGCCTCCCCATTGAAGTCTATTGCGGTTCGCAAACTTTTTCGCGAACCCGAACCTTCCGCGGAAGTTCGCGAACCTAAAATTGGAGGTTCGGCCCATCACTATCCATAATCTGTCAATAGAATACAGCCTCCAATTCTCTTCCATACAAACAGAAATACATATTTCACATTTTTTTAAAGCACAAATACTTACACTTCCTTCACTAAATAAGTAAACAATTTTTTTATATGCTTCTTACTGTACATTATCACACTTCCTACTCAGAAAAAAATTAAGACCACATGGATTTTCCCTTTCTACCACCTCCCAGTATAATCGGTTTGGGGGAGGGGGGGAAGTCGGCAAGTTCTTAATATTCTGTCCAGCGGGCATAGCAATTGGAGACCATAAGGGCCCATTCACACTAGAAGTGCTTTTCTGAGCATTTCTCGATTGTCTAGCGTTTTTTAAAATCACTCCCATTCACTTCCATTAAAATCATGGTAAAAATCGTGGAAAAATAACTGCAGTTTCCACGTACACGATTGTGAAAACGCGCCTTTTTTCTGCATTTTTTACTGCGATTTTAATGAAAGTGAATGGGAGGGACTTTAAAAAATGCTAATCAATTGCAAAACGCTCAGAAAAGCGTTTCTAGTGTGAATGGGCCTTTAGGCATTATACTGCCACAGAGGCAGTTTGTCTTTTATCAAAGGGTTTCACTACAGTTATTTGATTGACCAGAGTAAAGCAGCTGTGTTACTTAGATAATGTACTTAACAAGTCATATGTCCCTCTCAACTACCAGAATTAAGCAGTTTTTGTGCCCCTAGATGAAAAAATAAAGTAACCATATGAGCAGGTCCACTACAAAAATTAAATAGCTGTGTGCCTCCATATAACAGATTTCAAATAGTCATGTGCCTCCAGATAAAATAATTAAGTAGCCTAGTTCCATAAGTTAGTCCTGTGAGCCCTCTGTTTAGCAGCATTAGGTAGTTCTGTGACTTGGAACAAATGAAAAGGGTGCCTGAGAAAAAAAAATATAGGGGGTTTAAGACATCAACAGAGGGAGGGTTCTGTGTGAGAGTAGGATTAGGTTAGGTCATAGTAAATACTACAGATATTTTACTATATGATTTGAGTAGTAGATAATCCGTAATGTTACAGATATTCTGCGATCAGCTAGTTTCTGTGTCCCTTTCATCTTATGCCTTTATTAAATGTACGCCTGTGACAATTCACGCCCCACACATAGCACTATTATGTAGCTAACACAATTGGTGTTAGGAGTTGAAAAACAGTAATATCCTATGGAGGAAAATTAAGTCAATAATTTCCTAGAAAACACGAACAAAATCTGCTATCTGCACGGTAAATAAAAATAATATAAATGTAATTATTGTTGTTAATGTTTATTGTTAATACATATTCTTGGAGACCTGACATATTTTAAGAAGTTTTTTGCAAAGTACATTGAACACATCCCATTGCTAAGAGTAAGTGAAAGTCCTTACTACAGCCACAGTCTTGGGGCATTATTTGTGTCATACAGCTTATTAACTTACCTCAGCTGCTTATACATTTTCAGTATGTGGGAGAGAGCCTAGACAAATGTGGAGGAGATGGTGGTGGTGTGGTTAGTGTCCTTGCTGGGATTTAAACACAGGACTATAGGTCTAAGGTCTTCAAGGCATTACCCCCAGGGCAGGGGAGTCGGTACAAAAATCATCTGACTCCAACTCTTCAGCTCTGATTCCACAGCCCTGATTACCACTAAAAACTATGGTAAATGGATTAGAACTATTTTCCACTAAATCTTCTATTAAATTTGAAGGATACCCGAGGTGACATGTGACATGATGAGATAGACATGGGTATGTACAGTGCCTAGCACACAAATAACTTTGCTATGTTCCTTTTTTTTCTTCCATTGCCTGAAAGAGTTAAATATCAGGTATGTACATGGCTGACTTAGTCCTGACTCAGACAGGAAGCGACTACAGTGTGACCCTCACTAATAAGAAATTCCAACTAGAAAACACTTTCCTAGCAGAAATGGCTTCAGAGAGCAGGAAAGAGATAAAAAGGTTCAATACTTCATAGATTTTAGTTCTAGCATACTTCAATGAATGTGTCCTCGAGCAAAAATAATAAACCAGTTAAAACTTAAAAAGTAGATTTAAACAAAATAAAACTGTGGAATATTTTAAAGAGACACTGAAGCGAAAAAAAAATGATGATATTATGATTTGTATGTGTCGTACAGCTAACAAAAAAAACATTAAGATCAGATACATCAGTCTAATTGTTTCCAGTGCAGGAATAGTTGAGAAACTCCAGTTGTTATCTCTATGCAAAAAAGCTATTAAGCTCTCCGACTAACTTAGTCGTGGAGAGGGCTGTTATCTGACTTTTATTATCTCAACTGTAATTGAACTGTTTACTTTTCCTCTGCTAGAGGAGAGTTCATTACTTCACAGACTGCTCTGAAAGACTCATTTTGAATGCTGAGTGTTTTGTAATCTGCTGCACATATTATAGAGTGATGCAATGTTAGAAAAAACACTATATACCTGAAAATAAAAATATGAGAATATTTTCTTTGCTGCTAATCTTCTAGTAATTATTCATAGTACACAACCAATTCATTATATCATATATTTTTTTTCGCTTCAGTGTCTCTTTAAAAAGTCATTTTTAGGAGAAGGTAGATAGATATAATAGATTATTTAATTAGTTTGTTTTCGCATTGGGTGTCCTTTAACCACTTAAAGCGGAATATAACCCTGCATTTCAACTTTGCTCTAAAACATTATTTACAGTATATTATATGCAACCAGCATTTTTTTTTTTTACTAGACCAGCATTGGAAGGGTTACACAGGGCTTTAAAGTTCCTTTAGATTTCTGCAGACGCATCCGAAGCTGAAAAGAGATACATTTTGTTTACAGAAATGTATCTAAGTGTTGAATGACTCATCTCTCTGACTGAGAAGGAGCTTGGAGGACTGCCAAAGAGTGTGTAACTGTTTATCAATAGATACATAGAATGTAACAATCTGAACCTCTGCATATCTCTCCATGGAACTTGAAACGTCTGTGTTTAACCCTTCCAATGCTGGTCTAGTAAAAAAAAAATGCTTTTTGCATATAATATGCTGTAAATAATATTTTAGAGCAAAGTTGAAATGCAGGGTTATATTCCGCTTTAAGCCAATCTGAACGGATATATTTGTCCAAAAATTACCACTCAAAGGCAATCTAGACGAATATATCCGTCCAGCAGTGTTGCTGCCCTTGTGCACACATATCTGTGTGCAGGCAGCTGGTTCCCTGCCACTATTACAGGGGATTGATTGCTGAAGAGGAACCAGTGTTCCCAGGAGGCAAAAGATTTCCTGCAAATGAATCAAATGCCTCCAATCAGGAGGTATTTGATTCATGAACTGTGAAATGTAAGACAAAAGATCTTGCCCGTCCCTGGTATCTTCCAGGAGAGTGCTTAGCGCCACCTAGTGGCCAAAAAGTAAAATTAGAGTACAAATGGAAAAAAAAAACACAACTCACATAAAATAAAAACAGATTGACTCCCCACCCTGCCCATTAACTAAAAAATAAAAACACATGTTTAAAAAAAATAAAATTACAGTTTAAAAAAATACGTAAATAGTTACCTTAGGGACTAAACTTTTTAAATATGTATGTTGTGAAGGTATATTACTATATACCTTATTATCTTGAGCCCATGTGGGCTTGTAATTAGTGGTGGACGCCAAACTGAAAAAATGCACCTTTATTTCTAAATAAAATATTTGCGCCATACATTGTACTAGGGAAATATTTTATATGTTGCAATAACTGGGACAAATGGGCAAATCAAATGTGTGGATTTTATCCACAGTAGAACATTTTATTTTAAAACTATAATGGCTGAAAACTGAGAAATAATGATTTTTTTTCCATTCTTTTCTTATTATTCCTGTTAAAATGCATTTAGAATAAAATAATTCTTAGCAAAATGTACCACCCAAAGAAAGCCTAATTGGTGGCAAAAATAAAACAAGTTATAGATCATTTACATGGGATGAGTAGTGATAAAGTTATTGGCGGATGAATGGGAGGAGCGCTGACAGGGGAAAATTGCCTTCATCCTGAAGGTGAAAACACCTGCGTGCTGAAGTGGTTAAGATATTAAATTTATGATTTCATTACCCCTTTTCATGAATTGGTGAAACTTTATTGTATTCCAGTACTAGAAGAGTAGTGCTATGTAAAAGAAAAAAACCCTGATTCAGATCCTATCCAGTTCTACAGTATATACAGCCTTATGGGCAGATACATGTTTAAGACTTTCAGGTTTCTTTCTATCCCTTACTTGAAAGAGTGACAAGAGGTTTTGTAATGGCTAGCTTCACAATATGAAGTCAAACCATTTTACACCCTTTTTCTCTTTATTCAAATCTATTTATGTGTTTTGTATACATGGTTAAAGTGCTTAAGGTTCCATTTTAAAGAGGACCTTTACTGATCTAGAAGTTATAAAGGCTCACTATAAAAGAATAAAGCTTCAGGTTCCGAGCTGGCAAAAATCTTTCTGTATTTCTTTATTGCTTTGACAATATTAATCTCTGTTGTCTTCTTCACTAAAAAGCTCCTATTGTCATTGGCTTGTAGCCAGTACAAACGTTCCATGTTGTATATCCTGAACTGCATGCGTTCCGAAATTGGTGCATCTGATCACAGTGGGTAAGTTATTGTAAGCTAAGTTTTGAAAAAATAAGTACACTTCATGTAGAATGAAAAACAGACCTTTTCCAGATAAAAATTCTATACACGTACTATACTTGCTCATAACAGAATTCTGTTTCATGGAACACAATCTCCAGACCAGTGACTCAGTCTAGCAGAGCAAAAACGAGAACTACAAATGGCACAGGAGAGCATCCTCATTAATTTTAATGCAAAAGTCAAGTAATAAAATCCAAATGTCTAGCAGGCATTTCTTCAGGATTGATTCAACATCTCTGTGCACACTTCTCACAACTATTGTATGATCTAAAACACAATATAGGATTGTAAGTTCAAAACGGTAGGGCTCTCTCCCCACATAGTTGCATAGTACGTTTGATTGAAAAATAAAGCTGTAATCTTCATTTAGCACTGAAAACATTACATTTCACAAGCTCATGCCCACTTCATCAAGTATAAAACAATAGTGACAGCTATCAGTGGCTATGAATAATTAGTAGCTTATGGATGAAAGTATAATGTGTTTATTCATTAACTCCCTAACGCCGATCGGGGTCGGGAGGGTGGCAGCCCCAGGACCACCTAATGCCAAAAGGCGTCAAGTCCTGGGGGGGTTTTGCAGGAGATCGCGTGTGCCAATACAAGCGCATCTCCGCTCTGCTCCATCATCAGTCTCCCAGTGGCGATTATGCACCCATGTCGTGTCTTACATGATAAAGTGCCACAGAAATGAATGTCACTTTATACACATTTTAAAAATGATAATATCTGGACCCTTGTCATGTATATAAATAAAAAATCAAAACAAAAAAATATTTAGTAAAACTAATTGCAAAGAAAACACTTCAGTGAATAAGGTGCCAGGAGAAACAATGTTTACAGCCTTGTCTTTTATAAAGTGCATCATGTTATGGGCACTGTCCTTCAGTGGGTCTACCCATTAATAACCTTGCCAAGAACAATCTTAAATTATACGTAAAATAAATTTGAGTTTTTTCTGCTTTATTTAGTATTCTATGCTCCTGTCTAACTCCCTCGCAAGTGTCCCCATGGTCCTGACCATGCCCTCCACCTTAACACTGAGAGGTAATTTACAAGCAGCTTGAAATAGGGCCACTCCGAATAATTTCCTGACAATTTTGTTCCAAGTTAAGCTGCATAACAGTTGAATGCAAGGAGAAATGATTTACATCTCATTGATCATCCCTCCTATCTACAGCTAGAGCTGGAGTTGAGAAACAGATCTGAATTCACATTTTGGGTCGTTAAGTCAGAAAGCAATAATAGCAGAAAAAAGACATCTACATTTCTGCAACTGGATTCATGGGCATAATACATAGTATGACAAGATACAATTGCATAATTTAGGCCAGGCTTACAGGATCAGTAATTTTCTTCAATGATCTCTAGCTCTGGAGAATCTTTGTAAATCTCACACTTCATTATCTAGTAATGATTATAGATCCTAGAAAGACAAGTTAACCCTTAGACTGCAAAGGCTAAACCCCAGTGCTAGGTATGGTTGTGGAGGGTAAATGTCTTGCTTAAATCTACATGTATCAAAGTCCAAAGTAGTCAGTAGGATTGTTATCGAGGTGCAAATACATGTGTGATGATTTTAGAATTATGGTAATTATAATACAGTTATTATAATTATTATGAAAATCAAATGTTGCAGTAAATGCATTTCACTGTTCCATTTTAAGCTGCATAGGGTTGCATTAACATTTGCATATTTCTGCATTAATCTAAAAATATTTGTATATTTCAAGAAAAAAATAAAGTTGGCATTGAGCCAAAACTTTATACAAAAAACACCTTTAAAGTTGTGACTGCTTCCAAATTACACATAGATTAAACCCACAGCCACCTTCTTTGCTATTCCAAAAACCTACTAATGCACAATGTCATTTAATAGCTGCTCATAGTGACATTTTCTTCCTCATGTTAGCTGCATGTAGTGCATTGAGACTTCCACTGCAAGATTTTTGAATTGAGACTTCCTATTGTTAAAAAAATAAATAAATATTGTGCTCCCCTATTTTACTGTGGGCACTGCAAAATCCGCTAATAACATTGTGCTCTATGCAGCATCCTTTTAAACCACTTGCTGTATGCACCATTTTTTACCTGCTTCTTCCTGCTAGCTCTCCTAATAAGAGGCCGACAAAGAGCACAGCAAGAACACACAGCACAAGCACATGCTCGC
Organism: Hyperolius riggenbachi; assembly: GCF_040937935.1. NCBI lineage: Eukaryota > Metazoa > Chordata > Amphibia > Anura > Hyperoliidae > Hyperolius > Hyperolius riggenbachi. The sequence continues at coordinate 141,471,420 of NC_090655.1, forward strand.
AGGGAACCTGCTGAGTTCTGATTCTTAACAGATTCTTGCTCATAACCCTCCTTAGTGGCCGCCTTAGCCAAGTTTAACTCTGCATGAAAATGTTTAGCGAGAAATATATCTTTGTATGTGTTACCTAATTTAGCATAATCAAATACATTTTCACCGATTCACAATGGGTTTTGGACAATACAATCTCTGTGTTAATTTTATAAAATGGCTCAACAATACACATTGAGCACTGAAAGATTTAACGTGCTCAACTGATCCTATGTCAAATTGTTACACTAAAGATGGTTATTAAATGCAGGGCATCGGTGCATTTACAAACAAAATGTTGTGACATTCTTAACTTTGCATGCATAAACTTAAATGTACACTCAATGTCTGTTGAATAAACCAGAGCTTTTTTCATGACAGTGTGCTTTTTTTGTTTAATAAGACCACATGCACATGATAAATGGGTGCAGTCGAAAATGAAAGAATACATAACCTTTCAGAGTGTGAAACATTTATCAGCAGTGAGAAAGTTATCAACTGAGGTGGAAAAGACTCTTTATTAAAAGAGAAGGGACTAAGGCAAAGGTTATGCTTTTTTGCACATGAAATATACCAGCTTCGTGGAGTAGCTAGCAGAGACTTTCTATTTATTCCATAACATGCAACTTGCAAATAATAAGTAAACATTGCTTCACACTCTTGAGGCTTAAAGCGTAACTGTCAGGCATAAAATAAAAAATCAATTCTTTATTTTTATCTGGTAAAGAAGTAATAAGGATGCTAACCAGGCAATTCAAAAGTTAAAAATCACTCTTACTTTTGTTGATGATAAAAGATCACTTGCCAGTTTACCTGGCTTCTATTTTGGTACATTGCCACACTTAGGAAGTTGCAGGTCATGCTAGGTTGTCTTTTTTTGCTTCTTTACTATCCCCTCAGACTTAACTAATGCAGCCTGACTGGCTGAAGCCCCTTTCCCTCCTGTTTTCCTCTCTCACACCTCTGTTCCTCTCTGATTGGCCAATGTTTCTCATGCTTCTCAAGCTACAGAGTCACACAATGACAATGCACTTTCTATTGCAGAGCTGGATGGGAGTGTCTGAAGACTGTCTGTGTTTGCATTGGCCGCCCTCCTCCAAGAGTAATGGAGGAAATGACAGCATGATTGGCTTCAGACACAGGGATTGCAAAATGGCCAATGCCTGAAACAGTTTTCTCTTTGTTTACTATATAAAGCTCTCTGAAATAAAAATGCGGACAGTAGTGCAATACATATGTTATACTTATACATATGTTAGTATTTATCTACTTATAAATATGTTTTTTTTTTTTTAGATAGTATAGCTGACAGCTCCTCTTCAAGAACATAATTGAGATCAAAGCAGATAAAAATGGCACAGGATCACATATGCTAACTGTCTTATCTGCTAAAACTGCTGTACAGTAAACTTCAATAAAAAATTTGTATCACGGAAAAAAAATGGCACAGAACAAGCACTGATAACCATGACACCATCAGAGGCTGCAATAATAAGTCCCTGAGGAAACTATCGTAGTGAAACAGGCGTGGTTGGCGTTTGGTTGGACGGCATCCTGTGATTTGACACGTTGTATTTTATTGGGGTCCCTGTCAAAAGGGCCCATATGTGAGTTATCTTTTTACTTTGTATGTTTTTAATAATTTGCTGCAATAAATGTGCTGGTGGTAGATATGCTTAGATGTAACTTTTTATCATTATTTAACCGTGCACCCTATAAAAGAGCTGGAAACGCTATCTGAAATACTGTGGACATCTGTAATAAGAGAGAGGCTGGCAGGGAAGATACCAGCCGCTGATCCTGTGATGCTCCTATAAGACCCTGTAATTAAGGTTTAACTTCTTTTGGTAAGTGTATCTTTGATTATATTGGTGCATTGTGATGGGAAATTTGAATTAGATCCCAAAAAATTATTGAATAATAAAAGCTGTGATTATCTGCAATGAAGTTCAATTATGGCGCTTGATAATAGCGGGCACTATTGGGCACCATAAATTGCTGCTTTTACTATTGCCATTGCTATTGTGAAGGTTCAGTGTGAGAGTATTATACATTACCTGGTCCGGCGATCACATCTCCTCCACTTCCTGGTTAGGTTGCAGATGTCCTGTCCTGCAGCCAGCCAATTACCATGCTGCTTCAGTCCCCGCTTGATGATTGGCTGGCTGCAGGACACCTGCAAACTAATCAGGAAGTGGAGGAGATGCGATCGCCGGGAACAGGTAATTGATTATAATGCTAGATGCCGAAAATTACATCTTCTTACTAACAATATTTAGCGTTTAAAGGAGTTATCAAGCTAACTAACGAAAACGAGGTTTACTCACCTGGGGCTTTCTCCAGCCCCTTGCAGCCGACTGTCCCACGCCGACTGCTCTGCTCCCCGCCACTGTCCCGGTCTCACTGTATGGTGCAGAGGCCGGGCGCGGGGTTGACCTTACTGCGCCTGCACGAGCCGCCACTGTCAATCATCGTTATGTGGTCCGCGGCGAACTGCGCAGGTGCAGTAGTTCTGTGCCTAATTGAATCTAATGATGCACTATGGGGGCAAATCGAACTTCCAGAAAAGTTTGCGGTTCTCCGCGATCGCGAACCCCGGAAGTTCGCCTCGAACCATTCGCCAGCGAACCGTTTGGGCCATCTCTACCTTCAGCCAATCGGATTCATAAGATAGCGGGGTATACAAAAAATTGCTATGGGGCCAAGTCATTCCTAGCTATGCCCCTGTCTGAGGCCATATGCTTTACTGTATGTATTTAAAATGCATTGACATTTTATGATGCCATTTTGAACAGTTTGCAATCAATCAATATTAATAATGTTTTATACGCTTTGTAAGTTAATGCAAAAATTGCACCATTTAATAGGGATGCTCATTTAGATTCCATTGAAATTAAATTTCCACATTTCCAATCCGAAATCAGAATTTCTGTTCAGAATTCGGATTTCTGTGGAAATACTGTAACGTGGTAATTTTAGCCCAATTACAGAACTCAAAAGCATTGGACTAATCAGAGAATGCAGAGTCAACACAGAAGTATTTGGCCAACAAGAGAATGAAAAAAAAAAAAAAAAAAGACTCATCAGAAACCAGATTTTTAGAGAAACTCTGCATTGCCAAACCTCCGTAATTTTAGCTCAATCACAGAATTCGGGAACAGTCATGGGCCGAACATCAAATTTAAGAATTGCCAGCGGCAAACGCAAATTTCCGCATAAAACTGTGAACAGTTGAATGTTTCTGGCCAGAAAAGTGATGGAAAAGTTGTTTTAAGGGGCCTAACACCTGAGACTTGGCATGCCGGAGGGGAATCCATGGCAAAAGTCCCACCAAAAATTACGTAGTCGACGCAGAGTTGTGTTTCAATCTCTAAAGGGCAGAAATCACATTGCATTCCTAAATTGTAGGAATAAAGTGCTTTAAAACGTCCGGCATGTGTACATGTCCATCAGGTAGTATAAGGGTTAAGCCCGCTTCACACTGACAGATGAAACACAGCATTTAACGCACCGCAGCCTGCAAACAACCACAAAGACCTCTAAGGGTTAAGCCAGGTGAGCATTTCTTTGTTTTTACTAGTTGACACCTCCAGAACAAAAATGTTAGTCCTCTCTGCAGCAATCTCTGTGTAGTGGTGTGTAGTGGCCGCCGTGCTTGTGCGCACAATCGTTGGAGTGCAGGCGATTGTGGTTTTTGCAGCCTCTATGGGTCAGGCTAAGGTAGTTCAATGACAGTTAAGTGACCAAAAAAACACACATTCTGCAATGCAACCTTATGCAGGGGGCAGTAGTGGATACTAGATGCCAGTAGTGGTGTGAAGGATTGTTGGGTTATGGTCGGTGCACTACTAGAACCAGAAGACCTGTCTCCAGTAGCTAACTTGTGTACTGGATACAGAAGAGCAATACAATATCAAGAAAAACAAAGCATCACCCCTAAAAAGGGATTAGCTGTTCAGGACAATGTGGTAGCACGAGCAGCAAGAATCTGCAATGAGGACACAGAACTCAGGCCTACCTAACTCTCTCCCTGTCACAACACACTACCCTTCATCTGCCTAGCGCAGAATCCAAGCACAGATTGCAAAACTGCTTCTGTGCTGGCTTTCTGATAGGTGGGGGGTCCAGGTGGGAGGGATTGCTGATTGGCTGCCATGTGCCTGCTGACTGTGAGGTAAGAGGTCAAAGTTTAGCTCAATGATGATTTTTAGGGGGTGGGTCTAACATGCCATGTATTCGCAAGGAAAACCCCTTGTTCACCGCAAAAAATTTGCTGAGAGAATAGTTCAGCCCATCTCTATTCAGGAAGCATTGGACCAATCAGAAAATGCAGGGTCACCTCGGAAGTAATGGTGCTCTTACAAAGTCTGTAATTATTTACCAGTTCCCATAATTACCAATCGGTAATAGCACTTACGAATTGAATATGGAAATTCTTAATCGGGTGCAATTACAAATGCTGATTACGAGCGTACATGAAATTGGACTTGAGTACTCCAAATTTTGATTACAAGTCAGCAATTTTAAGTACTTTGAGTAATGTTAATTTATAATGAAATTTCAAAGTCAGCTTTGCAAGGGATCACTATACAGCCGCAATATGGCTGTATAATGATCCCTGACAGTTTTACCTATTACTTGACCAATAAAAAATATTGTTCAGAGTGTAAAATTAAAAAAAAAAAAGAGAGAAATGTGGGTCCCCCCAAGCCTCTTTAACCCTTTGTCTCCCACCCCAATTCAGAGCTCCAGTTGCATGGGGCTTCACACCCTGAGCTATACCAGCCCGCATGGTCCATGGTATGGGGGGCTCTGGAGGAGAGGGGCGGCCAAGCCTCCCCCTCACACCAGAGCCCTTTTCCAATCCACGGACAAGGGGCACTTCCCCACTTCCGGTGCTCAGGAGGAGGTAGGGGCCGACGACACCCTGGGGGGTCACCCCAAGATGCCCAACCCACTCCCAGGTGAAATGAGTATAGGGGTACCACTTACCCATTTCCACAAAGAGTTAAATGTAAGTAAAAATGTAAGTCCTTTATTGTTCTTAATTAACAATGAATACTTACCTTTATTTAATGTTTTCATGCTAATATTCTCTGGGTGCCTCGATTGAAAATTCCCACTGGCCACGGTCACACACCATTCTCCCCTGTGCAGCTCTCTGCTATACTTAATATAGCTTAGTATAGCTGAGCGCTCCATCTGTGGTGCCACTGTCCTCTCGCCTTCGACACCTATTGCACCCACCCATGCTGAAACCTAGAGCACTCACACCTGCAGGTGCACTAGGTGCCAGCATGGGTGGGTGTGATAGTTGTCGGCAGGTCGGGAGGACAGCGGGAGCTGGCGGTGGCAGTGTACGCATGAGATGGAGCTCTCAGCAATACCAATTATAGCTGAGACCAAAGCATGTTTAAAAATGCTCCAGGCCTCGTCATTGGTCTATTAACAGACCAATTGGTGCTATTCTTATAGCTGAGAGCTGCACGGGGGAGCATCATATGTGGCGCTGATGGGTGCACGGAGATCTTCAATCAAGCTTGTACAGGGATTGGCGTGGTATAATTTCCAAGGATATTGGCATGAGAACATTGATTAAATATAGTGAACAATAGCCCATGTTACCAGTTATCAGTTGTTTCATGCTTAATGTTTAAACCTATGTACCAATACAGTGGACACAACACATTATGGTTATGTTTCTTTTCTTTCAGCCACACTTATAAGATGAGCAAGGTTTTTTATAGTCCAGTACATTTCCTTGTAAAATTTGTTATAGCTCATTCTGTGAAAATGTAACCATATGTACAACTGTAATCTGCTCCCTTTAGTACCTGCTGTACTTACACTTTAAAGTTTTATCTGCTTCTTTCTTTGTACAAGAAAATCTTCAATAAAAACTTAAAGTTAAAAAATATAGTGAACAAAATGGAATCAGACAAGCACCGTCCACTTTGAAATAAACCTTTAACAGGTCCAGAATGTGGTAAGGGTATAAAGCGTAACGTATGACAAAAGAGAAAGAAAGACCCAATGCAGCACCAAACTGAAAAACTTACATATTGAATATATAAACTTTATTGGAGTAAATCAAAAACAAAAACAATTAAAATATCACCAACTGTTGACAAGGATGGTGTATTGAATTGTATTAAAGAAAACTTGTAACATCAAAAAGTTCTCCTGGGGGGTACTCACCTCAGGAGGGGGAAGCCTCAGGGTCCTAATGAGGCTCCCCACGCCGTCCTCCGTTGCTCGGGAGTCTCGCTGCAGCCCTCAAAACAGCGGCGATGTAAATATTTACCTTCCCGGCTCCTGCGCAGGCGCTGTGGCAGCTCTCGGCTCTGAAATAGGCGGAAATACCCGATCGCCTTCGGGTCTGCTCTACTGCGCAGGTGCAAGTCTCTGGCGCCTGCGCAGTAGAGTGGACCCGACTGAGATTGGGTATTTCCGTCTACTTAGGAGCCGAAAGCCGCAACAGCGCCCCCGCTGGGGCCTGGAGAGGTAAATATTGAACAAGCTGTCGGATCTGTCGGGCCGCTGTTCGGAGGGCTGCAGCGAGACCCCCGTGGGACAGAGCACGGCGTAGGAAGCCTCATTGGGACCCTAAGGCTTCCCCCTTCCGAGGTGAGTACCCCCCAAGGTAACCTTTTGATGTTACAGTGTCTCTTTAAATAACTACAACCAGAAAGACAGATGAGGCAGGCACACCATAGGTAAAACTGCACTATTTTACTAATGAAAATGCATTAGGAACAGTTCAGCATCATGCACATTCCGTGCCCAGCAAACAAAATTGTCAGCAACCATGTAAACTGCAATTATAACAGCTTTCTTTGTTGCAGCATTATTCAGCATAGCTTGATGTGAACGCAAGCAGCGTGGAGCGAGCTATAGCAGCGCAGGCTAGTTATACTTGTGTATTAGAGAAACTGGTGGTGATGGCAACAGACAGTGCTGGATTGATGTTTGTACAGCATGACCTGGGGGATACCGTTACCTACTCTCCTGTATTAAATAACACTGAAATAGTAATAGTAGTAATATATGCAATGCTTCTTGTACAAAAAAGTAACAGTGACCACAACAAATGGTATTGATAAATTCATAAATAAAGCACATAAAAAGGTATAAATATATATACACACACACACACACACAAATATACACAAAACAAAGCAGTGAATTAACAATTACAATAGGTGACCAGAGAAAATATATGTGCAGGTAGAAATTAAAAAACAATAACATTGACTCAAAACAAGTGTCTTTAAGGCCTACCCTATGAAAGAAGGCAAGGAAAGGGCCAAGAAATGAACTGATAAGGATTGCACAATATCCCTAAAATAATGTGCAGCCATGCATTGTGACAGCAAAAGAAGATGAGCAATGCCCAAGAATAAAGTGTTTACATGCAGGAGACACTACCACCGCCTTAATGCATCACAACGAGAACTCACGCAGTCCCATTTCTATGGCCGGCCAGTCCAGGGGGCCGCAAAGGGCGCTGTGAGGGAGGGGGGGAGCAGTAAAGGAGAGGGGAGCAGCGCCTGCATATGGGACTCAGCCACAAGAAGAGGGAACCGACTCCTCCCTCCCTCTCCTCGGGTCCTCCTTGAAGGCAAGTGTGGCAACAGCGGCGGGCACTTAGCATTACTCACCTTCCAGGCTCCAGGCATGTCCACGCGTTGCCCGGCTGCTCTCTCTCTTTGAACATCACCGCTAACATGAAGCTCTCAGCTTCAGAAGAGGCTAAGTGTGCATAGCAATAAAAGCCCTTATGTAACCGCCGGAGTTTGTTACACTTGCGCCAGACTATTCAGCAACCGCCAATGGAGAGCGAGCATTGCTTCCTGTCGGACTTGTCGGCCTGTGTCTGGAAGGCTGCCAATTCTTCAGTGTGATCTGCTATGCATGCCCCCTCTATGCACACTCCCCTGTGTGTGTGTGTTATTTACATTAGCCAGCTTTTCTCTGCTCTCTTATCTTTTACAAGCTGGATAAATCCTCTGTTCACATACTGATGAGTCACATACTGCAGAATTACAGACAACTGGGCAGAGCTGTCTGCAAAAAGAAACAATCAGCTTGTAACTCTTCAGTGAGCTGCAGGGGGAAAGAAACACACAAATGATCTCTTGAGATTTAAAAGGAATGCTGTATACAGCCTGCCTGTGTATGGATAATTTTTATGTGTGGACATGCTGTACATCAACCTACTTCCTGTTTTGGTGGCCATTTTGTTTGTTTACAAACAAACTTTTTAAAACTGTTTTTGACTACTTTTCATGCGGCGGGGAGCGGCGAAATTGTGACAGAGGGGAATAGTAGATGTCCCCTAACACACTGGTATGTTTACTTTTGTGTGATTTTAACAATACAGATTCTCTTTAAAGAGAAGATGAAAAATTGCCTCCTAGGAGAAAAAAGTTAATTGCATATGACCATGTGAGTTGATACTTTTTCCCAGGTTGATCCTCCTATTACTATAACATGGTCTGAGGAATAAAAGGTACTGTCTACACACACATTGCAATTATAGGTCTGCCTCTGAATTTAGGGGCTTCTAGTGCACGGCAGTATCTATATGTGTAAGGACTGTGTCTATTCCAGTGCCGGGTTTAATCCTCTCTTCTTTGACTTCTATACATTTCAGACTTAATGAACGACCTCTGCCCACTCATGTAGATGCAAAATACAGCTAAGCAAGATAAGAACACACCTGATTAATATTTTCCTCCCTGTACAGTGCAGATGTGCCAATATGTAATGTAATACCCTGCTATCCACAAACATGGACATTTAGCAGACCAGAGACATGTGCCAGATATACAATACCCAGCACACCAAAGTATTATGACAGATATAGAATTCCAAGAAACATAATACACATAGAAAAAATAAAGCCCACAGATAGCGTCCAGTGAAAAATGGCGCCGGCTAAATAATGGCGCCCCTTCTGCCCGATATATGTTTAAAACGATATTTATCATTTTAAAGGTTAAAATAGTGCAGATCTTTTGAACAACAGTTATCGTTTTAAAATATATTTTTTTTAATCCTGCCTGAACGATATTTATCGTTTTAAACCCCTGCTTTGCTGCCTTTGGAAAATATCTGCTCGCCGGCTTTAATGTTTAATAGCAAAGCCCCCTTAAAAGATAAAAACACCTAATTTGCAGGGAATGTTAAGAAGAAAATTGTGAACAAGAGGAAATTTTTTTTTCAAAAAGACCTTATAGTTTTTGAGAAAATCGATTTTGAATATTCTTCTTCTGACCGTGGGAAAATTAAACGCCCGCCGACTTTAGCGGTTAATAGCAAAGCAATGCCAGAAACACCAAATGTGTAGGTAATGTTAAGAAGAATATTGGGAACACGAAGAAAAAAAAATGTTCAAAAAGACCTCATAGTTTTTGAGAAAATCGATTTTAAATCTTCAAAGAGGAAAATGTATCTATTTAAATCGCGTACTGACATTTCAGCGGCGGAAACAATTCCCGCCGACTTTAGCAGGTAGCCTCCCTGGCGGTATGGATAAGCTGAGTTCGTCCAGCAAAAACTTGCAAAAAACGTTAATGACGAGCTGAGCTCGTCCATGCCGACAGGGAGATTTCCTGTTTCTCTGCCCCGCCGGCTGCATTTTTTTCTTATCAGAGGGATTCCCCAGGATGGCTGGATGCCTGACTGCACGCTGTGGGTAGCGATCTGTGCTACCCACAGCGTGCAGAACAAGCATCCAGCCACCCTAGGGAATCCCTGGGCAGCCAGCGGGGCAGAGAATGTGCTGGGGATCCCCCTTGTATGTGGAGGCTGTGCTGGCGGGGGATCCCCCTCTGTGCGGGCGGGGGGAACCCCTTTATATGGTGGCTGTTGCGGGCAGGGGATCCCCCTCTGTGCGGGCGGGGGGATCACCCTTCTATTGTGGCTGTTGCGGGCGGGGATCCCCCTCTGTGCGGGTGGGGGATCCCCCTTCTATTGTGGCTGTTGCGGTCGGCCTATCCCCCTCCTCCCCCTCCTCCCCCTCCCTCCCGATCTCCTCTCCCCCCCCTCTAAGCCCATTGAGTAAATATATTTACTAACCCGAGGGCTTTCTCCAGCGACGGCAGCAGCACTTCCTCCTCCATCTCCAAAGTCCCGGTCTCTGTACAGTTACATTACGAGTCTTGGTGACGTCACCAAGCCTTGTAATGTAACTGTACAGAGACCGGGACTTTGGAGATGGAGGAGGAAGTGCTGCTGCCGTCGCTGGAGAAAGCCCTCGGGTTAGTAAATATATTTACTCAATGGGCTTAGAGGGGGGGGAGAGGAGATCGGGAGGGAGGGGGAGGAGGATAGGCCGACCGCAACAGCCACAATAGAAGGGGGATCCCCCACCCGCACAGAGGGGGATCCCCCGCCCGCAACAGCCACAATAGAAGGGTGATCCCCCCGCCCGCACAGAGGGGGATCCCCCGCCAGCACAGCCTCCACATACAAAGGGGATCCCCCGCACATTCTCTGCCCCACTGGCTGCTCAGGGATTCCCTAGGGTGGCTGGATGCTTGTTCTGCACGCTGTGGGTAGCACAGATCGCTACCCACAGCGTGCTGAGGGGGGGGGGGAGGATCAGGAGGGGGACATCTGGCTACCTATAAATCTGGCTAAACACCTGGCTCACTATATACCTGGCTAAACATCTGGCTCACTATATACCTGGCTAAACATCTGGCTCACTATATACCTGGCTAAACACCTGGCTCACTATATACCTGGCTAAACATCTGGCTCACTATATACCTGGCTAAACATCTGGCTCACTATATACCTGGCTAAACACCTGGCTCACTATATACCTGGCTAAACATCTGGCTCACTATATACCTGGCTAAACACCTGGCTCACTATATACCTGGCTAACTATACCTGGCTGCACATCTGGCTAACTATACATCTGGCTAACTATACCTGGCTGCACATCTTCTACCTATACATCTGGGTCTTATACTCACCATTGGCATGCTGATCCCTCGTCGTGTACCTCTGATAGCTTCCCCAGTGTCTTCTTCCATGTCCCTTGGCGGATTTTGCTTCTCCCTCGGCGATCACATGTCCCCGTTGATCGGCGTTGATGACACCAGGGTCACACAGCGTCATCAACATCTTGCAGAAAACACTTTTTTTTTAAATTGAATTCAATACAATAATCTGTATTGAATTTAATATAAAAAAAAATTGGTTGCAAAAAAAATGGTTGCAAATTATTGGAAATTAATTGAAACACTTTTTGCACGGAAATCCTGGGGAAACTGAACGCCAGGGTGGTTAATAGCAAAATCCCCTTAAATCCTAGCAACACCAAATTTGCAGGATATGTTAAAAAGATACTGGGAAACAATATTTTAAAATAATTGAAAATTTTTATTTATTTATTTTTTTAATTTAAATTTTTGGGATATGTTCAGAGTGTGGGAAATGTTTTGAAAAAAATAACGTGGGGTCCCCCTCCCGAGCCTCTGTAACCGCTTGTCTCCCATGCAGGCTGGGATAGCCAGAATGTGGAGCCCCGGCCGACTAGGGCTTCGCACCCTGAGCTATACCAGCCCGCATGGTCCATGGTATGGGGGGGCTTCGGGGGGGGGGGGGGGGGAGGGGCGGCCAAGCCTTCCCCCCCCCCCCCCCGGAGCCCTTGTCCCATCCATGGACAAGGGGCTCTTCCCCACCTCCGGTGCCCCAAGAGGAGGTGGGGGCGACGACTCCCTGGGGGGGTTCATGGTGGCATCTGGGAGTCCCCTTTAAGAAGGGGACCCAGATGCCTGCCCCCTCCCAGGAGAAATGAGTATAGGGGTGCAAAGTACCCCTTACCCATTTCCATAAAGGGTTAAATGAAATAAAAACACAACAACGAGAAAAGTCCTTTATTGTTCTAAATTAACCAGAAATACTTACCTGTACCTTTAAGAAAAAATTGCCACGCCAATTAGGTCCCACGACAGTATCCTCCATCTTGCAATCTTCAGAAATACTTACCTGTACCTTAAAGAAAAAATTCCCACGCCATTATCCTCGGAAAAGGTCCCGCGCTATAATCTGTTATGTCCCACGACGACAGTATCCTCTGTCTTGCGATCTTCAGAAATACTTACCTGTACCTTTAAGAAAAAAATCCCTCGTCAATTAGGTCCCACGACAGTATCCTCTATCTTGCGACCTTCTGATACATGTTGATTGAAGATCTCAGCCGCCCCGACGCCACACACGCCTCCTCTGCCGCACTGCTCTCAGCTATACTTAGTATAGCTAAGAGCAAAAAGCATCTTTAAATTTTAGCTCCAATGGTCCCCATTGGTTCCTTAACAGACCAATGGGGATCAGGAGGATCCCCATTGGTCGATAAGGAACCAATGGGGAGCCTTGGAGCCAAAATTTAAAGATGCTTTTTGTTCTCAGCTATACAAAGTATAGCTGAGAGTGCATCTATATAGACGCATTACCGCTGGCTCGCGCTGCCCTCCCTGCCTCCCCCCACCTGTCACCCTCACCCATGCTGGCACCCATGGGTGCATTGGGTGCCAGCATGGGTGAGGGTGACAGGTGGGGGGAGGCAGGGAGGGCAGCGGCGGCCAGTGGTAATGCGTCTGTATAGACGCACTCTCAGCTATACTTTGTATAGCTGAGAGCAGTGCGGCGGAGGCGGCGTGTGTGGTGTCAGGGCGGCGGAGATCTTCAATCAAGATGTATCAGAAGATCGCAAAATAGAGGATACTGTCGTGGGACCTGATTGGCATGGATTTTTTCTTAAAGGTACAGGTAAGTATTTGTGGTTAATTTAGAACATTAAAGGACTTTTCTCATGGTTGTGTTTTTATTTCATTTAACCCTTTGTGGAAATGGGGTACTTTGTACCCCTATGCTCATTTCTCCTGGGAGAGGGGTGGGCATCTGGGGGTCCCCTTCTTAAAGGGGACTCCCAGATGCCACCATGAATCCCCCCCAGGGAGTAATCGCCCCCACCTCCTCCTGGGGCACCGGAGGTGGGGAAGAGCCCCTTGTCCATGGATTGGACAAGGGCTCCGGGGAGGAGGGGAAGGCTTGGCCGCCCCTCCCCCCCGGAGCCCCCCCATACCATGGACCATGCGGGCTGGTATAGCTCAGGGTGCGAAGCCCCAGTCGGCTTACAGCCCTAAACCCTGTGCCTACAGCCCTAAACCCTGTTGTAGCTGTTTCTGTAGTACAGGCCTGCAGGGCTTATTGGACCAGCTTTCACAAGTGAAATTATAAATAGACAAAGTAAAGGCTTAATATGATTTATGCCTTAAAAGGAATCTGAAGTGGGAGGCATATGGAGGCTGCCATATTTATCTATTTTAAAACTATACAGGTTGCCTGGCAGTTATGTTGATCTTCTGGCATCAGTGTCTGAGTCACAACCCTGAAACAAGTATGTAGCTAATCCAGTCAGTCTTAAGTCAGAGCAGATGCATGTTTGTTTAGCGTCTATGTTTAAAAATATTAGAGATACGGGATCAAGGGGACAGCCAGGCATCTTCCATTGTTCAAAAGTAATAAATATGGCAGCAGTCATATCCCTCTCACCTCGGGTTCCCTTTAAGTGTATGTCAAAATCAAATCTCAAGATTGGTTTAACTGACCTTTCAACTAATTTAGTGTATTTATAAATCTGATGGACAAATACACAACAAATGTGTCTATAGCTTAATTACTGTGCAACACAAGTGATGAATGTACAGAATACACCAGAGACATTTCCAAACATGTACAGTACATGCTGCCTGACATTCATTAAAATCAGAATTGTTGTGGGCCGGCCAATACAGAATAAAAGGCTATTATTTCTGAGCTCTGAATTCTATTTTTTCTTGTATCAGAACTTATCAGGTTAAATTTACCTTGAACATATTGTAGAATTCTCCAAAGCAAAACAGATTTCTATTGTTTTCCTGTATTTCAGCACATTAAAGGTAGGGGAAATGATAAGGCCCTCTCAGCAATGTTTGTCAGTACTGTACAGTGTACAGTGTCCAGGGATGAAAAAGGTGATGAAATGTATAATTTTTCTGATCTATCCATCAGTAAATTATATTTGAAAGAAAATGGACACAAGCATGAAAAGGTGGCACAGTAAATAATACATTTTAAGCTTTTTTGCTTTCATTTCACTTCAAAAACATTATCTTTCTTTGCAACCCAATTTGCTCTTTATGCTATTAGCCACTTGTTAACCAGACAGAGCGAGTCAATAGATATAGCTACATGATACTTGGCTGCTTTATCTGACTTTTATCTAATGTGTGTATGTAACTTTAAGCTTTGGAGAGGGGGATTAGTATCAGGCAGAGGGAAAAGGGGGATTAGTGTTAGGCAAAAGAAAGTAAGGATAAGCAAATCTCTTCAAACCAGCATATTTTTTTGAATTTGTATGTATTGATGTCTATGGTACTACATTTTGCACTTGATTGCTAAGCTCCTATACATGATAGTGACACCAAATTGATATGTAATATCAAGGCTAAACTAGGGAACATATAAAATGTTTTTTAAAAAGACCTTGCAGCTTTTGAGGAAATTGATTTTATAAAAAAATTGCATTTTTAAGTGAACCCAAGGTGAAAATAAACTGATGAGAAACAATTACATTTTTCCTCCTTCTCTTCAAAATGACTTTAAGTATAACATGGTTTTCTTTCATATTTAAACATTCACAAAGTAGGTTCAATATTATACTATCTCTAATCAATAGCAGTCCATTAAGTGTCCCAGAGTGAAAATACATTTAAGGTAGCCATACACTGGTCGATTTGCCATCAGATTCGACCAACAGACAGATCCCTCTCTGATCGAATCTGATCAGATAGGGATCGTATGGCCGCCTTTACTGCAAACAGATTGTGAATCGATTTCAGCCTAAAACCGATTCACCATCTGCTGAGCTGCCGCTGTCGCTTGTTCCCCCCCGCATACATTACCTGAAGCCTGGTCCTGGGCATCTTCTCCGCATCACAGCATCCGCGTATAACTTTCTGTCGCTCCAGTGACAGCGGAAGTTCAAATAGAGCGCCCTCTATTTGTACTTCCGCTGTCACTGCAGTGACACAGGAAGTTATACACGGATGCCGGATGCCGGATGCCGTGATGCGGAAGGTGATGCGGAGAAGATGCCACCCGGGAGCCGGGAGGTGATGCGGAGAAGATGCCGGGAACCAGCTTCAGGTAATGTGTACCTGCGTCGATCGTATGCCACTAGCAATGCGCTCCCTTCCCGCGGGCGATCGACGGTAATTTCCCGCATGGAGCGATCAACGGGACCGATCTATTTTGAGACAAAATCGATCGAAATTTAGCGTTTAGCGTGAATGATTTGACAGCAGATTCGATCCCAGTGATCTAATCTGCTGTTGATCGGCTGGTAATCGGCCTAGTGTATGGCCAGCTTAACTATTGACCCTGTCCTACCTCTCTCCTGTCCTCAGAAGTTTATGTCTGTAATTAGCTTATCAGTGGTGTTTACTACAGTATATTCCTGACAAGGTAGGACAAGACAGTAGCTGTCACTTCCATGTCTAAAAGTTCACTCTTTCAATCAGCAAAATAAAGCAAGTAAAACAGCCTGGTTATTAATATGTTTTGTACTATACATACACATGTTTATTTCATCAATTCACATATCGCCTCTGGTATTCTTTAAACCCTTTGCAATGTTGGATTGCATTTGCAGCAGCTTCAGTCTGATTAATTTCTCCATGCTAAAGGCTCATTTCACAACACTATATATCCATTGTGTTGTGGCACAGCAGCAATATAATCGCTTGGCATGATGATACAATTATATTTATATGACACTTTCACACTGGCATGTTTGAGGTGCAGTGAGACACATTCTATTGGGATAATGCTCTGCATGCAGTTAAGCCGCATCACATTAAAAAAATGTGCAATGCCATTTTCCATCATCGTTACGTTGCAATCCTATTTTCTGATCCTATGACGCAATGAACTTAATGTGTAAGGAGCCTTACAGGAAAAATCTTGTAGGCTGGGAGCACAGATAACATAGCGTGAAAGGATGCGTTTTATGTCATGTTTTATGTTAATGTTGTGTGCGTTTTTGGTGCGTTTGGGATGCATTTTTCAAGCATTTTGCGTGCGTTTTAATGCTTTTGTGGTTCTCATTTTCCATGTGTTTTTATATTTCCATTCATGCAAATCACTAGGAAGACAACAGGAAGTGGAAATACAGCAAAATAAAATGGGGGGGAAACGCATATAAAAACGAAGTGAAAACGCATGAAAAACGCATACCATTGCGTTTCCATTGACTTTCATTTTGTGCGTTTTTCATGCATCTATGAATATAATGGACTAAATCAGCATTTTTAAAAATGTTGGTTTGAAAACACATAGAAAACGCATATGCGTTTTTATATGCATTTTTTCCTGCGGCCCATAGACTTCCATTAGTGTCAACAACGCAGCGTTTTACGCAACGCTAGCATTTCTGCTATGTGTGCACCCAGCCTTATAGTTTGCGTCAATTTTTATTTTAGTATGATTTTATTTATATGGGCTACACAAGCCTCCACAACTGTTCTGCCTTTGTACAAAAAATTGGCAAATTTTGGTTGCAATTTTGTGAAATTGTCAATAAGGTAAAATTAACCAGGTTTAAATTTAGGTTCACAAAATTTGCCTCTTCATCCATAAAGGACAAGACAGATTGGTGTCAGGCAGAGCCAAGGGAAGGTTAGTGTAAGGGCTGGTTCACACTTGCGGAACTTTTGGAGGACTTGCTGATCACCACCAAACAGCAATTCACTAATCCAATGTAACCCTATGATTGTGATCCCACTGCAGGGTTGCATGTTATATTAAATGGCAATTGCACCTCATTTTCAGAGCAATTATTTTGCTTTGAAGAAATGAGCAGAAATGCACATTCTTTCAAAAATTGCTTTGCAAAATCACAATTGCTAAGTGATTGTATTTTGTAACTTGCAACGTGAACCATGCCTTAGATAGAGGACGGTCATTTGTATTTTTGTATGGGGACAGTGAGTAAAGCAGTTAAACTTAAATGATGGGATAATATATCTATACCATATCTATAATGTTTCATAAAACAATTAGGTCATGGAAATGTTCAGATGTTGCCAAACTCTATAACAGTGTCTCTGAGGTGCATACTGTACACATATAGCATACATATAGGGTGTCTATGTGTGAGGAGGAGGGGGGGGGCAGTATGTACATGTCTCACCTGTTTATCTCGGGGGGCGCAGCAGCAGCGGAGGTCAGGGGGGCCCCGGGGGCCAGAAGGCTCCTCCCCGCAAACACGGTGGCCGGGGTCTCGGGCAGGACGATGCGGGGCCCGTTGAAGGCCGCTATACGGGGGGACGGGGTGGCGGGTACCCATGCTGGCGGCTCCGGGGAACACAGCGGCCGCCCATCCAGGGAGATGTTATTCAGGAAGTAGAGCGCCGCCTGCCGCCTCCGGGAGTCCCGCCTCCTCCGCTCCCCGGGCCCCGACCCCGTTACACCGGGAGAGCCGCAGGTCGCCGCGGCTATTCTCTAATTGAGACCCCGGAGCGGGGAGTGGCCTGCCCACCGAGCCCCGCCCATCCCCCGCCGCCGTCCCGCCCATCCTCACACGCCATTGGCTGGTGCTAGGGCAACAGCCCCAGCATCCTCCCTGATTGGCCGGGAAGTCTGTTTGTCAGGCTGGTAAGAGAAGAGGTGGGGAGAGCAGGGAGGTCACATGTCAGTCGAGGACATGAGACTGTAGAGGCGGTGACGTCATGGGAGCTTCTGCTAATGATTACTGCATAGGATTACGTATCAATCTCTCTCCAAGTGAGAATGACAAATAATGCTGCCACTGATAATGCTGCCGCCTCAGCAGAGCAGGGTCATTCACCAGACAACCTAGGCAGGTGCCTGGGGCCTAGAGGGTGTCAAGGGGCCCACCTGCTACCTTTTCTAAACTCTCTTAATTTCAGATTTCCAAAAGGAACACAAAGGGGAATTAAATCTGACCATGCCAGGGGCCCAATTACATGATCTTATTAGTGCTGATCTCTATGAGTAGCTATGACTAAGCAGCTACTCCACAAAAGAAGGGGTGCCGTGGAAGCCCCCCCCCCCCCAACTCAGGACAGTCCTGCTGAATTTGGGACAGTTAGGGGTCTGCCCTGCAGCAGTTTCTCCTGGCTGGGCAGAGAGGAGGAAAAATGATCGAGTCACCAGACACACTGCCGAGTAATGCAGGAAGGGGGGCCAGCGTCATTCCTTCCTTCTCATGAACCCCCTTCCAGCGTCCCCTTGCAGAGTATTGGTGCAGCAGTGCAGGCGTCTGTCTCACCTGTCCATGCATTCCAGTAGCAGGCTCCTCTCTGCTTCCTGTTTTTCAGCATGACGTGTCACGGGAAAAAGGAGGTAGAGAGAAGACAGCCGCCGGAACGCATGGACAGGTGAGATAAACGCCCCCACCGCTGCGCCAATACTCTAGAGGGGGGACCATGGAGATGACTGATGATGGCCGCCCTCCCTGCATCCCCACATTACTCACCGATGCGTGGCTGGTGCCTCGATCTGTACCCAATGGCACCTTCCTCCCCACCCAGAGTGGCACCCTCCTCCCCACCCAGAGTAGCACCCTCCTCCCCACCCAGAGTGGCACCCTCCTCCCCAACCGGTGACACCCTCCTTCCCCACACATGGGGACACTTCCCCTACCCACTGGAACCCTCCTCTCCTCTTCCTACCCACTGGCACTTTCATCCCCACCCAGAGTGGCACCCTCCTCCCCACTCAGTGGCACCACCTCCCCACACACTGGCACACTTCTCCCCACCCAGTGGCACCCTCTTTCCTACCCAGTGTCACCCTCTCCAACCCACTGGCACCCGCCTCCCACCCAGTGTTACCCTCTCCCACCCAGTGTTACCCTCTCCCACCCACTGGCACCTTTCTGTAAAAGTAGGGGTGTGGCTTAAGTGTCCCTCTTTCCCTTCTTCAAAACTTGGGAGGTATGGTGTAGATCAGCGTTTCCAAAATCGGTCCTCAAAGCTTACCAACAACAGGAGTTTTGCAAGTAACCAGACATATTCACAAGTGGTTCAGTTAGTGCCTCAGCTAATTACTCCACAACATGTGCATATGTAAGGTTATCAGCTTGCACATGTACTATTGGTGGGCTGTGAGAACGGGTTTGGAAACATTGCTGTTGATATATCTATTGACTGACTCTATGCCTAGTTAATAAGTCGCTAAAAGCATACTGTGTTGTATGGAATAATAACGTTGTTGACGTGAAATGAAAAAGCTTAAAATAAATTATTTACTGTGCTAACACAACAGAAGTTGACCCTTTTATGATCATGTCATTTTCTTTTAAATAAAATTTACTGATGGACAGATCAAGGAAATTTCATATTTCATCACCTTTTCATCCCTGGACACTGTACAGTACTGACAAACATTGCTGAGAGGGACTTTTACTTCTAATTTCCCCTACCTTTAATATGCTGGAAGACAGGGAAATAATAGATGTCTGTTTTGCTTTGGAGAATTTTACAATATGTTCAAAGTAAATTTTACCTGATAAGTTCTGACAAGAGAAAAAAACGAATTCAAAGCTCATAAACTGCCTTTTATTCTGTATTGACTGGGCCAAAATAAATCTGATTTGAACAAATGGCTCTATTTACTTGTTTCCAAATGTCTCCATTGTACTCCATGTCTCCATGTCTATTTGTCACTTGTGTTGCACAGTGTTATAGCTATAGGCAAAGTTGCTGTGTATTTTTTTATTCAATGTATCAATACACAGTATTAGTTTAAGGCCTTGGTCACAGTGTTGTGTTGCGGTATGGTGTAACAGTCGTTTGTGGCTTAATGCACCACCACCTAGGTCAGGGCTTTTCAACCCTGTCCTCAAGTACCACCAACAGTGCATGTTTTGCCACAAACATTCACAGGTGAGGTAATTAGTGTCTCAGCAAAGCTGATTAACTGCCTCTGTGGATTTTCACAAAACATGCACTGTTGGTGGTACTTGAGGACAGGGTTGAAAAGCCCTGACCTAGGTGACATTCACAGTGCGGCAGTAGCATTGAGGTATAACGAATTGCGACATGGTGCATGCAGGGCTAACAGGTACAGCAAAATATACTTTTCAATAACTGTACACATCACTGTATGCAACACAACCCTGCTGTAACGTGTGGTGTTACTTTTTAGCTCCGTTGCATTGTGTTCCTGTTAAACAGTTTACACAAAGTAGCATTCCACTATGATCATGACCTAAAGGTCAGTAGAGATGGCCCGAACGGTTCGCATGTGAACTTGAATGCGCAAACAACGCACATTCGCGTTGAAATGCAAACTTTATGCGAGTTCGACCCGCCCCATATACTACATCATTGGGCTAAACTTTGACCCTCTACATCACAGTCAGCAGACACATGGCAGCCAATCAGGCTTCACCCCCTCCTGGAGGCCCCCCCCCCCCCATATAAGGCAGCAGCGTCTGCTATTTTCTCACTCTGTGTACTGCTGTATTAGTGAGAGAAGGGAGAGACATTGGAGAGATAGGGAATGCGATAGTTAGGAGGTCTGTTAGCTTGCTCCTTGCATATATGTTTTAATGAAAAGCCCACCAAAACAGCTCTTTTGAGAGCTAATGTTCTTGTGATGTGTTTTTTTTTTTTTGGTGTGGCCCACTGACACTGCATATACAGTCCTGTCTGTCGCAGCTGTCCCTTGCTAATTGCTATACTGTGCCAGGCCCACCACTTTCAGTGCCCAGTGTGACTGCTGCACATTGTATTATAATACCAGTCACTGCATACCTTTCACTGCATCTGTGTGACAGCACTCTGTTTTATATACAAGTCACTGCATACCTTTCACTGCATCTGTGTGACCGCATGCTGTTTTATATACCAGTCAGTGCATCCATTTTCACTGCACCTGTGTGACTGCACATTGTTCTACCAGCAGTCACTGCATATCTTTCACTGCACCTGTGTGACTGCACATTGTTCTACAAGCAGTCACTGCATACCTTTCACTGCACCTGTGTGACTGCACATTGTTCTACCAGCAGTCACTGCATACCTTTCACTGCACCTGTGTCACTGCACATTGTTATACCAGCAGTCACTGCATACCTTTCTCTGCACCTGTGTGACTGCACTTTGGTCTACCAGCAGTCACTGCATACCTTTCACTGCATCTGTGTAACTGCACATTGTATTAGTCAAGTTAGTGCATACCTTTCACTTTCTCCCCCCCCAATATGGACAAAACAACAGGCAGAGCCAGAGGCAGGCCACCCGGCAGGTCTGTTTGAGGTCGTACCATCATGATTTTGTGCGGCCCTCAACCAAAGTACAGTGTTCAGAAGAACGTGCCATCAACCCCCAATATTGTCAGGACGTAGTTGACTATTCAACACAGAACACCTCATCTTCCTCAGCTTCCGCATGGAAGCGTGACATATGTTCCTCCTCCTGCTCTGATTCTGGCACCCCACTTAACACTCAGTCGGCAGCCATCACCAAAGTGCTATCATCCCAGGGCTCAGCAATGTAGAATTTTTTTTGTGTGTCTGTGATGAGAGCGATGCCATCTGTACTCTCTGCCACTAAAAATTGAGCCGTGGAAAGACCAAGACCCACGTAGGAACAACTGCCTTATGAAGGCACATGATGAAAAAGCACAAACTGCAATGGGATGACCACCTGAGGAAAAGCAGCACACAAAAGCAAAGCCACACACCGCAGTGGAAGATACCAGGCCGCAAATATTTCTCAAAAAAGGCAATACCCAAACTGTACCGTGATGTTGAAAGGCAGGTGGTGTCCTCTCTGGCACACAGCGTTGGGTCAAGGGTCCATCTGACTGCAGATGCATGGTCTGCAAAGCACGGTCAGGCCTGCCCGAAGTCAGTCCCCACACACAGTATATCTGCCTGCACGCCGTGTGACTGCCTGCCCCAAGACTACGTCGGTCCCCACAGAGCATTTCTGCCTGCAGGCCGCTTTACTGCCTTCTCTGCCACCACCAACAAGGTCCAGGACTCCAGGTGGATTCCTGAATTTTTAAGGCCGTTGCTGGCAGCGGCCGCTATAATAATTTTTCTGGTGCGTGTACATGCCTGCCTAATTTTTCTGGCTGCACTGCGGCTGCAACAACAAAACAAAAGTCATGTACATGTGTCAATTCCCCTTTGTGATCGTTACCTTGCTGCGGTGAAGGGGCTTGCATATCACAATGAAGCAATGGCCGGCTATATGAGTGTGTTGGGGGGCACACCTGACCCAAGATAAGGTCGTTGCTTCACTGTGGACAGACCAACTTCAATCAGCTGGACAGTCACTGTTGTTCTGTCATTGAGCTACCTCAGCCCAACCATATGGGCTTGAAAAAGCCATCGCCTGCACTCTCGCCATCGTGCGCACCAGTCCAGCATGACCATCACTACACAAACAGCTGTTTGTGGTGCGTTACACAGTGAGTTTGGTCTGTCAGTGTGAAGCAGTACACTAATTACACTACCCAATTGATGTATACACACGCAAGATGTTTTAAAGCACTTTATGCCTCCAATTTAGCAATGCAATGTGATTTCTGCCCTTAACACCCTGCTGTGCGTCAAAGCCGTAATTTTCCTAGGGACTTTTGGCATGTATCCCACTCTACCATGCCCCCCTCCAGGCGTTTGACCCCTTGAAACATCTTTTCCATCACTTTTGTGGCCAGAATTAGTGTTAGTGTAGTTTTGAAAGTTTGCATGCCCATTTAAGTCTTTTGCGGTTCCTGAAGTTTGCATGAACGCAAACTTTTGCGGAAGTTCTTGTTCGAGGTTCGCAAACCTAAAATTGGAGGTTTGAGCCATCTCTAAAGGTCAGTCAAACCAAAATTAAGATTTGATTTTGACTTACATTTATGGTTTAATTCATACTGACCCTTTACTACATCTATTTAGGGCTCTTTCATACAGGCAGCTGAAGGCGGAGAGTTCACCACCTGTCTTTTGATCTCTTGCACCAGCACGAACTTGTCAGCATCCCAACATGGAGTCATATCTTAATGCAACCTCAACCATACTCAGACGTGACATGTCATAGCTATAAATGCTGCCATTTGGCTACATTTTAATTGCATGTGAATGGCGTTTGTGGGCGGCAAAAGGGACACTTAGTTTCCCAAGTAGCACACAGTTCAGCCTCCCATTTGAAAGAGGCCTTAGGATTTTACTAGTGAAAACTTGGTGAACAAGCTTACAAGCATTTACCACAGAAACAACCATGACTGGTTTTGAGGGTTGGGGCTTGAAGAAGGGTTCCATTTTTATGTAGTATTTAAAATGCATGGAACTGGGGAAGCAGGAACAAATACTATCAGAATCTACTGCATATGGAAAGCTTATAGAAATCCTAAACAGATTAACAATCCATCAATTTATTCAGACCATCAATTTACAATTTGTACTAAAATAGCTCTTTTAGGAAATAATTACATTCAGGACAAAATAAGCATATTACAGGATTAGGTAGCAAATGTAATTATAAAATGCTAGTGCATGAAAATGCATGCTAATTTATGAATGCAATGAAGTAAATCAATTAAGTACACCAAACCAATACTGTAAATAAAATCCAAATTCTGTGTATGCCAAAATAAATAAAATAAATAAATGAAAAGCAGCACATAGTGCCATTTTTTTCCTATTTAGAAAGACAACTTTCAAATAGACTGAATCGGTATGAGGATTAGCATCGAGCAAATAGGACAATTTCGCTTTGTCAGAATTTTTCTTAGGCTTTTCAAAAGATGATGATGTTTGCAAAACTATATATTTTTTTTCTATTTCCACAACTTGCATTCATCCCTATTCATGTTCAGTCCAACCACTAGGTCAAAACATTAAATATCTTCAACACTAGGGATGGTCAATAAGATGCAAATAATTCTGAGTTGATGCAGGCTTATATACATTTTGTTTGCAAATGTTGGTAGCTTGAAAAAGAACCAATCAAATCCCGCCAAGGTGGAATATGATTGAGTCATTTTTAAAGGGGAACTGAAGTAAGAGGTATACGGAGGCTGCCATATTTATTTCCTTTTATTCAATACCAGTTGCCTGCCAGCCCTGCTGATCCTCTGCCTCTAATACTATTAGCCATAGCCCCTGAACAAGCATGCAGCAGATCAGGTGTTTCAGACTTTAAAGTCAGATCTGACAAGACTAGCTGCATACTTGTTTCTGGTGTTATTCAGATACTACTGCAGAGAAATAGACCAGCAGGGCTGCCAGGCAACTGGTATTGATTAAAAGTAAATAAATATGGCAGCCTCCGTATACCTCTTACTTCAGTTCCCCTTTAAGCTGTAGAAATTTGCATACAAAATGTTATAATCCTACAATCAACTCAGAGTTATTGCATCGCATTGACCCAGAGCAATTTCTAGGCTAAATAGCTTTCAGGGCAAGTGTGTAAAATCCCTCCTTCCCGCATAGACTCTGAAACACTGTTGCAATACAACAGACAGAGGTGCTCTGCAGTATTCATTAGTCCCTAGTATAGGTAGCCAAATGTGACCCCTAGTATAGGTACCCAGAAAATGAAATAGTGCATTTGGTCATCACAGATGTCCGTGTAAAATGGATGCCACCATAGGCGCCTATATTAATTGCCACAATTAGCTGCTATTACTTGTAATTTTGCCATTGAAGGCACCAGTTAAGATAGCACCAACGCTTCCCACTATGCAAACTATGTTTGTTAGGATAGGCTATAGTAAAATATTGGTCAAAAATACCATTTTACTATTGGAATAACCCACTGATCCATCATAGAATGTCAATAATTTACCAATATTCTACTTGTAGCTAGCGCTAGGCTAGCTACATGATAGAAAAATTAAATTATGAAAAAAAAAACCTTCCCGCAGCCGTAGGGTACCGGGAATCAGAACGGCAGGGAGGTTAAAGACAGTGTAGCCCGGGAAGCACAACTTTACAAGATGGGGTAGAACACCGCTGGCAATGATCCAATCCCAGAGAACTTGCAGGTGAAAGCTAAACAAGCCCACTAAAGATGCCAGAAGAAAGACCAGTCCGGTAAAAGCAGAGGTGTGACTGCTTTGAGGTGGGTGACTCGCCACGTGTCCAAGACTCGACGAGGCTGCAGGCATCTGGCTCACATGCTATGGCCCTAGAGATAGTCACAGTCTTTAAGGAATATATTTACAGCTTGCCCACCCTGAAAAATAATTTAGACGAGAGCTAGATGAATTGTGTAATGACATGAAAGGCATTGGGCAACTTCCGGTTTCGGCACCCACATGGTGGAAGGGTGAGAGCGGAGCTTTAGCCGTCAGCCACACATTAAGGCCTGCTGCTCAGACAAAAACCCGCCGACAGCATCTAAACTGCCATGCAGAGCAAGACGAGACCCCCCGTGCACAGATTGCGACCACTGATGGATCGCTACCTCACGTGCCAAGGCAATAAGCAGCAGCGCCAGAGACAAGCTGCAGAGCAATTACAAAAGCTCAGAAGAGGAGTCGGACAGAGACTCAAGGAGACGAGGTACACAGACTAACCTGCGCATTAGTTATAAGAAGCTTGCAGAAGAGGTAGGGAAATGCTTTGCACCAGAGTTACAGGCTACAATACAGGAGACCATCAGGCAAGCGCTGCAAGGCATAAGAAAAGACATGCAGCAACAGCCAAAATGGTTGAAAGAGACAGAGCAGAGAGTGGGACAATGTGAGGATGACCTACACAATGCAAACATTAAAATTGGCACCCTCCTTAAAGATAATGCTATTGCACACTCCAGAATAGAGGACCTTAAGAACAGGTCCAGAAGGAATAACATAAGAATAATTGGACTCTCTGAAGATATCCCTGCATCCAAACTGCCTGAAATATGCGCACAAGAAATACCAGAAGCTTTAGGCCTAACAGCGCCACTAAAAGTAGAGAGAGCTCAAAGAGTGGGGCCACTACGCACCAAACAAAAACGTTCCCTGACGAGAATGGTAATGGTCCGCTACTTAGATTTTGCAGATAAAGCAAATCTCATGGCAGCATACTGCAATAAATCACAAGATTTGGAACTGAGACACTGCACTCTGAGGTTCTTTAATGCCTACTCTGCTGAGGTCTCCAAGAAAAGACAGGCCTTTGTTACATAGTTACATAGTTATTTTGGTTGAAAAAAGACATACGTCCATCGAGTTCAACCAGTATAAAGTACAACACCAGCCTGCTCCCTCACATATCCCATAGTTACATAGTTATTTTGGTTGAAAAAAGACATACGTCCATCGAGTTCAACCAGTATAAAGTACAACACCAGCCTGCTCCCTCACATATCCCATAGTTACATAGTTATTTTGGTTGAAAAAAGACATACGTCCATCGAGTTCAACCAGTATAAAGTACAACACCAGCCTGCTCTGTCTCCTCCTGCAACACCCTAGCCAGCAGGGGAATTAAATTCATGTTACTGTATCCTGCAATCATGCACATCACAGATCAAGACGGCAAACAATACACCTTTAACTCACCTGAGGAACTCCAGGATTATCTCTCGAATCCTCACACCTCTCCAAGTGCATCTCCAAACAGGCGATCACCATCGCCTAGAGCGGACCCATCCTGAAAATATCCTAAGGAACTTTACGTTTAAACACAGGAACTTTGCTTCCAATACTGCATAAGCGGATCTGGTTGTGCAACAGGCTGCTACGGAGACTCAGGAGAGAACCACCATCGGGGAAGAAGGGAAGTCCCCATAAGGTAAAAGTGACTGTTTCCCGGGAAATGTACATCAGTTTGTGAGTTATATGGTTATTACTGTTATTATTCTCCTCGGTTTAGAGAATGCTGATACTGGGATTAAAGGGGAAGATTTAAGGGATGGGGGTTATGGGGGTTTAGGGGGACTGATAATGGTCACACTGTGTTGGCTACAAGCCAAAAGGGTCTCAGTAAATACAATTGAATGGTTTAAAATGCTTGCTTTATATCATACGAACTGCGTCACACCATTTGTGTAGCATCATGGAATGTTAAAGGCCTGCAATTAGCAGGCAAACGTTCGCAAATTCTAAATCACCTAAAGAGGTTATCTCCTGATGTCTGCCTACTACAGGAGACACATTTAAATGAGAACAATTTTAATTATATGAAGAAAAATGGGTAGGGGAAGTATATGGGGCACCTGCTAATAACAAAACAGCGGAGATGCACTCTCCAGCAGGATTGTTGAAGCCTCAATAAAATACATGGTTATTTCAGACCAGTGATGAGCGAAAATGCAAATATTCTTTTCGCCGAATTTTCGCGAAAATAAGTACTATTTTCGTTTCGAAAGGCGAAAATTCGCCGAATATTTTCGCATTAATTTTCGCCTAAAGTCCGTTTTTTCGCGTTGAATTTCTAAGCCCCCTTACAAGCTAGAATCACCAAATTTGCAGGGTATATTAAGGAGATATGTGGGTACAAGAGGAAAAATATTTTTTTTAAAAAGACCTTATAGTTTTTGAGAAAATCGACTTTAAAGTGTCAAAGGAAAAAAGTATACATTTAAATGCAGTAAATGACAGTTACTGTAGCAAACCTAGCAGTAGTGTAAATTTACTAATATCAAAAGAAAGGGCCAAGTGTAAGTGCCATGGGCTAAGTGCCAAGTGCAAACTGCCAAGTGCAAAGGGCTGAGTGCCAAGTGCAAAGGGCCAAGTGCCAAGAGCAAGTGCCAAGTGCAAACTGCCAAGTGCAAAGGGCCAAGTGCCAAGTGCAAAGTGCAAACGGCCAAGTGCAAGTGCAAAGGGCCAAGGGTCAAATGAAAAGGGCC
Organism: Hyperolius riggenbachi; assembly: GCF_040937935.1. NCBI lineage: Eukaryota > Metazoa > Chordata > Amphibia > Anura > Hyperoliidae > Hyperolius > Hyperolius riggenbachi. The sequence continues at coordinate 141,499,319 of NC_090655.1, forward strand.
AAGTGCAAAGGGCCAAGTGCAAAGAGCCCTTGGCTCTTGGCCCTTTGCCTTTGCACTTGGCCCTTTTCATTTGACACTTGGCCCTTTGCACTTGCACTTGGCCCTTTGCACTTGGCCCTTTGCCTTTGCACTTGGCCCTTTGCACTTGCAATTGGCCCTTTGCCTTTGCACTTGGCCCTTTGCACTTGGCCCTTTGCACTTGGCCCTTTGCACATGCAATTGGCCCTTTGCACTTGGGCCTTTGCACTTGGGCCTTTGCACTTGGGCCTTTGCCCTTGCACTTGGCCCTTTGCACTTGGCCCTTTGAACTTGACCCTTGGCCCTTTGCACTTGGCCCTTTGAACTTGACCCTTGGCCCTTTGCACTTGGCCCTTTGCACTTGGCAGTTTGCACTTGGCACTTGGCCCTTTCTTTTGATATTAGTAATTTTACACTACCTCTAGGTTTGCTTAAAGGGATACTGTAGGGGGGGGCGGGGGAAAATGAGTTGAAGTTACCTGGGGCTTCTAATGGTCCCCCGCAGGCATCCTGTGCCCGTGCAGCTACTCCCCAATGCTCCGGCTCCGCCTCCGGTTCACTTCTGGAATTTCAGACTTTAAAGTCTGAAAACCACTGCGCCTGCGCTGCCGTGTCCTCACTTCCCCTGATGTCACCAGGAGCAGACGGCGCAAGCACAGACCATACTCGGCCTGCGCAGTATGCTCCTGGTACCATCAGCGGGAGTGAGGACACGGCAACGCAGGCGCAGTGGTTTTCAGACTTTAAAGTCTGAAATTCCAGAAGTGAACCAGAGGCGGGGCCGGAGCATTGGGGAGTGGCTGTGTGGGCACAGGATATCTGTGGGGGACCATTAGAACCCCCGGGTAACTTCAACTCATTTTACCCCGACCCCCTCCAACAGTATCCTTTTAAAGGGAACCTTAACTGAACGGGGGGTAAAGAGTTTCACTTACCTGGGGCTATTACCAGCCCCCTGCAGCAGTCCTGTGTCCTCGGCGCCGCTCTGGAATCCTCTGGTCCCCCGCTGTCACTCAGTTTCGTTTTTGACGACTCACCAGTCGCCGGCCGCCATGCGTATTATTGGACGCATTCACCAATGCAATTAGCGCTATTGCGGACCGCAGCGCGTACAAAAATACGCGTTGCCGCATTTCGCATGCGTAGATATGCGGCAACGCGTATTTTTGTGCGCGTTGCGGTCCGCAATATCGCTAATTGCATTGGTGAATGCGTCCAATAATACGCATGGCGGCCGGCGACTGGTGAGTCGTCAAAAACGAAACTAAGTGACAGCGGGGGACCAGAGGATTCCAGAGCGGCGCCGAGGGCACAGGACTGCTGCCTGGGGCTGGTAATAGCCCCAGGTAAGTGAAACTCTTTACCCCCCGTTCAGTTAAGGTTCCCTTTAAGTAACTGTCATTTACTGCATTTAAATGTATACTTTTTTCCTTTGAAAATTTAAAATCGATTTTCTCAAAAACTATAAGGTCTTTTTGAAAAATTTCTTTTTCCTCTTGTACCCACATATCTCTTTAATATACCCTGCAAATTTGGTGATTCTAGCTTTTAAGGGGGCTTAGATATTCAACGCGAAAAAAACGGACTTTAGGCGAAAATTAATGCGAAAATATTAATGCGAAATTTCGCCTTTTGAAGCGAAAATAGTACTTATTTTCGCGAAAATTCAGCGAAATCGGAAATGGGATTTTCGATGCGAAAATGGCTTTGGCGAAAATTCACAAGCAACACTGTTTCAGACCACGCACCAATAATTTTAGAAATATCTGATACCATACCAAAGGGAGATGCACTTATCTGGCGCTTTCCATCGCAACTCTATGGCGACGAAAATTTTGCGAGCTTACTTAAAAGTTGGTGGCTGGAATACCAGTGGGATAATATCTCACATAGAAAAAACCCTATTCTTTTGTGGGAAACCTATAAAGCAGTCCTTAGGGACAAGGTAATGGCCTACCTAAAAATGAAGAAAACAGAGGCAAATGATCAATACAAAGCAGCAGTTTCACTAGTAAGGACAGCTTACACTAAATACAGAACAGACTCCTCAGACATTAATAGAAAGGCATGGATAACAAGTAAATTAAACTGTGACACTTGGCTTAGAGTCAGAGAGGAAACACACAGGCCATTTTTGCAGCTTCAATACTATACACATGGTGAGAAAACTGGCAGGCTCCTAGCCTCAATGGCAAAAAAAACATTGTCAAATCGTGAACCCATACTGGTGAGAGACAAAAAGGGAGTGCTTGTTCATCGTCCGGCAGCGGTTTGTGATACCTTTGCTGATTACTACCAGCAACTTTATTCCTCCAAATCTCCTCCACAGACAGAAATTCGTAACATCAAGTCCCAATTAGAAAAGTGGCATAATCTTCCTATGGGTTTTGCAGGGTGAGTAGCTCTAATAAAAATGGTGTCAATGGGCAAATTACTATATCCTCTCCAGACGCTCCCACTGCTTCTAAAACATAGACATAGACATTAATGATATTAACACAGCCTAGACCAAATTTATTTGGCATGGCAAAAAATCTAGAGTAGCCAGGTCCAAATTGTCCCTTCCAAAACACCTGGGAGACTTGAACCTCCCTTCCATAAGAGATTACAATCTAGCTTCAATGCTTCGCCACTCCCATGATTGGGTAACCTTAAATTAACACTGTTCTAATACTAAACTCGAGCAGAAACAGGCACTCCCTTGGTCTCTCACAGGAATTCTCCATGTTACACTAAAACAGCTACCTCCTAGAGTCCTAGATTAAAAAATAACATAATTTTTAGAGATACTGCTTCAACTTGGAAGGCAGTTAGGAAAAAAAATTCAAAATTCCCAATAAAATATCCAAATACCTCCCAATTTGGGGTAACCCTAATTTCCAGAACTAGTGGCATTCAGAAGCACTCTTTCCCTGAAATACAATTAACCACTGGAGTAGTGCATGGACCAGGAGTAGCATGGATACACACCCTCTCACTAGTTATTTATGGCAAAAAGAGTAGAAGGTACTTTGCACTGCTGCTATTATTATTGCTCATCCACATTCAATAGGTAAAAAAGGTAACAAAATTGTAAAAATAGGGTACGTGGTGCAGAGCTGTGGGTAAGTAAAAACAGGGGGAAGAGCAGTTATTTAATGGTGAGCACAACAACAATGGTCACCACCACTTAATGATAGCCAGAAATCAATAACAATCAATCCATTTCTGACCTGCCATCACGGGACATGTGCACACATTTCATGCACATCCTTTGCCATTTTAGTTTAGTAAATTTTATGAAGCGTAATTTTTTTCAGCAGTCACATAATTACAGAAGTTTAGTAAATTGGCCCCATTATCAGCACTTATATAATAAGTTTAACTGCCTCTAGAACATTTTTTACATTTACATATTAGAGAGGGAAAATGTAAACACTTCACTCAGACTGTGTTCTACAGATCAAAACCGTACAGACATCTGAAGTATTCTCTGACCAAATTACCTCTAATTAGGGATTTTTTTTTGTCTAAATGTAGAAGAAACATAGGCATTAAGCTTCTCTAATTCAGGTATGCAAAGCAGAAAAGTGATTGTTTGCTCCCTGTTAGTAGTAAACAAAAATAAATGTGTGTTTTTTCCATAGAAAACTTGTCTAGCTTCTATACATATTTCATAATTTATTAAATTTCTCTTTTACATCCTAATGAAGATTACTGAAGCAAGCTTAACCATGTAAAACAAACAAAAAATTATGAAAATGAGAACTTCTTTATTTTACTTATTTTAGTGTCCTTGTCATCAATGCAGGTCCAACTCTTTATATGCCAATTCTAACATCTGACAGTTTTACAGTTTTTGTAAGTATCCTCCCTCCTTACATAGGACCAGGCTGGAGCCAATTGATTGTCTTAAAGAGGAGCTGTTAGGTATAAGGTCTCAGAGAAAAAAACCCACATATATCAGTAGCTAAATATTGGCTGTACTTACATTACACATGCATTTCACTGTCTACGTTTGGATTTCACAGAATTTTTATATAGTATTTGCAGAGATTGATGCTCCTGACAGTTCATGACAGGTTCCATCTTTGACTGTCTTGTATGAAGCCAATTGTGATGTAATATTCTCCCTTACCCTGCTTCCTGATTGATGATTCTTTAGCCCGCCCAAGTTCCAGCCCTCAGACACTCCCACCAGTCTCTGGTCTAACCGGCATATTGTCTGTCACTCGGGGGGGGGGGAGGGTGTGGCATGGGGGGGCTGCGGGCGATCGTGCTGTCAGTGGGGGCAGTGGGGGGGGGGTGCAGGCGATTGTCCCGGGGAGGCTGTCAGATGAACAGAGGTGAGCCGTTTTAGTTCTATACTCGGATGTCTGGATCTTTTCAATGATTCGGATGATTTGAATCGGATCATTGAAAAGATCCGGATCTTTGAACCTAATCTTTGAATCATTTGCAGCAGAGTGAGAGGTGCAGGAGAATGAGGGCACATTGAGGGTGCTAATGGAGAAGGGATTGATGCAGCAGGAAGATTGTGCTTATGCACAGAGGCTGCAGTTCCTGTTTCTTCCAGACATCCACTGTGAACCGAATTGTCACGATCGCTTCTGCAGCGTTTACTGCTGGCTGCAGTGGTATTGCAACCCAAGCAGTTCTGATGTCATTACATGCATTTGCTTGCATAGTTTGGTTTGCACTTAAACTAGTTGCTGATTCCATCTGCAGTCGCTCTGAAGTTAATGACAGTTTAATATGCTTTTGTGAAAACAAACATTGTCTGCTGCAATGGAGTGGCAATCCCTTTCCTGCAGGCTGCATATCATTGTCTGCCTTTTCCTGCTGTCAGCCTGTGATTAATTACCATTCACTTGTGTGGGAATCTGCATGTCTGCTCCCATTGGATGACCTCAGTATAAAGAACTGCTTCCTGCAATGCTCCATGGGCTACCATAGTCTCAGATTCTGTCTGTTACTCTGTGCGGCTTCCACCTCGTTCCTAGTCTGTGTGGACTGCGCTGACTCCTGCGAAGGGGTCAGCGAGTCCTCCTAGTTCTGCTCTTGTTTCTAGAAGTTGTTACTTTGCTTGTCTTGTGTCATATATTGGTTCATCGCCAATATATACGCATACTTGCACGTTTTGTTATTTTCCTTGTATTCGTGTTACGTTGATACATCAGTGTCGCTGATGTATACGTACACGAACTGTTTATATCCTGTGTTCAGTTAGTCAGCTTTCCAGCACGTTTTGGTAGTTTGCGCGTATCGTGATCACCCGTGCTGAGTTAGTTATCCTGCTCCTGGTTCTGTTTGTGGATTGCGTTCATCTCTGCGAAGAGATATCGAATCCTTCTGAGTCCTGTTCCCTGTATTGCTCCAGTCCTAGTCAGTGTTCCTGCTTATGTCATATATCGGTTCATTGTTAGTCAGACGTTACAAATAGTTTCATTGATAGCTGCAATTGTAATACGCTAGGAAAACATACTTATTGTATATTTGTCTGTGTTACGTTCATCTATCTTGATCCTCCTATTTCCTGACTATCCTGTCCTGTCTTTCTGAGGCACGCCATTGTTGCGACGCATTGGCTGCCTCATTCCAGTCTGTCTTGTTGTGGACGCTTGCTGTCACTAAGTAGTGGCTAGTTAAGCAAGCGTTCATTCTGTCTACCTGTCCTGATCTCCTCAGTTCTGGTTTATGCTCTCAGCGCTACTGTGCGCTGAGACGTTATCACGAAGTATTGTTTGTGGCTGTTCGGATCTGCACCGGCTCTGTGCGCCACAATCTCCTATTGGAGTCAGTCCTCTCCTCCACTAAACTGGGGATATCCTGATTCCTTGTGCTGGTGTGTGTACCTCCTTCACGTCAGCTTATGTGTTGCATGCTGACGGTGGAGAATAAGCCCACTAAGTCTAACACGAATCTCGGATGATTCGACTCACAAAAAAGATCCGGATCGAAGATCCGAATCGTTCATGATCCGGACAACACTACAGTGCAGTGAATATTATTTAGCCATGTGGCTAGGAACAATAGCGGACTCTGCAGTATACTCTAATGCTGTGCACTGTGAACAGCCCATTGATTTTTCATTACTGTGAGTTGGGCTGCGTTACAGGCTGCTGTAACTGTGAAAGCAGCCTTAGGGCAGGATAGGCAAATGAAGGGGAGGACCTCCCTGCACTCACTGTGCAGTGGAGAGAAAAAAAAACCTCCCAGCATGCTCTGCAGTATCTGTTATGCGGCCTGCGGCCTCCATAGGAGCTTGGGGATAAAGCGGATTGCTATGCAGCCAACAACAAAGTAAGTGAGATTTTTAACTTTAGTATTGCCTTTTTAGCTTCCTTCTAAACTGTTTAACACAGGAGAATAGAGGTTTAAATTATCTTTTTTAGCCTAACAGTTACTCTTTAACTACTTTCCAACCACAGGTTCTTAATTCTTAAAAACCAGAGCAATTTTCACATTACGCTCTTCCCATTCATTCACTAATAACTTATTTGCTACTTATCACACTAAAATGATCTATGCATGTTTTTTTCTCCACAAATTAGGCTTTCTTTGGGTGGTACCAAAGCTTCTGTGGATAAAACACATTTCATTTGCCCATTTGTCCCAGTTATTACGTTTAAATTGTGTCCCTAGTACAATGTATGGAGATAATATTTTATTGGAAAATAAAGGTGTATTTTTTCTGTTTAGAGTGATTTTTAATACTATATCAATAACTACGAGCCTTTATTTGCAAAATTAGCAGTCATATAACCTAATGGCATACACAATAGAATGTCCATAAGGTAACAATTTATGTTTGCTTTTAAATGGAGTAATTTTTTTTTACAAGTGTTTTATTTTGGTAACTATTAAGTAGGGGTGTTAGGGGTTTTAAGTAATAAAAATGTGTGTATTTCTATATGTATTAGTGCAGTGTAGGTGCATTTTTTACTTTTTGCCCACACGATGGTGCCACGCTTAGTTGCTGAGTACTGTAAATTGTACCTGGAACTATTAAAGGGACCCTGAGCAGTGCCCTGTAAAAAAAAAATTGGACTTACCTGGGGCTCCAGCCCCCCATAGGCCGCAAGGTCCCCCAGCATCCACTGCTTCTTTTCCGTGGTCCAGTTGGCGGCTCTGGTAATCTGGCGAATGCAGCCCAAGTTGCATGTGCGCACCCCTGGTATGCACCCTGTGCTTCATCACGCCGGGTGCCATAAGAGACATGAGCATGCACGGTCCTCTAAAGACTGAACCGTGCGTGCGCATGACTCTTACGGTGGCTGGCAAAGTCGAAATCGGCAGATTACTGGAGCTGCCAACGGGACCGCGGAAAGGAAGAAGAGGATGCTGGGGGACCTTGCGGCCTACGTGGGCAGGAGGAAGCCCCAGGTAAGTCCAAATGTCTTTTTCAGGGCACTGCTCAGTGTCCCTTTAAGTGTAAGTGTTAACATTCATTTTGTGAATGAAATGCCGGAGTCTCGGTGACGCCGGCTTTTCCTTCATCACAGGCACTGTGATGGTGTTTGGGAACAATCTGTTCCCTTTCATCGACCAAAGAACGGCAGGATTAAAATTGAAATAAACAGCAGCGGAATGGCGATCGGGAATGGCATAGGTAAATAAACATTGGTCATATTGAAAAGTCTCAGACTTGTGGAGGATTATCTTTGATAGGAATTCTTTAGGACCCATTTGTCTAAAAAGGTAAATAAACAAATACGTAACTCTATGCCCCTGGTGCTGAAGTCAACTCCACAGGGGCATAGATGTACAATACAGCGGTCAGGATCAAGTTAAACACCTGAAGTGAGAGAGAAATGGAGGCTGCCATATTTATTTCCCTCTCATGTCTGGTGTCATTTATGTTATAGTTGGCACATTCTGCTAATGGTGCTGTTTTATGGATACCTTATTTATTTGTATTTTTGTATAGTACATTCAGATTTGCTTGGAATATACTTATCCCCATGGGGGCTGTCACTGACCACTGGTCTGGGTCTCATTCAAACCTTTGTACTTTTGTTCCACTTTTTAATGATTTGTTTTTTACACCTCAACTGCTCCTAAAGACAAAGTGTCATTGTATTTATTGTAAAATTAGTCAAATGTATTTATAGGAGTATAAATTCATGAAAACTCACTTGAAACCCCTCTAAAGACCTTCCTACAACTGCTAAGATAACAATCTTCCAGCTCACTGCCAAATATATAAAAAGGTTTTTTTGGGGGGAGGGGGGAAGCATGCCAATCCATGACTAAGATAATCATAAAAAATAAAATCTATGTTTAACTGACCAGTCTTTGTTCCACTGATACTGTACACAAAAGCAGGGACTGTATTTTTTGGGCTATAAGACGCTCCGGACTATAAGACGCACCTAGGTTTAGAGAGCAAAAATCAGGGGGAAAAAATACTAAACCCGATGTGTCTATAGTGCAGGGGACGTCTTGTGGACATTCTCCCCCCATGCTGTCTCTATCTACTTTGCCAGTAACACTAACCCTGCTGCCCCACCGATAGCACTACACTACGCTAACCCCTGATGCACCCCCATTACACTGCACTACACTATGCTAACCCCTGATGCCCCACCAATTACACTGCACTACACTATGCAAACACTTGATGCACCACCAATTACACTACACTACACTCTGCTAACACATGATGCCCCACCAATAACACTACAGTACACTAACCCCTGATGCCACACCAATTACACTGCACTACACTATGCTAACCCCTTATTCCCCACCAATTACACTGCAGTACACTCTGCTAGCACTTTCAGTCTTTAGAGGACCGTGCATGCTCAACATGATCCACCAATAACACTACACTATGCTAACTCTTGATGCCCCACCAATTACACTCCACTGCACAACGCTAACCTCTGATGCCCATCAATAACACACTATGCTAACTCCTGATGCCCACCACCTTTGCTACAATGCCCTACTCTAACACCTTCTGCCCTGATTCCCAGTTACACTACACTTAACCCCTGCAGCTACAATGACTACTCTGCAACTGCCACTGTTAAGCCTGAAGTACTAGGCAGACAGGCTAGTTAAAGTAGTGGCTAAGCTGCATGGGCATGAAGCAGAGCCTGTGACAGAGAGCACAGCAGGACCAGGCAGAGCATACACACAGACTGTATACAGCACAGAGCACAACATCCTGTTAAAGCCAGTCTAGCTGTCTATTTAGACAGACAGCTCTAGCTGTAATCTGATCTTTGCTGTCATTGCTGGTGTCACTGCCCATATTGCTATATGATGCGATGCAAGGCTAAGGATCCTGCCCTTTTGACCTCAAAATGCCAGCAAAGCTTGTTACAGCTAAGAGCTGTCTGTGTAAATGGACAGCTAGACTGGCTTTAACAGGACTCTGCACTGTTTGCTGTATACAAACTGTATACAGTCTGTGTGTGGTCTATCTCTCTGCCACATGTTCTCTGGTCCCGCTATGCAAGAGAGGCTGTGAGAGGGGACTGTGCGGTGGATCAGAGAAAACAATGTGTGCTTCAGCGCCGCCGAAGGCAGCTAAAGGAAGCGAGAGAGAGAGAGGGTGAGTGGCTAGATGAAGCTGACGGCAGCCTGGAGCTTACCGGGGACTTGCGTGGAGGATGATTATGCTAAGAACAGTAGCAGGAGGACAATATTACATGTAGCAGCAGACACTAGGAGGGGGTGGAGCCTACTGCTTGAACTAGGAAGCCGACTTCCTATCTGAAATAGCGGCAGGATTCAAACATCAGAGAAGACGAGCGGCGGCTGCATAAGTAAGAGTTGATCACTTTAAAACTGTACATTTGGACAATAAGATGCACTGGCTTCCCCCTCCCCCCTAGTTTTGGGGAAGAAAAGTGTGTCTCATAGTCCGAAAAAATTCTTGACATATAAAACAAAATATATGCTGTCAGCATACAGTGTCATATATTGAAATGATAACAGCATGATCTGGGTTAAGGGTAGTGTTGGGCGAACATCTAGATGTTCGGGTTCGGGCCGAACAGGCCGAACATGGCCGCGATGTTCGGGTGTTCGACCCGAACTCCGAACATAATGGAAGTCAATGGGGACCCGAACTTTTGTGGTTTGTAAAGCCTCCTTACATGCTACATACCCCAAATTTACAGGGTATGTGAACCTTGGGAGTGGGTACAAGAGGAAAAAAAAATTAGCAAAAAGAGCTTATAGTTTTTGAGAAAATCGATTTTAAAGTTTCAAAGGGAAAACTGTCTTTTAAATGCGGGAAATGTCTGTTTTCTTTGCACAGGTAACATGTTTTTTGTCGGCATGCAGTCATAAATGTAATACATATAAGAGGTTCCAGGAAAAGGGACCGGTAACGCTAACCCAGCAGCAGCACACGTGATGGAACAGGAGGAGGCGCAGGAGGAGAAGGCCACGCTTTGTGAGACACAACAACCCCGGCCTTGCATGAGGGCAAGAAGCGTGCGGATAGCATGCTTTGTACCTCCATGCAGTCATAAATGTAATAAAGATAAGAGGTTCCATAAACAGGGACCGGCAACGCTAACCCAGCAGCAGCAGCAGCAGCACACGTGATGGAACAGGAGGAGGTGCAGGAGGAGAAGGCCACGCTTTGTGAGACACAACAACCCAGGCCTTGCATGAGGACAAAAAGCGTGCGGATAGCATGCTTTTTACCGCCATGCAGTCATAAATGTAATAAAGATAAGTGGTTCAATAAACAGGGACCACGCGGCAACGCTAACCCAGCAGCAGCAGACGTGATGGAACAGGAGGAGGCGCAGGAGGAGAAGGCCACGCTTTGTGAGACACAACAACCCAGGCCTTGCATGAGGGCAAGAAGCGTGCGGATAGCATGCTTTGTACCGCCATGCAGTCATAAATGTAATAAAGATAAGTGGTTCAATAAACAGGGACCACGCGGCAACGCTAACCCAGCAGCAGCAGACGTGATGGAACAGGAGGAGGCGCAGGAGGAGAAGGCCACGCTTTGTGAGACACAACAACCCAGGCCTTGCATGAGGGCAAGAAGCGTGCGGATAGCATGCTTTGTACCGCCATGCAGTCATAAATGTAATAAAGATAAGTGGTTCAATAAACAGGGACCACGCGGCAACGCTAACCCAGCAGCAGCAGACGTGATGGAACAGGAGCAGGCGCAGGAGGAGAAGGCCACGGTTTTTGAGACACAACAACCCAGGCCTTGCATGAGGACAAAAAGCGTGCGGATATAGCAGCAATGCTTTTTGCCGCCATGCAGTCATAAATGTAATACAGATGAGAGGTTCAATAAACAGGGACCGGAAACGCTACACCATCCCAGATGTTCATTGGTCATGTTACTTGGTTGGGGTCCTGGAGTGTTGCGTAGTCATTTCCAATCCAGGATTGATTCATTTTAATTTGAGTCAGACGGTCTGCATTTTCTGTAGAGAGGCGGATACGCCGATCTGTGACGATGCCTCCGGCAGCACTGAAACAGCGTTCCGACATAACGCTGGCTGCCGGGCAAGCCAGCGCCTCTATTGCGTACATTGCCAGTTCGTGCCAGGTGTCTAGCTTCGATACCCAATAGTTGAAGGGTGCAGATGGATTGTTCGACACAGCTACGTCATCTGACATGTAGTCCTTGACCATCTTCTCCAGGCGATCGGTGTTGGAGGTGGATCTGCACGCTTGCTGTTCAGTGGGCTGCTGCTGCATGGGTGTCAGAAAATTTTCCCACTCCAAGGACACTGCCGATACCGTTCCCTTTTGGGTACTAGCTGCGGCTTGCGTTGTTTGCTGCCCTCCTGGTCGTCCTGGGTTTGCGGAAGTCAGTCTGTCTGCGTACAACTGGCTAGAGGAGGGGGAGGATGTCAATCTCCTCTCTAAAGTCTCCACAAGGGCCTGCTGGTATTCTTCCATTTTGACCTGTCTGACTCTTTCTTCAAGCAGTTTTGGAACATTGTGTTTGTACCGTGGATCCAGAAGGGTATAAACCCAGTAATTGGTGTTGTCCAGAATGCGCACAATGCGTGGGTCACGTTCAATGCAGTCTAGCATGAATTGAGCCATGTGTGCCAGAGTCCTACCAGAATCCTCATCATCCTCTTGTGAGCGTTGTGATAGTTGTTGTGATGCATCATAGTCGTCACCTTCCTCCTGGTCTGCTTCTGCTGACCATTCGCGTTGAATTGTGGAAGTCCAACGTGCACCGCTCTGGCCCTCGTCAGTGGTGGCATGAAATTCCTGCTCCAACTCCAGCTGTTCCTCCTCCTCTTCTTCGTCATAGCTGCTGGGGCCAGCGTTCCCTGAGGCGGATGGCCTGATGTTGGTACCATCACGCTGATCGTTTTCTCCTTCAGATTCCCCCAGTTGCATCATGACAGCTGTTTCCTTGATTTTTAACATCGACCTCTTCAGTAAACACAGCAGTGGTATGGTAATGCTGACTGAAGAGTTGTCACTGCTCACAAGCAACGTGGATTGCTCAAAATTTTGGAGGACTTGGCAGAGGTCCAACATGTTGGCCCAATCGGATCCACAGAAGCTTGGCAGCTGGCCGGATGCGCCTCGGTACTGCGCCGTCATGTACTGGACCACTGCACTCTTCTGCTCGCAAAAGCGGGCTAGCATGTGCAGCGTAGAATTCCAGCGCGTAGGGACATCACACAGCAAGCGATGGTGGGGGAGATTGAAGCGCTCCTGCATCTTGGCGAGTGCCCCCGAAGCAGTACTGGAATTTCTACAATGTTTGGCCACTCGACGCACCTTCAACAGAAGATCGTCCACGCCTGGGTATGTCCTCAGGAACCGCTGAACTACTAGGTTCATCACGTGCGCCAGGCAAGGGATTTGTGTCAGCTTAGCCAACCTTAAAGCGCGAATGAGATTACTCCCATTATCACACACAACCATGCCCGGTTTCAGGTCCAGCGGTGCCAGCCACAAATCCGTCTGTTCCTTTATTCCCCTCCAAATTTCCTCCCCTGTGTGCTGCTTATCCCAAAGGCAGATTAGCTTCAGCAACGCTTGCTGACGCATGCCAACAGCTGTGCTGCACTGCTTCCACGATCCTACTGCTGCTGGGTTAGCGTTTCCGGATGAGGTACAGCTTTGAGATGCGTTGGAGGAGAAGGAGTCAGAGAGGTAGGTGCTGCTGTTGTTATCCAGTGGGAGGGACGGCGGTGCAGCTGTTTGTGGCGTGGGCAACACCCGTGCCGTAGCAGGTGAGGAATTGCTGCCAGGCTCCACAAGGTTCACCCAGTGCGCGGTAAGGGAGATGTATCGACCCTGGCCGAACGCACTCGTCCAGGTGTCAGTGGTGAGGTGAACCTTGCAGGCAACGGCATTCTTCAAGCTTCGGGTTATTTTGCTGACCACTTGCTCATGCAACTCAGGCACTGCAGAGCGCGCAAAGTGGTAGCAGCTGGGAACCACGTAACGTGGGATGGCCACTGACATCATGCCCTTGAAGCTGTTTGTCTCCACCACTCGATACGGCAGCATTTCGCAGGCCAGAAGCTTGGCTATGCTGGCTGTTACTGCCACGGCCCGGGGGTCATTTGCTGGCAATTTCCTCTTGCGCTCAAACATCTCCGACACAGACAACTGAACCGTAGCGCTGCACACGGAAGGGCTGTTGGTTGTTGTGTTTGATGAACACTGGGAGACCTCAAGAGCACTACTCCGGAAAGTGACAGTGTCAGCGTCGTCTGATGTTTGTGAATGTTGTGAACCACGCAATGGCTGGGCTACTGCTGCTGCTGAGGCGGGTCTGGTGGTGAGTCTGGTGAACCCAAGGGAGGCAGTGTTGTTGCTGGTACCCTGTCCTGACGCGTTTGCCCACAGAGTGGGATGTTTGGATAGCATGTGACGGCTCATGCTGGTGGTGGAGAGGTTGTTAATACTTTTCCCCCTGCTCAGGCGGGTCTTGCACACCTTGCAAATCGCCATGGTAACATCCTCAGTGCAGTCTTCAAAGAAAGCCCAGACTTTGGAGCACCTGCCTCCTTGCTGGCGATTTCTGTTTGCTCCTCTTTTGCCTCTCACTTGAACTTCCACGCTTGTGGTGCCTGAAATTGCGCGCCGCCTACCTTGTGGCACAAGGCGAACTCGTGCAGCAGTGGGTTCTTCAACAGACTCATCTGTGCTGCTGCTACGACGGCGATGTTCTCGTTCACAAACAAAATCTGGGTCTCTGTCCACATTGTCCATACCCTCCTCTTCCATCTCCTCAAACTCGTCATATGTCATTGTGGGCCCCCGCTGTGGAGTAGAGCTCCCCACAACAACCTCTGCGCAGCACACTCCAACGTCGTCTTCCAGATCTTGTCGGCCGACCTCCTGCAATTGCAACCCCTCCTGCCCAAATTGCTCTGGGATTTGGGTTTCCGAGTCCTCCTCGGACTCGCCTTGTATTTCAGTGCGCGGTGCATTTCCCACAGTTAACGGTTGTGAATCCAGGCACAACATTTCTGGCTGTTCCTCCATTGACCTTTGAAAGGTGGAAGTTTGTTGGGCTGGGAATAGCTCCTGCGAATACCCCATTGTGTCCTGAGGTAATTCATCGGACTGGTTATCTGGCAGTTGTGTGCGTGGTGTCGCTGCCGGTTGTGTCAGCTTTGTGCCCACTGGCTCCTTGTAACTGGCTGAGGACTCGGACCTCGTGCGTGATGTGCTGGTGCTGCTTAACCCACTGCTGGACGCTTGAGAGGTCATCCAAGTAATTATCTGGTCCTGTTCTTTTGGATTTGTGAGGGTTGTTGTCCTGGACAACATGGGCGGTATTGAGTGGGTTTTCTTGGGTGCTCCCCTGTGGCCTGTACGTGAACCGTCAAGGGAAACACCTCTTCCCTTGCCCCTCCCTCTTTCACCAGATTTCTTCCTCATTTCACTTATCCTTACAGTACACGCTGACTGGCAGCAGTACAGTGGCAGTACAGAAATGCTATACAGTACCACTATTCCCAGCAGCGACACAGAGCACAATGCTATACAGTGACGGGTGAGCGGTGTACCACTATTCCCAGCAGCGACACAGAGCACAATGCTATACAGTGGCGGGTGAGCGGTGTACTACTATTCCCAGCAGACACAGAACAGTAAACAGAATGCTATATAGTGTGGCTGAGCGAGCGGTGTACCACTATTCCCAGCAGACACAGAACAGTAAACAGAATGCTATATAGTGTGGCTGAGCGAGCGGTGTACCACTATTCCCAGCAGACACAGAACAGTAAACAGAATGCTATCTAGTGTGGCTGAGCGAGCGGTGTACCACTATTCCCAGCAGAAACAGAACAGTGAACAGAATGCTATATAATGTGGCTGAGCGAGGTACACAGAGTGGCAGTAAACAGAATGCTATATAGTGTGGCTGAGCGAGTGGTGTACCACTATTCCCAGCAGACACAGAACAGTAAACAGAATGCTATATAGTGTGGCTGAGCGAGCGGTGTACCACTATTCCCAGCAGACACAGAACAGTGAACAGAATGCTATATAATGTGGCTGAGCGAGGTACACAGAGTGGCAGTAAACAGAATGCTATATAGTGTGGCTGAGCGAGCGGTGTACCACTATTCCCAGCAGACACAGAACAGTAAACAGAATGCTATATAGTGTGGCTGAGCGAGCGGTGTACCACTATTCCCAGCAGACACAGAACAGTGAACAGAATGCTATATAGTGTGGCTGAGCGAGCGGTGTACCACTATTCCCAGCAGACACAGAACAGTAAACAGAATGCTATATAGTGTGGCTGAGCGAGCGGTGTACCACTATTCCCAGCAGACACAGAACAGTAAACAGAATGCTATATAGTGTGGCTGAGCGAGCGGTGTACCACTATTCCCAGCAGACACAGAACAGTAAACAGAATGCTATATAGTGTGGCTGAGCGAGCGGTGTACCACTATTCCCAGCAGACACAGAACAGTGAACAGAATGCTATATAATGTGGCTGAGCGAGGTACACAGAGTGGCAGTAAACAGAATGCTATATAGTGTGGCTGAGCGAGCGGTGTACTACTGTTCCCAGCAGCGACACAATGACAGGGGGGACCCTGGCTAGCGTGGCTGGAGCGCGAACTACCCTGCCTGCCTACCCAAAGCTAAACCCACAGACAAATGGCGGAGATATGACGTGGTTCGGGTATTTATTTACCCGAACCACGTGACAGTTCGGCCAATCAGAGCGCGTTCGGGTCCGAACCACGTGACCCGTTCGGCCAATCACAGCGCTAGCCGAACGTTCGGGGAACGTTCGGCCATGCGCTCTTAGTTCGGCCATGTGGCCGAACGCGAACGGTTTGGCCGAGCACCGTCAGGTGTTCGGCCGAACTCGAACATCACCCGAACAGGGTGATGTTCTGCAGAACCCGAACAGTGGCGAACACTGTTCGCCCAACACTAGTTAAGGGATGCCATAAAGTTCTAAATTGAAGGCTTTTAAATGTTTCCATAATGTTATAGAAGCTACACAATCCCTCCACAGTAATGTACAGATTTTTCCACTCAAAAAACAAAAACAAAAATAAACAAAGACTTATAAATGTGGCAGGATTCTGATGTAACTTGGGGAATACGATTGTTGTACACAGAGACCAACATAAATATGAGGCACCTCAAACCTGGAGTTTTAAAGTTGAATCTAATCATCCTCAAACTAAATCCAACATCTTAATTCGGTATAAAACCCTGACATAATATTCAATAAAAACATGTTTTCCTACTTTTTATATGCCATACGGTTATCATATTTGCATTTGTGCATAAGTATTACTATGCATTTAGAAATTAGAAGTTCCCAAAAGTACATTTTTTTTCTTCTTTGAGAGCTGACTTTGCATTTTATTTAAACTGGTTGTATTCATTATGTATTGAAGGCAGAAATGCTTTGAGTGTCTGTCTGTGTCCAGGAGCTTCTGCGCAGTCAGAGAGTGTGTCACATTCCTCACTTGATACAATTAAGTAAACACAAGATAACATTATCTCCACTTCGGATGCATCCAGATTTCTCTGCACTGAACTTTCAAATCCTGTGTGTAACCCTTTGAATGCTGTTCTAGTAAAAAAAAAAAAAATACTGGTTGTATATAATATGCTGTAAATAATTTTTTAGAGCAAAGAAGAAATGCTGGCAAAGTTGGAAGTTGTGTGACTGGTGCCAACTTTGTTTGTTGTTGAAATTATAAAATGGACACCAAAATCTATATTCCACATGTAGAAATGTTATGTTAGTCATTCACAGAGATAGCCTATGAGATTTTACTTGAAATACAATTTTATGTAAATATATACAGCTTGAAAATGGACCAATCGTAAAAACTTCCTGTCAATTATGATGGGTCCAAGTTCAAACAGTGTACAATTTCCATGAAATTTGAATGCAAATAGAAATGAATTGCATATTATTGAGCATCTCTGGTTACTAATCCAACATATCCATAATATGACCACTACCTTTAGTCTTTGTAGAATGCTTATGGGGAGTAATAATATAATTCTAATGCATTTGTATTTATATATTTACCTTAGAAGTATACATTCTGCATTTTAGCACAGTATATGAATTTATCCATCATACAAAAGACATTTTATGTTGTTTGATATTGAGAAAAGTTCCCTGCAGTATGTTTATAGCTAAATAAATCATAATCCATCATAATGTATAATTTACAGTAGAACAGATAATCACATTGTGAAAATATTGCTTTTACATAAAGGGTTCAAAACAACTTACTTTCCTTTTTGAATAAGTAATTATAGCTTTGACAATCTGATCATCCATGTAACATTTTGTATATAAGAATACAACTATATGAAATTAGATTAATATTAGGAGATTGGATATGGGAAGTATTTATTTAGACAAAGGAAAATTGTTGCTTCTGTAGTGTGATTATGTAAAGTAGGCAATAGCCAATGTTATTTGTCTTATTTTTAATCTAAGTTTCCTTTTTTTTCTCACGTCGTGATTCCCCTTATATTTCAGGTTTGCTACTTTAATCGTGCTTCATATTTAAATAACTCCTTTGCAATACGTAGCACATCCTACACTGTCTTCTTTTCTCTATAACTAAGTAATTTTACACTTTCAGTCAATCCACCCTGAAGTTCTCTGTCCACCTCCAAGCTCAAAATAATTTTCTGCTTGAAATAGAGCTTGTGCTGACAATGTAATGACACATGCAGAAGTGCAGAAGTGTGTACTTCAGATGGATAATGCAGGAGGAAAGATAGAACTATAGAGTATCTGGGATTGATGATTCAGTTTCTGTGATCCGCCTTTATGTTTGCAAAAGGATATGTGCACAGAAAACTACTTAATAAAAGTCATATTTAATTAAAAAGTACTTTTGGTACTCTGAGTCAGTTAGGTGATGTAAATCTGTTCTTCTAAAATCTATGGAGATCCCTACTCCCACTACCCACAAAATGCCATGCAATTTGTGAACAAAGTATAAGGCTGAATAGCACACAACGTTATGCACGTTTCTCTTTTGCTTGTCTAAATTGGGGCTCCAACAGTTCTTAGTGTGTCTACTGTCTATTTCTGACAGATTAAAACCCTATTTGATAGTTAAGTAAGCTACCTCTCCTACTCTCTACCACTTAAGTTGAGGATGAATCTCTCACTCTCAACTCCCCTGCCCCCAGAGTCACCATCAAGGGGTTTCAGTAGTGTTGCTAAAGCGGAATGAAACCCAGCATTTCTTCTTTTCTCTAAAAAAAATTATTTACAGCATATTATATACAACCAGCATTCTTTTTACTAAAACAGCATTCAGAGGGTTACACACAGGACTTGGAAGTTCAGTGCAGAGAAATCTGGACGCATCCGAAGTGGAGATAATGTTATCTTGTGTTTACTTAATTGTATCAAGTGAGGAATGTGACACATTTTCTGGCTGCGCAGAAGCTCCTGGACACAGACACTCAAAGCATGTCTGCCTTCAATACATAATGAATAAAACCATTTATGAATAAAATGTAAAGTCAGCTCTCAAAGAAAACATTATCAATGTTGTAGAGCAGGGAAGAGTCCAGTCTCCATAAGGGATGATCAGGTCTATGAGTGACCGGATGAGGTGATTGAAAGTGTTATAGAAGCATGGTAAGACCAATTAAATTTAGCCTTGAGAAAAATAATTGTTATTTCCAGTTCAATTAGGAGCCAGAACTAAGAAACTTAAAACAATCCAGACAGACTCAATTCTAGAAAAAAATAATATTTGAGGGATGAATTAAAATCAAATATTCTCATTAGCTAGAAAGAGATCTATTTACACTTAGGCATGATTTGAGGATGAGTCTCACTGATACCTATGAGCACCAATTAAAAAATCTGAAGCTAAAACAGTACTCCCAAAGGAATAGGGCAGGTATCTAGCTAGGTTACTATGACAGAAACCATATAAAGCCAGGATTCTGAAATGTGTTCACCCCTCCGTTAAAACACTCCTGTATAATCCTAAAGAAATTGCAAACGTATTTAGCAACTACTACAGTACATTGTACAACTTAAAAGAAGACCCCCTTACTACTCAACCTGTTCCTGAACTAATTAAACAGTTCCTATGTCCCCTTAATCTACCAAAATTGTCCTTACACCAAAAGTCTGAACTCAATAGTTCAATCACCCCACAGGAGATCCTACCAGTTATAAAATTCCTTATATCCGGCAAAGTCCCAGAACCTGATGGTTTTTCTAATGAATAGTATAGATAGAGAATATGGCCCTACTCTTGCTCCAAGATTGCCTGCATTGTTTTCTGAAATAATAGAGTCTGGTTCTATGCCAGAACAATACGTTCAGATGGTTATATCAGTAATAGTCAAACCAGGTAAACCTATGGACACCTCCTCCAACTTTAGACCCATCTCATTGTTTAACTGAAACACAAAAATGTATGCCAAATTATTAACCAATAAACTTTTAAATATACTTCCACACTCGATCAGTAGGTAGGATTCAAAGGACATCAAGCCTCTATTAAAATACAAGGCCAATCTCATAAAATAGGCCTATGCTGACAATGTCCTTTTATCTGTAACAGATCCTCTCAGCTTCCTTCAATATGTAACATGTATACTCTGAATAAGTTGATGTTAACTGACGAAGGCATGGACACGCCAAATACTTCTTGACGTCTCCTGCACATGACTACCCTGCAAGGACACCTCGCAGGGCCGGGCCGAGGCAGAGGCTGAAGAGGCTCCAGCCTCAGGGCGCAGTGTAGGAGGGGGCGCACAATTCATTCAGCTGTCATTCCCAATTGTGTTTGAAGCACAAAGAAATAAGAAAAGGGCATACATAGCAGTGGCTGCAAGCCAGATAACTAGAGATTAAGGTGTTGGGGATGTTGGGGGCCCTGGGGCGCCTCTTAGTCTAATAGCAATCAGTGTGTGACGGCTGGGGTGGGAGGGATGGAGGGGCGCACTTTGGTGTCTCAGCCTTGGGCGCTGAAGGACCTTGTCCCAGCTCTGACACCTCGGGTCACCATTCGATCTGGACCCCCACTGCTGCTGGCCACTGCAGTCCTCAGGTTGTTCCTTCAGTAGGATGTATCCTACTGGGCTTTATGCCAAACCAGATGCTTGTCTTTGATTTTAATCTAGTAAGTGCATGTCTTTTTGCGCATTTTTATTTATTAACAGTTAACACACTACGGAACGCTCCTCCCTTTCTTGTCTTTCTCTACTAGTACACTTACAGCCGAGTGCGGAGGAGGTGCTAGAGTGTGTTCACACACTTGTGTGTTTGTACACTGATCCTTGAGCACAAGATTTCCCATCTTTTGTCCCTTACTCTGAATAAGTTGTATTGTACTAAAACATACATGAAGGAAAATCATTGATATTTGGAATTAATATACCACAATCTCGAAAACAAGAAATATCTCACTCATACCCATTCCACTGGACTAAGAAGCACATCCCTTATCAAGCCTCTATTGAAATACAAGGCCAATCTCATAAAATAGGCCTATTTGCTGAGAATGTCCTTTTATCTGTAACAGATCCTCTCAACTACCTTCAATACGTAACAGATACTCTGAATAGGCACCCCAATCTCTAAAACAGTGTTCCCCAACCCTGTCCTCAAGGCCCACCAACAGTGCATGTTTTGTGGAAAGCCACAGAGGTAGTTAATCAGCTCTGCTGGGACACTAATTACCCCACAGGTAAATGTTTGTGGTTTTCTGCAAAACATGCACTGTTGGTGGGCCTTGAGGACAGGGTTGGGGAACTATGCTCTAAAACAACAAATATCTTACACATACCCATTCCACTGGACTAAGAAGCACATCCTTTATTTAGGAATCAACCTCCCCAACAATTCCAACAAACTAAATAAAGTCAATATTCTCCTCCTATTGACCACCATTCCCAAGGAACTAGACCTAACAATCTATTTAAATTGAGCTCTCTTGGTTTGGAAAAGTAGCTGCTAAAACTACTTTACATGTTTAGGACCGTGTAAAAAAAATATTAAAACTGAAGTCTTCTTGAATATTGATAAAAACTTGAAAGGGAAAGGGCATGCTTTTGTAAACTGATTGTGATGGGAACAGAGGCAGGAGAGGTGCCTAACCGATTCCTGTATAGCTTTGTAGTGCATTGATAAATACTTCCCTATGATGTCACAAAAAGGGAAAAACTGATTGGATCAAAAGTAGGCAACTTCTTATGAGATCTACATTTTTCCATATATGTGAAGCGCCTTTTCCTATTCGAATCCTATTTGTTTTGGGATCCCCTGATGTGGGTACCAGTTTTATCATTTTAGGGGAAACCCTTTTATACAATACAAATGTCTTTTTGTATCACTGAGGAGAAGAGAGTTTTTTTTTTTTTTTTTTTTTTTTTTTTTCAAACTCAGCGCACATATAATCTCAGCTATTCGCGTAGCAGCTTATTTGCCGCACACTTGAGCAGAGAGGTGCTTTCATCATAGTTTGTAATACAGTATACCTTTTCTAAAATTAATTAATTAATCTTTATTTATACCTTTATAACGCAGTGGAAAAAACACCTCCCCATCCCGTCACTTAAAATGCCATAGCCTTGGCCTCGCTATAATATAATATATCCATCTCCATTCCTCCATCTAACATACTCCTCACTCCTACACATTCCCACACACATCTACTGCATTCATCACATCACAACCGTCTCCACTATTCTACAACATATCCATCTCTCCTCTCTCATCTAACATCCTTCGCACTTGTAATTTCAACTCCCACTCACATCTACCACATTCATCACTCGTTCCCCGTTTTATACATGCCTCCCTCCATCTCTACCAAGGGTATACCTCAGATTACTATGGTCAATTAATTAAACCCTGCCCCTCTATGTGGACTCCTCCAAATTTTCAACAAGATGATTCCACAAATTTTCCCCACAATCATACAATGTGTTCATCTTGTTAACCCATTCAATCAATGTTGGTGGGGTAGAGCCTTTTCAGCCCAAAGCTATCATAGATTTGGCTACAACTGTTCCAATTTCTTTTATAAGACAGCAACCCATGCTGTCATATCTATCAGCAAAACTGAGGATAGCTTCCGATGCTGTTAGCTTAAAACAACCTTTCAACAAGGTACTTGAAAAGTCTATTATTTCCTGCCAAAAATGTTTAATAACAGGACAAGACCACCACATGTGCGTAGCTGTACCCCCTCCCTGACCACATCTCCAACATTTAGCCCCACTCTGAAAATATTGACAACGTATAGGTGTTAAGTACCATCTAGTGATAGCCTTGAACTGGACAAGCTGTAGCCCAGGATCCTGGACCTTCCAACTGTTTAACCAAATTGTGGGCCATTTTTCTTTAAGCAAAGGATCAAGCTCCCTCTCCCATTTGTTACAGTAGGAAGGGGGTGGAAGAGTGCAACACTCCGTATATCTCACAAAATCATAAAGCTTTGATAGTTTTTTTTCCAGGTCTATATTTAAAAATAGATGTTTTTCAAAGATGTTTAGTTCTTTCCTCACAGGTCCCCCATTAGACTCCATTTTCCGCAAATAACTACAAGCTTGTATTAATCCCCATGTATTCCCCTGTTTTGTTGTCTCCACAAGCCCAGTAATCCCTAAGGTCTTATCCCCCTTTAAGTGTATAATGCGGGTTTCCACACTTAGTTTATTTTTATAAAACCATTTCTTCTGCATAGCAGGGGGGAAATCTGGGTTCTCCCTCAGTGATGTAATTGGTGAGATACCTGTATTTTTCTGCCATTTGGAGATTATCCAATAAAGGGCCTTTAAAGTTGGTTTAGTTAAAGGATGGCTAGATATTTGGAAACATCTATAAATGTTCCCCGGAATCCATGTGAAAACAGTATCAAGGTTACACTCCTCCCCCTCCAACCATGGCCATACTTTTGATGGGTTTTTAGATGTAAAGGCCCCCGAGAGTTCCCTCTTTAAGTCCAGCATCCTGGCCAGCTGTACACTCAAACAATAGCGCCTAATGTCTGGTGCTGCCAATCCCCCTGCCTCTCTATCCCTTGTAAGAAGCTTATAATTAAGCCTGCGTTTGCAGTTACGCCAGATAAAATGTTGAAAGATCTGTTCCCAACCTCTCAGCCATGCACTGGGAAGGGTCACAGGAATACTCCGTATCAAAAATAGCAATTTTGGAAGTATCATCATTTTAATTATGTCTACTCTTCCTAATACATTAAAACATGGTCGATCCCATGTTTGAAGTTTCTTTTTACAATCTTTCATAATTGGGGGAAAATTGGCATTGAAGAGACTTGCAGGGTCGTTAGTAAGCTTGATGCCCAGATATTTTGTCTCTCTATTGTTCCACCTGAAGTCGTTGTACTGTTTAATAACAATTTCCGTTTGACGAGAGCAACCTATGTTCAGTATTGTTGTTTTTTCTCTATTTAATTTAAAGTTAGAGACCTTAGTAAATTTTTCAAAAAGGATCTGGCAATTCAACAAGGATTCAGTGGGTTTAGTTAGTACAAGTAATAGGTCATCTGCATATGCCAGAGTTTTAGTTTCTTCTTTCTTAGTTTTGATTCCTTGTATACCCATATCTTGTTGAATTGCCTGTATTAAGGGTTCAATGCTAAGGTTGAACAACCAGGGGGACAATGGG
This sequence comes from Hyperolius riggenbachi, assembly GCF_040937935.1. NCBI lineage: Eukaryota > Metazoa > Chordata > Amphibia > Anura > Hyperoliidae > Hyperolius > Hyperolius riggenbachi. Next base: position 141,523,428 of record NC_090655.1, read on the forward strand.
CATCCTTGCCTTACTCCATTCTTTATCTGAAATAAGTTGGATATAAGGCCATTGACTTTTACCCCTGCGCTTTGATTAATGTAAAGTTTTGTGATTCTGTCAATAAATTTTTTGCCCAGACCCAACTTTTCTAATGTTATAAATATAAAATCTCTAGATAAACGGTCAAAGGCCTTTTCCGCGTCTATTGCCACCATTACTGACTCCTCCCCCTTTGTTCTGCATAGGTGAATAAGATCTATTGCAGTATAAATATTATCTTGTATCTGTTTATTTTTCCTAAAACCTGCCTGTTGGTTTCCCAGTAACGTCTCTGCTACTGCACTTAGTCTATTTGACAGGATTTTTGCGTAGATCTTAACATCGCAATTTATAAGGGATATTGGTCTGAAGTGTGTACATTCTAGACCAGAGTTTCCTTCTTTAGGAATCAAAGTAATTGTCGCTTGGTTACTTGTATCTGAAAAGACTTTTTCTTCTTTGTTATTAACTAGATTACAGAAAAGAGGAGCCAGCAATGGGGCAAAGTGTTGGTAAAATTATGCACAAAAGCCGTCTGGGCCCGGGCTTTTCTGTTTTGCGAGTTTAGCCACAGTTTCACAAAACTCCATTTCCGATATTGGTTCCTCTATCAATTCCCTTTCTGATGCAGACAGTGAGGGTAGCTCAATATTTCCTAAAAAGCTTTCTCCATTCATAAGATTCGATGCATCTATATTATATAATTTCTCATAAAAGTCGGCAAAGATTTTAGAGATTTCCTCAGGTTCATATAAAATGTTACCTTCTGAGTTTTTAATACCCTGTATAAAGTTGGATTTATTGTTTTTTTTAAGAAGGTCAGCGAGTATTTTACCTGATTTATTTTTCCCTGCAGCATATTGTCTTTTCAATTGTTTATAGTCATTAGTACATTTAGCATTGAGGACATTATTCAGTTCGGCTCTGATTTTAGTTACATTTATCATATTTATTGGTGACATAGTAGTTTTGTGTTTGAGTTCTGCCAGTTGAAGTGCATGCAGAAGTTCTGCAATTTTTTTCTCCCTTTCTCTTTTCTTCCTACTTCTGATTTTAATAAGTACACCCCTAGTTACACATTTTAATGTATCCCAAATTGTAATTGGTGAGGAGACTGAGGAGAGGTTAAAATCACTAAATTCTATAATGAATCTCTCTACCTCTAGCTTTACCTCTTCATCTTCTAATAAGGTGGCATCTAATCTCCATTGTGGGACTACAGGTTTCCTATCCAACATCACAGTTAATATTACTGGGGCATGGTCAGAAAAGGTTATTCGTCCAATAGTTACCTCACTAACCAATGTAATAAGTTCTTGTGGTATTAGGAAATAATCTAGTCTGGAGTAAGATTGGTGAGCCTGGGAAAAAAAGGTATAGTCTTTAATATCTATATTTTTAATTCTCCAAATATCCACAAGTCTTAAATTCACTAATGTTTCACAAAATTTAATATTTTCTATTTTAGAAATAAAAGAATGACCTTTTGAGGTGTCTTGTTTGGGATCGATAGTCAGATTAAAGTCGCCTCCAATGACAATCTTCCCCTTAGCCTTTTTTTTTACTTTATTTAAAAAATTAATTAGGAAGGTAGCTTGACCCCTATTCGGGGCATAAACATTCGCCAGTGTAATCTGAGTTCCATTGACCCTACTCAGCACAATAAGTTCCCTAGCATTTTGGTCTCTATAAATTTTGTCCACTGAGAAATCTATACCAGACCTAACAACAATTGCAACACCACACGCTTTTTTTTGCTTATTATAATTTACAATCCACTCTTTATATCGTTTATCAAAACATTTAGGTATATTCCCACATTTAAAGTGTGTTTCTTGGATGAATGCAATATCAATTTTATTTTTTAAAAGCTCTTCAATAATTCTTCTGCGTTTGCAGCCGGAATTCGCACCTTTAACATTAATAGTTAAAATTTTTAGTTTTTCCATCTTTAGTGTTGATTATATTTTATTTTAAGGAACGGTTCAAAAGTGATGGGACCACCAAACCATAATACCCAACCTAGCTGAGGGGGAACCTGAAGCACCATAAAGACAGGAAAAGGCATCCAATAACAGTCATACCACCACCGATTTTCACATATCACACACATAACAACCTTTCCACATACATATCCAAAGATCTTGTCCGATCTATCTCCTTTCCAGAGAATTTGGGTGCCGGACATCTTCAATTCTTGAATTTGCTAACAGCAACACAAGAACAAAGCCCTAGAGCTGAGACCACCTCGAGCCCCTCTCCCCTTCATCCCTTACTGCGTTATTTTATATTATAAATTGCAGTATAATAAGATTGCATATTTTTTCAGCTCTACATTAGATCTCCTCCCACCCCGAAATTTGAATAGGAGCTAGGCCTAACTCCTTCACGAATTTTTGTATTGGCTCTCCATCAATTAACGTACAAGTTTTGCCCTCCACTGTCACTCTAAGCGAAAGCGGAAAGCCCCACCTATAGAGACCTCCCTTTTTCTTAATTTCTTCCAGGAGGGGTTTTAGTAGCCGTCTTCGTTCTATTGTTCTTTTTGAAAGGTCTGGAAAAAGATCCAGATTCCATCCTTTAAATTTAATGGCACCCAGGGCACGGGCCTTTGCCAAAATTTGTTCTTTTTCATGGTAGAAGTGTATTCTGCATAGGACATCAGTACTTTTGAATCCCTGATCGCTCCTTTCTTTATCCACTCTGTGTATTCTATCAATTATTGTTTCTGGAACGTCTTCGCTGCCTATAATTTCTTTAAACAAATGTTGCGCCATCTGCTTCAATTCGTTATTCGGAATGTTAGTCGGTAGCCCCCGAATCTTTATGTTATTTCTGCGGTTTCTATTCTCTAGATCGTCGATCTTACTAGTAAGGGTCTTAAGAGACCTTTTATAACTAGCCATCTCAGCGGTTTGATTTACAGCCGTATTTTCATATTCCATCGAATGTTTCTCTAGGCTCTCAACCCGAGTGGTTAATTGTGACATTTCTTCCTTGACTGATTTTAATTCATTGTTAACAGCCTCTTTTATCGCTACCTGCACTGTCTCCACTATAGTTTCTTTAATTTTAGAGGTAAAATCCTCCATCATCTTCCTCATTCTTATATCTTCTATGCTCTCCTGTGCAGTTTTAGTTTGGTCAGATATTGACTTCCCCTCTCTCACTGCCTGTGCTGCATTTTGATCCGCGCCAGAGTCTTTAGTGTCAGATCGGGCCGTATTGCAGATTTCTGAGATATTTTTAAAGTGCCTGCTAATATCTTTGGGTGTTACTGCTCCATGTGGCGCTAGGATACCACCCATTTGTCCCTTGGGTGTTGGGGTCACAGAGGGATTAGTGGATTTTTCCATCTTTTTGTTAGGGGTTCTCTGGGTCTCCGTAAATGTTGTAAAGCCAAAGCTGTTTAATCCCTTATCTTTTTCTGTTAAATTACCTTTGTTCTGTTTCCTTGTCCCCGTTGCCATACTCTCCCTTTATAAAGCATGTACAGCCCCCCTGTCTCTTCTATGTAGGGGCAGTCTTGTCTTACACAGGGTACAGGGCACAGTTACAAATATTTGTTTACAGATGTTTGTTTATAGATTATTTACAGTGGCCCCTTCAGATGGCCAAGATAGCCAATAGCCAATAGGCAGTAGACAGTATGACAGTCACTTTGTCCCAGAGCTTTCCAGAGCGTGATAAATGCTCTTCTGTTATCTTTGTTATTCTGTTACTCTGAAAAACTGGAACAGGTCTGGCAAAAAACTGGAACAGGTCTGGCAAAAAACTGGAACAGGTCTGGTTTTTTTCTTACGATATGTACACCAGCCTTTAGGAATAATATATGATCCTGAAAAGGAGAGTGAAGACATCAGTGTCTGGATGAGAAATGGAAGTGGTCTCCTGTTCTGTAAAGCTTGGATCACTGAAATCCTTTTTTTTTAAAGAACTGTCCCAGAACTCTTAGTGTACCACTGGAGACTTATCTTTGTACTTGGGGAATAGTTATTCTTTGGGTGCTGCTGATGTATGGGACACAGAATATAACTGCACATAATTTCAATGATGTATGGGAGAAATAAAAGCAGTGTGTGCGCAAACCAGGCAGCACCTGTTATATAATCTCTGCAGAAATGTCCCCTGACAAATTTAAAAGGCACCGCATGTGCAAATTGCATCTGTTTGCCAGAATATGCAGGGACTAAACTATACTGCTTTTGCCCTGTAGGAGTTAGCCAAAATAGTCAAAAAATCTCAACAGGGGCGCCATGTGTAGGTTTCCACATGCCCCCAAGAAAAGGGATCAGTGCAGCAGCACCTCAAGCATGCTTGTTGAGTAGAACCATTTAAAACCACTGCAGGGGGGAGCAGAGAAATGCAAACAGCACTCACCATGAGAGTGTGACCACTGCCTGTGGGGTTGTCCATGATTGCCCTCCAAAGGAAAGATTCCCTACCTTTTCAAAAATTGCATCCAGTCGCAAGAGTATGCAAACTGCATGACCTGAAACCAGAGGAGGAGGGGCAGGGAGCACATAAAGTCTCCCCCAGACTACACAACCCCCCCCCCCCCAGGCTACACATACATCTTTCGTTTCTCCCATACTGCAGTTCACAGTACTGTTTAAATCTTTTCTATAAGAAGACTTCTGAAGGCTGCTGAAGTATTCTTTGTCTACATGTAATATTAGGTCTTCTGGGCAAATAAAATAAAAAATCAACACTCATTAAATCTCTTACATCTAATGCTGCTGAGCTCTTCCACGGCATGAGGACATTGATTGGTCAAAACAAAGATTTCCATTCCACTTACCATTTCACTAGTGGTGAAAGAATAAGGTAGCTTAATTTGCTTTAACAATATTGATTTTTATTGTTGATAGGACAACTCCTCTTTCCAGTTCAGTTATCCATCAAACAGTGCAGGTTCTAAATGCTTGACTAAATCCTTCAATGACTTTTGCTGTGGTGTGGTGATGTTTTCTTTCAGATTCATTAATCTAGAACTAAGACATGTGCAATGTTTGTTGGCAGGTATTAAAAGACATTCCTTTTATCCACCCACCTGAGGTATATAAATGTTAATGTGAAACACGGTTGGTGCCAAGACTATAATAATAATATATATTTTATATAGTTTAAAAAATAACAGGGTCATAGCAGCACTTACATTAGCTGCAGGATTAGGAGGTACAGCAAAAATAAATTGCTTTTGTCTTGCAATGCATGGTACAAATACAATCAGTTCTATCCGTATACAGCAAGATTTTAAAATTATTAATTTATTAAATGACAGTCGGAACACCATGTTTCTCCTGACATCTGCAGCACGATGAATTCTAAGAATTTCTGGACTCCAACTGGAGTTTCTTTGTGCAAAGCCAGGTGTCTGTAGCTAGCAAGCAAACAAACAACATGGCTGCTCTGAAGCTGGAATATTGAGTCAAAAGTTGAGTTGAGTTGATTTTTAGTGAATACTACTAAGCATTCTACAGAGTGTGTTTAAATGGTACCTGTGAAATCATGCTACATATAGTACTAGTCCTACTAAGAAACTATTTCATATTCCCTTCTCTTTTCCTTTACAACAGGTGCTAAAAAACTATAGTTATCTATGCAAATGAGTTTGTAATACGATAAAGGAGAGGAGAGGGAGACAATCGGCACTGCTTCTATTGTTATTTAATCCAGAGTGCAGTGGAACACATGTAAACAATCCAAGACAGTGTATCTTCAAATAGTGGCATCAAAAATATTTATTCAACGTGAACATGCATGAACATACCATTGTCTGAGGTGGTGTGGTGTGTCCACACTGCCTCAGACAATGGTATGCTTATGCATGTTTACGTTGAATGAATATTTTTGATGCCACAATTTGAAGATACACTGTCTTGGATTGTTTACATGTGTTCCACTGCACTCTGGATTAAATAACAATAGAAGCAGTGCCGTTGTCTCCCTTTCCTCTCCTTTATCGTATTGCAACTTCTAATTAATCAGAGCACGCTATCAATATCGGAAGTGTGGATGAAGAGGTGGGTTATATGCTATATCCTTTCAAATTCAGCGCAAATACTGTAGTGCCGACACTTTACTTCTTCTGTCACAGCAAATGAGTTTGTCAAACAGTTTGTTAAGTTAAGCCTGGTTTCCTGAAAAGTAAACAGAAGCCAAAACATGTATCTGGTTGAGAAAGGACAGAAAGTAACTTCACATCTGAAAAATTCAAAGGCCATTGCTTGTATTTGATTTTTAATTTTATAAAGCAGCTTTTACCGCAGGCTATCATGGCTTCTGTTTAAAATGCAGTCAGAGCCCTTAAGCTGAAAATATAAATAGGAGACTCTTTTCTATGTTTCAAATGCTCCATTAACCATTAGTACTGTAAAACCAATTAATTATACAACGCATATAATCTCATACAGAGCATATAAAGTAAAACCACTGAACTCATCATCAATTGTCTTGTCACTGTGGTAAAAGAAGAAATGTGTACAATCCATCCTGTTAGGAAATGTTCTGTTTTACTCTGGGCTAGATTTACATATCTGGAGCCTGTAGCACAGAAAGCACTAAACTCTGCCCCTCAGTGCAGACTACATACCCAATTAATATATTAGTATTTCTATATTCTGATTTCACAATGTTTCCCAATGGCCTTGTATTATTTCCAGCCACCAATGCCCGACAACATGTTTTTGATTACCAGTGTCTCTGCATGTGTTATAGTTTTTACCATTTGAAAAATATGGCCCACCATCCCTAAATATGCTCCAAATTCCCAGTACCTTTGTATTGTTTTTGTGTGTCCCTGCTGTGTCAGTGTTTTCCACATTTTGCACCTTTTAGGGACATTTGGACAGGACATTCTTTCTGTGGAACACTATAAAGCTGCAACACATTACTTGAAGGTGCAAAACATTCGGTCCCTGTGATCAACCTGACCTATATCAGGGCACTGCTCCCTGCACGTCAGTATTGTGAATGGACTCTAGACCATAAGAAATGTTAGATTTGGCACTGTTAATTTGGCCACTAGAACTTATAGGGGTATATTATTATTATGATTTATATAGCGCCAACATAGTACGCAGTGCTGTACAATTAGTAAGGTTACAGATAGTGATAATAGGGATGATAGTCAACAGACAATAAGCAATAAGGTACACAATGCCAAATCATACATTAGAGCAATAGTCTCAGTAAGTCAGGTTAACGTTATTCTGTGATCAGGATGCACAGATACACAAGGAGAGGGTGGTAGCAAGATAGGAGGTGGCTGAGTGGAAATTACCTTTGTGTGATGTCAAACTGTGGAGTCGATAGCTTAATTATTATAGTGTTACCCGTGTATCAGCTGTTATAGTGTTCTAGTGTATCAGCTGTGAACTGACCAGAGGCCTTGTTTATTTACACAGCCTGAGCAAATGTAACCAGGATGGTCTTCTCAGCTCAGTGAATTAGCATATCAAGCCGTGTGTGTGTTGGGGGGGGGGGGGTTGTTAGTCTCTACAAGGCTCATGCATATCAATCAGGGTATAAAACAGATGTTAGTAGCTACAGGTAAGCCACTAAGGGCCCATTTACACTTAATCATTCGGTACCCATTAGTGTGCGTTAGTACGCATTGGTACATGTTTTTTCCATAGCAGTACATTGTGAAAAGGATTTCAGTTAAAACGTGTTAAGTGTGAACTGTGCCATAGAAAAACATAGGCATTACTTTAAAAATCAGTTTTCTTTCAGTTATAACTGAGGGCAACTGAATAAGTATAAAAGGGCCCTAAGTAATAATGGTAAAGTAAGTGAATGCCAGAATTATACATTATATTTACTAGTGAAAATCTCTATATTTACTCAGCAATTGATAAAAATGGTTAAGGATGTTCATAACAGATGGGATGGGACATACACAGGCAATTTTATAACATGCACTTGGTACGTGTGCAGTCAAATGGGATGGGTGGCAGAACATACACTACCCCAATGCAAGTAACTTTTTACAGGGGTGAATTAAAGTATTTTGGAACTTGGATACAGAATAGCCAAATCACTGATTAATTAGTCATAAGCAAGTTTAACACTAAGTGGCACTTCTTGTGGCATCAGTGACTGCCTAAGTAAAAGCCAAAGCAACCATTGATATGATCTCAGCTCCCAAAGCTTGGATTTGTCACCAATTTTATAGGTGAAGATTAGGCATCTTTTACAAGGGTAACGGATGAACAAAAAGGGGAAATTAAGTGCACATAGACAACTATAAAAAACATATTACAAAAAAATAACAGCTTAATTATTATTTAATACTCGTCTAAAAGTCTGTAAGACTCTCTAAAAACGACAGCAGTCATGTTTCAAATGGTAATAGCCTGCTCCCTCAGTCCATACCATGCCCCCCCCCCAAAAAAAAAAAACAAAAATCATATATGCTGAAGTGACAACTCACTAGCATAGAATGCTTAAAAATGTATAAAAAAAGTTTCAAAATCCAGTTAGTAGAAGCTAGAGATGGCCCGAACCTCCGATTTTTGGTTCGCGAACTTCCGCAAAAGTTCGTTTCATGCGAACTTTCGCGAACCGCAATAGACTTCAATGGGGAGGCGAACTTTGAAAACAAGAAACACTTATGCTGGCCACAAAAGTGATGGAAAAGATGTTTCAAGGGGTCTAACATCTGAGTTTTTGCATGGATGAGTGGGATAGATGCCAAAAGTCCCGGAAATCTGGATTTGACGCAAAGCAGCGTTTTAAGGGCAGAAATCACATTGAATGCTAAATTGCAGGCCTAAAGAGCTTTAAAACATCTTGCATGTGTATACATCAATCAGGGAGTGTAATTAGAGTACTGCTTCACACTGACACACCAAACTCACTGTATAACGCGCCACAAACAGCTGTTTGTGTTGTGACTGCTGTGCTGGACTGGTGCGCGCATTTCCAAACTTCTAGTAAGTTTATATCTCCAGCATCCATTGGCTACTATTGGCCCCATCTTTTTTGGTAATATCTTCCTCTTCAATGTCTTTTGATCTTCCTCATCACCATCTATCAATTCCATGTTTGAGCACAAGGTCATTGCTAGTTGAATTACTGTACGATATACAATCAGTTGCAGATTTCTTCTGAGGTTATGAAATTTAAATACTTTCAGAAAAACAGAATAACTACCATTGCCAGCTGATATTCTCCAATTAATCTCATCTTATATTAGTGTCACCTGTTTTACCAGTTCCTGCTGATATTTAAAGTTCTTAAAGCATTTGTATTCAATTCAATTCAAATGAACTGCTCTATTTTCCATCCTTTCCTAAATGACAAATCTTTTCTCCACTTCTTTGTAACCTTAGACAATTTTCTTTAAGCGGTTTCTTCTACCTTGGAAATAGTATTAAGCCATAAGCATATGCTAGGTTTTGTCGTTCTCCAGAGTTTCTACTCAAAGCATTTTAATCAAAGAGGAACTCCAGTGAAAATAATGTAACACAAAAGTGCTTAATTTTTACAATAATTATGTATGAATGATTTAGTCAGTGTTTGCTCATTGTAAAATCTTTCCTCTCCCTGATTTACATTCAGACATGTTTCACATGGTGACATTTTTACTGCTGGCAGGTGATGTCACTGGAAGGCGATGCTGCTTGCTTTTTTGGAAATTGTAAACAGCTGTTATTTCCCACAATGCAACAAGGCTCCCACAGTGTGATGTCAGTACCTAAGTGCTGTGAGGCGATGACATCACACTGTGGGAGGGATTTCACCACAAAATCAGCCATACAGAGACCCCTAATGGTCCATTTGAGAAATGGAATAGTTTTCTCATGGGGAAAGGGGGTATCAGCTACTGATTGGGATTAAGTTCAATTCTTGGTTACGGCTTCTCTCAAACTTTACATAGTGTGATGACAAAACATCATCTTGCCTCATCCCCTGGTTTTCTTTACATTTCTTCTTCCACACTTACTGTTCATTTTATCAGTTTACATGGTATCCCTAGTTATTTTGTTGCCCTAAAGACATTTAGTTTTTACATTTACTACAATATTTTAAATTCAATAAAGAGTTGGTATACATTACTATTGTATTTGTAGCACTTATTCAGAATCTGCCTCATTGTAAAAATATGATTTATATTCAACCTCTTGGCCCCAAATTCACACTTCTTATCCCCAATAAGATGTTCTACATTTGGTACCAGTCATTTATTTATTATCTTGGTTAGGATGCTATACACAACGCTAACTAAATCTATGCCATGCTAATTTTTACAGTCTGCTCTATCACCTTTTTTATGAATGTACAGGGTATTGTAGTTCTCCAATTTCATTTTTTTAATTTGCTATTTCTTCACTATAAGTTCATAAAAAAAATAATAATACAACCCATGATTTGCAGCACTCTTACTAAAATGAGATGTACAATTTTGGGGGGACGGGTGAGCACTGTTCCTCCACCACAAGGTTTACAAAGTATAAATTAGAATTGTGGACTAAGGCAGCACTCACAATTATCCACACAAATTCTGCATGCAATTGTCCTTGTTTTTCCACTTGCTCAATTCTCTGTTTTGTGATTGCTTTGGTTGTTTGGGGGATTTGTCCTTGATGCACACAACTCCTAAGTGTAAACAGTCGCTTAAGGTCTGCACTGATATCCTGGGGTGCCATAACTTACATGACTCATGAATAGTATTCCTTCTTTGTAAAAAAAAAGTGTTTGCCACCCAAAACAAAAGCCACAATGATGAGAACACACTCTCTATGCTTAGACCACCAGGTGGTGGATTAAATCTCACTTAAGGGACATTACTGCCACCACTATCTCTCCTGCAGATCAAATCAAATCTAATCAGAGTTTTACACCAGTAAAAGAAGATGTTTACCTCAAGTGAAAACAAATATTCATTCCCATATCTAACACCATCAATTTAAACATGTCACTTCAGGTACATTTTAAAGATACATAATAATGGCTTGTAGTAATCACAGAGAATAAGTTCTAAAACTATCTTAACTATTTGACATTCCTGGACGTGAAACTCACGTCCAGGAAGCCATGTGCGCTCCTGCGCATTCCCGTGGCCGATCACGCGCGTGCACGCGCACTCCTGGCCCGCGGTTTGTTAGCCAGCAAATCAGTAAATCGGGCAACGGTGCCCGATCACTGATTCCTCTCCCCCGCAGAAAAAGCGACAGCTTCTCTTGGAAGCTACGCCTTTTCTGCTTCCTACGTTCCCCTACGTCGCTCTAAGCGTACGTGTTACACTTAGAGTGACGTCACTGTAAATAAACTCATGGCTGCCGTCTTGTGGCCAAAAAGTAAACTACAGCTAAATGTTAAATAAAAATAAAAATACACATATATTTACAAAAAAAAAAAATACAATTTCAATCCCACCCTCCCAAAAATACCCACATAAAATGTTTAATAAACCAAAAAAAAAAAAAACCATTACAATAAAAAAAAACAAAAAACCCACAAATATTTACCTAAGGGTCTAAACTTTTTAAATATCTATGTAAAGATGAAATATTTCTATTTTTTTATTATAAGTTTGTAAATAGTGATGATTGCAAAACGGATTTTTATCTCCGAATAAAATATTGTCGCCATACATTGTGATAGGGACATAATTTAAATGGTGTAATAACCGGGACAAATGGGCATATACAATACGTGGGTTTTAATTATGGAGGCATGTATTATTTTAAAACTATAATTGCCGAAAAGTGAGAAATAATGATTTTTTTCTGTTTTTTTCTTATTCTTCCATTTAAAATGCATTTACAGTAAAGTGGCTCTTAGTAAAATGTACCCCCCAAAGAAAGCCTAATTGGAGGTGGAAAAAATAAGATATAGATCAGTTCATTGTGATAAGTAGTAATACAGTTATAGGCTAATGAATGGGAGGTGAACATTGCTCGGATGCATAAAGTGAAAAACGACTGAATGCGAACTGGTTAATGTGACCCCAATTTGATACACTTGTAGTGAACATGAATTGTGTGAACTTCCATGTGTCTATTATTGTTATATGAAATTCAACTGCACACACAGTCCGAACATGACATGAAATTATCTTCACTGAGACAAAAAAAACCCCCAAAAAATAGAGTTTATGTATTTTCATCCTATTGCCATTTTTTGATTGTCCGAAAGTGTTCATAAACATGATCTATGCCAAATCCTTTAATGAACAAAATATGTGCATATCTAATTATCAAAATAGAAGATTATTAAAATAAACACAACTTTACAAAGAACTGGGTTCAAGAAATGCAGAAAAGAAACCCCAGCCAGGGCACTATCTGCAAGTGGATTTGTTATCTAAATAATTATGCTTTTATCTATTACTTGTCTCAATGACTTAAAAGGTTACCCCTTTACCCCGGCTAAAAAAGTCTATTTGGAAATGTATTTGGAATGATAAGCACCCAAGAGTAAATAAATGGATTTCATACAACACGGATTTTCAGGAAGTTGTCAGTCCCCAATTTATTTAAGTTCTATGAAGCAGCTTAAATCACCCAAATAATTGCATGAAATGCTAGGCTGAACATCCTCAATTGGTTTTATTGCTGATCCACTATGCGCTGTTGATATGATTAAGTGGGCAGAAAATTCGATAGTATTTATATAGTTAGTTTGGTTGAAAAAAGACATCCATCCATCAAGTTCAACCAGAAAAAAACATAAACCAAATTGGGGGTGGGGCAAAGCTCTTTGTCTATGGTATGGACAAGAGCTTTGGAGAAGAGGGGAAGCATTGCTGCACCTCTCACAGAGCCCGTCCCAGTCATGGACCATGTGGGCTAAATGGGTATACAGAACTGAGAACTCAGTATATATTAAAGTGTACTGCAGCAATATGTCATTTTACCAGGTTAAACACCATTTTTCTTTGAACGTTTTCAAGTCAATCTTCTTAAAACCCAACAAGGTTTTCTGGAAAACATTTTGTACTTGTTTTCATCAGAAGCACATTTTGCATTTTCACATAATAATCACAAAATTATGGGACAAAATGATGGTTATACACAACATTTTTAACACAATTGCCAGAAATGTACTTTATGATTTTGCATCATATTTGCGAGTTTTGATGCAAAACTGCATTTATGTGGTATGCAAGCTCAACACTACTCTGCAGAGAACAAAGAAATATAAGATATCCATATAATTAAACTAACTATTGATAAACTTGCAACTCTATCTTGGCTTCTAGGGTAAAATAGAAAAATAACTTGAAGGGTGTGTGTGTGTGCGTGGTGTGCGTGGTGTGCGTGGTGTGTGTGGTGTGTGGTGTGTGGTGTGTGTGTGTGTGTGTGTGTGTGTGTGTGTGTTCACAACAAAGGTTTTAATAGTTGTCAAATCAACCTGGTATAAAGAAATAACCATATACAATTAAATCACCATCATACTTCAAAAATGTATAGTAGCGAAGTGGTAAAAACACCTTACGGGGCTCTAAAATTATTCTAAACCACATAATAGGTGATCCCAATCTGGTCTCAATCAGGACATCTGAAAACAGATGGATTGTACTACTCCAGTTGTCTTTCCATTTTGAAATTACATTGTGCAGTTGGAATGATAGTATGGCTAGATGGAATGGTGTCTTTTAGCCAATTAGCTAAGACCATCTGTCTAGTGGTACATACTAAATGAGCTAATGATTTCTCGTGTCAGAGGGATGTTTAACTGATTGTGAACCAATTTTTTTTCACTTCCTGATCATTGTGATGGGCTCACAGTGATCAGAAGGTTAGGAGCCTGTGATGATTTGCTCAGCTGCCTGTGCAGGCAGGCAGCTTTTTGACCATTGTTTTGATTTGCATGCTGCAGGACTCTGGAAAGAAGAGCTTCTGTCAGTTTTGCAGCTTGTGCTTGCAGAGGAAATTGCATACGTTGTCATGCAAATTGCCTGGCCACATTCATTGGAGGCGTGTACTATAAGTACTATGTCTTTCCCACAATGCTTGGCTGTTCATAAGGATTTCGTCCTATGTAACACTCCTGGTGGGGTGTCAGCCTTGCTCTCTGTTTGAACATCAGCTTAGAGTAATTCCTGAATCTGCGCTAGGCAGATTTCCCTAGTGCAGTTAGGATTGTATTATCTGTATTGCCTGTTCTGTCTTGTCTTGCTTGTTGCCATTGTCCTGTCCCTATGGTGGTTGACAGGAAATGGTTCTGATCTCTGTTCTTGGAGTATAGCTGGTGCAGCGGTTGCTACCAGCTATCTCTTCTGTTCTGTCTACTGGGATCGCACTAGCTACTTTTTGCTAGCGCTGGGGATCCTTCTGTTCTGTCTCCTGGGCTCGCGCTAGCTACTTTTCGCTAGCGCTGGGGATCCTTCTGTTCTGTCTCCTGGGATCGTGCTAGCTACTTTTCGCTAGCGCTGGGGATCCTTCTGTTCTGCTACTCTGTACCTGGATCACGCTAGCCACTTTTCGCTAGTGCTGTGGATCCTATCTCTCGCTTGTCCCTGTTTTCGTGTGTCTGTCTTGTCTGCTACGCTTGCTGGAGGCTCGGTGAGGTAACCGTTAAGCAAGCGCTCGCGTCTTCTGTTCCATGTTTGTCTGTCGATGGTTAGTTAGGCGTGCTTGTCTCTATTGTGCTTATCACGTGGAGATCGCGCATAACCGCGTGCACTGTTGCGAATGAGTGCGGTGTTCGCGGTTAGCTAGCGTTTGTTATTTTCCGTATCTTCTCATTGTATTATTTGCTGTGCCTTTGCTACCCTCGTATTCTATTCTGATCTGCCTTGTGTCACGTCTGGCGATCGCACCTCTCACGATCGCATTCCTATTTCATATCTGCTGTTGTGTGTGCGTGGTCGCGGGGTGGCGACTGGATTGGCGCACACACATACAACCTGTCCCTTTGCTCGTTCTCATTCGCAATCGCCTCTCTTGCGATTGCGTTCTGCACTTCGTACAATTCCTGTCTGGCATTTGTGGAGGTACAGAGGATTGGTTCCTCTGCACTCCCCAGCGCCATCTGCCGACAGGAATTTCCCTCTACAAGTGCGTAGCACCTTTTGCTGGGTGCCTGCAATTACACGCTTGTGGAGGATTTCCGCCGTGTCAGCGCACGCGTTGTGCGCTGATCACGGAGACAGTTCCACAATCGTTACAGAGCCAATGAAAATGGCTTCTGACCGATGTACGGAACTCTGATGTCTTTAGACTGTGAAGATCTGTGCCAGCAGGGATGTGCTGATGCGCCTCATGCCCGGGAGCCAACGCCACTAAGACTACGCTGCATCAGGCTTAGAAAGCCACATGTGTGGGTGTGAAACCAATTGAGACAGTTGAAGATACTGTCAGCATGGTGGCCTAGTGGTTAGCACTCTCGCCTTGCAAAGCTGGGTCCCCAGTTTGAATCCCAGCCAGGTCAACATCTGCAAGAAGTTTGTATGTTCTCCCTGTGTCTGTGTGGGTTTCCTCTGGGCACTCCGGGTTCCTCCCACACCCCAAAAACCTACAGATACGTTAGCTCCTCTGAGGGACAGTTAGTGATAAGACAATATACTCTGTACAGCACTGTGGAAGATGTTGGAAGATGTACAAATATACTAAATAATAATACTAGGTCATATTATTAAAGCCTTGATATTTTGCTGATAGGGTAGAGAAAAATAGTAATTTGTCGATTAGAAGATTGTTTAGTGTGTTAATGCCTAAGTTGGCTCATTTTTGGTAGTGAAAGTTTGGGGTGACATCTGTTAATTAGAGTTGGGCCGAACCTCCGATTTTAGGTTCGCGAACCCGGTTCGCGAACTTCCGCGGAAGGTTCGGTTCGCGTTAAAGTTCGCGAACCGCAATAGACTTCAATGGGGATGCGAACTTTGAAAAAAAAAATAATTATGCTGGCCACAAAAGTGATGGAAAAGATGTTTCAAGGGGTCTAACACCTGGAGGGGGGCATGGCGGAGTGGGATACATGCCAAAAGTCCCGGGGAAAAATCTGGATTTGACGCAAAGCAGCGTTTTAAGGGCAGAAATCACATTGAATGCTAAATGACAGGCCTAAAGTGCTTTCAAACATCTTGCATGTGTATACATCAATCAGGGAGTGTAATTAGAGTACTGCTTCACACTGACACACCCAACAAACTGAACTGTGTAATGCACCGCAAACAGAAGCAGGTTCACTGAACAGGTATGCAGTGATGGGTTCACAGAACAGGTATGCAGTGGCAGGTTCACTGAACAGGTATGCAGTGGTGGGTTCACAGCACAGGTATGCAGTGGTGGGTTCACAGAACAGGTATGCAGTGGTGGGTTCACAGAACAGGTATGCAGTGGTGGGTTCACAGAACAGGTATGCAGTGGTGGGTTCACAGCACAGGTATGCAGTGGTGGGTTCAATGAACAGGTATACAGTGGCGGGTCCATTGAACAGAACAGGTATGCAGTGGCAGGTTCACTGAACAGGTATGCAGTGGTGGGTTCACAGCACAGGTATGCAGTGGTGGGTTCACAGAACAGGTATGCAGTGGTGGGTTCACAGCACAGGTATGCAGTGGTGGGTTCAATGAACAGGTATACAGTGGCGGGTCCGCTGAACAGAACAGGTATGCAGTGGCAGGTTCACTGAACAGGTATGCAGTGGTGGGTTCACAGCACAGGTATGCAGTGGTGGGTTCACTGAACAGGTATGCAGTGGTGGGTTCACAGAACAGGTATGCAGTGGTGGGTTCACAGAACAGGTATGCAGTGGTGGGTTCACAGCACAGGTATGCAGTGGTGGGTTCACAGAACAGGTATGCAGTGGTGGGTTCACAGCACAGGTATGCAGTGGTGGGTTCACTGAACAGGTATGCAGTGGTGGGTTCACTGAACAGGTATGCAGTGGTGGGTTCACAGAACAGGTATGCAGTGGTGGGTTCACAGCACAGGTATGCAGTGGTGGGTTCACTGAACAGGTATGCAGTGGTGGGTTCACAGCACAGGTATGCAGTGGTGGGTTCACAGAACAGGTATGCAGTGGTGGGTTCACAGCACAGGTATGCAGTGGTGGGTTCACAGCACAGGTATGCAGTGGTGGGTTCACAGCACAGGTTTGCAGTGGTGGGTTCACAGAACAGGTATGCAGCCAGACAGGAACAAGTTAAGCCTAACTAATCTTTCCCTGAGAGACAGTCTGCAGCAGCTCGCCCTACTCTCACTAACGCAGGCAGCACACGAGTGACCGTAATGGCCGCCGCTGCCTGCCTTATATAAGGGGGGGGTGGGGCTCCAGGGGCTAGTGTAGCCTAATTGGCTACACTGGGCCTGCTGACTGTGATGTAGAGGGTCAAAGTTGACCCTCCATGTGCATTATGGGGCGAACCGAACTTCCGCAAAGGTTCGCCTGCGGGACGCGAACGCGAACCACTGAAGTTCGCATGGAACCGTTCGCAGGCGAACCGTTCGGCCCAACTCTACTGTTAATACAGCTATTGGGACGGCTATTTTGACTGAGTCTGTGGATGGGGTTATGTCTGACAAAGCTTCAATCCACGATTGGGTTGTGGCTTACAAAGCAGATGCCGTTTGTGATTTGGTTTTTAAATCCTTTTGCAATAAAAATTCATTTTTTAGAGAAGTGACTTGAGCTAGTGAGATTTCTAAGTTAACCCAGTTTTTAGGAGTTCCACCAAAATTTGGACATGTTCAAGATGCACACCTGTTGGTATTTCTTTACATCAGGGAGGCCAAAACCTACTTGATTTGTAGGGATAGAGCAGAGAATGCTATTCTTCATCTCTTAGTGCCAAGATACAAAAGTTTGAGACTTGCAGTGTGATAAAGTTCCAGCATTTGAAGGGCAATAGTGCCCAACCAATTTAATTTTCTTCACTCTGTTCCAATTGCATCAACATTTGGCTTAAAAGTTCACTCCGTGTTTATTTCTGGAAAGGGGCTAGCAAATGTGGAACCCAGTGTGCAGACATTGTAGACATGCGCAGTTAATCATGAATACATTTCCACCAACTACCATATCTGAGGACAGTTTCATTCATGATCATTTGAATGGTTGTTTGTCTTCCAAGATTAAACACTCCACTTCTTCACTGTGGCCACATTATCTGTCAATTGTGGTCTTCCAGGTCTTGGCTCATCTGCGAGGGATATGTGGCTACTTTGTGAAGTCCTTGTCCACCTCACAATAGTGTCATAACATGAGTAATTGTTATCATAAACTACCGTCATCACATCATAAATTGTCTGGGCACTATAACCCTTGAAACGCAGTAATTGTATCATGCTGTGAGCCCCAATGTTATCCACTTCACACTTAAGTCTGTCTGGCACAATCTGTAAAATAAATAAAGGTTACAATTAGCTGATTTTCTCAGCATCATGCACTAAAGCTGGCCATACACTGGCCCGATTTGCCGCCGTTTCGACAGCAGATTCGATCACTGGGATCGAATCTGCTGCCAATCGTTCCCGCTATTCGATCCATTCCGTCCGATCCCATCGATCGCGCCGTGCGGAAAATAACTGTCGATCGCCCGCGGGTAAAGAGCGCATCGCTAGCGGCGTTCGAGTGCCCGACGACCGACGCAATAGAGTCGCAATACATTACCTGCTCCGCCGGCGCGACTCCCAGGTCTCTGCTCTTTTTCTCCGCTCTGGTCTGGTCTGGTCTCCGGCATGCTTCCCTTCTTCCTGTCCCAGCAGGAAGTTTAAACAGTAGGGGGCGCTCTACTGTTTAAACTTCCCCCAGACAGGAAGAAGGGAAGCATGCCGGAGACCAGACCAGACCAGAGTGGAGAAAAAGAGCGGAGACCCAGGAGTCGCGCCGGCGGAGCAGGTAATGTATGCGGGATGGGGGGAAGCGGTGGCAGCACCACCACCACCACAGATTGTGAACGGTTTCAGGCTGAAATCGGTTCACAATCTGTTTGCAGTAAAGGTAGCCATACAATCCCTCTCTGATCAGATTCGATCAGATAGGGATCTGTCTGTTGGTCGAATCTGATGGCAAATCGACCAGTGTATGGCTACCTTTAAGGCCCAATGATGACACTAACAAAATGTCATCAATATACCATAGTAACTTCTGAGTGATAATTTAAACTTTACGATACCCCAATCAGTGTTGAACCGTTAATGAATGCACAATTTGAGGTCTTAAAGTCATGTGCAGACATTCAATTTTATAATTCAGTATGTTTCACGCATTGCTCCTGACCACTGCGCATACAAGTTAGACACAGTGTGATATTGATTTATTTTCTATAATGCAAAATAAATTCTGCATATTATGTAAAGAAAATATGAAAACCCCTGCCTTATTACCTATAATCAGAATGATGGGGTAGACCTGCGGTTTGCGTTTGAAATATAACAATATGTTCAAAGGCAATATTAGACATAGCTTTGCCAAAGGATAGCAATATATATTTTTTTTCATCTGCCTTTAACAATGCAGTGCAGTCTCTGTGCTGAAAAAGAAATCCATATTAGTTCCTGCAGTGAAAGCTTACAGACAGGCTTATTTGTACTTGCCAAACAAGCAGCATCTATCATTTTGGAAAGAATCAGATGCAGAAATACTACACAAAATGTTTATCCATTGTGCAGTCTGTATATTTGCAGCTGCCATCTGTGGAAGAATCTCTATCTACATCTGTCTGCGTACACCGAAATCTTGTAGCATGACACTCCTGACTCAACACTATTTCTCTCTCCCTTTTTCTTATAAAAGATGAAAATAATTTTTTTGAAGCTGCACCCAAGATACAGAAATATATTTCAAGTTAATTTTGAAAATGTAGCCCAAACCAACGCATACACATCAGCAAGATGTGTCTGTAGAGAAAAATGGTTTCATTTAATAGCAGGTAAAGTTTACAGTGTTTTAAATTCACTGCAAATGCTGAAATAACTGCATACAAATTACAGACATTTCAGGGTCAATTTTCTTCTCAGGTTTCACAGATTCTTTGGAAATGCATGACACAAATTAGCAAGAATATAAACACTGTAGTCTAGCATTACTTGTTTACATTCTTTCTAAACTGCCACAATATTTCATAGTATATGGTCTCACTGTGTGCTGAATAAATTATCTAAAATTTGTTTTGGAAATGCTTTCTAAATGCTTGCTGGAAAAATATCTAGGTATGGAAATGTAACAATAAGTCCAAGAATATCAAAAAGAAGGATTAGTACAACCAAGCAGTTATATAGTCAAATTGAAGAGGTTATTGTCAAGTTGGAGTTAAATCCAAATATATATTTACATGACTACTTTCCATACTAAATGGGGAATGGGTAAAGAACAGTTATGTCCATCTTCTTGAACACTTTTTCATATGTAGAGTTTTTGCTTTGCCCCAGAGTAATCTTATCCGGTCACTATTAGTAGACCTACTAGCACAATACAACTAGGATATAGTAATTCACTAGCATTACAAGCAGGGTCGGACTGGGCCAGCAGCTACACGGGAGAATTCTCAGTAGGCCAAACACCTTTACTTGAAATGGGCCCTCCCAGGCCCCGCCGAGCAACAGGGGGGGGGGGGTAGCAGGGTAGGAAAGGGGGGCTTGAGTACAAATCAGCAGGGAGGGAGCCCAACTCCCTCCTCCCTCACCTGGGGGCCTCCCATTGCGCACTCCCCCCTCCAGAATGGCAAATGACAGTGGCAGAGCAGGGAACTACTTACTTCTTCCCAGGGGCGTAGCAATAGGGGTTGCAGAGGTTGCGACCGCATCTGGGCCCTTGGGCCAGAGGGGCCCCAAAAGGCCCTCCCACAGCTACAGTATTAGCTCTCTATTGGTCCTGTGCTCATAATAATCACTTCTGTAGATAGTTTGACTAGTGGTAATCATTAACAAAGTGTTCCCCCATCCCCTTCTTCCACCTCTGACTCTGTAGTAGCCATTGGCAGGTTTTGGTGCGCCATATCAATTGTTATATATAAAGTGCTTGGGGGGCCCCATTGTAAAACTTGCATCGGGCCCACAGCTCCTTAGCTACGCCACTGCTTCTTTCGTGTTCTAGGCGCCGGGTGTCTGCATCACTGCATGTCATGTGTCTTCCGTCTCCAATGCCTCTCACTGTTCTTCCTGATTAACGGTGAGTGGCATTGGAGACGGAAGATATGTGACACACAGAGATTCTGCAGCAGAGCTCTGGAATCAGGACGAGGTGAGTCTTTACCAGCCCGCTGCCTCCACTGCACTAAAAACAGGATGGGGGAGCACAGAAAGAGGAAAGGGGGCTCAGGTGAGGGAGAGGGGAGTTAGGCTCCCTCTCCACCACTGTGTGCTAGCAAGCTCTCCCTTCCAGGCTACCTATACGGGGGACATGTATAGCTAACTACCTATATTGGGGGCATGTATAGCTAACTACCTACACTGGAGACACCTATATCTTGACACCTATAGCTAACTACCTATAACTAATTATAGCTAACTACCTATACTGGGGACACCTATAGCTATCTACCTATACTAGGGACACTTATAGCTAACTACCTATACTGGGAGCAACTATATCTAACTACCTATACTATGGACACCTATAGTTGGCTACCTATACTGGGGGCAACTATACTCAGGCTTTAGGTCCTTCATATGGCACTTGACTCAGGCCTTGCATACTCTAAGGCTGCCCAGCATTGCAGGCAGTAGCAGCACCCAGCAAAGCACCCAGCCCTCCCCAGCCAGCCCCGGCTACCTAATACTGATATATATGGGCACATGGCTACTTAATTCTGTTTTCTGGAGAACATGGCTACTTAATTTATGTATACAGGGGCCATTTGGCTACCAAATTATTTTATTTTGACGCACCTGGCTATTTATTTTGTTAATTGTAAGGCACCTGGCTACTTAATTATTTTATCTGGAGGTGTGTTACTACTTAATATTTTATCTAAAGTTTATCTTGTAAGACCCACTCTCTGTGAATAACACTACTACTTATTTTGTGTATTTTTGGGTCTGCCCATGGCCCATCATGACCACGCCCATGTTTCAATGCATGGCCACTCACATTTTTTTGCTGCTCGCACCGCATGTAGCTATCTCCTTGTTATGGACTGTCCTCAGAAGAGCTCACAATCTATTCCCTACCGTAGTGTAATGTCCTACCAAATTATGTATTTATATAACACTGTCATTTGCGCAAAATTTCTAGACTACATGCATATGTGAGCCCAAAATTGAGGTGGGGGGGCAGGCTGAAACTTTCCTGATGGGCCCTTATTCTCCCAGTCTGACCCTGATTACAATTAATAATAAATATAAATATCTGAGGAACCTTCAGGTCTGCACATTATCAGTTCTCTGCTCTGGATAGGGTCTGCTTTATCAAGAGCACTGGATCCCTTACATATAAGGAACATCCTACCAATATCTCTATAGTACCACAATGCAACCAATGACAAGCCTCTGCAGGATGCCACAAAAAAATTGCAAATAGCATATTATAATAACAGTTTTACATATTACATAACAAAAAAATTAATGTGATCCACATAATAATTTATAGGTCATCCACATGACGGGCCTGTAGGGCATGCAACCTACTTTATCAGCTCAGGATTTCTGTTGCATTTTCAGAAAATGTCCTGTTGACTGTCACTAGTGGTTAGCGTGGGTTCTCCCAAGGCGTGGAGTCAAAGTGGCTACGGGTCTTCACCAGAGCACCTCGCAAGGGATGATGGGCCGCTACTCCTTGCGGGCAACGGACTGCTTTTCTGCCTGATAGCCACCAGGTCATGACCCTCAGGAATGCCCCACCAGTGACAAGAGAGAACAGGTGACACTGCGTAGTGAAGCTTGTTGAGAGAAACGAGGTACAGAATTCACAGGCGGAAGAGTAGTCAGACAGTCCAAGATCGTGGCAGGCAGAGTACAGGCAAAAGATTACACAGGCTAGGAGTCAAGGCTGGCAGAATTCTGGTGTAACGGTAAACAGGCAATGAATCAGAGCAGGTGGAAATCAAGTGTACTCATGAACAAGCCAAGGTCAGTAACTAGGTTCAATTAGGAAACAAGCGGGCAGAGCAACAAGTACCACTGCTGGCAAGCTGCACAAACAGACAGCACTGCTGCTCTGGGTGAGTGGCTTTAAATAGTCATTTTTGGCGGCAACCTAGAACACTGCACATGCGCACGAGCGTTCGCATAATGATGCCATGCATGCATATACACGTACAAATGATCGCATGAAAATGCACAAACTTTCATTTGTGGTAAAATGGAAGTTGGCTTCATGCAGAAAGGCATTATCCCATGGAACAATCACGCAAAATCCAGGGCGGATACAGGTGCATGAGCCAGATGCTGAGCAGGACGACCAGTAGGGCTACGATGAACAGGGTGGTGAGTATCACAATTTCTAACCAAGGCATGATGAATCCATGCATCAAACCTCCTCAAAGGCTGATGTGAGCCAACATCGTTATATGTGACATATTCTGGTGACTTCTTCTCCTTCTCTGGGTCAGTGTTAGTGTTGGGCGAACAGTGTTCGCCACTGTTCGGGTTCTGCAGAACATCACCCTGTTCGGGTGATGTTCGAGCTCGGCCGAACACCTGACGGTGCTCGGCCAAACCGTTTGGCCACATGGCCGAACTAAGAGCGCATGGCCGAACGTTCCCCGAACGTTCGGCTAGCGCTGTGATTGGCCGAACGGGTCACGTGGTTCGGGCCCGAACGCGCTCTGATTGGCCGAACGGTCACGTGGTTCGGGTAAATAAATACCCGAACCACGTCATATCTCCGCCATTTCTCTGTGGGTTTAGCTTTGGGTAGGCAGGCAGGGTAGTTCGCTCTCCAGCCACGCTAGCCAGGGTCCCCCCCAGTCATTGTGTGTCGCTGCTGGGAACAGTAGTACACCGCTCGCTCAGCCACACTATATATATAGCATTGTTTACTGCCACTGTGTACCTCGCTCAGCCACGCTATATATAGCATTGTGTTTTCTCACACTCTGTGTACACGGCTTAGCCTGGCTATATAGTATTGTGTGTACTGCCACTGTGCACCTCGCTCAGCCACGCTATATATAGCATTGTGTTTTCTGACACTCTGTGTACACGGCTTAGCCTGACTATATGGCATTGTGTGTACTGCCACTGTGCACCTCGCTCAGCCACGCTATATATAGCATTGTGTTTACTGCCACTCTGTGTACACCGCTCAGCCAGACTATATACCATTGATTACTGACACTCTGTGTACACCGCTCAGCCAGACTATATACCATTGTTTACTGACACTCTGTGTACACCGCTCAGCCAGACTATATACCATTGTTTACTGACACTCTGTGTACACCGCTCAGCCAGACTATATACCATTGTTTACTGACACTCTGTGTACACCGCTCAGCCAGACTATATACCATTGTTTACTGACACTCTGTGTACACCGCTCAGCCAGACTATATACCATTGTTTACTGACACTCTGTGTACACCGCTCAGCCAGACTATATACCATTGATTACTGACACTCTGTGTACACCGCTCAGCCAGACTATATACCATTGTTTACTGACACTCTGTGTACACCGCTCAGCCAGACTATATACCATTGTTTACTGACACTCTGTGTACACCGCTCAGCCAGACTATATACCATTGTTTACTGACGCTCTGTGTACACCGCTCAGCCAGACTATATACCATTGTTTACTGACACTCTGTGTACACCGCTCAGCCAGACTATATACCATTGTTTACTGACACTCTGTGTACACCGCTCAGCCAGACTATATACCATTGTTTACTGACACTCTGTGTACACCGCTCAACCAGATTATATAGCATTGTTTACTGACACTCTGTGTACACCGCTCAGCCAGACTATGTTGCATTGTTTACTGACACTCTGTGTACACCGCTCAGCCAGACTATATACCATTGTTTACTGACACTCTGTGTACACTGCTCAGCCAGACTATATACCATTGTTTACCATTGTTTACTGCCACTCTGATTCTGCTGGGAACAGTAGTACACCGCTCGCTCAGCCAGACTATATAGCATTGTGTTTACTGCCACTCTGTGTACACCGCTCAGCCACACTATATAGCATTGCGTACTCTGCCAGTCAGTGTGTATATTGCTGGGATCAGTAATACTCCCCCCCAGTCATTGTGTGTCGCTGCTGGGAACAGTAGTACACCGCTCGCTCAGCCACACTATATATATAGCATTGTTTACTGCCACTGTGTACCTCGCTCAGCCACGCTATATATAGCATTGTGTTTTCTGACACTCTGTGTACTGACACTCTGTGTACACCGCTCAGCCAGACTATATACCATTGTTTACTGACACTCTGTGTACACCGCTCAGCCAGACTATATACCATTGTTTACTGACACTCTGTGTACACCACTCAGCCAGATTATATAGCATTGTTTACTGACACTCTGTGTACACCGCTCAGCCAGACTATATACCATTGTTTACTGACACTCTGTGTACACCGCTCAGCCAGACTATATACCATTGTTTACTGACACTCTGTGTACACCGCTCAGCCAGACTATATACCATTGTTTACTGACACTCTGTGTACACTGCTCAGCCAGACTATATACCATTGTTTACTGCCACTCTGATTCTGCTGGGAACAGTAGTACACCGCTCGCTCAGCCAGACTATATAGCATTGTGTTTACTGCCACTCTGTGTACACCGCTCAGCCACACTATATAGCATTGCGTACTCTGCCAGTCAGTGTGTATATTGCTGGGATCAGTAATACTCCACTCACCGTCAACCACTATATGAGCTCAACATGAGTTCCCCAGAGACCTCCGCTGTGAGCAGCACTCCCAACAACAGCAACAGCCAACGCCCCACGCAAGCTATAACATCCACCCCAGCAGCCAGTGGTCAGCAGCAGCCCTCCCTGAAGGAGAACGTTGTGTCCATCGGTCCGTCGCCAGAGCGATTAATGAGGGCTGCCATTGAGGAGATGATGGGGCCTGATGTGGAGGAGGAGGTCTGGCTCAGGCCAGCATCCCAAGTTAATGTTGAGGACGATGAGGGGTCTGTGTCTGGGGATGTTGGGGTGGCAGAGGTGGTGGGTGGATCAGACTCAGGAGAAGAGTTGTATGATGAGGATGATGATCGGGACCATCTGTATGTGCCTCAGAGTCCGACCCCGGAAAACATGTTGTATCGTGTGTTTAGGTACTAAAATCTGCGTTCCCTCCCAGTAGTGTTGGGCGAACAGTGTTTGCCACTGTTCGGGTTCTGCAGAACATCACCCTGTTCGGGGTGACTATATAGCAGACTATATAGCATTGTGTTTAATGCCACTCTGTGTACACGGCTCAGCCACACTATATAGCATTGTGTTTACTTCCACTCTGTGTCTGCTGGGAACAGTAGTACACCGCTCACCCGCCACTGTATAGCATTGTGCTCTGTATCGCTGCTGACAATAGTGGTACACCGCTCACCCACCACTGTATAGCATTTCTGTACTGCCACTGTACTGCTGCCAGTCAGCGTGTACTTTAAGGATAAGTGAAATGAGGAAGAAATCCGGTGAAAGAGGGAGGGGCAAGGGAAGAGGTGTTTCCCCTGACGGTTCACGTACAGGCCACAGGGGAGCACCCAAGAAAACCCACTCAATACCGCCCATGTTGTCCAGGACAACAACCCTCACAGATCCAAAAGAACAGGACCAGATAATTACTTGGATGACCTCTCAAGCGTCCAGCAGTGGGTTAAGCAGCACCAGCACATCACGCACGAGGTCCGAGTCCTCAGCCAGTTACAAGGAGCCAGTGGGCACAAAGCTGACACAACCGGCAGCGACACCACACACACAACTGCCAGATAACCAGACGACGTTGGAGTGAGCTGCGCAGAGGTTGTTCTGGGGAGCTCTACTCCACGGCGGCGGCCCCCCACAATGACATATGACGAGTTTGAGGAGATGGAAGAGGAGGGTATGGACAATGTGGACATAGACCCAGATTTTGTTTGTGAACGAGAACATCGCCGTCGTAGCAGCAGCACAGATGAGTCTGTTGAGGAACCCACTGCTGCACGAGTTCGCCTTGTGCCACAAGGTAGGCAGCGCGCAATTTCAGGCACCGCAAGCATGGAAGTTCAAGTGAGAGGCAAAAGAGGCGCAAACAGAAATCGCCAGCAAGGCAGGTGCTCCAAAGTCTGGGCTTTCTTTGAAGACTGCACTGAGGATGTTACCATGGCGATTTGCAAGGTGTGCAAGACCCGCCTGAGCAGGGGGAAAAGTATTAACAACCTCTCCACCACCAGCATGAGCCGTTACATTCTATCCAAACATCCCACTCTGTGGGCAAACGTGGCAGGACAGGGTACCACCAGCAACACTGCCTCCCTTGGGTTCACCAGACTCACCACCAGACCCGCCTCAGCAGCAGCAGTAGCCCAGCCATTGCGTGGTTCACAACATTCACAAACATCAGACGATGCTGACACTGTCACTTTCCGGACTAGTGCTCTTGAGGTCTCCCAGTGTTCATCAAACACAACAACCAACAGCCCTTCGGTGTGCAGCCCTACGGTTGAGTTGTCTGTCTCTGAGATGTTTGAGCGCAAGAGGAAATTGCCAGCAAATGACCCCCGGGCCGTGGCAGTAACAGCCAGCCAGCATAGCCAAGGTTCTGGCCTGCGAAATGCTGCCATATCGAGTGGTGGAGACAAACAGCTTCAAGGGCATGATGTCAGTGGCCATCCCACGTTACGTGGTTCCCAGCTGCTACCACTTTGCGCGCTCTGCAGTGCCTGAGTTGCATGAGCACGTGGTCAGCTAAATAACCCGAAGCTTGAAGAATGCCGTTGCCTGCAAGGTTCACCTCACCACTGACACCTGGACGAGTGCGTTCGGCGAGGGTCGATACATCTCCCTTACCGCGCACTGGGTGAACCTTGTGGAGCCTGGCAGCGATTCCTCACCTGCTACGGCGCGGGTGTTGCCCACGCCGCAAACAGCTGCACCGCCGTCCCTCCCACTGGATAACAACAGCAGCACCTACCTCTCTGACTCCTTCTCCTCCAACGCATCTCAAAGCTGTACCTCATCCGGAAACGCTAACCCAGCACCAGCACCAGTAGGATCGTGGAAGCAGTGCAGCACAGCTGTTGGCATGCGTCAGCAAGCGTTGCTGAAGCTGATCTGCCTTGGGGATAAGCAGCACACAGGGGAGGAAATTTGGAGGGGAATAAAGGAACAGACAGATTTGTGGCTGGCACCGCTGGACCTGAAACCGGGCATGAAGCTAGACACATGGCACGAACTGGCAATGTACGCAATAGAGGTGCTGGCTTGCCCGGCAGCCAGCGTTATGTCGGAACGCTGTTTCAGTGCTGCCGGAGGCATCGTCACAGATCGGCGTATCCGCCTCTCCACAGAAAATGCAGACCGTCTGACTCAAATTAAAATGAATCAATCCTGGATTGGAAACGACTACGCAACACTCCAGGACCCCAACCAAGTAAAATGACCAATGAACATCTGGGATGGTTTAGCGTTTCCGGTCCCTGTTTATTGAACCTCTCATCTGTATTACATTTATGACTGCATGGCGGCAAAAAGCATTGCTGCTATATCCGCACGCTTTTTGTCCTCATGCAAGGCCTGGGTTGTTGTGTCTCAAAAAGCATGGCCTTCTTCTCCTCCTGCGCCTGCTCCTGTTCCATCACGTGTGCTGCTGCTGCTGGGTTAGCGTTGCCGCCTGGTCCCTGTTTATTGAACCTCTTATCTTTATTACATTTATGACTGCATGCATGGCGGTAAAAAGCATGCTATCCGCACGCTTTTTGTCCTCCTGCAAGGCCTGGGTTGTTGTGTCTCACAAAGCGTGGCCTTCTCCTCCTGCGCCTCCTCCTGTTCCATCACGTGTGCTGCTGCTGCTGCTGCTGCTGGGTTAGCGTTGCCGGTCCCTGTTTATGGAACCTCTTATCTTTATTACATTTATGACTGCATGGCGGTACAAAGCATGCTATCCGCACGCTTTTTGTCCTCATGCAAGGCCTGGGTTGTTGTGTCTCACAAAGCGTGGCCTTCTCCTCCTGCGCCTCCTCCTGTTCCATCACGTGTGCTGCTGCTGCTGCTGCTGCTGGGTTAGCGTTGCCGGTCCCTGTTTATGGAACCTCTTATCTTTATTACATTTATGACTGCATGGCGGTACAAAGCATGCTATCCGCACGCTTTTTGTCCTCATGCAAGGCCTGGGTTGTTGTGTCTCACAAAGCGTGGCCTTCTCCTCCTGCGCCTCCTCCTGTTCCATCACGTGTGCTGCTGCTGCTGCTGCTGGGTTAGCGTTGCCGGTCCCTGTTTATGGAACCTCTTATCTTTATTACATTTATGACTGCATAGCGGTACAAAGCATGCTATCCGCACGCTTTTTGTCCTCCTGCAAGGCCTGGGTTGTTGTGTCTCACAAAGCGTGGCCTTCTCCTCCTGCGCCTCCTCCTGTTCCATCACGTGTGCTGCTGCTGCTGGGTTAGCGTTGCCGGTCCCTGTTTATGGAACCTCTTATCTTTATTACATTTATGACTGCATGGCGGTACAAAGCATGCTATCCGCACGCTTCTTGTCCTCATGCAAGGCCTGGGTTGTTGTGTCTCACAAAGCGTGGCCTTCTCCTCCTGCGCCTCCTCCTGTTCCATCACGTGTGCTGCTGCTGCTGCTGCTGGGTTAGCGTTGCCGGTCCCTGTTTATGGAACCTCTTATCTTTATTACATTTATGACTGCATGGCGGTACAAAGCATGCTATCCGCACGCTTCTTGTCCTCATGCAAGGCCTGGGTTGTTGTGTCTCACAAAGCGTGGCCTTCTCCTCCTGCGCCTCCTCCTGTTCCATCACGTCTGCTGCTGCTGGGTTAGCGTTGCCGCGTGGTCCCTGTTTATTGAACCACTTATCTTTATTACATTTATGACTGCATGGCGGTACAAAGCATGCTATCTGCACGCTTCTTGTCCTCATGCAAGGCCTGGGTTGTTGTGTCTCAAAGCGTGGCCTTCTCCTCCTGCGCCTCCTCCTGTTCCATCACGTGTGCTGCTGCTGCTGCTGCTGGGTTAGCGTTGCCGGTCCCTGTTTATGGAACCTCTTATCTTTATTACATTTATGACTGCATGGCGGTACAAAGCATGCTATCCGCACGCTTCTTGTCCTCATGCAAGGCCTGGGTTGTTGTGTCTCACAAAGCGTGGCCTTCTCCTCCTGCGCCTCCTCCTGTTCCATCACGTCTGCTGCTGCTGGGTTAGCGTTGCCGCGTGGTCCCTGTTTATTGAACCACTTATCTTTATTACATTTATGACTGCATGGCGGTAAAAAGCATGCTATCCGCACGCTTCTTGTCCTCATGCAAGGCCTGGGTTGTTGTGTCTCAAAGCGTGGCCTTCTCCTCCTGCGCCACCCTCCTCCTGTTCCATCACGTGTGCTGCTGCTGGGTTAGCGTTACCGGTCCCTTTTCCTGGAACCTCTTATATGTATTACATTTATGACTGCATGCCGACAAAAAGCATGTTACCTGTGCAAAGAAAACAGACATTTCCCGCATTTAAAAGACAGTTTTCCCTTTGAAACTTTAAAATCGATTTTCTCAAAAACTAAAAGCTCTTTTTGCTAAATTTTTTTCCTCTTGTACCCACTCCCAAGGTGCACATACCCTGTAAATTTGGGGTATGTAGCATGTAAGGAGGCTTTACAAAGCACAAAAGTTCGGGTCCCCATTGACTTCCATTATGTTCGGAGTTTGCGTCGAACACCCGAACATCGCGGCCATGTTCGGCCTGAACCCGAACATCTAGATGTTCGCCCAACACTAGTCAGTGTCTCACACTTCCCCACAGTAAAAGCTGTCCACCTCCTAGGATGAAATAAATCCTCATCAGACACCAGAGTTTACAGGGCCTGCTAGCTAGTACACATTAAAATACATTACTATTGGTTACAGACCTTAATCACCAGACCTAAAATCAACAAATATGTACTTTGGAAGAATAAGGGGAAGCCCCTAACAGTTTCCACACAGATGGGGCAACGATTCTCAATGAATCATACAGTAGCAATAAAAAGTATGTGAACCCTTTGGAATTATGTGGATTTTCGCACAAATTGGTCATATAATATTATCGGGTCTTCATCTAAGTCTCAACAATAGACAATCACAGTCTACTTAAACTAATACCACACAAATAATTCAATGTTTTTTGTGTTTTTATTGAACACAATATGTAAACATTCACAGTGCAGGTGGAAAAGGTATGTGAACCCTTGGATCTAAAAGCAACTGAAGTGAGAGGGATACAGAGCAGAGGCTGCCATATTTATTTCCTTTTAAACAATACTGGTTGCTTAGTAGCCCTGCTGAACTGTTTGGCTGCTATAGTGTCTAAATGACACCAGAAACAAGTATGCAGCTAATCTTGTCAGATCTGACAATGTCAGAAACATCTGATTTGCATATGCTTGTTTCCTCTGTCCACAGAATATTTTGCCAGTACTGCTGTGGAACAGCCAGGTGCTCTTTTGCAAACTTTAAATGTGCAGCAATGTTTTTTGAGACAGCAGTGGCTTCCTCTGTGATATCCTCCCACTCTATTCCTGTTTAGTGTTTTACGTATCATAGATTCGAATCCAAGAGAAGAGACCCAGCACCTTCTTCAAGTGTTTTTCAAGCTCGCTCTTTATTTAAAGCATCAAAGATATTATAAGGGGCAAGTCTGTGCGACGTTTCGAGAGGAGCATCCTCTCTTTCTCAAGCTAACAAGCCCTCTAACAACATACAAACACAATCGGCTTTAAATAGTACATGCTCCTGACAGGAGCCAATCTAAATGGTCTGGATGCCCTGTCGTTTACCAATCAGGTTAAGTTCCCGCAACAAGACCTCCCATCAAGTGGAGGACCTGATGAGGAACTGCATCTACATTTATCCTCCAATTACTTAAAAATGGCCGACGGAACGCCGACCTATAAGAAGAGAGCTTGTCCTACCTTCAAAAAACGTCATAAAAACCGCCGTTCGCGAAAATTCACATTGAAAATTTGCATGCGTTAACATTCTAGCGTACACGAAAAAAGGTTAGGGTAAGAAACCCGGAAGCGACAATCGTCTAAGACATAGGCCCGGTTCACATTAGCGGTCGCCGTCCGGAATCGCCGTGCCGGAGCCGGACCGCATGCGGAACGGACGGAACGGACGCACGGCATAGCAATGAAAGTCTATGCGTCCGTTCACATGCGTCCGTTTCGTCCGGACCGGATCCGGAACGGATCCGGACTCCGGCATAAGACCCAACATGCGCTATTTTTTGGTCCGGCTCCTCCGGCAGACGTATCCGGAGCGGAGCCGGACTGCACCATCCGGCCAATACAAACCAATGAGAACCGGAGAGCGCACAACACACTGGCTATAAAATCCGGATGTTCTACCCCACTTCCTATGCGTATTGTAGCGGCGATTTTGGATGGGGACACATGGGCAAGCATTTTGGAGTGGAGCAGCAGTGACTTTAAACGTGCTGGAGATGTTGGCAGTATGTCGGAGGTGGAGGTGAGTGCTAAACAGCGGAGGGCCTGATTCCACAGGTCCACCTTCTGCTGACCTCCCAGACCCCAACATTTTTATTCTATTTCTACTATCTTTTGCCAAACGGATCCGGATCGCATCCTGATGAACACCTGATGCAAACTGACCGGATCCGGTCCGGATCCGGTCAGGTCATCCGGTCCGTTTGGCAGAGAACCGCAAGTGTGAACGGGGCCATAGACGTTCCAATCAAATCGCCTTTAACGACTACGCATAAAATTTTATATATTTTTCAAGCAGAAGGTGAACATGCTCCTCACTCATGATAAGACTGATGTCAGTAATGTAGGAAAGGACAACTATAATATAGAAAAGAATAAAAATGAATGAAAAAGAAAAAAAAACATGAAGTTCAAAAATCATCCGCACGGTGTCAGGCGGCCACATATAGCGGTGGCCCGACCACGGACGTTTCAAAAAATAAGATCCCACCTTCCCAGACTGGCGTCCGCTCACAACGGTGGCCAGTCTGGGATGGTGAGAACATCACGGCACCAATTCCCTCCCGACTAGCATTCACAAAATATGGTGGCCAGTCGGGAGAGGACCAGGCACAAACTAAACAACAATATTTGAAGGCCCGCCCGAACCGGCAGCTGCGTATCAGCGGCAGCCAGTATGGGGTGGCTCACAAAAGATTAAATTATATAAGCAGAAAATAATAAAAAATAAGAACCAACCCTAATGAATACTACTGGCGTCCAGACCAAGTAATATCAACAAGACATCTATCCTTAAACACATGGACCCAACTTGCACTCCCGGTTGAGACCCCCAGGACCAAAGGCATCTAGCTTCCTGATCCAAAATAGTTCCCGTCTTAATAATAGTTGGACCCTGTCACCCCCCCCTCCACGGTGGGGGGACAGAGTCAATCACTTGGACCCTCAATTGGCTGACATTGTGGCGACAGGCAGTGAAATGGCTAGTGACTGCTTGTTCAGATGTGCCAGAGTGGATAGCTGATTTATGCACTGAAATTCGCATTTTAAGCATCTGCGTGGTCATTCCCACATAAATCAGTCCGCAAGGGCAAAAAAGTAAATACACAACAAACATAGAGTCACAGGTGTAATAACTGTTGATGGAAAAATGTTTTCCTGTTGTGGGGTGTGCAAAAGTATCCCCACAACACACATGTGGCAAGATAAACAGGGAAAAGTCCCTTTTCTAAAGGTAGATAAATTAGCAGTTCAAGAGCCAACGTCTGCCCTCACCAAACTGTCACCAATTGTGGAAGCCCGTCTGTATGACATGAGTGGAAATTCCTGGAATTTCACTGCTTGCTGGAGACAGAGGGACATCGACCACAAGCACGTTGCACTTTGATGGTTGGGTGCTGCCTATCACTACTTTTCCACTAGTATCATAGATTCGTTAACAGGGATGTTCGCATATGCTAGAGACTTTTGTAAGTTTTTAGCTGACCCTCTAGGGTTCTTATTCACCTCATTGAGCATTCTGCGCTCTTGCAGTCATTTTTACAGGACAGCCACTCCTGTGGAGAGTAGCAGCAGTGCTGAACTTTCTCCATTTATAGACAACTTGTCATGGACTGATGAACAGCTTTCCAGCTTTATGGAAGTCAACAATTCTTAATCGTAGGTCTTCTGAGAGCTCTTATGTACGAGGCATCATTCACATCAGGCAATACTTTTGGGAAAAGCAAACCCAAAACTGGTGTGTGTGTTTTTATAGGGCAGTGAAGCTGTAACCAACCCCTCCAATCTCATCTAATTGATTGGACTCCAGCTGGCTAAAGGTAGCGATACATCTATCGATGTATGGGCAGATTCGACCAAGAGACACTAGACCAACCAACTTTGGCCCGATATCTTGCAGCATGTGCTATCAACAGTGCAACCAATTTCCGTCCCAAAATTGGTCACATTCTTGGTTGGGCATGCACTTGGCGGCACCAATTTTCATCCAATTTGATTATAATAATCTAATTGGATGGTCAATCGGCCGCCAAGTCACCTGATGTATGGCCTCCGTGTCACCTTAGTCCAATTAGGTCTTGGAGATGCCATTAGTCTAGGGTTTCACATACTTTTTTCCACCTGCACTGTGAATGCTTACATGGTGTGTTCAATAAAAATATGGAAACATTTAATTATTTGTGTGGTATTAGTTTAAGCAGACTGTGATTGTCTATTGTTGTGACTTAGATGAAGATCAGATAACATTTTATGACCAATTTGTGCAGAAATCCATATAATTCCAAAGGGTTCACATACCTTTTATTGCTACTGTATGTGTAAACACAACAACAAATCTAGGGATAGTACTCTAAATTGTGAAACACAATCCCTCCATACACCAGCCTTGAGTAGTCTGTGTAAAAGAAAACAGTAAGGGCTTGTTCACACCTAGGGCATTTGGCGCTTTTTTTGAGCACCAGCAACTTTGAAAAATGCCCTAAAATACCTTGCGCAATAAATCCTTCCGGGATGGTTCATATCAGCACATTTTGTCTGCTTTCCGTCCACAAAAGCGCTGCATGTACCACTTTCGGGGTGATTTTGCTACAATGGAAGGTATAGAAAAAGCGCAAAACGCTAACAAAATCGCTTTATGCGGCGATTGCGTACGCGCTTTTTCTGCCACGGATATTTAAATGGGAAGTCTTCCCGGGTCAGGCTGCACTTCCTGTTTGCACAGAGGCCTAACAAAGCAATAAAAAAAGATGATGAGTCGCAAAAGCTGGTTTAACACGGAGGAGCTCATCACCAAGATCCAGGACCACCCGGAATTATACGACAAGAAGCATCATGACTATAAGGACACCTCCAAGACAAATGTGGTGTGGGCCGTATAGCTGCATACTTCTGTGAGGAGTCCCTATGGGATGAATTTTCAAAGAAAACCAAAGCAGATAAAAGTAAGTTGACTGTTCTGCTGACATTAATCTGATATGTTCTTGCATCGTGTTTTTTTGTTTGTTACTTATGTAATGGTATGGTGTGCACTGTGCAGTGAAGAAGGCAATACTGTGTGGCTTGTAATATGCATCAGTACTAAATTAGGCCTCATACACACACATACATGTCTTGCTTCTAGTGCTGTGTGTTTTTAGCATCAATGCTTATTCTAATGTCATCGTTAGCACCAGTCACACATTTATGGAGTATTTTGTTGATCATAAGCAGCATTAAAATGCAATTTTTTTGGTTTGAAGCATATATGTATTGAATCAAAAAGTTGTTGTAAAATCTTCAATCATAACATACAATTTTTATTATTATTTTTAATTTTTGAACCTTCCTGGAGGTTTTCTCCGGCCCTGCTCGGCCGATTTGCATACTTTTTTTTTTGCTGGACGCAGCAAGCACTTTGCTAGCTGCGCCAGCACACTGATTGCCGCCGCCCTACGCCTGATCGCCACTCTCCGTCGCGGTGCGCGCCCCCCCAGACCCCGTGCGCTGCCTGGCCAATCAGTGCCAGGCAGCGCCGAGGGGTGGATCGGGACTCCCAATGATGTCCCGACGTCATCCCGCCCCGTCGCCATGGCGACGGGGGAAGCCCTCCAGGAAATGCCATTCTTTGAACGGGATTTCCTGATCGGAGATCGCCGAAGGTGATCGAAGCGGGCGGGGGGATGCTGCTGAGCAGCGGCTATCATGTAGCGAGCCCTAGGCTCGCTACATGATTTAAAAAAAAAAAAAAAAAAACTGCTGCGCTGCCTCCTGGCGGAATTTTTCATACCGCCAGGAGGGTTAAAGAAGCACTTATATATTTTAAAGTTGTATACCACCCTCTGTAGTGATGACATCTATAGTCATATACTCTGTAATAATAAGTGCACTCTGTCTTCCTGTTAACATAGCAGCAGCATAGCTTTTAAATGTGAGATGGATGACATCCTGCTCAACTATGTTTCCTTCCACAGTTCACACATAGTTATGTTGGATGCAGGTAGCACTCACAGCAGCCACTGCATTTGTTTATATAATTTGCATGGCAGTGTGGTAAAAAGGCCACTTCTTAGCTAGGATGCCAAAAGTGCAGTCCATCACTTTCCTACTTTTTTTTTTTTTTATGCTGCCATGGCTTTTTGGTAAAAAGGGCTAATGACATTTTGTGAAAGGGCAAAGGCTTTAGCACCAATAAAGTTTCAATGATAGTCAGGTGACCGAGTGTTAGGCTAAGGGCCTGAGCCACGGATGTGAAGTTGGGTCAGTTTCAGTTCCAGCCAGATGTGTTCTGCAGGTATACCAAACTCTGTTCTGGATCCTTGACTTATACAACCTATATTAGAAATGTATTGCTGCATACATATGTCCTGTTGCAATCAATGTGCAAGTGTAAACAAATAACAATTTTTATTTGTTTTGTTTTTCAGAGTAACAGTTGAGAATCAGATGGAAATCTGTTTGTGATAACTACGAAAGGGAGTTGGAAAGGCAAAAACTGGACTAAAGAAGGGGTTCAGGGGCCAAACACCGGAGAGCATACAGATTTGCAGCCTTTCTGGACTTCCATAAGTAACATATTGATACTGGGCCATAAGTAATGACACTGATGAGTTATATAGCCATCAGACTTTTTTCAGAATAAGCTGAGGTTTATTCTTATTATCTTTTATTCACAGTACAGAAGACAATCTACCTGCTGAAGAACTCACACAAAGAACAAGTACAGATGTGGACAGAGCTGATCATTCTTCAGTTGGTAGTAGTGCTACATGTGAGCAAGAAGCTGAGGGGAACAATTCTCTGCACTCCCTAAAGAGTCTCCATGCATTTCAGTACCCCATGTTCACATAATGTGTCATATAGATCCAGACAACCCTTTTATTATAAGATGAGCAGGTAGAGGATAGAGATGTCGCGAACCTCCGATTTTCGGTTTGCGAACCCTGTTTGCGAACTTCCGCGGAAGGTTCGGTTCGCACAAAAGTTCGCGAACCGCAATAGACTTCAATGGGGAGGCGAACTTGAAAAACTAGAAACACTTATGCTGGCCAGAAAAGTGATGGAAAATATGTTTCAAGGGGTCTAACACCTGGACACCCAGGTGGCGGAGTGGGATACATGCCAATATTGCGTTGTGCTGTCACATCACCCTTAAACGCATTGTAAAGCATCATTGCCAGCTTGTTCTGCAAGTGCTGCATCCTTTCCGCCTTCTGTTGAGTTGGTAACAGGTCCGCCACTTTGTGACCGAGGGTCTAGTAGCGTGGCCACCCAGTACAGGTCATTCCCCTTGAGTTTTTTTTGATACGGGGGTCCCTCAACAGGCTGGACAACATGAAAGAGGCCATCTGCACAAAGTCAGATCCAGAGGTACTCTCCATCTCCTCTTGCTCTACCTGAGTGACGTCACGCAAGTCCTCTTCCTCCCCCCAGCCACGAACAATACCACGGGAACGTGGAGCAGCACAAGCCCCCTGTGTCGGCTGCTGCAGTTCTTCTGCCGCCGCCTCTTCCTCCTCCTCCACAAAAACACATTCCTCATCATCCAAGTCTGACTCCTCTTCTTCCCCGCATGACTCCTCTTCTTCCTCCTCCTCCCCCCTCTGTGCTGCCGCAGGTGTTGAGGAAACATCTGGTTCGGATAAAAACTGCTCCCACAACTCCTCCTGCTGTAACTGTTCCTCTTCACGCTCCTCCACAGCTTTATCCACCACTCTACGCATGGCACGCTCCAGCAAGTAAGCGTAGGGGATCAAGTCGCTGATGGTGCCTTCAGCGCGACTCACCAGGTTGGTCACCTCCTCAAACGGCCGCATGAGCCTGCATGCATTTCGCATCAGTGTTCAGTTCCGTGGTCAGAACATCTCCCAGATTGTGTCCTTCTACTGTAATTGTACAGGTACTGGGTGACGGCTTTCTCCTGGTCTAGCAGACGAGAGAACATGAGCAGGGTGGAATTCCAGTGAGTGGGGCTATCGCAAATCAAGCATCTCACCGGCAAGTTGTTTCTCCGCTGAATGCCCGCAAAGTGTGCCATGGCCATGTAAGACCGCCCATACAACTTCCTGGCCTGCTTCAGGACGTCCTCTAAGCCTGGGTACTTGGACACGAATCTTTGCACGACCAGATTCAGCACATGTGCCATGCAGGGTAAATGTGTCAGCTTTCTAAAATTCAAAGCGGAAAGGAGATTGCTGCCGTTGTCACACACCACGTTGCCGATCTCCAGCTGGTACAGGGTCAGCCATTGCTCCACCTCTTTGTTAAGAGCAGACAGAAGAGCTGGTCCAGTGTGACTCTCCGCTTTGATGCAAGACATGTCTAAAATGGCATGACACCGTCGTACCTGGTATGCAGCGTAGGCTCTGGGGAGATGGGGCTGTGTAGCTGGAGAGGAGGAGATGGCAGCACCACTAGAGTTGAACTGCCACTCAGCCAAGGAGGAGGAGGAGGATGACAGCGAAGAGGATGTAGCAGGAGGAGACGTAGAGGAGGTGGCAGGAGGCCTGCCTGCAAGCCTTGGAGGTGTCACAAGTTGGTCCGCTGCGCAGCCACGTACTCCCTGCTTGCCATCGGTCACCAGGTTGACCCAATGGGCTGTGTACATAATGTAGCAGCCCTGCCCGTGCTTGGCGGACCAGGCATCCGTGGTCAGGTGGACCCTTGACCCAACGCTCTTCGCCAGAGATGACACCACTTGTCTCTCAACTGCACGGTAGAGTTTGGGTATGGCCTTTTTTGAAAAATAATTGTGGCCTGGTATCTTCCACTGCGGTGTCCCAATGGCCACAAATTTACGGAAAGCATCTGACTCCACCAGCTTGTATGGTAATAGCTGGCGAGCTAATAGTTCCGCCACGCCAGCTGTCAGACGCCGGGCAAGAGGGTGACTGGCAGAAATGGGTTTCTTCCACTCAAAGACTTCCTTCATGGACACCTGGCTGCTGTGGGCAGAGGAGCAGGAACCGCAGAGGCGGTGTGGAGGAGGGTGGCTGTGAAGGTGCAAGGGAGAAAGCGGCTGAAGATGATGCACCTGAAGGAGGAAGAGGAGAAGGAGGGTGGCTTGTCTTTTGGATGCTGCTTTTCCTCAGGTGTTCTTGCCATAGCTGTTTGTGCCTTTTCTCCAGGCGGCTTCGTAAGGCACTTGTCCCTACGTGAGTGTTGGCCTTTTCACGGCTCAATTTTTGCTGGCAGAGACAACAGATGGCTTTGCTCCGATCTGAGACACACATAAAACATTTCCAAACCGCTGAGCCCCCTGGGGTGATGGCACTATGGTAGCATCAGCAGCTGACCTTGAAGGGCATGTTGGCTGGCTGTCCATAGCTGGCAATACATGACGCCGGACACTGCCCCCAGCTGTTTCTGAGGACGAGCTCCCTCTGCTTCTTTCATGAACTCGTCTCCTCCTACTCCTCTCTGACTCCCCCTCTGGAACCGTCCCCCTGGCCATCTCCTCTATTGGGAACATATGTGGCATCCGTATAATCGTCATCATAATCCTCCATGCCCAGCATCGCTTTCCTCAGACACCTCCACAACTGCACCAACACCAGGTACTTCATCATCTCCCTCCTCACCCTCCTCACATGTTACGTCCATACTATCGCCACCTAACTCAGATGTATGAAGTGGTGTACCTTGCTTAGCGGATGTGGTGTTTGTAGTAGCGCTGGTGGCTGTGGGAGAAGAGGCGTTCTGTGTTAAATAGTCAACCACGTCCTGACAATTTTGGGAAGTGATGGCACGTGCCTTCTTTTGAGCACTGTACTTTGGGCCAGGTCCGCACAAAATCACATCAACACGACCTCGCACAGACCTGCCGGTGCCAGGTGGCCTTCCTCTGGGTCTGCCTCTACCTCTTCCTCTACCTAGTTTGTCCATTTTGTCCATCTCGGGAGGATGCTAGGTTTATGCAGTGAGGTGGGTTCACTGAACGCAAAAGTAGTTATATGCAGTGAGGTGGGTTCACTGAACACAAAGGTAG
Organism: Hyperolius riggenbachi; assembly: GCF_040937935.1. Classification (NCBI taxonomy): domain Eukaryota; kingdom Metazoa; phylum Chordata; class Amphibia; order Anura; family Hyperoliidae; genus Hyperolius; species Hyperolius riggenbachi. Next base: position 141,563,904 of record NC_090655.1, read on the forward strand.
TTATGTGCAGTGAGGTGGGTTCACTGAACACAAAGGTAGGTAGATGCAGTGAGGTGTGTTCGCACAACACAAAAGGTAGTTATATGCAGTGAGGTGAGTTCACTCAACACAAAGGTAGGTAGATGCAGTGAGGTGGGTTAACTCGACACAAAGGTAGGTAGATGCAGTGAGGTGGGTTCACTCAACACAACAGCTAGGTATATGCAGTGAGGTGGGTTCACTGAACACAAAGGTAGTTCTATGCAGTGAGGTGGGTTCACTAAACACAAAGGTAGTTCTATGCAGTGAGGTGGGTTCACTCAAAACAAAGTGAGGTGGGTTCACTGAACACAAAGTTAGGTAGATGCAGTGAGGTGGGTTCACTGAACACAAAGGTAGTTATATGCAGTGAGGTGGGTTCACTTAACACAAAGGTACGTAGATGCAGTGAGGTGGGTTCACTGAACACAACAGGTAGTAGGATGCAGTGAGCTGGGTTCACTGAACAGTAAAGGTATTAAGATGCAGTGAGGTGGGTTCACTCAACACAACAGCTAGGTATATGCAGTGAGGTGGGTTCACTCAACACAGCAGCTAGGTAGATGCAGTGAGGTGGTGTAACGATCTGTGAAGATCAGTGTCACACCCAGAGCCTTGATTATTGGTGATCCGCAGAATCACCAATAATACAAGGATTGACCTGATTATATAGCAATCTGCGGAATTGCTAATAATGCGGGCAGATCAAAAAGGGGGTAGCCACACAAACAGTGCAACAAAATATAATGCAGAATAAATACACAAGTTTGTGGAAATGTCCACCACTCGGTAATTCCTCAGAGGTGTGGTTACCTTTGAATGGGAACCCCGTGTGTGAGATCCTCCAAGGGAAGCAGTGGAGGAATCTCAGCCTCTGGCAGTAACGGTCTGCTAGGGCGGGCATCTCAGAGAGGCAAGCCTCAGATATTTACCCTACAGTGGGAGACGTTCCACTGAAGGGAGAAAGGTCAGACAAATAGAGGTTCGGCAACAGATCAGGCGGCAACAGTACAGAAACGTGAGACGAGAGAATACTCAGAAACCATGCCAATAGTCGATAACGGTACGGGCTGGCAAAGTACAGAATCAGAAAACAGAAGGATGGTCAAGACAGGCACAGAGTCATACACAAGAAATCAATACAGTTCAATATGCGTATATACTGGCGATAAACCAGTATATAACGCAATATCAAATACAAGACTGGCTAAGTGTAACAAGAGCCGGGGTCCTGCCAGATTGTCACATGGGAACTGACTAGGTCTGAGTGCTGACACAGGGTATCGCAAACACAGACGAAGTGTGACTGAAAAGCACTTCCTTATATACTGCCTGGGAGAGAAATCTCCACCCCAAGCAGCAACCAATCAGGGCAGGCAAAAAACATCAGCTGACCTCTAGGTCAGCTGACACGCTTTCTAGGGGTATAAAGGCATGCCTGGTGCACCCCCTAGAGGTAAGATGGCAGAGCCCTGATGTGCAGCACGCCGGTGAGTTTGGCGCAGTGCGCCCGGAGGATCTTGCACGGCGGTTGAGGACAAATTTCCGCATTCCGCATTGGAAAGTCCGCATGCCGGAACGGATGCGACCATATTTCCGCAATCCGTCCGGCATCGTGGAATTTTCGTTGCAGGTGGGTTCACTCAACACAAAGGTAGGTATATGCAGTGATGAGGTGGGTTAACTAAACACAACAGGTACTAGTAGGTATATGCAGTACTGGGTAGTACAATGTGCAGCTCCCTGTCACACACACAAGTAGTCACTGAATGTGCTGGGCTGCTGGCAGTGGCGCACACACACGGTATGAATTAGCAAGGCTGTGTATGCAACACAAGTGTCAGTTTGACACACAGAAAAAAAATGACCACAAGAACAGGATTAGCTCTAAAAAGAGCTGTTGAGGGGTGCTATTAAAGCAATAAGATTCAGCCAGGAGCAAGCTAACAAACCAAGAGCCTAACTAATCTTTCCCTAGGAGAAAAAATCTGCAGCAGCTCGCCCTAGTCTGTCTACTAGCAGGCACACGAGTGAGTGTAATGGCCGGCGAGGCTGCCTTGTATAAAGGGGGTGGGGCTCCAGGGCTGAGTGTAGCCGGATTGTGTACAATGTGCCTGCTGACTGTGATGTAGAGGGTCAAAGTTGACCCTCATAGTGCATTATGGGGCGAATCGAACTTCCGAGAAAGTTCGCCTTCGCCGGCGAAGGCGAACCACCCAAATTTTACCTGGAACCGTTCGGGCCATCTCTACTCCCCAAGTGCCTCCCTCCCACCTTACCTATGCAAAGAACCGAGCAGAGCATAAATGAGAGGCTATTCACCCTGGTATTTGCATTCCACTGACCAGATCTCCCTTCAGTCAGTGGCACCTCTAGCTACCTAATACTTTGGGGCACATGTAGCTATTTATAACAGCTGGGCCAGCCAGTGCACTTGTGTCTTGTAAGTTCATGGAGGACGAAGTCTAGGGTGCAAGGACATCTGCACCTATAAGTAGAGATGGCCCGAATCTCCGATTTTCAGTTCGCAAACCTCCCGCGAAAGTTCGGTTCGCACAAACTGCAATTGATTTCAATGGGGAGGCGAACTTGGAAAACTAGAAACACTTATGCTGGCCCCAAAAGTGATGTAAAAGATGTTTCAAGGGGTCTAACACCTGGAGGGGGGAATGGATGAGTGGTATAGATGCCAAAAGTCCTGGGGAAGAATCTGGATTTGACGCAAAGCAGCGTTTTAAGGGTAGAAATCACATTGAATGTTAAATTGCAGGCCTAAAGTGCTTTCAAACATCTTGTATGTGTATACATCAATCAGGGAGTGTAATTAGAGTACTGATTCACACTAACACACCAAACTCACTGTGTAATGCACCGCAAACAGCTGTTTGTATAGTGATGGCCATGCTGGACTGGTGCACACTATGGCCAGAGTGCAGGCCGTGGCAGTTTTCAAGCCCATATGGTCGCCGGGCTGAGGTAGCTGAATGACAGAACAGTGACTGTCCAGCTGATCAAATTTGGTCTGTCCACAATGAAGCAACGACCTTATTATCTTGGGTGTGCTCCCCTGAGACACTCATATAGCCAGCAGTCATCGCTTCATTGTGATACGCAAGCCCCTTCACCGCGGCAAGGTAATGATCATAAAGGGGAATTGGCACATGTACATGCCTTTTGTTTTGTTGTTGCAGCCACAGTGCAGCCAGAAAAATTAGGCAGGCATGTACATGCACAAGAAAAATTATTATAGCGGCCGAAATTCAGGAATCCTGGACCCTGTTGGTGGTGGCGGAGAAGGCAGTCAAGCGGCCTGCAGGCAGAGATGCTGTGTGGGGAGCGACTTAGGCTTGTGGCAGGCAGTCACACGGCGTGCAGGCAGAGATGCTGTGTGTGGGGACTGACTTAGTCTTTGGGCAGGCCTGACCATATTTTGCAGACCACGTGGTCAGATGGTCCCTTGACCCAACGCGGTGTGCCAGAGATGACATCACAGTACAGTTTGGGAATTGCCTTTTTTGAGAAATAATTGCATATCTTCCACTGAGGTGTGTAAATTTGCTTTTGTGTGCTGCTTTCTCTCAGGTGGTCATCTTATTGCAGTCTGTGCTTTGTAATTATGTGCCTTAGTAAGGTAGTTGTCCCTACGCGGGTCTTAGTCTTTCCACGGCTCAATTTTCGGTGGCAGTGAGTACAGATGGCATTGCTCTCATCTGAAGCAGACACACACGAAAAAATTCCACACCGCTGAGCCCTGAGTGATGGCACTTTGGTGGTGGCGACCGACTGAGTGTTAAGTGGGGTGCCAGAATCAGAGCAGGAGGTGGAAGATATGTCACGCTTCCATGTGGAAGCTGAGAAAGAGGTGTTCTGTATTAAATGCCTGCCAGGTGGCCTGCCTCTGCCTTTTGTTTTGTCCATATTGGGGGGGGGGGGGGGGGGGGGATGAACTGAAAGGTATGCACTGACTTGACTAATACAATGTGCAGTCAGTCACACAGGTGCAGTTAACAGGTATGAACGGAGTGGTATATCACACTGTGTGCACTCACGTAGGTAGGTGGGTGCACTGACGTGAAAAACAGAGAGTAGGTATATGCAGGGATGGGTATTACATGTGCACCTGTCACACACAGACAGGTACTGGATAGGCACAGTGACACTGCGTGTGCTCACGTAGGTAGGTGGGTGCACTGAAGTGAACACAACAGGTAGTAGGTATATGCAGTGATGGGTATTACATGTGCACCTGTCACACACAGACAGGCACAGTGACACTGACTGACAGGGCTGTATATAATGCAAGTGGGACACACACAAAAAAAAATAGATCACAAGAACAAAATTAGCTCTCAAAACAGCTGTTGAGGGGTGCTTTTTTAGCAATAACAATCAGCCAAGAGCAAGCTAACAAGCCTACAAGAGCCTATCTAAGCTTTACCTATGAGAGTCTGCAGCAGCTCTCCCTTCTCTAATTACTGCAGGCACACGAGTGAGTCCACTGCCTGACGCTACCTGCCTTTTATAAGGGGGAGGGGGGGGGCTCCAGTAAGGAAGTGTAGTCTAATTGGCTACAATGTGCCTGCTGACTGTGGTGTAGAGGGTCGAAGTTGACTTTTATGATGCACTTTGGGGCGAACCGGTTCGCCGCGATCACGAACCACGGAAGTTCGCCGGCAACCGTTTGGGCCATCTCTACCTATAGGCTCCTGTGATGTAAATCCGGGCTACTACCTGAATGAACCACACCTTTCCTGATTAAGTCTCATAAATTAGTTTGAGCTGAACCAAAAAATGTGTGAAGATCTCGGCCCTCGAGTACTGGAGTTCGACACCTGTGTATTAAGCTGAGCAGGGGCATAACTAGGCCCCACCGGGCCCCCCTGCAGAATTTCAGAGCGGGCCCCCCCTCCCTCCCTGGGGCCCGCTCGGGGTCGTTTTGTGGGGGCTGGAGGGGTGGCAGCAAGAGGGAAAGCCTTGGCCACAGTCGGCGGGGAGAGGGGAAGTTCCCCCTTTCTCCCTTACCTCGGGGCTCTCCCCTCCAGCTCAACTGTGTCCGTGGGCAGCGCGAGCAGTGGCGGGCAGCAAAGAGATACATACCTTCCGTGTGCTCCAGCCTGCGTTCCTCTCGCTAGCCTCTGACGCGACTTCCTGTTATACCGGAAGTCGCGTCAGAGGCTAGCGAGAGGAAAGCAAGCTGGAGCGCACGGAAGGTATGTATCTGTTTTCTGCCGTCACTGCCCACGGACACAGTTAAGCTGGAGGGGAGCGCAGAGGGGAGAGCCCCGAGGTGAGGGAGAGGGGGGAAACTTCCCCTCTCCCCGCTGACTGTGGCCAAGGCTTTCCCCTCATTCTGCCACCCCTCCAGCCCCCACAAAACGTCCCCGAGCGGGCCCCCAGGGGGGGGCCTGGGCCCCCCCGCGGGAGCAGGGGCTGCAGGCCCTATTGTTGCGCCAGTGAAGCTGAGTACACCCATCAGATAAAAACCTGTGGAAACTGTTGCATAGGTTTGTCAGGGAGGTTTGAAAGACTAATCTTTCTAAAGATGCTGTATGCTGTACACCCGCAAAAGATCAGTTCCTGCAAAGGATCAGTTCCTGTAAAATTCATTCATAGTCTACTATGGTATCTGGAGATCTCATGCACACCTTGTTTAATGGACATTCCCCAGCAGATCTGATGCATCCTGGTGGATCTGATCTGCAGATGAATGTCGATTAAACAAGGTGTGTATGAGAGCTCCAGATATCATAGACTATGAATGCATTTTGCAGAAACTGATCTTTTGCAGGAACTGATCTTTTGCGTGTGTACAGCATCTTTAAAAAGATCAGTCTTTTAAACTCATGACAAACATATAAGGCAATTTGCAAATATTTTTATCTGATGGGTGCACTAAGCTTAATAGAATAGACTGTGTAGGTGTGCTTTTGATCTTTCAATTTTCAAAGACTTATCTCAGGTGTGTACTTAGCTTTAGCCTGTGCCAATACCCTGTAATGATTTCCTGGGAAGTGATTTATGCAGTGGGACAATTGCCTTACCATTGTGGAGATAGCATCAGCAGAACGCTGCATATTTTTACATTCATCACAACTCTGAATATTTTTGCATTAAGCCTGAGGTGGTTGTTAAGGGATTCAGTGATAAGCACTATTATATTGGAAAGACATCGTCAGCATCTTTGCACATTTTTTGCTCCAATTTTGATCTTTACTGCCTAAGTACAGGTGTTTTTTTTTTATTTGCTTGCATGGTAATTTTTATTGACGCGTGTGTGTGTGTGTCTGTGTCTGTGTCTGTGTCTGTGTCTGTGTGTGTGTGTGTGTGTGTGTGTGTGTGTGTGTCTGATTGTACTTACGGCTCTTTCACACTACAGGCAGCAGTAAAAGGCTAAAACGTTGCATTTTGGCTGCTGGCGTTTGTAAGGCGTTTTTAAGGCGTTTTAACGCCACTACAAAGTATCAATTGTAATGAGAAACGCCCCGGTCAGCTCTAAAAAAGCTCCTGGGAGCTTCAAAACGCAATGCTCCAAAACGCAGCGTTAAGTGTGAAAGGTAAAATGAAAGTCTATGGACTTTCATTTTACCTAGGAAAACGCCAACTTCGGCCGTGGCGTTAAAACGCCGAGAAAGCCCTCTGGTGTGAAAGGGCCCTTATGGTGTGGTCTGCATTGGTCAAGTGTTGTCTGTGTTATAGCATTTAATTAACACCATTGTTTATTTTATATCTAATTAAAATATATTTTGGATTTTATACTAGCACATGAGAATATTCTTATTGTTTGTTTATTTTCATCTCGTATTAGTGTGGAGTTCCCTTATGATTCTCCTAGCTGCTTTCTCTAATACATCCTTGGTGTGCTTGCGCCCACAACTATAGTTGTTTGTTTTACTTATTAAAATGCACCATGCTATCTTAAAGTTTGTCTGCCACAGTGCCATCAAGAGTTGAGTTAATCTACCGAAGACAAATTTGCAAAACTAACCCACGTTTCAAAGTTTTACAAATCAGTAGGCAAAGAGGCAACTAGCTTTTTTTTTTTGGGGGGGGGGGGGGGGGGATATGTGAGCATGATTGCAGATTTGAACGGAAATGTGCTTAATGTCAATATTTATGATAGCAAAAGCACACAATTATGTACCACTGTGCAAAATATTAAACTTTACAGTAAATGTACTAACACATAATCAAGTGCATATGTGTACACCATTAACCTTTATAATAACTGTGCTAATGCACATCACCAGGAGGCGTGCACTGCACAGTATCAAATAGCAGCAGTAGTAGTGCACAGTTATTTTAAAATGTGCACAATATCAACCTTCACAAAAACAGTAATGCTGAATTTTGTACAATATACATTTTTAAGATAACAGTACTAATGGACAATTAAATACAAATGTGCACTTTGTTAACCTTCCATTTATAACCAAGAAAAGAAAACATGGGCATACAAAAACAATTCCATACATTCCGTACATAAAGCAATGGCACTGGCTAATTGACTTTGCCTGTATTGTATGTACAGCCACAACAGCAATCAAACAGTAGTGTTACTATACACTTACTAAACCTGTCAGTGCAATACAACACTGGGCCTGATTCTATTCAAGTTGATAAGTAGCCAGCAGCAGATCCGGGACAAGGCCCTTCATCACCCAAGGCTGAGACACCAAAGTGCGCCTCTCCATCCCTCCCAACCCCACCATCACACATCGGCTGCTATTAGACTAAGAGCCCCCCCCCCCCCCCAACCTTAATTTCTAGTTATCTGGAGTCACCGGCCTGTATCCCATTTTCTTACTTCTATCAGCTTTAAACACAATAGGGGAATGATATCTGAGTGAGTTGTGTGCCCCCTCCTACACTGCACCCTGAGGCTGGAGCTTCTCTCGCCTATGCCTCGGTTTGCAGATGCGGCTGATACATACCTTCCTTCCCTCTTCCGTGCGGTCCAGCGTGCGCTCCTCACTCTAGTCTCTGACGCGACTTCCTGTTATATATGAAGTCGCGTCAGAGACTAGAGTGAGGAACACACTATATCTTTCTTTCCGTTCAGCTGAGTGAAAACAGGAAACAGAATGAGAAAACCCTCCCACTCTCATTCTTTATATAGGAATGATGATGTCTTAATACTTATAGGTTTCCAGAAATGGGTTCTACATGGTCGGATTCTTTTGCGATGATAGATGGGAACACTTTCATAAATTAAAAAAAGGAACTAGTCCCCCCCCCCCCCCCGGAAAAATAAAAGCCAGTTAATTTTGGCCCTAGGTTTGCAAAAACCTATAAAAAAAAACATACCAAAAATATCTACCTAGGTAATACCAGCACAATGGGCTCAATTCTGGTAGCGTTTAGTAAATAATTACCTCATGGAATTGGGTTTACCTCATGAGGGAAATCAACGTTTGAATTCTCGTAGTTTAGGTAACGTTTTACCTCATGTAATTTCATGAGGTAATTTATGTGGTAATTTTCTACTAAAAATGTGTGGCATTTAGTAGTGAAATACCTCACACTTGAATTCTGAAGTGAAATAAGGTGCTTGTTTGCATGTCTTTTACCTCACATAATTAGACCTACCTCTACCACATGATAAATGCAGTGCTGTGACAGAATTGTGATATCTGTCACATAACATGGAGCCTTTTCAGCTTGTTCTGTGTTCAGGGCCCCCATATTTTGCTGAAATAAGTAAAAGTGATCTGACCAACGAATCCCCCCCAAGCTTCCATTTTGTTTTAAAACAGAAAAAGTGCTCCAAACCCCGTACAATCTTTCATCTGCTGCGCCCCCCCCATCAACATTGCCATTCCCCAACCTCTGCTTGGAAGAAAATGCTCCAACCCACAGCCTCTATTTTTTTAAAAATCAAGTAGAACTGCGGCAAACACCGATTCCCCCCCCCCCATCCTCCTCTGGTTAAAAGTGCTCCGAGCGCCCCCCCCCCCCCCAGCAGCATCTAAAAGTAAAAGTGCTGTAACCCCCCCCCCTCCAGACCCCCAGCCTCTAAAAGTAAAAGTGCTGTAACCCCCCCCCCTCCAGACCCCCAGCCTCTAAAAGTAAAAGTACTCACACCCCCAGTCTCTAAAAGTGCTGACCCCTCCCCCACCCTCTAAAAGTGCTCCGACCCCCCCTTTCCCCCCCCCCCCGCCTCTAAAAGGGCTCCTACACACACACACGCACCCCTCCCCCAGCCTCTAAAGGTAAATGAGCTGGATTTTTTTTTTATAATGGATGCCTATAAATTTACTTTTTATAGGTTGCTACATAATCAGATACACCTTCCCTCCTCAAAAAACAAAAAAAATCTTCCAAAGACTGTCCTAACTTATGGAAGACAATTAAAGACAATGGCCTCGATTCATAAAGCATTCCCGCATGCGGGAATGCTGAAAACGGCACACTTTACCAACCACACAGCAGAATCTTTATTCATAAAGGCTTTTTCCGCATGAAAGCCGACTTTCGCGAGCAGAGTGATAAATCACCGCCTTGCGCGGTGATTATCATAGCAAAAGTAACAAGTAGTCAATTCATAAAGATTAGAGGTAGCGGTATGCGGACGGGTATTACCGCTACCTCTGATGTGGCGAGAAGCGTGCGGAATACATTGCAGTGAATGGGACAGACCTCCCAAGCAGCTGCAGAGAGAACACCGCACGGAGGGAGGATTCCGCCTGCTTCTCCTGTTTCCGCATGTCTCCCGACAGCCTAACGCCTGCCTACAGCGGAATATCTCCGCACGCCTGTCACAACTAGCAAAATTTTTATGAATTACCACCCTGAAGGCGGAAATACCGACAGCGGTGTTTCCCCGCTCAACGTTACCTTCCCGACAGCACTTTTATGAATCGAGGCCTATTACTTATTTGCTGCAGGCTTACCACTGAAATCCCTCATGTTTTACCTCACTCTATGCATTTACCTCATGTTTTACCACATGTTTTACCACGTTTTACCTCATGTTCGGAAATGGAGAAAAATCTTTCAGAATTGATAAAAGAAGAGGAAAATACCTCATGAGTAGTGTTGGGCGAACAGTGTTCGCCACTGTTCGGGTTCTGCAGAACATCACCCTGTTCGGGTGATGTTCGAGTTCGGCCGAACACCTGATGGTGTTCGGCCTTTTAAGTTCGGGTTCGCCCCGAACTACTAAATGGCCGCCGAACAGGGCCGAGTGAGTGAGGAGGAGGAGGAGTCCGGAGAGTGACGCGTTGAGGGAGGCCGGGCAGCGGGCGGTTCAGCGGTAGTACCCTTGTGGTACTTCCGCCCTTTCTCTGACCTCACGTCCTCTGCGTGATGACGCATACGAGGGTACGCGTGACGCGTACCCTCGTATGCAGAGGACGTGAGGTCAGAGAAAGGGCGAAAGTACCACAAGGGTACTACCGCTGAACCGCCCGCTGCCCGGCCTCCCTCAACGCGTCACTCTCCGGACTCCTCCTCCTCCTCACTCACTTCACAGTGCAAGGCCACCACCACCACCGGTACTATTTTACTTTTGCCAAACTTTTGTATGGGGAAGCGGGCCGAGGGGGGAGCGCTAGCGGAGGGGTGGGGGGAATTTCCGACCCCCCCCGCGATCGGGGCATGCTCCCCCCTTATGCCTGCGACCCCATAGGGCCCCCAAAATCGGGATGTTCGGGGAGTTCGGGGTTCGGCCCGAACATGCCGAACATCGCGGCCATGTTCGGCGAACTTTCCCGAACTTTCCCGAACCCGAACATCCAGGTGTTCGCCCAGCACTACTCATGAGGTATTTTACCTACAAAAAAATATTTACCTCACATAGCTACCAGAATTGAGCCCATTGAGTGCTATAACTATTCTTTTTATAGAATCTGACTGGGCCATATACCATGTTAACAAGTCATTCATGGTTTGTTGAGTTCCCTGCATATCCCCAGGCATGACTGGTGAAACTGGACAACATAGGAAAGCCTGCTGAGCTAAAAACAACCCATATTTGTGTCAAGTGTGATTTTCACCCAAGTCCATAAAGTAAAGCTACCCTAAACACTACTAGTTATGTTTTCCCTTGCAGCCCAACATATTTTAGCACTACACAGAGAAACAAAAAGAAACATTTCAAAATATTTATTTTATATTGTATGAAATTTGATTTGCAGAAAGCAGTTTCAGCAATCTTGTACAGTGGTCTTGCTAGTTGTACATATTTTAAATGATCAGTACTGAATTACTTTATTTTGCTTCTCAGCTTGCAGAAGCAGCAGGCCTTTAGGCTAATTAATAAATCATCATCGCATTTGTGGTGTGAAAAATGAAATATTTATGCTTGCTGGAGTAATATTTCTGTTTTGAAGCCCCATGCACTGTTGATGCCTGATGGAGTATGAAGTAAATACCAGCTGGTGTAGAATGAAGAGAATTTAATTACTTTCTATAAAGTTAACAGCATATTAAAAATATATGTATGCAATGTCGCAAGATGTATCAAAGGTGAATCCAAGAAGCAAAAAATATATGTGTATAAGAAAAAATGTTGATTTAGATGATTTAATGATCAACATTATGGTGTGAAGGGGTGGAAATGTATTTATCAGTGACAAATCAAGACAAATTAACATCATGCAGCTTACACTAAGTATATATTTTATAATCCCCATCCGGTTCCAATTACTGTTGTTACCGGGCATCCTGGTCAATTGGTGGCTTAGTTTTGAATGAGATAACTAGTCAAAAAAATGTAATATCCTCTGATGGTCCACCCCCACAGTTAGAAACATTATAAAACAGCCAAGTAAGACCCATGTCTCAGCCACGTATGGCTGCAATGCACGCTGCTCTCCTGCTTCCTGACAGTTCTGCCCTCACAGCCACAAGATGGATAGATGGAAAGTGCAATGCAGCAGCATGAGATAATGACATGGGTAAATTTGGCATCACGAGTGGCATAGTGAATTGCATGCTTGCCTTGCAGGCTGCAGCACTGGGTTCCGGTTCAAAACTACTCAACTGTTCACAACTCAAGAGGAATCTGCTGCTTGCTCTCTTCTTCAGTCACATGAGGAAGAGTGGAGGCATGCTAAAGTTTGCTAATGCTGCTAACTGGAGGGGGCAGTGTTGAGTGAGTTCTCTAAAAACGGTGCAGGGGATTTTAGCGCGCACCATAGGCCATAAAAGGAAATACGACCAAAGCAGTGCTCAGTGAATAATTTGGCTGCGTCAAGAGACAGAGCACACATTACTACAAAAACACTGTAATTTGTCCACCAGCAATAGCGGGAAGCCGAATTACATCTTTCCTCCACTATCCAAGGCGGCCTGAAGGGGGAATAGTAATTAACGAAGCCAGAATTTATGCAGGAGCAGATAGCCATTTATAGGCTTTACCCTGAGCCAGTGGCGTACCTAGCGCATTTGACACCCAGTGCTGATTATATACAGACCCCTTCCGCCCAAACAACCGAGTGCGTCGCTGCAAATTTTGGGGATTTTTGGGGAAAAGGAGTCATCAGGATGTGGATGGAGCTAACGGTTATGAAGCTCTGTACTCTATACAGTGCTGCATAAGATGACAGTGCTATAATAAATACATAATAATAATGTGGTAGGACATTAGACTATGACCATGGTATGATTCGATTCTTAACTCCTCTGAGGACTGTCAGAATAGGGGGACGAAAGAGGGGGGTGCATAGGAGGAAGGGGGAGAGGTAGAGGCACAAGACAGAGAGCCTGATGGGAAAGGTGAAATGGCAAGGAGGCCTTTCACCAGGACTGCAGACATCACCAGTGCAGTTTGGCAGGGACATGCTGTTAAAATAAGCCACTAAAATCTGAAAAAAGGAAAGAGTCAAGGTGGAAGACAACAGGATGGGAGGGGGAGCTGGGAAAAGAGATACTATTTCCTGCAATGAAGCTAATCTAAATTGCCTAGAGCTTGATTCTCTGCTGACTACAGAAGTCAGCTGTCAGCACCTGTATCACTGGCTTCTGAAAAAGCAGACTGCCTTGCATTGTTGATTAATTACTCTGATCAGGATAAATAATCAATAGTCTAGGGCACTCTGGTATTATAGCAGCCAGTGTACATGGCTACTAATGATAGGCAAGTTCTGAAGCACTATCCTGCTACCTCTCCCTGCTAATGTCCCAGCTGCAGCACAGCAATCATTCTCTCCACTCACCCTGCTGATCTGCACATTCACTCACTGCAGGTTTTGTGTAGAGAGCGAGGAGACGCAATACCCACAGGACAGGAAAGGGGAGGGGTGCTACATCTAGTGCTGGAAATTGTACAGTCCCCATGCACTGCCTGCTGCTATTTTCCAGAATGTTGCTCAAATTATGAAAAAGGTGGAAGAACACAGTGACTTAGCATCACAACGGCACCCTTAGCCATGGCTACAATCAGTGCTGTGGGCACCTGCAGCCTTATTGTAGGTACGCCACTGCCCTGTGCCCAAATCTCCCAGCAGCCATTTCATAGGCATGCATGCTAAGTAGACTGGATGCATAATAGAGGCAGTGCCAGTGGCGGAGCAGCACAGTACTGTAGCATGATGGAACAGACAGCTTTAGGAGTGATTGAAGACCCTCAGCTTGCTGACATGCATAGCCCCTCCAGTGCATGGTCTGGTCACTATTACAACCACTATGGCTGCGGTCCCTATACCAGTGATTGATCCACACATGGCCACTTCTGGCCACTGGGGACGTGGAGTGGTGGAAAATGATGTCAGAAAGAGGTGGCAGAAAAGAGGGGTGTTTCAAGTCTTCCAAAATCAACCCATTCTGGGTGAGCCTGAACCAAAAAGAGCTATCTCTTTGTAGTTGTCTCCACCTCTTTCACAGCAGAGAAAAATCAACCCCATACTCCACAGTCTCATACAGCACAGAAACCACACCCAATCAAGAACTCACATGCACATCTGTTCTGCAGCCTTCTGCTATTTGTGAGAAAATAAATAAATAAAATACCCCTGCATAATCTGCCCCAATGCAGAATATAATAAAATAGTGGATAATCTGAGTAAACAACACAATGCCTGTTCATAAAACATTAGTCCATATCCTTTAGCACTTTAATATACACTTCATAGGATATAAAAAAAATGATCTATTACATCACAAAACCACTAAAAGTAAGCACCATATATCTCAGCTTAGCAGTGACACAGACAGCAATAAACCACTAACAAATAATATAAGGACTCAAAAAACAATTTAGAAGAAATCTTGCTGAGCATTGCCAAAGTTGCACAGGAGACAGGGCAGCAATTCAGTGCTGGGTCCACAATGAATAAATCTGGAAAGCCTCAAGCAAACCTCAAATCCTGCAACATTACTTATGACCCTACGGCTTGGCTATTCCTAACACTTATCACTGTACTAAATTAATTTTGCTGCCTCATCCAACTATATATATATATATATATATATATATATATATATATATATATATATATATATATATATATATATATATATATATATATATATACAGTGCAAGGGCAGCAGAGGATAAAGCGGCTGAAGATGCTGCACCTGGAGGAGGAAAGGAGGTGGAGGGTGGCTTGGAGTTTGTGTGCTGCTTTTCCTCATGTGCTCATCCCATTTGTGTTTGTGCTTTGTGGGTGTTGCTTTTTCCACGATTCAGGTTTTGGTGGCAGAGATTACAGATGGCATCGCTGTAACCTGAGGAAGAGACACAAAAAAAAAATGCCACACTGGTGAGCTCTAGGATGACGGCATTTTGGTGGTGGCGGCAGCAGCTTGCTTTGAAGGGCATGTTGGCTGGCTGTCCCTAGGTGGCGATACATGCCGCTGGATACTGCCATGAGCTGCTTCCAACGAGCTCCCCCTGCTTCTTACAGCAACTCGTATCCTCCTGTCCCCCCTGTTCATCTTGTCTTCTGGGATCCCACGTGACATCCATGCCATGACCATCATCATCCACAGCTTTGCTTGTATTCGACACCTCCAAAACTGCACCAACAGGTATTTCATTCTCCTCACACCTTATGTCCATAGTGATGATCCCTAACTGAGACATAGGAGGGGGTGTAACATCCTTAGCACCTTCATCCTGTAACAATAATGGCTGTAAATCAGTAAATTCCCCACAAACATGTGTGAATAACTCCTGCGACATCTGATGTGGATCGGCTGTGGTACTAGTAGCGGCGGTGGTGGCTGCCGGCTGAGTGTTAAGTAGTTGTGGGGTGCCTGAATCAGAGCAGGAGGAATAAGATATGTCATGGTTCCATGTGGAAACTGAGGAAGATAAGGTGTTCTGTGTTAAATAGTCAACTATGTCCTCACATCTTGGGGGTTGAGGGTACGTGCCTTCTGAACACTGTACTTTGGTCGAGGGCCACACAAAGTCACGCCAAGACGTCCTTGAACAGACCTGAGGGGTGGCCTGCCTCTGCCTGTTATTTTTTCCATATTGAGCGTATGCAGTACTACTAACAATATTTA
The DNA here is from genome assembly GCF_040937935.1 of Hyperolius riggenbachi. Classification (NCBI taxonomy): domain Eukaryota; kingdom Metazoa; phylum Chordata; class Amphibia; order Anura; family Hyperoliidae; genus Hyperolius; species Hyperolius riggenbachi. The sequence goes on from NC_090655.1 coordinate 141,579,375, forward strand.
ATAGTGGTAAACAGTGTGTGTAATCACAAAGAGGCACACAATCAGTGTCAAACACACAGCAGCTGTGTGTATATCACAGGGCTGTGTACTTTAACACACACAGAGATATCCTATAGTACTTTCAATCACAAATACAGTTGCAAGCTAAGCACTGTTTATGATACACAGTGGGCTGGCTTGTAATAGATAGAAGAGGATGGTAGAACTGCAAGGCCCAGCAGTGACTGTGGCCTGGCCTGTATGCAGTGTTACACACACACACACACACACACACACACACACACACACACACACACACACACACACACACACACACACACACACACAAACCACATCAGAAGAATATGAGCCCTCAAAAGAGCTTTTGTGAGTTGCTTTCAGCAACAAATTTCATTCCTCTCACTACAGCAGCAGCTAGAGTCTGAGAGCATGGCAGACGCTGCTGCATTTTTATAGGGGGGGGGTCCGTGGGTGAGTGCAGCCTTTTTGGCTGCCATGTGTCTGCTGACTGTGATGTAGGGGGTCAAAGTTTAGCCCAATGACAAATTATAGGGCGTGGATCAAACCGCCCTTTTTGTTCGCTACCCGCCGCGGACTAGAAAAGCTGAAATCTGCACAAACTACCCGCAGGGCGAACTGTTTGGGCCATCTCTAAAACACACACACACCCATATAGTGGGATGTGAAAGTTTGGGCAACCTTGTTAATCGTCATGATTTCCCTGTATAAATAGAGATGAGCGTAATGAAGTGAAATGAAGAAGGATTTCGCGTAACTGTAATTTTCACGTAATTTTCGCATTACAGTGGGTATTACGAACTTAATGCGTATGGCCATGCTCCCAAGCGGAAAAGTTGACGCATGGATCAATGTTAGGTAGCCGCCGACTTTAAGGGTTAATAGCAAAGCCCCCTTAAATGCTAAGAGGCTCAAATTTGGAGAATATATTAAGGAGATCAGGAGGAATAAGAGGAAACATTTTTTTTTCAAAAAGACCTTATAGTTTTTGAGAAAATCGATGTTAAAGTTTCAAAGTAAAAATGTATACATTTAAAAACCCGCCGACTTTAACGGTTAATAGCAAAGCCTACTTAAAGTTTAGGAACACCAAATTCCTAGGGTATATTAAGGGGATCAGTGGGAATAAGAGGAAACAAATTTTTTCAAAAAGACCTTATAGTTTTTGAGAAAATCGATTTTTAAATTTCAAGGGCAAAAATGTCTTTTAAATGCGGAAAATGTCAGGTTTTTTTGCACAGGTAACAATAGTGTATTATTTTCATAGATTCCCCCAAGTGGGAAGAGTTTTACTTACTTCGTTCTGAGTGTGGGAAATATAAAAAAAAAACTACGTGGGGTCCCCCCTCCCAGACCTCTTTAACCCCTTGTCCCCCATGCAGGCTGGGATAGCCAGAATGCGGAGCACCGGCCGCGTGGGGCTCCGCACCCTGACTATACCAGCCCGCATGGTCCATGGATTGGGGGGTCTCGGAAGGGGAGGGGCAGCCAAGCTTTCCCCTCCCCCTCCGAGCCCTTGTCCAATCCAAGGACAAGGGGCTCTTCTCCACCTCCCATGGGCGGTGGAGGTGGAGGCCGCAATTTCCTGGGGGGGGGGGGGGGGGTTCATGGTGGAATCTGGGAGTCCCCTTTAAAAAATGATCCCACGCAATATCCTCGGAAATGTTCTATCAGTTACAATGTAACAAAGTTATTACAATGTAACAACTTTGTTACATTGTAACTACGCCGCACCCGACGTCACTCGCCGCTCAGCAATTACGCGTCCGTGCAGGACGCTAAGTCTCCGCAGCTCCCGCTGTCCACCCCGCCCACATCTGTCACCCACATGTCACCCACATGTGGGTGACATGTGGGTGACATGTGGGAGAGGCGGGGAGGGCAGCGGAGCCAGCGGGGACTTAGCGCCCTGCACGGAGTCCAGTCCTGACAGAGCTCTGAGCTATATAGCTCAGAGCTCTCTAAGCATCTTTGTATTTGGGCTCCAAGGAGCCCCATTGGTCCTTAGCAGACCAATGGGGTTCTTTCAAATCAGAAGGAACCCCATTGGTCTGCTAAGGACCAATGGGGCTCCTTGGAGCCCAAATACAAAGATGCTTAGAGAGCTCTGAGCTATATAGCTCAGAGCTCTGTCGGGTCCGTGCGGCGGCTGAGTGGCGAGTGACGTCGGGTGCGGCGTAGTTACAATGTAACAAAGTTGTTACATTGTAATAACTTTGTTACATTGTAACTGATAGAACATTTCCGAGGATATTGCGTGGGATCATTTATTTAAAGGGACAGGTAAGTATTATTGGTTAATTAAGAATATTAAAGGACTTTTTTCGTGGTTATGTTTTTTGTTCAATTAAAATACTTTTTCTAAGTGTTTGTGTGTTTATTTACTTTTAACTCTTAAAGGAAATGGGTAAGGGGTACAAGTACCTCTATACTCATTTCTCCTGGGAGGGGGGGTGGGCATCTGGGGGACCCCTTTTTAAAGGGGACTCCCAGATTCCACCATGAACCCCCCCCCAGGAAATCGCGGCCTCCACCGCCCATCGGAGGTGGAGAAGAGCCCCTTGTCCTTGGATTGGACAAGGGCTCGGAGGGGGAGGGGAAAGCTTGGCTGCCCCTCCCCTTCCGAGACCCCCCAATCCATGGACCATGCGGGCTGGTATAGTCAGGGTGCGGAGCCCCACGCGGCCGGTGCTCCGCATTCTGGCTATCCCAGCCTGCATGGGGGACAAGGGGTTAAAGAGGTCTGGGAGGGGGGACCCCACGTAGTTTTTTTTTTATATTTCCCACACTCAGAACGAAGTAAGTAAAACTCTTCCCACTTGGGGGAATCTATGAAAATAATACACTATTGTTACCTGTGCAAAAAAACCTGACATTTTCCGCATTTAAAATACATTTTTGCCCTTGAAACTTAAAAATCGATTTTCTCAAAAACTATAAGGTCTTTTTGAAAAACATTTTTTTTCCTCTTATTCCTCCTGATCTCCTTAATATATTCTCCAAATTTGAGGCTCTTAGCATTTAAGGGGGCTTTGCTATTAACCCTTAAAGTCGGCGGCTTTTTTATATTATACGGAGCGTTACGGTTTAACACGAAATTACGGTAGCGTTTAATGCGAAATTACGGCATGAACGAAACGCGAAATTACGCATTGAAAATTACGCTTACAGTATTTTCAATTACGATTTTAATGGCAATTACGCTACCGTAATTTCGCATCGTAATCGCAAATTTCGCATGCGTAATTATAGTAATGCGAAATTACGAAAATTTCGGCTCAACTCTATGTATAAATCATTGGTTGTTACGATAAAAAATGTCAGTTAAATATATCACATATGAACACACACAGTGATATTTGTGAAGTGAAATTAAGTTTATTAGATTTACAGAAAGTGTGCAATAATTGTTTAAACAAAATTAGGCAGCTGCATAAAAAAGAAATTAAATTAATATTTAGTAGATCCTCCTTTTGCAGAAATTACAGCCTCTAAATACTTCCTGTAGGTTCCAATGAGAGTCTGGATTCTGGTTGAAGATATTTTGGACCATTCCTCTTTACAAAACATCTCTAGTTCATTCAGGTTTGATGGCTTCTGAGCATGGACAGTTTTCTTTAACTCACACCACAGATTTTCGATTTTCAATATTCGGGTCTGGGGACTGAGATGGCCATTACACAACGTTGTACTTGTTCCTCTGCATGAATGCCTTAGTGGATTTTGAGCAGTGGTTAGGGTTGTTGTCTTGTTGAAAGATCCAGCTCCAGCACAGCTCCAGCTTTGTCACTGATTCTTTGACATTGGTCTCCAGAATCTGCTGATACTGAGTGGAATCCATGTGTCCCTCAACTTTGACAAGATACCCAGTCCCTGCACTGGCCACACAGCCCCACTGCATGATGGAACCACCACAATATTTTTACTGTAGGTAGCAGGTGTTTTTCTTGGAATGCTGTGTTGTTCTTCCTTCATGCATAACCCCCTTGTTATGCCCAAATAACTCAATTTTAGTTTTATCAGTCCACAGCACCTTATTCCAAAATGAAGCTAGCTTGTCCAAATGTGCTTTAGTATACCTCAAGTGGCTCTGTTTGCGCTGTGGGCGAAGAAAAAGCTTCCTCTGCATCACTCTCGCATACAGCATCTCCTTGTGTAAAGTGTGCCGAAAGGTTGAACGATGCACAGTGACTCCATCTGCAGCAATGTGATGTTGTAGATCTTTGGTGCTGGTCTGTGGGTTGACTGACTGTTCTCACCATTCGTCACTTCTGTTTATCCTAGAACTAAGCATGTGGTCTTCCTCAATATTTTCCTAACTGTGGAAACAGACAGCTGAAATCTCAGACAGCTTTCTGTATCCTTCCCCTAAACCATGATGGTGAACAATCTTTGTCTTCAGGTCACTTGAGAGTTGTTTTGAGACACCCATGTTGCTACTCTTCAGAGAAAATTAAAAAAGGAGGGAAACTTACAATTGACCCTTTTAAATACTCTCATAATTGGAGTTACCTGTGTATGTAGGTCAGGGGTCACTGAGCTTACCAAGCCAATTTGAGTTCCCATCATTCATTCTAAAGGTTTGGGAAACAATAAAATGACTAATTTTAAACAATTATTGCATACTTTCTGTAAATTTAACTGACATTTTTTACTGTAACAACAATTGCTTTGCAGTTATTAGTGGACATTGCACACAATTATGGAAAGACATTAGCACATTTTGGCTACATTTTGGCCACTTTATGCCAAACTGTGTGATCGTTCATATATGGCCAATCGTTTCCTGCTTTTGTCTCTTTTGCCTGATCTAGCCAATATTTTTCTGATGTATAGCCTTTCTTTTTGCTCCTCTCAATACCCTATGATATTGCTCTCTAAATTTAGCATGCATGTCCTTCAATTTTATATGAAATCTGTGTCATCTGAACAATGTTTCCTTAAACTCAACAAATGTCCGTATGGAATACTCAGCTTAAGGCCGGGTTTCCACTGCTGCGAATCCCGGCCGATTCCCCGCCCACGAATTCGGATGGATTACAGCAGCCTACAGAAGTCTATGAGAGCCATCCGAATTCGTGGTCGAGGAAAAATCTGAGGCCCTGCAGCATAATTTCATCCGTAGCTGTCCGAATCCCATAGCCGTACATAGCGCGGCTAGAGGGATTCGGCTGCGAGAGGCAGCAGTTGTGCCGGCATCGAGTGTCGCAAGACGCATGCCGCCGCACAAATAGAAACGTAGCCTTAAACTCTCAGGGTGATAGCTGGTGGCATGAGAGAGAACATTACCAGCAGTAGGTTTCACCAATATAGACACTGCAATTGTATTATTTCCACACCTTAATGCCCAATTCAAAAAGTAATAGTTGTATTACAAGAAGTTTTGAATCAGGATGTTACCATTTATTGGCGAACTTAAAACATATAAGGCTGCATTTCCACTTGTGCGGTGCGAATCGCCGCGGTAAAAATTCGCATGCGGGTCCATGCGAATTTTCATGCGAATCCGCATGCGAATTAGCATGGATGACGATGTATGCGAATTTAACCATGGCAGTGCTGGTGTGCTTTTCCATTGTTTCTATGCGAATGAAAATTCGCATGAAAATTCGCATACCCAAACCTCATGCTAATTTCCTATTAGATACATTGTATGCGATTCGCATAGCGGTATGCAGTATGCGAATTCTGATGGCTCTGCCATGCGAATTTTTTCTGCACAGAAAAACGCAAAGGAATCCTGACAAGTGGAAACAGTCCCATTCACTTGTATTGCTATGTGAATTTGCATGCAAAAAACGCATGCGAATTCGCGATAGTGGAAATGAGCCCTAAGGCCCGGTTCACATTAGCGGTGGCTATCCGGAATAGCCGTGCCGGAGCCGCACCGCATGCTGGCCGGACGAAACGGACGCACGGCATAGCAATGTAAGTCTATGCCAGGGTTCACATGTGTCCGTTTCGTCCGGACCGGAGCCGGACCGGATCCGGACTCCGGTGTCCGTTCCAACATGCGCTATTTTTTGGTCCGGCTCCTCCGGCAGCCGTATCCGGGGCGGAGCCGGACTGCACCATCCGGCCAATGGAAACCAATGAGAACCGGAGAGCGCACAACACACTGGCAAAAAATCCGGATGTTCTACCCCACTTCCTATGCGGATTTTTGCGGCGATATTGGCTGGGGACACATGGGCAAGCATTTTGGAGTGGAGCAGCACAGCTGGATCCGGATCCGGAGATGTTGGCAGCATGTCGGAGGTGGAGGTGAGTGCTAAACAGCAGAGGGCCTGATTCCACAGGTCCCCCTTCTGCTGACCTCCCAGACCCCAACATTTTTTTTTGTTTTTATACAGGTTGTTACTATCCGGATCCGGACCGCAACCGTGTTCATACCGCGCGGAAACCGTATGCAACCGGACCGGATCCGGACAGGAACCGTACGGTTCAGGTCCGATCCGGCTCCGGTGCGGTCCGGACATCCGGTGCGGTTTTTGCAAAACCGCAAGTGTGAACCGGCCCTAAGAGTAAGCTTTCTGCTATTGTGCCTTTATCAGAATGAATCCTGTATGCTTACAAGATGTTGGACAGCTATACACCTGCAACATCAAAATGGGATGCATGGCTTTATTTTTTTTTAAACATAAAAACATGTCAATATGATGCCTTAATTGAAACAAAGCATCAAAATAGGATATTGAGAGGATGTTAGCTGATTTATGACAAACAGATAAGCCACTTTGTTTACTCAATCCTCACATAATGGAGACTCTGCCTGGCACAGAGGCATAGTAATTTCTGAGTTCAAATACAATTTTCTTCAACTCTGCTTCAGTTCCTTTCCACACTAGCAGCACATTGTCTATACATCACCTTCTTGACACTATGGGCTTGATTCACAAAAAGGTGCAAACTGTTTAGCATGGGTGTGCTAAACAGTTAACACGTGAAATGCTTTTCACGGACTTTTGCGCTCGCAAAGTGCTGCGATTCGCGCAATCGCGGCACTTTGCACGCGCAAAAGTCCACAAAAAGCACTTCACGTGCTAACTGTTTAGCACACCCGTGCTAAACAGTTTGCACCACTTTGTGAATCAAGCCCAATGTTTCCAGCTGATTTGAATGAGGAAAAAGGTTATGTTCGGTTCCTAACCTCCCTGGCGTTATGATTATTTCCAGATTTAACCACTTGACGACTGCGGTGTTAAAACCCCCTAGTGACCAGGCCATTTTACTTAGTTGGACCACTGCAGCTTTAAGGCAAATCTGCAGGGCCGCACAACTCAGCACACAAGTTATTCCCCCCTCCTTTTCCCCCAACCAACAGAACTCTCTGTTGGTGGGGTCTGATCGCCCCCACATTGTTTTTAATTTATTTTTAATTACATTTTACTATTTTTTTCCATTCCTGTCCCTCCCTCCCCCCAGCCAGCCAATCACGCGATCGGCTGTCATAAGCTTCAGCCTATGACAGCCGATCACTGTCCTGTGGGCCAGGGGGGCAGCCGTGTCACACGGCTGTCCCTAGTACAGCGCTGCTGCAGATCGCAGTGCTGTACAAAGTCATTAGATCACCGCTCGGAGACTGAAGGCGGGGCGGAGCTCCGCTCCCCAAGCAGGAGATGCGTGCGCAGCCTGCGTGCAATCTCCTGCTAGCCCCATAGAAGACCGTTCACGCCAATCGGCGTGGAGCGGTCCTGGGGCTGCCGCACTGCTCAAGCCAATTGGCGTGGAGCAGTCGGCAAGTAGTTAAGGTCTAAAAGCCATAACATTTTTTCACACGCTTTAAGACCCTAAAAACAAGAAGAAAAACATACCTCAGAGAGGTCTGCAGCAGCTCCTGCAGGAATCTAACGCCGGCACTGGATTACCACCCTGTTATTCGGCTTTCCGTCTCGAGCCTGACTTGGGATTACTACTAAGGAGGTTAATGTGGGAAGAATTGTTAAGGGAAGAATTGTTAATACTAAACTTTCATGGCAATAGTACTGATAGTTTAAAGGAAACCAGTGTTGCTTGCAAATCTATTTTTGCATCAAAAATGCCATTTTCATTTTTTAAATTTTTTTCATGAAAATACTTGAAAATGTTTTCACTTAAATTTTCCTGTTAAATTTTAAGATTTTCATGTACATTTTTGCATTTTCGCCTAATGGCTGCTGATTTCCGCGGTTAATAGCAAAGCCCCTTTAACAGGTAGAATCACAAAATATGCAAGGTATATGAAGGCAAACAATGGGTATAAGAGAAAAAAAATGATTTTTTAAAAGAGCTTATAGTTTTGGAGAAAATCGATTTTAAAATTGTGAAAGGAAAAAAGTAAACATTTACTGTAAATGTGGTAAATGACAGGTTATGTATCAACCTACCGGTAGTGTAAATTTACATATATCAAAAGAAAGAGCAGTGAATTTTATGATGGGGTTTCCAGGGAGTCCTTACTAGTGATGTCGCAAACTTGAAATTTTTGGTTCATGAACGCAAATTTGTTGCAAACCGTGAGTTTCTGGTCACAAAAGTGATGGAAAAGTTGTTTAAAGGGGCCTAATACTTGGACCATTGCAATCCGGCATGCCATGGTCGAGGTGTTAGGCCCCTTGAAACAACTTTTTCATCCCTTTTGTGGCCAGAAACAGTTGCTTGCCCATTGAAGTCTATGGTGGTTCGCACGGTTTGCCGGTTCGTGAAAGTATGCCGCAAATTCGCATTCGCACACTAAAAAATTCAAGTTCGCAAATCGCAGCATCACTAGTGCGGACCCCCTGGAAACGTCAACATGAAATTCACTGCTCTTACTTTGAATATAATAAATGTACACTACCGTTATGTTGCTACATTATCTGTCATTTACCGCATACAAATGTATACTTTTTTCATATTAAAACTTAAAAATCGATTTTCTCCAAAACTATAAGGTATTTTTGAAACCTTTTTTTCCCTCTCGTACCTACTGTTCACCTTAACATATCCAGCAAATTTGGTGATTCTAGCTGGTAAGGGGGCTGTGCTATTAACCGCGAAAGTTGGCAGCTATTTGGCAAAAAAAAAGGTAAAATAATTTGGGTGAATTTTTGCTTTTTGAAGCAAAAGTTGTACATATTTTTGCAAAAATAAGGTGAAAAGAATATTAGCATTTTTGCTCATCACTGAAGGAAGCCAGAGATGGTTTCCTAGCCCTTATTTATACTTGCCTGGGGCTTCCTCCAGCCCCATGAGCACCGGGCCTTCCTTTACCATCGTCCTCGAGTTCCTCGTTCTGCCGCTAAAACTCCCGGTAATCTGGGCAGTTGTGGCCTTCTGCGCATGTGTGACTCGAACGCTCCTGTACCCTGAAGTGTTCTGCTCCTGCGCAGGAGCTGAATACTCCAGAAGACGGGAGCACGTCAGGGGTGTACACGCAGCTGAGCCGCACACGTGCATAAGGCAGACTGGTGGCAACTGACCAGATTACCGGGAGTCATAGAGATGGGAGACCTGAGGAGGAAGCACCGGTGCTCATGTGATGAGGCACCAGGTAAGTATAAATAATGGCCAGTGGACCTGAACTCATAACTTTTTCTCTGCTCTAAAAGATAAGTAACAGCATAATAATATTTAAAAAAACATTTCTTTGTTACAGCTGATACAAATCCTGCAATAAATCTGTAGTCTGTCTACTTCCTGTTTTCATAGGAGCAGACATATTGCAAACATCAGGTAGGTAATAAAAGTAGTAGTGGTCTCACATGTATTTTATCAAAATATATCAAATTCTTTATTTACTGAGTTGCCAAAATACTAAAATGATGGGGATAAGGTAAGAGGGGGGATGTGGGTAGGATAAAAGCAATAAACACGTTGCGGAGCTAAATGATCCACTTTGCTGGCCAGCTTCTAAATTAATGGATCCATTCGTACATTCATACCCAAAGACATGCCAACATACAACAAACTTGATCTAGGGTGGTACCACCAAACTGTCCAATGCACTATATGGCAGTGTATTAGTTGACTGATCAATTTTAGTAGTCCTAGGCTGTTTGTATAGTCAAACTGCTGAATCCCAGAGGCATCGTTAAAGTCCTAATCAGTTTGCAGTTATAAGCAGGTAGGCAGATGTTTATGCAAATGTTAGTACAGACTCAGCGTTCAAGCTGGGAGTGAAAAGCAGTTAGATAGACATAGCAGCTAATGGCAGTCCCGTATTGTTACCAAGTGGCAACGGACAGTTATCTCACCACTCCCTCCGGTTTCAGTTCGTCTCAAACGGCTGTCTGAAGGCTGTGGCTGGCTGGGGGGTTCACGCTGAGCGGCGGTGTGCGGACCCTATCGCGGCTGCGTCCAGCCTGCTTGTTCATCGGGTCTCCGCTGACACCTTTCCTCCTCGCTTCAGCGTCTTCCGCATCCCAGACGTCTCGTGCAGTACGTGGAGTCTCCAATCCTGGCCAGACGTGGTATAGCTCCGCCCACCGACGCGTTTCACGCCACTAGGGGCGTTTCTTCAGGGTGTGACGTCACCCCGCTCTGTGTTTCTCTTATAGTCAGTGTCGTCTCCTCCCATCTCCATTCTGATAGGGCAAGGGTAATGTCACTTTTGAGGCAACAAGCTTTTTTTCACAGGAGTGAGCATTATTCAGAGCCATCTTTAGCAATAGAAGAAGTCTGCAAAATCACCAAATGGCTTTTGATCTTTACAGCAGAATGACATTTTTTCCTTTTTAGGTTCATTTTAATTTTAATTTTCATGTAGCCAACATCTTCACTATAATCTGATATAAGAGGGGGACCCCCTAGCAAACACCACATGTCAATCAACACCATACATGCATACCTTGCAACTCGTATCCAGCAGTACAAAGGTATCTATTTGTATGCTTCCAAACGCAGGAATGCCCTCAGATCCAGATCTCTATTGAGGCCATGCGGATACAAAGTCTTCAACTTATATATCCACATGGCCTCCTTGCAGTAAAGCAAATCATCAAAATCACCTCTGCGGGCCGACACATTTAGCTTATAGAGCCCCTTAACCACCGTACCCTCCAGACTACTTCCATGTACTTCAGCATAATGCGCTGCCAGCTGGCTTTTTTCCTCATCACCGTCCTCAATGTGGCGTAGATGCTCCAGCACCCTCTCTTTTAGCATTCTTTTTGTTTTTCCTACATATTTAAGTTTGCAGGGACATTCAATCATATAGATTACTTTTTTAGTTTGGCAACTTATATGGGATCTTATTTCATAGGTTTTTGTTTCAGAGCTATTAGTGAAGGTTTTGTTGTCATGTCTACTAATGAATGGACACAGTTTACACTTCCCACAAATCGATTTTCTCCAAAACTATAAGGTATTTTTGAAACCTTTTTTTCCCTCTCGTACCTACTGTTCACCTTAACATATCCAGCAAATTTGGTGATTCTAGCTGGTAAGGGGGCTGTGCTATTAACCGCGAAAGTTGGCAGCTATTTGGCAAAAAAAAAGGTAAAATAATTTGGGTGAATTTTTGCTTTTTGAAGCAAAAGTTGTACATATTTTTGCAAAAATAAGGTGAAAAGAATATTAGCATTTTTGCTCATCACTGAAGGAAGCCAGAGATGGTTTCCTAGCCCTTATTTATGCTTGCCTGGGGCTTCCTCCAGCCCCATGAGCACCGGGCCTTCCTTTACCATCGTCCTCGAGTTCCTCGTTCTGCCGCTAAAACTCCCGGTAATCTGGGCAGTTGTGGCCTTCTGCGCATGTGTGACTCGAACGCTCCTGTACCCTGAAGTGTTCTGCTCCTGCGCAGGCGCTGAATACTCCAGAAGACGGGAGCACGTCAGGGGTGTACACGCAGCTGAGCCGCACACGTGCATAAGGCAGACTGGTGGCAACTGACCAGATTACCGGGAGTCATAGAGATGGGAGACCTGAGGAGGAAGGCGAGGGAAGCACCGGTGCTCATGTGATGAGGCACCAGGTAAGTATAAATAATGGCCAGTGGACCTGAACTCATAACTTTTTCTCTGCTCTAAAAGATAAGTAACAGCATAATAATATTTAAAAAACATTTCTTTGTTACAGCTGATACAAATCCTGCAATAAATCTGTAGTCTGTCTACTTCCTGTTTTCATAGGAGCAGACATATTGCAAACATCCTTTGGTTACCAATTAAGTCTCTGCTGTGACAGGCAGCTGGCACAGCGGAGGGATCATATTACAACTTGTGTTTAGATGAGGGGGGATTAGACAGGCTAAACTCTTGAAATTCATACAGTATTTCTATTAGTTTTTCTTTTATCCTGTGTAAGAGTTCAGGTCTACTTGAAGTATATAATGCAAGAGGCTGAGGACCCCTTGGGGTGGAGCCTGCTGCTCTTGCATGAAAAAAAACCTGGGCTCTGTACTCAAATAACACCTTGCTGAAACTTGCGTGACACAAGGGAAACATGTCAATGGACAGAGCTTAGGCCTCGTTCACATCAGGGCCGTTTCTGTGCGCTTTTTACAGCTCACTGCCCTGTGCGATCAGCAAGGTATTTTAGCACATAGAAGCGCGTACAAGCGCATAGAAGCGCATGCGTTTTTTACCCCTAATTAGAGAAAAAAATACATTTACATACAAAAAGAAAGTTTTATTGACAACTGCTGCTGGTACAACAAGCAAAACGTGCTTTAAAGAAGCACAGCGCAACGCACAGAAACACGCACTAAAGCGCGCACAAGCGCATGCGGTTTTTACCACGCGCTTTCACACGTTTTTCAGCGCAGCAGATGTGAACGAGGCCTTAGCCATGAGGAGCATGGAGATATGTGCAGTAGAGAACTGAAGAGCCTTATGAAGGCTAAAGTTTTGACATATGAGTGTGGCAGTGACAGAATAAAAGAGGTGGCAGCAGTTCTGCGATACGCTAGCAGTTTGCCAAAACGCTGGGCTAATGTTAATGGATAGGGCAACTTCCACAGGAGCGTTTGCGTTTCTCAGAAACGCAAACGCAGGACATGCAGCATTTTGGGAGCGTTAGCGCTTCAATGTAAAGTATTGAACCGCTAGCAGAAACACTCAGCAAAACCTAAACTGAGCGGTTTTGCTAGCGTTTTGCGGTTCAGCACACTGTAACAAAATTAAAAATAATTCACAGGACCAATCAGGATAAAAACGCAAAACGCAAAACGCTAGGCACCCGCTGGGGAAAAAAAATACAATGTTGCAAAACACAACCCAAAACGCGCATGAATCCGCTTGCAAACCGCTCAGACAAAACGCTAGCGGTTGCGTTTTGCGTTTGCGTTTTTCAGTGGGTTCCAGGCCTCACTGCCAAAACAGTAAGATACCAGCCAGCCTCCCAAATGGCAGTCTGTCATACAGGAAATGCTTTTGAAACCAAAGAAAACCCAGATAATGCCACATGAGGAGATGGACTAGTCCAGAACAAGTCAGTTCTGTCAGATTTTAACTACTTGTTTCGCTGTAGTGGTCCTTTAAGTATTGCTCCATCCAAGAGTATCGTGTTTATACAATTTACTGACCCTGATTAAACTTTGCTTGTTGAGAAAGGTTTAGTAGAATTAGGTAAGTCAAATCTTCATTAAATTTGCGATTACTCTTTTAAAATCACCACTGGGGTACAATGTGCCTAATTTATTTAACAAAATGTCAAAGAGATTCCAAAATGTAATACAGCAAAGACAGTAGCTTCACACATCTCGGCACAGCCAGACAGTAGCACATTTAATTTCCCCTTTGGAAGCAAAGCACTTAGCATCTCATTTAAACAAAGTTCATGTGCGAAAATGTGACTTTTGCCTCATGAAGCAAGGCCGGCTCTCATACTTTATGATTACATTTCAATTGTATTTAACATCTTATTTTAACATACTGTACATGCCACTTTTAATCTGGACAATATCTGGCCATCCAAAATCAATACCGTGTTAAGTTAGTATATATAATTCATATGTTAAGCATAATTAAACATGTTTTACTTTGTTAATACTGACGTTTGGTTAATATTGTGAGAAACAGTTAGGGCCCTTTTCCACCAGCGCGTTTGCGCTGGCTGAATCGCAAAACCGCAAACCGCTAGCGATTTTACAATTGCTACGGTTTGCTTTTTAACATAGGAATCGCGGTAGGTCATTTCCACTACCGCGATTCGCTTTTGTCGGGAACGCGAACGCGCGGCGGAGCGATAATTGCCGCGATTTTGCTATGCAGTGCATAGCATAGCAAAATCGCGGCCGCAAACGTCGGGGGAATCGCCGGTTTTGCGATTCAGCAATCGCTAGCGTTCAGCATGAACGCTAGCGATTGCAGGTGGAAAAGGGCCCTTACAGTACATAACACATTGTATAAAAGTAAAAAATAAGGGCAACAATAAATAAATAAATGGATAAATTTAATCCTCCCGACATCCATGTAAATATATTGTATTTAAAAAGACACTGAAGCGAAAAAAAAAATATGATATAGTGAATTGGTTGTGTACTATGAATAATTACTAGAAGATTAGCAGCAAAGAAACTATTCTCATACTTTTTTTTCAGGTATATAGTGTTTTTTCTAACATTGCATCATTCTATAATATGTGCAGATTACACAACACTCAGCATTCAAAATGAGTCTTTCAGAGCAGTCTGTGAAGTAATGACCTCTCCTCTAGCAGAGAAAAAGTAAACAGTTCACTTACAGTTGAGATAATACAAGTCAGATAACAGCCCTCTCCACGACTAACTTAGTCGGAGAGCTTAATGTCTTGTTTGCATAGAGATAACAACTGGAGTTTCTCAACTCTTCCTGTACTGGAAACAATTAGACTGATGTATCTGATCTTAATGTTTTATTTCTTAGCTGTACTACACATACAAATCATAATATCATAATTTTTTTTTTCGCTTCAGTGTCTCTTTAAGAGGTACTTGGATATTTTCAAGTACAACTTTAGCATAAGTTCCTGTAGTAAAAGAAAAAAAAATTGGAAAAAAAAAAACAACCACTGAATATTGTAGTATTATACTGATCTGCACAACAAGCATACACAGTGCTCTGCCTATATCATCAAAAGGAAGTCTACAAAGACAGAAATGTAATAAATACTGTAGGTGTATTGTTTAATACACAAAGTACAAAGAGTACTGATAATGCAAAAAGAACATAGCTATTTCCAAGCATGCTTTTAAAACTTTGAATAATGTTAAATACTTACATTTTACACAAAGCCTTTTATTAAACAAATTACTAATGAATCTATACATCATTCATCCGGCTTTAAACATAACTCCACATACTGCCTCATCATCATCAAGTGTAATATCAGCAGGTGCCCAAATACATAGCAATGTTATAAAAATTAAAATACAGAAAAAAAGCAAGTGGGACATGCAAGCGTTAAGCATTAGATTTCATTTTTTTTACATATTAGAGAAAACATTGATGTGCACTGGAAAATGCAGTTAAATATATTGTTCACGCAAGCATCTTTAATAAAAACAGGCCATACTGTCAGGTTTTTGTTACCTATTGTAAGTGACAGCAACATAGGAGAAAAGTAATTCATGGCTCATTTATGTCCTCGAAAACCGCACAAGTGGCAGATTGGGGAGGAGCATGGTTTATAATTATATATTATGCTAGTTAGAGAATATACATTGCAAGAGACCACTTGGGAGGGACTATCCCAGAAACAGGAAAAAAGGATATCCTGTCTGATCTATAAAGGTGCCCATAAATCTAGAGAGAATGGGCTGATTCAACCAAGAGACAAATCCCTCTCTGATCAAATCTGATTAGAGAGAGTTCTTGTCAACTGCCCATACACTGCAGGCCGATTCCCACTTGATTTCAGCATGAGTAGCAGCCCCCAGTGTATAAATGTAGCCTTGTGTGTGCATTTGTACATTACCTGTCCTATGTTGTCCACTGCGCGATGCCCATCCGTCTTTGGAATCCTGCTGCTCCATTAGCGCTATACATGCCGACAGGATTTAGTGCAAGGGCGCTAATGCAAAAATCACAGAGTAGCTTAAACCCAGTGTAGTTCTTAATATTTGGGGGAGAAAGATGACATTTATCTAACAGAGTATAAAGTCTGCAAAAAAAAAAAAAAAAAAAACTTGGGCAACTTCCCTACCTAAATAAATGATGACAGCCCTGACTGGGTCATGTAGCTCTCTATTTGCAGTGGCTAAGCAAAATCTTTAACTACTTGCCGACCGCATCACGCTGATGGGCGTGGATGCTGCGGCAGCAGCGGGGCCACCTATCACCGATTGTGTAATGTCCTTGGGGCGTAGTTGCAGGAGATTGCCATGCCGATGCGCACGCATCCCTGCTTGGATGGGGGAGCTCCACTCCGCCTTCAGTCTCACAGCGGGATCGTTGCTAGGACACTGTTAGACGGCGAAACCGCCGTCTATTTATTAGGTACAGCATAGTGATCTAAGGCAGCGACGTGTCACTTGGCTGTCCCCTCCAGAGGCACAAAATTAATCCACTGTGATAGGCTGAAGCCTAGTACAACCGATCACGCTGATAGGCTGACGGGGGGAGGGAGTGGGGAGGGGATAAAAAAATAAGTAAATTTATTTAAAAATAAGACAAATATTTGTAAAAAAAATAAACATAGGGGCGGCCCTACAGTGAGGCCTTAAAGCTGCAGTGGCCAATTTAGTGAAAAATGGCCTGGTCTTTAGGGGGGTTTAACACTGCGGGTCCTCAAGAGGTTAAGGAAGGAAGCACACTTATTAGAACTGCATGCATTCTTCCCCATAGCTAACATGGGTGGCACAAAAATATCATTGGTGTGTGATTCACAATGTGATTTTATGTGCATTTTACAATCCCACAGCAATTTCCTTTTTCCCTAAATACACTGCTTTCCTATGGAGCAGCGAAGGTATGCATTTTTGCATGTGTTTTCACATGTGGATTTGTAGACATAAATCTAGTAATGCATTTTTTCTCTCTTGTTGAAAAAATATGGATTAGTAAAAATATAATGCAAATGCATGAAAATGCAAACACATACAAAACACACACAAAATACAAATCCAAAAGTGCAAACAGAGAAAAATGCAGAAATGCACCTGCCTTAAAATGCATGCTTTTCTGCACAAACCAGTGTGTACTCGGTGTAATACAGTATTTAGTTAAATTATAAATTGTGTGTGTTCATAAAAATATTATTTTTTAAAAAGTACACTCTCAGATGGAATTATACACAGAATTTATAAACCTAATGCTTCATGTTATCTGGATCCAAAAAATACCTTATTTCGCTGTTTGTCTCACAATTTCCTTTGTAGCCAAGCAAACAACATATTCTCAGCTTAGTCAAATGGTACAAATTAATACTGAGGCTCAGTGACATTTTGAAAATCTTACGAGCTTTACCATTTTGCATTCAAATGTCATATAGCTCATTGACAAAATAAATCTTTCTAACAGCAGTGGGTTCCTGCACTTTATCTGTTGTGTGTAAGCACCCATATTGTCTAAATTCATTTCCATGACATTAGATTCCATGCTTTTCATGAAGCAAAGGAGGCGTGAAATATAAAGATATAATTTACTCCTCACTGAAGAGGACTGCAATAAAGGGATGTGTTTCAAAAGATATATACGTTTAGTTTTCCATGATGAATGTAGAAAGCAATAAAGTAGAGCAAGCTCACGATGAGGTTTCAAAATGCTTATCTTTGCTTTAGTAAACATGTGCAGATGAAAAAAAATAAAAATAAAAAACAAAAGAGCAATGCCCATAGGTTTGTTTTGCATAATGAAAAATTAAACGCTTTCCAAGAAAAAAAAAGCAATTTAAACTGTGTAGAATCCTTACTGGTTGTGTCCTATACATATGCTTATGATATACTAAGTTCTTATACAGGGGCATAACTACTAACCATGGGGCTACCCTGCAAAATGTTGATAGGGCCCAATTAATGTCCACAAATGTCCTTTCCACCTCTTGGTGATCCTCACGGTTTGGGTACCCATCTTATAAGGATCGTAAAATGAGTGTGGCCATCAGGATCTTCAATCACATAACATGTGCAGCCATGGAAATACCTGATTTGGAGTATCAGAGGACAGGAAGATTTGTAGTTGGGGCCCCTCAACAGCTCTGGGCCACCCTGCAGCTGCACTATAAGAAAAGGGCATAACTACAGCTGCTCCTCTGTAGTTATGCCCTTTTCTTATACATATATTCTAACAGACGCACTTGACTTGTTCAAAGAAGTGGAGAGTAGAGGAGGTGCTTCTATAGTGCATTAACTTTTTATGGATAAACCATGCATAACAAATATGCACTTACTTAAATTCCAGTTTAAGTTCCCCTGTATGAGGCCACATGCCTGGGCTCGCTCCCTCTCAAAGTCTGGCCAGAGTGAGAACATGCCCCTGCACCTCTCGTACCACTTGGGGATGCTAACAACTCACTCCCAAGTCCTGGCAATACTTTGGGAAGGAGTGAGCCCAGGCAGACGTCCTCATACAGGCAAACTTAAACTAGATTTTAAGTAAGTGCATATTTGTTATGCATGGTTTATCAGTAAAAAGTGAATTCACTATAGAACCATCTTCTCTCCTCTGCACTTCTTTGTACAGCTTTCCTGGATCCACCCAGCCAGAAGGCAGCATCATAGTACATCACAAAATCAATTACTGACTAGATAAAAGGAATGACTCCACCAACTACAGGCACACTGCTAGCGCAGGAATTTCTATTTCTTTATTGCTTGGACGCTTGTCTTAGCGGTCTTTGTTTATAGCATAACCAAATCTAAATCAACAGAATCAAAAAATAACTTGCTGTGTATAATAAATTACCTCCGTCAGAAAATAACATATAGGTTTATCTCATTATTTACTAGTTGCTGACAAAACTGAGGTCCTTGTTGTTCATAGCCAGCGCTTGGCATCAACACCACTCTACCCTTAATCAACACCAATCAGGATTGGGAATTAAGACAAACAGCTCCAACCTTCTGTGCAGCCTTGGTGCATTAATCGATAGGGAATTGAACTTCAGAAACCACATTTCGACAGTTACTTCCATCTGAAGAACATTGCAAATATTAAACATCTGATTTCCCCAGAGGATCTTCCAACCCTAGTTCATGCCTTCATCACATCACGGCTGGACTACTGCAATGCCCTTTATGCAGACCTCCCAAAAAGGATCTGGACCACCTGCAATTAATGCAGAATGCTGCTGCCAGATTTTTAACAAACCAGCCCGCTACTTTAACATTGCACCGATCCTTCGCTCACTGCATTGGCTACTAGTAAAATGGGGAACACTCTTCAAGATTGGATTGTTGACATTCAAATCCATGCACAACTTGGGCCCTGGATATATGAAGGACTTGCTGAAGCTGCACCACACCACTCACAACCTCAGATCAGCAGGTTCCAAAAACTTGGTCACTCCCGGAGTGCACCTCAAAACCTATGGAGCTAGAGCTTTCTGTTATGCTGCCCCTACCACACCCAGTAAAGAAAGCCCCTTCCCTGGAGTTATTCAAATCAAGACTGAAAAGCCACCTGTTTAGCCTGGTATTTCTGGACTTATAGAGTTCTTCTTCTGTACCAAAATTTACCAACCAACCAATTATTGGTCTGAGCTAGTGGTGCTCGGATACCCCTATCCACGAATTGTAGTAAACCCGGAAATTCCAGATTCCCTCATCCACGGATTCGACAAACACAGTCAAGGCTTAAAAAAAATCCGGAACCATTGCGATTAAAATCCGGATTTGAAACTGAATCATGAATTCGAACCGGATTTTCAGCGTGAATGAGTCAATCACGTCGATCCACGGCCGTGGATCTAGATTTTCTTTTAACGTTAATAACAAAGCCCCCATACATGCTACAATCCTCATAATTGCATGGATTATAAAGGTGATAAGGGGCTACAACTTAAAAACAATTCAAAAAGAACTTTTCGTTTTTGAGAAAATGGATTGTAAAGTGAAATCAACACATGAAATGCGGCTATTAATTGGTAATAATTGCTTTTAAACAGAGAAATACACTTTAAGCAATCACAGAGGTAATGGCGAGTCTCAATGGCACCTGGCGGTGGTGGTTTTTTTGCAGGAATAGCAATCACATGACAGCAGAGTTGTCTGTCCAAATAATCATCCCAAAAATTGCAGCATCCCTGCACCCTGGTGGTGGGTACACAGACTGCTGTTGTCGTTTAATAGTACTACATGAGAGGCAGCAGCAGGAGTGCTAAGCAGCACTCTGTGGCAGCACAGGAAGAAGAGTAGTATGGCATTTCACTGGTGGCACCATATCACGATAAATTGCCCCAAAAATTGTAGCATCCCTGTACCCTGGTGGTGGGTACACAGACTGCTGTTGTCATTTAATAGTACGACATGAGAGGTGGCGGCAGCAGGAGGGCTAAGCAGCACTCTGCGGCAGCACAGAAAGAAGAGTAGTATGGCACCTCAGTGGCACCACAGCACGATAAATCGTCCCAAAGATTGTTGCATCCCTGCACCCTGGTAGTGGGTACACAGACTGCTGTTGTAATTTAACAGTATGGCATGAGAGGTGGCAATTCCTCCGCCTCCTCCACTATCTCTAAGTCCTTCTCCTCCTCCTTTTTCTGTGAGGTGTATAGTGCTGCCTGCTCCGGCTGCCTCCCCCTCTTTTATTAGATCAGATATTGCCCTGTCCAGCAGGAAAACCAAGGGTACCCACTCACAAACGGATGCGTGCTCCCGGCTCACTGTCTTGGTTCCCTGCAGGAATGGAGTTCCAGTGAGTTGGGACATCAATAATAATAATCCGTGGACCCTGGCAGTGGGAACACAGACTTCAGTATTAAATTCCAACATCAGCAGCAGGAAGAGGACTAAGGACTCAGCAGCAGCAGCAGCACAGACAGGCATGACCCCTCATTGATGGCACCACAGCACGTGAATTGTGCCCAAAACTTGTAAGTATCCGTGAACCCTGGCACTGGAAACACAGCCTTTAGAACTTAAGTGCATCATCAGCAGCAGGAGGAGGACTAAGGACTCAGCAGCAGCACAGAAAGGCATGGCCACTCATTGATGGCACCACAGCACGAGAATTGTTCCCAAAAAATGTAGGCATCCGTGGACCCTGGCAGTGGGAACACAGACTTAAGTATTAAATTCCGACATCAGCAGCAGCAGGAGGACGACTACTAAGGACTCAGCAGCAGCACAGAAAGGCATGGCCCCTCATTGGTAGCACCACAGCACGAGAATTGTGCCCCAAAATTGTAAGTATGCGTGGACCCTGGCAGTGGGAACACAGACTTAAGTACCTAAACAGAAAATACAACATGTTTTCCGGGGTCTGAGGCACATACAGATGGTCCCAATCATCATTATCATCATAGAACTCTTCTCCTGACCCCCCCACCCACCTTTGCTGCCCCAACATCTCCAGACACGGACCACTCATTGTCCACAACATAAACTTGGGATGCTGGCCTGAGCCCAACCTCCTCCTCTAAATCAGGCCCCATCATCTCCTCAACGGCAGCCATTAATACTCGCCCAGATGCCGGACCAAGGGACACAAAGCTCTCGTCTGGGGAGGGCTGCTGACCACTGGCTGCTGGGGTGGATGTCACAACTTGCGTGGGGTGTTGGCTGCTGCTGCTGGGAGTGCTTCTCACAGTGGAGGTCTGTCAGAAACTCATGATGGGCTGCTCCTCCGTCATTGTAACGAATGCGGAATAATCTCCGTGATCAGCGCACAAGGCGTGCGCTGACACGGCGGAAATCCTCCACAAGCGTATGAAGGGGGGGAACCCAGCTTTGGTGCAAGCCCCAGTAGAGGGCAATTCCCACCGGCAGATGGCGCTGTGGAGTGCAGACGAGTACAACCGCTGCACGGCCACAGATGCCAGATGGGGATTGTGCAGATCAAGACAATGCGGGGCTGGACAGCCCTTAAAGAGAAAGAGCACAGGTACAGGATGAATATGTGTTCACCAATCTAGTCACGACCCTGCGACGGTGAACACACATCGGCAGAAACAAAAGTAGGAACGCGATCGTGAGAAGAGCGATTGCCAGAAGTGACACAAGACAGATCAGAACAGAACACGAGAGGATCAAAGGCACAGCAAACGACAATGAGAAGTAACGAAAATAACAAACGCTAACTAAACGCGAACACCGCACTCATTTGCAACAGCGAACGCGTTTACAGCGCGGTCTCCGCGTGTTAAGCACAACAGAGACAAGCACGCCTAACTAACCACCGACAGACAAACACGAAACAGAGAACGCGAGCGCTTGCTTAACGGTTACCTCACCGAGCCTACAGCAAGCATTCGTATCAGACAAGACAGACAAACAGAAAACAGGAATAAGCTAGGAAGGATCCACAGGCGCTACCGCTAGGGGCTAGTGCGATCCAAGCAAGACAGGCAGATGAGATAGCTGGTAGCAACCGCTGCTCCAGCTATACTCCAGGAAAACAGAACAGAAGGATCCACAGCACTAGCGCAAGGCTAGTGTGATCCAGGCAAGACAGATCAGAAGGATCCACAGTACTACCGCTAGATGCTAGTGCGATCCAGGAAAACAGAACAGAAGGATCCACAGCGCTAGGGCAAGACTAGTGCGATCCAAGCAAGACAGATCAGAAGGGGCTACCGGTAGCAACCGCTGCCCCGGTTAGCACCCAGACAAACAGAACGATTTCCTGTCGACCACCGCTGGGACAGGACAATTGCAACAGACAGACAAAACAGATAGGCAATATAACTGTACTAGGAAACTGCCTAGTACAGTTCCAAGAATTACTCTAAGATAACTTTAACAAGAAATAGCATGGCTTACACTCTAGGAGTGTTTCAACAAACCCTGAAGGAATGACCAGCAAAGGATTGTAGGTGATCCCAACCTATACTGCCAGCAGCTAGATGATTTGCATAACCAATGTATGCAAATCCCTCAGCAGCAGAGCAGGTCTGGAACTTGCAAGACAAAGCCAGGTCTCTTATCCAGAGACCTGCATCCCTCAGACACAAGGAATGGTCGAACAGCTGTCTGCCTGTGCAGCCAACTGCGCGGATCCTTACAGTCATGTCCATCAATGCCTGTGAGTCAAGCTCCTGAATGACCACATGGCGTAGAGCCAAGGTGCTGATAATGGTGACCCCGCTGTCGGCTGACTCGGCCCAGGCAGTGCTGCAGATAGATGCCTTTCTGCAGCACCCGCTACAGCTGAGCGCCCTCTCCCTGGCCGTGGACCTGTCCCAGAACTGGCGGAGGCAATGGCACTCCCTCTCCTGCCACACCCACGACCCGTGCCAGACATGTTGTATACTATGCACAAGATTTTAACAAGGAGAAAGTGTGCTGCTTTTTACAGTCAATACGTGTGTGGGCATGGGGACAGACAGAATATAACAGGGGGCTTTTAGTGATTTTTCAGAAAAGAACAAAAACGGAAAAAAAATGTGCAGACGGCGCAATTCACAAATACTGAATACACTGTAATAGAACTCGAAAATTACTGGACAGCACCGTGGTTTGACTTCACTATACGCACAGCAAAGTAACTGGCTGCACGCTACTAGCACAGTACAATGTCACTGAGTAAACTTAGTGACTGACCAGTGGCAGTGACTGCAAGTAACTGAAGTTGATCACTGGCAATGAGCTGAATACAATTGATATGGTAAAATAATATAGAACACAAAAAAGAGTGGGCAAAGGTCTACCTGCACTAACAGTATGGTACCATGTCACTGAGTACACTTAGTGACTGAGCAGTGGCAATAACAGCAAGGAACTGACGTTGATCACTGGCTATGAGCTGAATACAAGTTATACAGTAAAATAATACAGAACACAAAAAGTTATGGACAGCAGTCTGCCTGAAGTGCACTAAAAGAACAGTACAATATCACTCACTGAGTAGTGACTGACCAGTGACAGTAACTGAAGTTCATCACTGGTTTGCTGGCTGGCTCAGCTAGATAACAAGTATAAAGTATTACAGCAGTATAAGCAGTCTGAACCTGCCTGCCTGCCTGCCTGCACTAAGCACAATAATTAGTACACTCTCACTATGACTACACTGACTACAGTTAACTGAATAATAAATCACTAACAGGCTAGCTAGCTGAATACAACTGACAAGTACAATATCAGAGCAATGTTAGGAGTAAAAACGCATGATGAAGCAGCAATGGCCTGGAGATGACCCTTCTCAGTGCCACATTCTAGCAAGTACAAAGCTTTTCATCATGGCCGCCGCTTTATATACAGGAGGGGAGGGTATAGCCTTCCCTCCTATGATTGGTTGCTAGGGCCTGGCTGGGGGCCTCTAATTGGCCCAGGGAAGTAATTTCTGCCCATTTCCGCTATTCACGACCTAACCACAGCGTTCCCTGCACTTACTCTGCTGCGGTTCATAGGGGGACAGACACAGCAGGGGGCACAGCTAGCTGACTCACATACAAGCCAAGGGGGGACTTCTCAGCCCATTGTTTTGGGCTGAAAAATGTGGCTTGTATGCGAGTATATACGGTATATATTATTGTACAGGGCTGATGCTGACCAGGTCAACAAAGCCTTATAACTTTTTCATCTGGCTTTTCTCTTTGTTGCAGGTTGGATATGTGAGACTTGTGTCTCGCCATGGCACTGACTGACAGATGCCAGATGGTGTGCGTGGGTAATAAATAAGAACTGCACCATATTTTTAGTCTGTAACAGTACAGAAGTTAGGCTAGGTTCACACTGGCAAGTTGCCTTACACATCTTGTAAAGACAAGGATGCTACCAGGCCTCAGATGAAGCAAGTAGCTAAACGATCATTAGGATATACACTCCCGGTTCCAAACCCCACCCACATCCAACAGGGCCACTCACAGTTCAGCGAAGTACATTTTGACACTGACAACAGGCAAATGTTTTTGATTATACTATGCAGATTTGCACTGTTACTTGTATGCACAGGCAAATGTTTGTGATTACGCCATGTAAATCCGCAATCTCACTTGTATGAAGTGTTTGCTGAAATTAAACATATGAACAGTGCCAGACATTTTGCCTTCATTGTAGAATTATCTGTAATATAAATAGAGAATTCTTTATTACACTTACATTGACAACTTTATTTATGTGCTAAATGCCAATATTATAACTGCAGGACACTAAACTTGATCTAGAATGAGAATTTGATAGCAGGAGAACCAAAACGCAGACTTCGGTTTTCAGAAGTCAACCATAGCATTCAGTATGAAGATGAAAATGTGATTGGGTAGATAGATAGATAGATAGATAGATAGATAGATAGATAGATAGATAGATAGATAGATAGATAGTATTTTGTTCACTGATTAGGTTTAGCACTTATTATATTCTTACAAGGTCAACTTAGCTCATAAGCAGAAGTGATTTTGTAATTAGCATAATGGCAAGTGTTTTGTCTCTGATTATTTTTAATGGCACTGGGGTTTGTATTGGATTGCCAAGTATCAGCTCTACAGACAGACTGAATTGGATTAGATACTTATTTTGCTTTTCTGCAAGTTACTTTACAATTTTAAATATGCAAAGTTACTCCATAATCATGAAAGAGAACTAAATCATACTTGTGAAGCTTCTGAAGACAAGAAAAAATAGGCCCTTGTCTTGATATCAAAAGTGTTATTCTCAAGAAGATAAGCGGCAAGGTCAGAATAGGAAAGTGTTATATTTTCAGCAGACATTCTTTGCCGGCTTCTCATTATTGTCTAACAAGGTCTTGTGTTCTCTGAAAAATGGTGCAGAAAGTGCATGCCACCTTTGAGATTAAACTTACTTTTCGTTTGTTAAAAATGTAATTAAAAAAAAAAGAATTTGAAAGAGATGAAAAGCAAATTTATTCTAATCTACAAAATTGTGGTTGCTTGCGATATGGCTCATCATTTCACTCAGACTGGGTAAAAAGGGGTAAAGGAGGACAGTTACCCAGGGCCTTCTGTCAGCTAACCAGTTGTTGCATTAAAAAAAGCCAAACACATAGGGTTAAGAGACCAATCCCAGGGGCGTAAATAGAAATCACTGGGCCCCCCTGCAAAACTTTGGATGGGGCTCCCTTCTCCCCCACGCTTTCTTTACAGGAAAACTAAGAACTCAATTGGCTACTAAACACTTGAATGTATTTTCCCCATGCAGATAAAAACAGATGACAGTGAAGCACTGCCCACATTTTCTCTATCAATACATTAGCTTCTGTGATAAAACGTGTATGTTTCCACACAAACAGACACATATGGGCCCATATGCAATTCATTTTTTCACATGAGTTATCTCCTAGGAGATACATTTAATTTTCTGTTTGAACATTTTTCCAGCATTTTCCATATGAAAAAATACCCAAAAGTTGCTGAAAAGGTACTATCAAATTAATTTTGAGTATTTTCTTGCTTGATTGTGGCTTGGAAGGCGTTTTATGACAAGTTGTGAAATTATCACCAAGGAGAAAACTCGGGAGAAAAGGCAATCGCATATGGGCCATGGTGTGCAGAAAACACAGAAAACTGACAGACAAGTGTGCTCCCAGCCTAAGCTTTTTATTACACTCACTCTGTCCACCTTTGATGGATGAGAACTGGCTCTACAGACTTCTCCAGCATTATTACAGTACAGAGCACTTGGGGAGGGGTAGAAAGGCTGAGGGCTGGGCGATGTACACAAGAGCCTGCTACACACAGAATAGGGACTGTCTACAAATCTTTGTTTGCAAAACTTTGTATGATTCCTTATCAGTGCCTGAGCAGATGCAGTCATTAGAACAATTGTACCTCTCAGGACAGGAAAAAGAAACTTCTCCCCATGGGGCCTCCTGCTGCTGCACCCCTTGCAGGCGGTGGGGTATCTAAGGCGCTATGGGCCCCAGTGTGAGTTTTACATGCCCCCCCCTCCTAAACACTCTATACATAACAATTGATATGGCGCACCAAAACCTGCCAAGGACAACCACAATGTGATTATTACTAGCACAGGACCAATGAAGAGCTAGTACTGCAGTTGAGGGAGAGCCCTATGGGGCCCTTCTGGCCCAAGTGCTCCGGTGAGGTTGAGACCTCGGCAACCCCTATTGCTACGCCACTGCTTGCAGGATATTGTTATGCCCCTGACCAATCCCCTTAGACAATATTTTGCAAGTACAGTACTTAGAGCCGGGACAAGGTCCCCCAGCACCCAAAGCTGAGACACCAAAGTGCGCCCCTCCATCCCTCCCATCCCAGCCGGCACACACTGATTGCTATTAGTCTGAGAGGCTCCCCAAACCCTCAAACACCTTAATCTCTGGTTATCTGGCTTCCTGACACTGCCATGTATCCCTTTTTCTTATTTCTCTTTGCTTCAATACAATAGGTGATTATTAGCTGAGCAAGTTCTGCGCCCCCTCCTACACTGCACCCTGAGGCTAGAGCCTCTCTCGAATTTGCCTCGGCCTTGACAGTACTTAACCTAGTGAAAGCATGAATATAGTTGGGAAGAATCACACTTGTGCACTAGTTCAGCAGCATCTTGTTGCTATATGTTTTGTTTTTTCATGGGGGGGGGGTGGGCAATGCACAATCATGTAACAAAATGCTTGCAGAGAATCATCTGCAGACACAACTGTAATCCCTAGCTAGGTTGATCATTGCAAAATATTAAACTCAAGCAGTTTATATTACTCTGAATGGCTTTTATGTAAATGAACAAGATTTTTTTTTTTCTTATGCCATCCACTCGCTACTCCCCAAACAAAAAACCCTTTAAATTCACCATTATCCCCACTGAATACCACTGCTTGAGAGTTGATTTCTTCTGCAAAAAGGTTGGGTCATATCCTTTTGGAAGGGAGGTATGGTGTGTGCTGCCATTTATCTTCCCTTGCAATGTTGGAAATGGGACGGGGTGTGGCTGTAGGAACTACTTACATGCATTCCTGTTGAGAATCCAGGGATGTGGTGGATACAGCTCTGTGGAAATGCCAACCACTTTCCTTACAGTTATGCACTCTCACAGTGGAAAATAATAGAAGTAGGACCCACCAGATTGGGGACATTGTGGCGCAGTTGGTGAGCTTAAACGTGTTAAAGCATAACCAAGAGCCCATGTCACTGATTTCCTGTTGTGTGCTGCAGCCCCTCTGTATTTATATATTTCTTATGGAGATTGGGGTTCTCCAGTGCTGCGTGCATGCTTTGCATAGAGTTGCATAAAATTTCGTTTGTGCTGCTCATCCCCTGATATATATTATTTTCCCCTGTGATTAGATTTTGCATCTATAAATTTGCTGTAAGGGAATATTTGAGGGAGGGTTTATGTATGGGAGGGGTTATTTAAGTGGGAGGGTAATGTGAACAATTGAGCTAATTCTAATATAGATCTTCTTAATAGATTTCCCCCTTGGGCTGAATCTGTGGCGTTGTCTTTCTTGTTTCATTACACTTGGTGACCTTTTCTCACTTTTACTAATGGTTTTTGTAATTATTTATATGTATTAATTACTGTGTCTCCTATCTAGAGTATTCTTCCAGGTTGGATGTACAGGCCGCCTGGTCATTGCTCCCCCTGGTCGATCAGTAACCCTATACAAAGAAGGCAACAGGTATTTTGCTAGGGTCTGGCAGCATAATATATCCCACCCGGATGAATGGACGCGTTCAGCCGTGGGAGGCAGCCAACCCGTATATGTCGTATGCGCATGCGTACTGTTGTCCGCATGTGGCCGCGTCATGCGTACAGGCGAATCTGATTGGCCGGCGGGATCATGTGAGCGCACCCGGAAGTCCTTTAAAGGGAAGCGCTGTCTTGCTGGCGTGGAGCTCCGTCCCACGCTGCCAAGATCACGAAGGGTCCTTGATGATGTATCTCTGATGTGAAACAATTGTTGACCGAGGGGTCTCTATGCTGGGTGCACCTGGATGGGGTGAAGTATTGCCTTTTTGCTGTCAAATCTGTTGGAATGTTTGCTGCTATGCATCATTAAACACAGAGGTGTGCATTTTACTGATGCCCACGTTTTTCTTTGCCTGTGATGAACAAGATTGGACTGTTGTTTTCTAAACGTGGAGGCACAGAGAAGTTGCAAGAGCTGTGTCGGTTTCAAGTTTGTACCTGTGCACAATCATGTAACAAAATGTTTGCAGAGAATCATCTGCAGACACAACTGTAATCCCTAGCTAGGTTGATCATTGCAAAATATGGAACTCAAGCAGTTTATATTACTCTGAATGGCTTTTATGTAAATGAACAAGATTTTTTTTTTCTTATGCCATCCACTCGCTACTCCCCAAACAAAAAACCCTTTAAATTCACCATTATCCCCACTGAATACCACTGCTTGAGAGTTGATTTCTTCTGCAAAAAGGTTGGGTCATATCCTTTTGGAAGGGAGGTATGGTGTGTGCTGCCATTTATCTTCCCTTCCAATGTTGGAAATGGGACGGGGTGTGGCTGTAGGAACTACTTACATGCATTCCTGTTGAGAATCCAGGGATGTGGTGGATACAGCTCTGTGGAAATGCCAACCACTTTCCTTACAGTTATGCACTCTCACAGTGGAAAATAATAGAAGTAGGACCCACCAGATTGGGGACATTGTGGCGCAGTTGGTGAGCTTAAACGTGTTAAAGCATAACCAAGAGCCCATGTCACTGTTTTCCTGTTGTGTGCTGCAGCCCCTCTGTATTTATATATTTCTTATGGAGATTGGGGTTCTCCAGTGCTGCGTGCATGCTTTGCATAGAGTTGCATAAAATTTCGTTTGTGCTGCTCATCCCCTGATATATATTATTTTCCCCTGTGAGTGTGCATAACCACGCCCACCTCTAGCACAGTTAAGCATATAAATGAGCAGAGCTCATTGTTCAGTCAGTAGCTAGTAGAAGGTGAGGTGTTTTTAATTTCCTCTCTCCCATTTAGTTGACCCTTGGGCTTTTGGTATGGTTTCCACTAGAACTCTGATAAAAACTAGCATTTTTGCCTGGTTAGAGTAGGACTCACCAGACTGGGGACAATTTGGCGCAGTTGGTGAGCTTAAACGCGTTAAAGCGTAACCAAGATGTATATATATATATATATATATATATATATATATATATATATACACACACTTATACACATATATATATATATAACAGACCAAAGGTTTGGACACACCTTCTCATTCAAAGAGTTTTCTATATTTTCGTGACTATGAACATTGTAGATTCACACTGAATGCATCCAAACTATGAATTAACACATGTGGAAGTATAGTACATAACCAAAATGTGTGAAACAACTGAAAATATGTCATATTCTAGGTTCTTCAAAGTAGCCACCTTTTGCTTTGATTACTGCTTTGCACACTCTTCGCATTCTCTTGATGAGCTTCAAGAGGTAGACATTCCAAAAGTGTTGTAATTGGCTTCCTTGCAACCATTCTGACAATCCATTTAGTAGATGTTTTTAATTTTTTTTCGCAACCTGATCCTGTTTCCTTTGATTTGCTTTTTTTTGCCTAGACAGCTTGGGGCCTCTTGCACACTACAAGCAATTCTGATTTTTTTTATAGGATCCAATTTTTGATCCCGATTAAAAAAGGTACTGCATGCTGCTATGCTTTTTGATCGGAACTAAAAATCAGATCGTATAAAAAAAAACAAAAAAACGGAATCACATGTAGTGTGCAAGAGGCCTGAATCACACCTGAAATGAGAAAATGTGCTAAATGTAATCAAGTTCTTTCCTTTGTGGCTTTACTTACCTTCCTGCACTCCCTGTTTCCTGCAGCATTACTCCCCTTTATTGGTGATTCTTCTCAACCGCATATACAGACATACTCTATCACCACTTCCTTTCAGCACTGGTATTGCAGGTGACTGTTTAAAAAAAAAAAGAGATAAGATGTTTAAGTAATGTTACTGAAATCTGTGTAAATTATATAGTCATCCTTATGGTGGCCATACATGGTACAATTTTTTTATACAATCTTACCATTTCTATGTAATGCAAGGGAACTTCCTAAATTATCCTTTCAGTATATTCACTTAATTATACTACATAGAAATGGTAAGATTGTATGAAAAAATTGTACCATGTATGGCCACCCTAAGGGAATGCTCTTTCAGAAAGAAGAGGTATATTTTAAAATTATATGTTTATTCAAGCTGTATAAATGTATAACAGTACACTCAATCAAGTATCATGGATAATTATACGTTACTATAATGTAGCATACCATAACAGAGGGAGTGCTCGCTAAAGTGAATAAGTGTTTACAAACAATATTTGTACCAAGGGACTGTATTTTGAAAGTACCGCAAATTACAGGTAGTCTAGTGTATTTATTAACCACTTCAATATTCACAAACACATATTAAACCCACTTCATTACCAGACCAATGTTTACAGTTTTTGAGAGGTTTTTGAGTTTAAAAAAATCTTTGTCAATTTTAGTCTATTCAAATACGGCTGTCTTTTATTTAATCATACTTACAAGAACCTTTGTGCACATTTAAAATAAATTATGCTTAAAACCTTTATTAAATGCATATTTTCTGACATGTTTAACCTGAATTACATAAATCTCAATTACGTAAAAAACATCTTAACAGTATGGGTTAAGTGAATATTTTAAGTGCATAGTTTGTTGGAAGGATTTTTCAACAGACAAAAAAACCAAACAAAAAAATCCTTAGCTATGTCTGTTTTTTTCTGTCATTTCTCAGATATTGCGTGAAAGGTTATAAAGATTCAACCCAAAAAAATCTGAATAAACTGATACCCTGTATTGTTTATTTAATTTGTGAGGTACATTTCAGTAAAATAAATACAATTAGGCTATTTATAGAACACTCATTAAAGTGCGGGGGGAGGTTATTGCACTACATAACACTGCTTAACGGTCTGAGGTACCAGAACGGTAAAAATCTCACCAAGGCTCCATTTAATAAGTCAGAACCACTCAAGTATTTATCTACTGTATAAATGCAGGTAATATTTTGGCTTGTATGAAAGTGTCATTTTTGTGGAATATGTGAATGGCAAGAACTAAAAATTAAAATTGCCTGTTTTTCCTCAGATGTGTCTTTTTTTTCTGTTGTTTGTTAAACTTGGTATGGAGTTTATGTAAAAGTAGCAACCAAAACAATTTTGGGATACATTTCTGATAAACCATTCAAGTAAACTAGAGCACCTTAAGTATCCATCCACGGATGCAAGGAATTTTTTGTCTGAAAAAAAAATTAACATTTTATGGAATATATGAAAAAAAAAAATAAAAAGAAAGATGTGTAAGTAGCTTGTGTGTAGGGAAAATTGCAAGGACCATAAAAAAAAAATCATACCATTTACACTTACAAAGCGTTTTTGCTAAAATATCTATAACAGTAAAAATCCCATCAAAATGACACCATTCAGTAAGAGAGTCCACCAAAGATATCTATCCCCCCAGGTATACAGATGGCCTGAACGGTTCGCCGGCGAACGGTTCCCAGCGAACTTCCGGGGTTTGCGATCAAACTTCCGGGGATTGCGATCGCAGAGAACCGCAAACTTTACCGGAAGTTTGATTTGCCCCCATAGTGCATCATGAGGGTCAACTTTGACCCTCTACATCACAGTCAGTAGGCACATTATAGCAAATCAGGCTACACTCCCTCCTGGAGCCCCCCTCCCCCTTATAAAAGGCAGGCAGCGTCACTTGTGTGCCTGTAGTAATTAGAGAAAGGAAATCTGCTGCAGACTCTCATAGGGAAAGATTAGTTAGTCTCTTGTAGGCTTCTTAGCTGGCTCCTTGCTGATTCTTATTGCTAAAAAAAGCACCCCTCAACAGCTCTTTTGAGAGCTAATCTTGTTCTTTTTTGTGTGTGTCCCAATCTGACACTTGTGTTGCATAGACAGCCTTGGTAATTCCTACTGTGTGTGCCACTGCCAGGCCCAGCACATTCAGTGACTACCTGTGTGTGTGCCAGGTGCACATTGCAATACCCATCACTGCCTATATCTACCTGTTGTTCACAGTGCACCTACCTACCTACGTGAGCTGAGCGCACGCAGTGTCACTGTGCCTATCTGGTACCTGTCTGTGTGTGACAGTTGCACATTGTATTACCCACTGCATATACCTACCTGTTGTTCACTGTGCACCCACCCACCTACGTGGGTGCACGCAGTGTCACTGTGCCTGTCCGGTACCTTTCTGTGTGTGACCGGTGCACTTTGTAATACCCACTGCATATACCTACCTGTTGTTCACTGTGCTCCCACCCACCTACGTGAACGCACGCAGTGTCACTGTGCCTGTCCGGTACCTTTCTGTGTGTGACAGGTGCACATTGTAATACCCACTGCATATACCTACCTGTTGTTCACTGTGCACCCACCCACCTCTGTCTGTGCGAGGTCGTGGTGATGTGATTTTGTGCGGCCCTGGACCAAAGTACAGTGCTCAGAAAAAGGCACGTCCCATCAACTCCCAAGATTGTCAGGATGTGGTTGACTATTTAACACAGAACACTTCATCTTCCGCAACCACCAGCGCTACTACAAGCACCACAGCCACTGCATTTGACACTTCGCAGGAGTTAATTGGTGGGGAATTAACTGACTCACAGCCATTATTGTTACAACCAGATGAAGGCACTAAGCAAGTTACACTACCTCATATGTCTGAGTTAGGTGGCGACACTATGGACATAACGTGTGAGAATGAGGATGATGAAGTGCCTGCTGTTGGTGCAGTTTTGGAGGTGTCTGAGGCAAGCAAAGCTGGGCAGGATGATTATGATGATGACGATGATACGGATACCACGTGGGATCCTAAGAGACAAGATGACCAAGAGGACAGTTCAGAGGGGGAGCCAGAGAGGAGTAGGAGGAGACGAGTTGCTGAAAGAAGCAGGGGGAGCTCATCGTCAGAAACAGCTGGTGGCAGTGTCCAGCGCCAGCCAACATGCCCTTCAATTTCAGCTGCTGATGCCACCAAGTGCCATCACCCCAGCGGGGCTCAGCGGTTTTGAATTTTTTTAGTGTGTCATCCGTAGATCAGAGCAATGCCATCTGTTTTCTCTGCCTTCAAAAATTGAGCCGTGGAAAGGCCAATACCCACGTAGGGACAACTGCCTTATGAAGGCACCTGCAGAAAAGGCAAAAACTGCAATGGGAAGAGCACCTGAGCAAAAGCAGAACACAAAAGCAAAGCCTCCCTCCTTCTCCTCTTCCTCCTTCAGGTGCAGCATCTTCAGCTGCTTTCTCCCTTGCACCTTTAAGGCCACCCTCCTCCACTCCACCGCTGTCCTTGAGCAGTTCCTGCTCCTTTGCCCACAGCAGCCAGGTGTCCGTGAAGGAAATCTTTGAGCGGAAGAAGCCAATTTCTGCCAGTCACCCCCTTGCCCGGCGTCTGACAGCTGGCTTGGCGGAACTGTTAGCTCACCAGCTGTTACCATAGCAGCTGGTGAACTCTGAGGCCTTCCGTAAATTTGTGGCCATTGGGACACCGCAGTGGAAGATACCAGGCCGCAATTATTCCTCTAAAAAGGCGATACCCAAACTGTACTGTGAAGTTGAGAGGCAAGTGGTGTCATCTCTGGCACACAGCGTTGGGTCAAGAGTCCACCTGACCATGGATGCCTGGTCTGCCCAGCATGATCAGGGCAGGTACATTACTTACACAGCCCATTGGGTCAACCTGGTGACCGATGGCAAACAGGGAGTACGTGGCTGTGCAGCGAACCAACTTGTGACACCTCCATGGCTTGCAGGCAGGCCTCCTGCCACCTCTTCTCCTTCTCCTCCTACTCCTCCTGCTACATCCTCTTTGCTATTGTCCACCTCCTCCTCCTTGGCTGAGTGGCAGTTCAACTCTACTGGTACTGAGATCTCCTCTCCAGCTACACAGCCCCATCTTCCCAGGCCCTATGCTGCATGCCAGGTACGACGGTGTCACGACATCTTAGACATGTCTTGCCTCAAAGCGGAGAGTCACACTGGACCAGCTTTTCTGGCTGCTCTTATCAAACAGGTGGATCAGTGGCTGACCCCGCACAAGCTGGAGATCGGCAACGTGGTTTGTGACAACGGCAGCAATCTCATTTTCGCTTTTGGGAAAGCTGACACATGTACCCTGCATGGCACATGTGCTGAATCTAGTCATTCAAAAATTTGTGTCAAAGTACCCAGGCTTAGTGGACGTCCTGAAGCAGGCCAGGAAGTTGTGTGGGCATTTCAGGCTGTCTTACACGGCCATGGTACGCTTTCAGCAGAGAAACAACTTGCCGGTGAGACGCTTGATATGTGATAGCCCGACTCGCTGGAATTCGACCCTGGTCATGTTCTCTCACCTGCTAGAACAGGAGAAAGCCATCACCCAGTACCTCAGTACCTGTACAATTACAGTAAAAGGACACAATCTGGGGAGATGGGGATGTTGTGGCCCAACAACTGGACACTGATGCGAATTGCATGCAGGCTCATGTGGCAGTTTGAGGAGGTGACCAACCTGGTGAGTCGCAGTGAAAGCACCATCAGCGACTTGATCCCGTACACTTACTTCCTGGAGCGTGCAAGATGGCGCCGGACTCGGACGCCTCGGCCACAGGGCTCAGGCCTTTTTTTGTTTTTAATCTCTCTCTCTCCTCCACTCACCTCTGTGTTTTCACCTCTTTCTGAGGTAGGAGGCGGAGGACATGGGCACTGCCGGCCTGGCTCTGGTTCAGCCACGGATTCCGGCATATGACGGCGGTGAGAGGATCAGCTGTCGGGGCCGGCGAGAGAGATCAGCTGTTTGAGGCCGGCGAGAGAGATCAGCTGTTCGGGGCCGCCGAGATGATGAGCTGTTCGCGTGTGCGTAAGCATGGAGAGGCAGCGCTGATCCGCCGCCGCTGCCGGACCACCTGCGCCGATCCCATCACGGCATTGATGGCCCCCAGCATGTTCCAGCCATCCAGTTCTGGAGGACGACGCTGTGCAGGCCACCGGCCACCCTGCTGGTCGGGCGCGCCCAGCTTCACACAGGCACAGGCACCGTCGTCGCTGCCCCGAGCCAGCCCCTTCAGCCACCGCCACGACTTCAGTGATGTAGGCTCAAGGGAGAGCTACCAACCCAGAGGTCAGTGTTCCACGTGGTGCGGGCCTATGGTAAATGGCCTGCACAGATTACGCCGCTCTCGGCTGTTCCGTCCACCACGTACAGCTGATGCTGAGCCGCTACCGAGGAGACCAGGATGTCATATGGAGGGAGGCGACAGCTGCAGCAGGAGCCGCCGATTAGAGCAGCATGGAGCCCCAGGAGACCACCCACGCAGCTTCTCTGCCGCCACTCCCCAACCAACCAAAGCCACGTGGAGCCTCAGCCATGGATAGCTCCTGGGTCTGAGTGAGGGCCGCACCAGCCATCAGGTCACTTTTCAGCCACCAGACACTGTAGCAACCTCGGGACGCCAGCATCACACTGCCCCAGCAGCCATTAGACCCATGCTCTCCTTCTCCGCTGCCAGAGCCTCTCCACCACAGGGTCAACAAGGTACCGTGATCCTGCACTCCACCACCACTGTGCCTGCAGCCCCATTGTAGTACATCAGCTGCACAGACAACCATTGGGACTTTTTTTTACCAGGCTACTAGCCAGCTGCAGCAATGCCCAGGGACTATCTCTCCCCTCGGTCAGCCATTGGGACTTTTTGACTTTTTGACCAGGCCACTAGCCAGCTGCGGCAATGCCCAGGGACTATCTCTCTCCTCTCCTCCTCTCTCGCTGCTCTGTCCTCACTTTCTCTCTCATCTTATCTTCCTTCCTTTTCTCTTGAATCTTCTCTCGCATCTCTCTCTCTTCCCCAGGGTTGGACTGGGGGGGCATCTGATTCAAGTATCGATGCAGAAGCGTTTGAGTGCCTATACGGCAGCGGATTACCCCCTCCAGTCCTTCCCCTGGGTCCACTTGTAAGCTTCTTTTCTCTATATCTCTCTACGCTTCTTTTCCCGGAATCCTGGGGGGCATCCAATTAGCTTCAGAGCTGTTGAGCGCTGCAGAGAAGGTAGCGCTCCACTCACATAGCACTGGATGTCTCCTCGGGACCTTCCACTATGCAACTATGTAACCATGTAACTAAGTATTGTGTTCCATGCACTGTGTACTCACTGTGTACTCACTACTAAATTCCCTCACCTGCATCAGTCAGGCTACAATCAGGACTGCTAAGCATAGGCTTATCAGGCTTACTATATAAATGCAACTCTCAGTCGATTAGACCTTGGTCGATTTATGCACCGGTATTTCAAAGTACACCGGTTTCTAAGTACAAAGAGAACGACCGAATTACACCAGAATTAAGACATTCACCATGCACCTCTACCCTCAATCTACTTCTCTGGACTGACATCATGTTTTTGTGTTACAGGTATGATCTGCGCTTATTTGAACTATCGATTTTACTGCAATCCTTCTGTGAACGCAATCTAACTCTTATGGTATGATCTGCGCTTATTTGAACTATCGATTTTGCTGCAATCCTTCTGTGAACGCAATCTAACTCTTATGGTATGATCTGCGCTTATTTGAACTATCAATTTTACTGCAATCCTTCTGTGAACGCAATCTAACTCTTATGGTATGATTTGAACTATCGATTTTACTGCAATCCTTCTGTGAACGCAATCTAACTCTTATGGTATGATCTGCGCTTATTTGAACTATCGATTTTACTGCAATCCTTCTGTGAACGCAATCTAACTCTTATGGTATGATCTGCGCTTATTTGAACTATCGATTTTACTGCAATCCTTCTGTGAACGCAATCTAACTCTTATGGTATGATCTGCGCTTATTTGAACTATCGATTTTACTGCAATCTGTGAATATTCTGAAGTTCTGTAATACTTTGCATTTTACTATAGCTAAGTGACTGGCTTTGTATATTCCATGAATTAGTCTGCTCTCCTCTGGCTCCATGCTAATTTGGCCCCAACACCTATAGACAATCAAGCAGCTTCCTGCTTAATTACCTGAGTTACTGTGATCTGCTACAGGCTGAGCTCTCATTCCCTCACCTGCATCAGTCAGGCTACAATCAGGCCTGCTAAGCATAGGCTTATCAGGCTTACTATATAAATGCAACTCTCAGTCGATTAGACCTTGGTCGATTTATGCACCGGTATTTCAAAGTATACCGGTTTCTAAGTACAAAGAGAACGACCGAATTACACCAGAATTAAGACAGAAGAGACCAGAAGGAACAGACACAAGACTTTAGCAAACTGATTCACGGTTAGTGCAATAATGTTGTCTCTGCTCTTCATGATTAGCCTGCTTTCCCCTGCTATTCTCAAATCTGTACACTCACTGCATCCTCCTGCTGTCAGCAACACGCTCTACATTTCTCCCTCTCTTTTATCATCTCCACAGGTTGCTTCTCACGAAACTTTCTTATTTATACAACCGCGCTATACATTTCATACTCCAACTACCCATAAATCTAAATCCCACCCTATCCTCCGCTCTCTCTGCCTCCTATTACTCCTTGCTGCAGGTGACATTTCACCAAACCCCGGACCCTCTCTGCCGGCTCGCTCCTCACTCTTGCACACTAATCGCACTGCAAACAGCCAACCACATGCACACCGAAACTGCCACAACCTTATTAATATTCCTCTTCTCCCCCCTCCTCCCCCACCGATCTCTGCTGCTCTCTGGAATGCCCGCTCAGTCTGCAACAAACTTCCTTTCATCCATGACCTTTTCAATTCCAATGCCTTCACCTTCCTTGGGGTCACAGAAACATGGCTGACGCCTTCTGACACGGTCTCACCTGCCGCCCTCTCTTATGGGGGATTCCACTTTAGTCACACGCCTAGAAGTGGGAATAAACATGGCGGTGGTGTGGGCATTCTTTTCTCTGATAGATGCTCCTTCAAGCCACTCACCCCCATTCCTTCTCTTTCTCTACCTTCCTTTGAAGTCCATGCAGTCCATCTATACTCCCCCTCTAACCTCCAGATCGCAATAATCTACCGCCCTCCTGGCCCTCCTTCCTTCTTCCTAGATCACTTCTCTGCATGGCTCCTCCAGTTCCTGTCCTCCGATATCCCTACCATCATTATGGGCGACTTTAACATTCATGTTGACACCAACAATTCTGCCGCCACTAAACTTCTGTCACTTACTTCCTCCTGCGGCCTGTCTCACTGGTCCACTGCTCCAACTCACTCTAATGGTCATACACTTGACCTCATATTCACTCGTCTCTGTTCTATCACTGATTTCACTAATTCTCCTCTCCCGCTCTCTGATCATAACCTACTAAACTTCTCTCTCTCCTCCTCTCTTCCTACCACCCTGCCTCAAGCACGCTCATATACACGCAGGAACTACCGCAACATAGACATGCAATCTGTCTCTGATGCCTTGGCACCTCTCCTCACACAACCATTCACTGACCCTGACTCAGCAGCTGCACACTATCATTGCTCAATCACGCAAGTCATGTATGAAATCGCACCCCTCACCAATGTCCGCCCGCACCGTGTCAGTCGCCAACCCTGGCTGACCAAAGCTACTAAACAGCTAAAGGGGTGCTCTAGGGTAGCTGAACGCCGTTGGAGAAAAACTAATACTAAAGAGGATTTCATTACTTACAAAAAAGAGTTGAACAAGTTTAAAACCGCTCTCTCTTCTGCAAAACAATCATACTTCTCCTCCCTCATATCCTCCCACTTGCACAATCCAAAGCGCCTGTTCAGTACTTTCAACTCCCTTCTCCGTCCACCCCCTCCTCCTCCTTCTTCATGCTTATCAGCTGAAGAATTTGCAACATACTTTACAGATAAAATTGCAAAAATCCATAGTGTGTTTTCCATGCAGACATCAAACTCCATCTCCACTCCTCTTGTTGACTGCTCTCTTTCCAGTTTCTCTCCACTCTCTGAACATTAGCTCTCTTCCCTTATCTCCAAATCCCATCTAACCACCTGTTCTTTGGATCCTATCCCATCACATCTCATTCCACAGCTATCCACATCCCTCATCCCTGCCCTAACATCGCTGTTTAACCTATCCCTCTCCTCCGGAATTTTTCCATCCTCACTCAAGAGGGCTGTTGTAACACTAGTGATGGGCGAACACCTGGATGTTCGGGTTCGGGCCGAACAGGCCGAACATGGGCCAGATGTTCGGCATGTTTGGCCCGAACCCCGAACTCAATGCAAGTCAATGGGGACCCGAACATGCCGCAATATGGCCCCCCTATGGGGTCGCAGGCATAAGGGGGGAGCATGCCCCGATCGCGGGGGGGGGGGGTCGGAAATTCCCCCCACCCCCTCCGCTAGCGCTCCCCCCTCTGCCCGCTTCCCCATAAAAAAGTTGGCATAAAGTTAAATATTACCGGTGGTGGCTGCTGCAGTGGCTGGCTGGCAGTGGTGTGAGTGAGGACTAGGAGAAGGAGTGACGCGTACCCTCGTATGCGTCATCACGTAGAGGACGTGAGGTCAGAGAAAGGGCGGAAGTACCACAAGGGTACTACTGCTGAACCGCCCGCTGCCCGGCCTCAACGCGTCATACTCGGACTCCTCCTCCTCATTCACACCACTGCCAGCCAGCCACTGCAGCAGCCACCACCGGTAATATTTAACTTTACGCCAACTTTTTTATGGGGGAGCGGGCAGAGGGGGGAGCGCTAGCGAAGGGGGTGGGGGGAATTTCCGATCCACCCCCCCCCCCGCAATCGGGGCATGCTCCCCCCTTATGCCTGCGACCCCATAGGGGGGCGGTATTCGGCCGAACAGGGCCCTGTTCGGCCGAACAGGGGCCCTGTTCGGCCCTGTTCGGCCGGGCATTTAGTAGTTCGGGCGAACCCGAACGGTTTGGCCGAACACCATCAGGTGTTCGGCCGAACTCGAACATCACCCGAACAGGGTGATGTTCTGCAGAACCCGAACAGTGGCGAACACTGTTCGCCCAACACTATGTAACACCACTACTTAAAAAACCATCTCTAGACCCCACCGAACTTGCTAACTACCGCCCAGTGTCACTTCTTCCATTTGCATCTAAATTACTTGAACGCCACATCCATGCTGAACTAAGTCAGTATTTATCTGCAAATTCCTTGCTCGATCAGTTCCAATCTGGCTTCCGGCCAAACCACTCCACAGAAACAGCACTCACCAAAGTAGCTAATGATCTCCTCACAGCTAAATCAAAAGGCTATTATTCCATACTCATCCTTCTAGATCTGTCATCAGCATTCGACACTGTCGACCACACTCTACTCCTACAGATCCTTTCATCTATAGGAATAAAGGACCTCTCTCTCCCCTGGATATCTTCCTACCTGTCTGGAAGGTCTTTCACTGTTTCTTATTCAGATCAGGCCTCCTCTTCACATCCTCTGTCTGTAGGGGTACCTCAAGGCTCTGTCCTCGGTCCCCTCCTCTTCTCCATCTACATGCACGGTCTTGGTAACTTAATCAGCTCATTCGGTTTCCAATACCACCTATATGCAGACGATACACAACTGTACCTCTCGGCCCCAGACCTTAACTCCCTCCTCACATGGGTTCCCGACTGCCTGTCCGCTATCTCCTCTTTCATGTCCTCTCGCTTCTTAAAACTCAATATGAATAAAACTTAACTAATAGTCTTTCCACCATCCCTGTCCACCCCTTTGCCTGATATTACAATAAATGTTAACAACATGTCTATAACATCAGTTCCCAAAGCACGGTGCCTGGGGGTAATATTTGATTCTTCTCTCTCATTTACTCCTCACATTAACTCCCTAACCAGCTCCTGCCATTTCCAACTGAAAAACATAGCACGTATCCGACCTTTTCTCTCCCATGACACAACCAAAATATTAGTACATGCTCTTATTATATCTCGATTGGACTATTGCAATATATTGCTTGGTGGACTTCCAACTAACCGACTAACACCGCTCAATTCTGTACTGAACTCTGCTGCTCGACTCATTCATCTCTCCACTCGCTCTTCCTCTGCTGACCCTCTCTGTCAAGCTCTTCACTGGCTACCAATTAATGAGAGGATTCAGTTCAAACTCTTAACCATAACCTACAAAGCTCTTCACAATCTCTCTCCCCTGTACATCTCCTCACTAGTCTCCAGATACCAACCCAACCGCAATCTCAGATCTGCACACGAGCTTCTTCTATCCTCTTCTACAATTACCTCCTCACATTCACGTGTACAAGACTTCTCACGTGCCTCACCCCTCCTCTGGAATGCCCTTCCACAACACATCCGCCACTCTCCCACCTTTGAAATCTTTAAACGCTCCCTCAAAACCCACCTTTTCCGACAAGCATATTCTCTAGCTTAGGCCATGCACCCACTAAATAATCTAATTACGCACTGCCTGTACATATACTGTATACTTCCCCCACCTCTTGTTTCCACCCCATTCCTTTAGATTGTAAGCTCGCAAGGGCAGGGCTCTCACCCTTTTGTGTCATGGAATGTTATTAATTCAATTGCTTGCACACTGTTAGAAATTTATACATTTTAGTCATCCTGTTAAATCAAATTGTAATCAGCAGCGCTGTATCTTGTATCAGTGTTCATATTTCCATGTATATCATTGTCTGTATCATTATGTATCCCTTGTTTGTTTTCTTACATTGTACAGCGCCACGGAATATGTTGGCGCTTTATAAATAAATAAATAATAATAATAATGTACATTACTGCTTGTGTTTTGCTGTACCGTTACCGACCCTGTATGTGCCAAAAATAATTCCGGGTACAACCCCCGTTGTACTTGGCGAAATAAAGTGATTCTGATTCTAGTGTAGAGTGGTGGATCAAGCTGTGGAGGAGCGGGAACAGGAACAGTTACGGTAGGAACAGTTGTGAGGGAAATTTTTATCAGAACCAGATGTTTTCTTCAACACCTACGGCAGCACAGAGAGGGGAGGAGGAGGAAGAGTCGTGTGGGGAAGAGGAGTCAGATTCGGATGATAAGGAAGGTGTTTCTTTGGAGGAGGAGGAGGAGGCGGTGGCAGAAGAACAACCGTAGCAGGTGTCGCAGGGGGCTTGTGCTGCTCGATGTTTCCGTGGTATTGCTCGTGGCTGGGGGGAGGAGGAGGACTTACCTGACATCACTAAAGGAAGAGCAAGAGGAGATGGATAGTACGTCTGGATCCAACTTTGTGCAGATGGCGTCTTTCTTGCTGTCCAGTCTCTTGAGGTACCGCCGTATAAAAAAAACTCAAGGGGAATGAGCTGTACTGGGTGGCCACGCTACTAGACTCTCGGTATAGGCACAAAGTGGCGGACATGTTACCAACTCACCTGAAGGCACCCTTTCTGCCTTCACACATTCTGCAATCTGTTCTGCAGCACATGCATACAAGCTGGCAACTATGCTTTACAATTCGTTTAAGGGTGATGTCACAGCACAACGGAATAAAGGTACCACTGCCAGTAATCCTCCTCCCATGTCCACGCAGGCAAGGACAGGACGTTCCATTGATCTCATGGTGATGTCGGACGTGCGGACATTCTTTAGTACAAAGCCTCACCTTAGCCCTTCTGGATCTACCCTCCACCAACGCCTTGACTGGCAGGTAGCCGACTACCTGGCCTTAAGTGTGGATGTAGACACTGTGAGCAGCGATGAACCCTTGGACTACTAGGTGCGCAGGCTTGACCTGTGGCCAGAGCTGTCCCAATTTGCCATCCAACTTCTGTCTTGCCCTGCCTCAAGCGTCCTGTCAGAAAGGACCTTCAGCACAGCTGGAGGCATTGTCACTGCGAAGAGAAGTCGCCTAAGTCACAAAAGTGTTCAGTACCTCACCTTTATCAAAATGAATGAGGCATGGATCCCAGAGGGCTACTGCCCGCCCAAAGACTAAGTCAGTCCTGCCACACAGCACCTCTGCCTGCAGGCCGCTTGACTGCCTTCTCCGCCACCACCAACAGGGTCCAGGACTCCAGGTGGATTCTTGAATTTTTGCTAGCAGTGGCCGCTATAATAATTTTTCTGGTGCCTGTACATGCCTGCCTAATTTTTCTGGCTGCACTGCAGCTGCAGCAACAAAACAAAAGGCATGTGCCAATTCCGCTTCGTGATCA
The DNA here is from genome assembly GCF_040937935.1 of Hyperolius riggenbachi. NCBI lineage: Eukaryota > Metazoa > Chordata > Amphibia > Anura > Hyperoliidae > Hyperolius > Hyperolius riggenbachi. The sequence continues at coordinate 141,623,420 of NC_090655.1, forward strand.
TTACCTGCTTGGTGAAGGGGCTTGCATATCACAATGAAGCAATGACCGACGGCTATATGAGTGTCTTGGGGGGGGGCACACCCAAGATAATAAGGTGCTTCATTGTGGACATACTAAATTTGATCAGCTGGACAGTCACTGTTGTTCTATCATTGAGCTACCACAGCCCGGCGACCATATGGGCTTGAAAACCGCCACAACCTGCACTCTGGCCATGGTGCGCACCAGTTTAGCATGGCCGTCACTACACAAACAGCTGTTTGCAGTGCATTACACAGTGAGTTTGGTGTGTCAGTGTGAAACAGTACTCTAATTACACTCCCTGATTGATGTATACACATGCAAGTTGTTTTAAAGCACTTTAGGCCTGCAATTTAGCATTCAATGTGATTTCTGCACTTAGAACGCTGCTTTGCGTCAAATACAGATTTTTCCCCGGGACTTTTGGTGTCTATCCCACTCCGCCATGCCCCCTCAGGGTGTTAGACCCCTTGAAACATCTTTTCCATCACTTTTGTGGCCAGCAAAAATGTTTCTAGTTTTCACAGTTCGCCTCCCCATTGAAGTCTATTGCAGTTTGCAAAAGTTTGCGCAAATCGAACGTTTGGTGAAGGTTCATGAACCTAAAATCGGATGTTTGGCCATATTTTGCAAACATGGATTTTTTGTTGTGTGTGGAATCTGATATAATGTATTCAAAATAAACAAATGTTAATTTTTCCTTACAAATTTTATTTTTCTTTAATTTTTCAAATCCAGCATGTAGTGAGTAGAGATGTCGCGAACCTCCGATTTACGGTTCGCGAATCCTGTTCGCGAACCTTCACGGAAGGTTTGGTTCGCGTAAAAGTTTGCGAACCGCAATAGACTTCAATGGGGATGCGAACTTTGAAAAATAGAAAAAATTATGCTGGCCACAAAAGTGATGGAAAAGATGTTTCAAGGGGTGTAACACCTGTAGGGGGGCATGGTGGAGTGGGATACATGCCCAAAGTCCCGGGGAAAAATCTGGATTTGACGCAAAGCAGTGTTTTAAGGGCAGAAATCACATTGAATGCTAAATTGCAGGCCTAAAGTGCTTTCAAACATCTTGCATGGGTATACATCAATCAGGGAGTGTAATTAGAGTTCTGCTTCACACTGACACACCAAACTCACTGTGTAACGCACCGCAAACAGCTGTTTGCGTAGTGACGACCGTGCTGGACTGGTGCGCACCGTGGCCAGAGTATAGGCCGTGGCGTTTTTCAAGGCCATATGGTCGCCGGGCTGCGGTAGCTCAATGATAGAACAACAGTGACTGTCCAGCTGATCAAATTTGGTCTGATCACAATGAAGCAACGACCTTATTATCTTTTGTGTCCCACCCCCACCCAAGACACTCAAATAGCCGGCGGTCATTGCTTTATTGTGATACACAAGCCCCTTCACCGCGGCAAGGTAATGATCACGAAGGGGGATGGGCACATGTACATGCCTTTTGTTTATTTGTTGCAGCTGCCCGCAGTGCAGCCAGAAAAATTAGGCAGGTATGTACACGCACCAGAAAAATTAGTGTAGTGGCCGCTGCTAGCAGCGGCCTTAAAAATTCAGGAATCCGCCTAGAGTCCTGGACCTTGTTGGTGGTGGCGGAGAAGGCAAGCGGCCTGCAGGCAGAGATGCTGTGTGTGGGGACTGACTTAGTCTTCGGTCGTGCAGTAGCCCTCTGGGATCCATTCCTCATTCATTTCGATAAAGGTCAGGTACTGAACACTGTCGTGACTTAGGCGACTTCTCTTCTCAATAACTATGCCTCCAGGTGCACTGAAGGTCCTTTCTGACAGGACACTTGCGGCAGGGCAAGAGAGAAGTTGTATGGCAAATTGGGACAGCTCTGGCCACAGGTCAAGCCTGCGCAAGCAGTAGTCCAAGGGTTCAACGTCGCTTTTCGCAGTGTCTACATCCACACTCAAGGCCAGGTAGTCAACTACCTGCCGGTCCAGGCATTGGTGGAGAGTGGATCCGGAAGGACTATGGCGAGGAGTTGGACTAAAGAATGTCCGCATGTCCGACATCACCCTGAGATCGCTGGAGCGTCCTGTCCTTGCCTGCGTGGACTTGGGAGGAGGAGGGTTACTGCCAGTGGTACCTTGATTGCGTTGTGCAGCCACATCACCCTTAAAAGCATTGTAAAGCATCATCGAAAGCTTGTTCTGCAAGAGCTGCATCCTTTCGGCCTTCTGTTGAGTTTGTAACAGGTCCGCCACTTTGTGCCTGTACCGAGGGTCTAGTAGCGTGGCCACCCAGTACAGGTCATTCGCCTTGAGTTTTTTGATACGGGGGTCCCTCAACAGGCTGGACAACATGAAAGAGGACATCTGCACAAAGCTGGATGCAGACGTACTCTCCATCTCCTCTTGCTCTTCCTCAGTGATGGGACGCAACTCCTCTTCCTCCCCCCAGCCACGAACAATACCACGGGAACGTGGAGCAGCAGAAGCCCCCTGTGGGGGCTGCCGCGGTTGTTGTTCTTCCTCCTCCACAGAAACACCTTCCTCATCATCATCATCATCAGAGTCTGACTCCTCTCTTTCCCCACACGACTCCTCTTCTTCCTCCTCCTGCTCCTCGTCCCCCCTCTGTGCTGCCGCAGGTGTTGTGGAAACATCGAGATCGGATGTAAATCGATCCCACGACTCCTGCTGCTGTAACTGTTCTCGTTCACGCTCCTCCACAGCTGTATCCACCACTCTACGCACGGCACGCTCCAGGAAGTAGGCCGCTGATGGTGCCCTCATCGCGACTCACCAGTTTGGTCACCTCCTCAAAGGGCTCCATGACCCTGCATGCATTTCGCATCAGTGTCCAGTTGTTGGGCTACAACATCCCCATCCTCCCAGATTGTGTCCTTGTACTGTAATGATACAGGTACTGGGTGACGGCTTTCTCCTGGTCTAGCAGGCGAGAGAACATCAGCAGGGTGGAATTCCAGCGAGTCGGGCTATCGCAAATCAGGCGTCTCACCGGCAACTTGTTTCTACGCTGAATGTCCATGGCCTTGTAAGAGCGCCTGAAATGCCCACACAACTTCCTGGCCTGCTTCAGGATGTCCTCTAAGCCTGGGTACTTGGACACAAATCTTTGCACGACCAGATTCAGCACATGTGCCATACAGGGTATGTGTGTCAGCTTTCCCAAATTCAACGCAGCAATGAGATTGCTGCCGTTGTCACACACCACGTTGCCGATCTCATGCTTGTGCGGGGTCAGCTATTGCTCCACCTGTTTGTAAAGAGCAGCCAGGAGAGCTGCTCCAGTGTGACTCTCCGCTTTGAGGCAAGACATGTCTAAAACTGCGTGACACCGTCGTACCTGGCATGCAGCATAGGCCCTGGGGTGCTGGGGCTGTGTAGCTGGAGAGGAGATCGCGGCACCAGCCAAGGAGGAGGAGGAGGATGATGACAGCAAAGCGGTGGTAGCAGGTGGAGAGGAGGTGGCTGGAGGCCTGCCTGCAAGCCGTGGAGGTGTGACGAGTCGGTCCGCTGCGCAGCCACGTACTCCCTGCTTGCTGCCATCGGTCACCAGGTTGACCCAATGGGCTGTGTATGTTATGTAATAGCCCTGCCCGTGCTTGGCAGATCAGGCATCCGTGGTCAGGTGGACCCTTGACCCAACGCTGTGTGCCAGAGATGACACCACTTGCCTCTCAACTGCACGGTACAGTTTGGGTATGGCCTTTTGTGAAAAATAATTGCAGCCTGGTATCTTCCACTGCGGTGTACCAATGGCCACAAACTTACGGAAAGCCTCCGAACTCCACCAGCTTGTATGGTCATAGCTGGTGAGCTAATAGTTCCGCCACGCCAGCTGTCAGACGCCGGGCAAGAGGGTGACTGGCAGACATTTGCTTCTTACGCTCAAATACTTCCTTCATGGACAGCTGGGTACTGCTGTGGGCAGAGGAGAAGGAACTGCTGAAGGGAAGAGGCGGTGTGGAGGAGGGTGGCTGTGAAGGTGC